>NC_053389.1:718617349-719353207 GCF_905171765.1 Bufo bufo | reverse complement strand
ATTTAATGTCCCATATAAATTATAGTGAAACTTTTAAAACATGATTTGTGGGGGCGTGGCTTGGACGTCTACTGAGATGGCGGCGTGATCTCTGATCTCCGCTGCTCCTGCTCCTAACTCGGGCCAAATTTGCTCACAGCGGCGCTTCACATGGGGAAAAAGTTACCCCTAAAGAAGCCCACTACCCACCCGTCCTCTCGAGGGGAAAAAACCCTGGATACTTACCTTACCCGCGGCTCCCGTCTTCCCAGTGCGGCCTTCTCCAGCAACTCGTCACAGGCGCCATTACAGTGCAGGCGGCTCCCGCCTCCTCTACCACGGCAGGAGAGAGCAACAGCGTGATAACAGGGGAATCCTCTCTTTGCCCCCTGGCTGTTGATTTCGTGCCGATTCGGCTTTCTGATACCCCTAGCTTGAGTCTATAGTCCCCTGGATGGTTACAGGGCTCCCAGTTTATAAGCGCTAAAATGCAGCCCAAAACGGCTCCTAAACAGGCCAGACAGCCTGCGGCTACACCGGCACGCCGCCGAGAATGGGGAGACAGCCCTGATATTGAGGTGGACACAGCTTCTATCCCTTTACATCCCCCTGAGGAAACAAATGTGTGGAGCCAACGTACAACTTCTGGGGATGAGAACGGAGAGGATCTCCCTTGTGCTTCTCAAGATATGAAATCTCTGCAGCAAGCATTGCAGCAGATGCCCACAAAAGAAGATTTTAAAGTAATGGTGGCTGGGGTGCATGATGCCTTTAAAGCAGAAATTTCCTCTCTAAGAGTGGACTTTCAGCAAGTGTCTGCTCGTGTAGATCAAATTGAAACGGAGCATGATGACACCAGAAGATATGTGTCTAAATTACAGTCTATTTGTCACTACCAGAGCTTTGGGACGTTCTCACAGCTCTGTTTCTCCACCCCTGTGATGATGTCACTACTAGAGCTGGGAGGAGTTCTCACTACTCTGTTTACTTTTGGATTACAGTCTATTTGTCACTACCAGAGCTTTGGGACGTTCTCACAGCTCTGTTTCTCCACCCCTGTGATGATGTCACTACTAGAGCTGGGAGGAGTTCTCACTACTCTGTTTACTTTTGGTTTCTTTCACCACAGCTGTCCTTCATGTGTTTGATTTTCCTCTCTTTATATCACCCCTCCTCCTATGATAGGATGTGGATTATAGTTCTCACTTCAGTTGTAGCTCTGGCTTTAGTTTCTTCACTTGTAGCTATCAGTTCACTGGACCTGTGTTCTGCTGCAGCTAGCACTCTGGATATTGCCAGCCTGTCCTTGGATCCGTCTTCTCTGCGGCTGCAACACCTCCAGCTAAGTGTGCAGACATTGTTGTGTTCCTGTTTATTTTCTGACTGGATCTGAGGTGGCCACGGTTCCCTCCATATACTGAGTAGGGCACTGGTGGCCGTGCCCCTTCCACTATTGTAGGGGTTACAGTGGTCATTAGTCTTAGGCACGTGGGCATGCCTCTTTCCGCCATTTGGATCCGGGCATGTGCTTTAGCAGAATAGGGAGAGCGTTGAGGGTCGGACAGGGGTCACCCGTTATCCTCCCTAGTTCTGGGTCCAGTCAGTAGCTCTGTACTGTGTATTACTATTGTTGCCCACATACAGCCGTGACATTATAATCCACCAAAACCGTCCTTTTTTGACATGGATCCGCTTTCTGGCCTGGTTGACCGCATGCAGGGTCTTTCTTTGGAAGTAGCGGATCTCCGTCAATCTATGACTTAGCTTCAAGCATTGGGCCCTGCTCCGGCTCATGGAGTCTGTTGCGAGCCAAAGGTCTCACTTCCGGAGACGTTCTCCGGGGGCAGTGAGAATTTTGTTCGTTTCAGAGAGGCATGCAAACTCCATTTTTGCTTGTGTCCTCACTCTTCTGGTAATCAAGAGCAGAGGGTGAGGATTGTCATCTCCCTGCTCAGGGGTAATGCTCAGACTTGGGCTTTTTCGCTGCCATCAGGGGATCCCTCCCTTCGATCCGTGGAGGGATTTTTTGTGGCCCTGGGGCAGATTTATGATGACCCGGATCGTGTTGCTCTGGCCGAATCTAACCTACGTGTTTTATGCCAGAACAAACGGTCTGCGGAGCTTTATTGTTCTGAATTTCGGAGATGGGCAGCTGATTCGGGTTGGAATGATGCTGCACTCCGGAGTCAGTTCTGTCATGGTCTCTCGGAGAGATTAAAAGATGCGTTTGCTTTCCATGAGAGACCAACGTCCTTAGAGTCTGCCATGTCATTGGCGGTACGCCTTGACAGGCGTCTAAGAGAAAGAAACGAGACCTCTCTGTCCAGCCATTGTCAGTCTAGGGGAAGTGGTGCGGACTCATTCAGTGTGCAGGGGCCTCATCCTGTCTCGCTCCCCTCTGAGGAGGAGCCCATGCAGCTAGCTCGACTTGCCCCTGATAAAAGAGGATTTAGTCCTCAGAGTATGGTCTGTTTTTGTTGTGGGGGCATAGGTCATTTGGCAAATGTTTGTCCATCTAGGAGATTCTTGAACCGTACTAAGAGCGATAATAAGAGAAAAATCTCAAAAGGTAAATCATCAAGTTCTGCTTCATCTGCTACTTTGGGCAAAGTTGATGTAGGATTTGATGCTTTTCCTCTGACCTGCAGTTCCCGTTTTCTCCTGTCTGCCAGGGTGGCGCTAGAGAGCAAAGTCATTTCTTGTGAGATTTTTGTCGATAGTGGAGCGGCCGTCAATCTTATTGACACTCAATTTGTAGCCATGCATGGTTTTCAGGTTTGCACATTAGATAAAGATATACCTGTTTTTGCTATTGACTCTGCTCCGCTCTCACAGAGATCTCTGAAAGGCATTGTTCACAATATCCGGCTAGCTGTAGGTGACACTCATGTGGAGGATATATCTTGTTTTGTCCTTAACGGATTGCCGTCTCCTCTAGTTTTGGGGTTACCCTGGCTCACTAGACATAACCCCACTATTGATTGGCAAGGAAGGCAAATAAATGAGTGGAGTGACTTTTGTAGAGAGAATTGTCTCACAGCGACTTTTGCAGAGGTGTCTACTAAAACGGTGCCATCATTTCTCTCTGATTTCTCTGACGTGTTTTCCGAGAGCGGTGTTCAGGAGCTACCTCCTCACCGGGAGTTTGACTGTCCCATTAACCTCATTCCCGGCGCCAAGCTGCCAAAAGCACGCCTCTACAATCTCTCACAACCGGAAAGAATCGCTATGCGAACTTACATCTCCGAGAGTCTCGAAAAGGGGCATATTCGTCCCTCAAAGTCACCTGTGGCCGCGTGTTTTTTTTTTGTTAAAAAGAAAGATGGCTCTCTGAGACCTTGCCTAGATTTTAGGGAGCTGAACCGTATCACGATTCGCGATCCCATCCCCTTCCTCTGATCCCGGACCTCTTCAATCAAATTGTTGGGGCCAAGGTGTTTTCCAAATTGGATTTGAGAGGCGCGTACAACCTGGTCAGGGTCAGAGAGGGGGATGAATGGAAAACGGCCTTTAATACCCCTAACGGGCATTTCGAGAATCTCGTTATGCCTTTCGGCCTGATGAATGCTCCGGCCGTCTTTCAGCATTTTGTTAATAGTATTTTCTATCATTTAATGGGGAAATTTGTATTGGTGTATCTTGATGATATTTTGATTTTTTCCCCTGATGTTCAGACCCATCAGGATCATCTTTTTCAGGTTCTGCAGATTCTGCGGGAAAATAAATTGTACGCCAAGCTGGAGAAATGTCTTTTTATGGTATCGGAGATTCAATTTCTGGGTTTTCTCCTCTCTGCTTCTGGTTTTCGCATGGATCCCGAGAAGGTCCGTGCTGTACTTGAGTGGGAGCTTCCTGAGAATCAGAAGGCATTGATGCGCTTTCTGGGTTTTGCGAACTATTACAGAAAGTTCATTTTGAATTATTCCTCTGTTGTCAAACCCCTCACTGACATGACAAAAAAGGGGGCGGATAGGGGCGTGGCCTGACCGAGCTCGATGGCGGTAGCTTGAAGAGAGAGCTCCTGCCACTAGATCTGGTTTATAGCACTTTTCTAAGCATCACCCAGCTACAAGGATGAAGATTCAACCCAGAGACACACCTAGACCCGCTTCCGATCATAAGAAAGATCCACCACAACAGTCAGACATGGAGAAGTACCTCCAGAAGCCGGCTTCTCAGGCGCCCGCGCGCTGTAATAAGATGGCGCCGAAACGTGGGGAGGAAGAAGGAGCTGTCGGTGACGCATGGGGTGCAGCGGCACTGAATGAAACGGCCGAGGTAGGCAGACCGCATTCGGAGGGAGAGCCGGCGGTGCTTACCAGGGACTTTTTTGAAAGTGCTCTGCAAAGGGCTCTAGCTCCGTTGGCAGCCGATCTTGCCACTATTAAAGAAGAGGTCCGCCATATTGGGGACAGGGTGGAATCCCTGGAGCAGTCCCAGGAAGCTATAATTACTTTCAATACAGCAGTGAGAGGCTCTCTAGGCTCACATACCAGAGCCATGAACAGCTTACTTCTGCAAATGGAAGATCAAGAAAACAGGAACCGGAGGCGTAATATTAGAATCAGGGGCCTTCCTGAAGCTGATAATGGTGAAAACCTGTTTGAAGTAATGGACTCATTATTCGTTTCCCTACTAGGCTCAGAAAGAGCTAAAGGCATGGTAATTGAAAGAGTCCACCGTGCTCTGAGACCAAAACCCGGGCCCTCAGAAAATCCAAGAGACATTATTTGCGGTCTGCTAAGTTACCGCGACACAGAGGATATTCTGCAAGCGGCTAGGAAGAGAAAGGAGATACAGCTTCAAGGCAAAAGCATACAGTTTTTCCAAGACCTAGCGACCTCCACACTCCAAAAGCGAAGATTGCTTAAGCCACTGACTGACCTGCTGCGCTCCTCAAAGATACCATACAAATGGTTATTTCCGTTTGGCCTCTTGATTTCTGCAGGCAACCGTCGGTTCACAATTCGCTCACCTGCGGACCTGATACCTTTCTGGGATATGACCAAATTGCCGCCAGTGGACGTACCATCATGGCTACCAGTTGCACCAGAAGAAGAATTACCGCCGCTACCGAGGATTTCACCTTGGATGAAGCCGAAGCAGCAAAGAATGGGGCGCAACAGAAAAGCGGTTCAGGAAGGACTGGTCACTTGATTTTTCTGAAGATGGGCTACTAAGAATGGTTTGAGCTTATCCCAGTCGATTTGTCACATATGGTTGGTGTCTGCAGACTGAGTTGCTGCTCACATTTTTCTTATCTGATTTACATATCTGTTGATTTGTTAGATATATGACTGTTGGGCTCTATGGCAAATTATCTGCTCTGTTCAATGTTTTCTCAATGTTTTCTCGGGTTATTGGATCCCAGATATTACCTCCTTGGTATATCATCCACTGTTTTGGGCATATTCTAAGGAAAATATGGGTGTTCGACAGCCATGACGGTTTTTCTGTCTAGGCTAATAGAGGATCTAGGCCGATCAGGACTTATAAATTGTTGTTCTATCACCCCTTCCCCCCCCCCCACCCCCCCCCTTTACACTCACAATAATACTTACACTGATTGAATAGTATTACAGCTATGACACAGCGTTACTTGAATTGTCACGCAGTTCTAAATTGGTTTATTGTTCTACCTTTTCTTATAATTTTTATAACTTTGATATTTATTTCTCTTGAAGTACCCAATGTCTGTGAGTTACCTTCGGGTAACATTTGTCACCAACATGAATGCTATGAATGTACACGGCATGAATGGATCCACTAGTGCTTAGAGTTGCAACCTTCAATGTACATGGCTGCAAAGGTCCCGTGAAGCGGAGCCGTATATTTCAGTCAATAAAAAAGGCGGCAATAGATATAATAATGTTACAGGAGACGCACTTCTCGTCCAGTAATATACCGAACCTACACAATTCTTCATTTTGCTACTGGTTCCATTCATGTTTAGATAAGCCGGCTATTAATGGAGTTAGTATTGGATTGAAAAAGGGAGTGCCGTTTACTTTTCATTCCCAGTTAATAGATCCAGAGGGCAGGTTCTTATTGGTGAACTGTGAAATAGGCTGCACGAAAATTACACTGTGTAACCTATATGCCCCAAATGTTAAACCAGTGGGCTGGATTTTAGAGGTTCTAGATAAGATAACAGCTTTCTCCTTTGGAATGTTAATTATTGGGGGGGACCTCAATCTGACATTGAACCCGCTGCTAGACTCCTCGTCTCAGAGGTCAGCTGTCTCGTTCAGGGCGTTGAAGTCCCTGAAGTCACGACTGGGAGATCTCCGTGTAGTAGACGTGTGGAGAGCTGTACATGGAGATAGGAAGGATTTCACATTCTACTCAAATCCTCATAAGTCTTATCAAAGACTCGATTATCTTTTCATGCCAGAACAACATTTAACCTCAGTTAGATCCGCCGATATAGAAAATATAACGGTCTCCGATCATGCCATGATGAGCTGCACTATGTTATTCCCCGCCGTAACCGGGAAAGAGTGGTCATGGAGATTAAATCATACGTTACTAGATAAAAAAGCACATGTTGAGGCTATCTCTAAAAAGCTAAAAGATTATTTTGAACTAAATGTAGACACTGCTACGTCACCTACTATTACATGGGAGGCGCATAAAGCGGTGATTCGCGGGGAATTTATAGCGCTTGGGTCGCATCTCAAAAAAGTAAGAACTGTTAAAATGACGGAGTTACTGTCCAAAATCTCGCAGTTAGAGAAAGCACACAAACAATCTCGAGCAGAAAAAGACCTTGAATCATTAGTGAACCTTAGGCAGGATCTAAAATCCTTACTTAACATGAAATCAGCTAACGCATACCTAAGGGTAAAACAAAAGCATTATGTTCATGGAAATAGAGGGAGCAAAATAATGTCGGCAATGATTAAAAAGAGGACAGAGCAATCCTTTATCAAGCAAATGAAGACACCTGAAGGTAATCTGACATCTGACCCAAAGGAGATAGCTAAAGTTTTCACTTCTTATTACCATGATTTATATAATATTAGGAAGACAGAAACTAGTGAAGATAAGCAAGAAAGAAGTAATATGATAATGTCCTACCTGGAAAAGCTCACTCTACCCAAAATATCAGTAGCAGATAAAGATTCATTATTAACTCCTATAACAATGAGCGAGATAGAGAAAGTATTAAAATCTATTCCTAAGGGCAAAAGCCCAGGGCCAGATGGGCTAACAATAGCCTACTACAAAAAATTTCTCCCCATACTAGGTCCCCAGTTAGTCTCCCTTTTTAACTCCCTACTGCGAGGTGTCCCTCTACCTAAGCAATCACTTGAGGCGCATATCACTGTATTGCCCAAACCAGGTAAGGATCCAGCACTACCGGCTAGTTATAGGCCAATTTCACTGCTTAACGCAGACATCAAATTATGGGCAAAAATTCTGGCTCGCAGGATGGCGTCCTTGCTTGAAGACTTAATTTCCCCAGATCAGTCGGGCTTTGTAGGGGGGAGGGAGTGTAGGGACAGTACATTTAGGGTGGTACTTGCCCAGCAATATGCCTTGTCACGTGGTAAAAAACTTGCTCTCTTGAGTACTGATGCCGAAAAGGCGTTCGATAGAGTTGACTGGCAGTATATGGAGGCCACTCTTCACAAGTTCGGTTTCCCCACACAATTTATTGCCGCTGTACTGTCTCTGTACTCCTCACCCACAGCGAAAATACGCATCAATAGCAATCTTACGCCACATTTTGAGATTAAAAACGGGACACGACAAGGTTGCCCGTTGTCCCCCACCTTATTTATTTTATGCCTAGAAACCTTCCTCCAAGCTATAAGACAAGACAAAGATATCAAAGGACTCAGTGTAGGCCCTCGGACACATAAGATAGCTGCGTTTGCTGACGACATGCTTCTTTTATTAACTAATCCTTTGGAAGCATTCCCTGCACTTCTAAAACAGTTAGACAGGTTTGGAGCTGTGTCAAATTTTAGAATAAATTTAGCTAAATGTGTGGCAATGGGAATAAACACCACTCAGGCTACCATAGCCGATCTAAAAACTAACTTTCCATTTTCATGGGCTCATGATAGTATAGAGTATTTAGGTATACGTATAACCAAAGACCCTGCTCAACTGTTCTCTTCAAACTATCCCAAGCTTTTGGAAGATATTAAAACACAACTAAGAGAGTTAAAAATTCCCTTTTTGACTCTGCTGGGACGTAAGAATGTGCTGAAAACGTATATTTTACCTAAATTACTGTACCTGATGCAGACTCTACCAGTAGCTTTGTCACAAAAATTTCTGACTCAAATACGGAGGACATTCTCCACGTTTGTTTGGAATAGTGCAAGGCCTAGACTGGCATATAGGAGACTGACATTACCAAAACATAAAGGGGGATTTGGACTACCAGACATTGACGGATATTATGGTGCAATACAGATGAGATTACATTCGGAGATAACCAACCCTAAAGTTACTAAGTTGGGATGTCAGATCGCTAAGAATTTGCTGGGGCCTAAAATATTAGCCACACTATGGTTTGATAATAAGCGGCACTCCCAAGGGGACACTATACCTATATCTTTGAGGGGAGTAGTTAATAGCTGGTCAAAATTGTCAAAACATCTGCACTTCCCTAAACATCTGTCGCCATTCACTCCTATTAAATATCTCCCTTATATGCTCCAAGCCGATTTTCAAGATGATATGGGATTATGGGAGGCGCTTGGTGAGGTAGCAATTGGTGATGTATTGAGTAATAGAACAATACCGGACATACATATTTTAAAAGCTAAGTTCCCACATATCCCTTGGGCAGTGACCCACTATTCGCAATTTGGTATGATATGCACTAAATACTTAGAGGGCACTCCAAATGACTATACCCCCACCTGGTATGATGCAATCTGGAATCAAACAACACATATTAAAGGTACCATCTCCAAACTTTATAATAAAATATTGGATTTGGAATCTAATGGGAAACCACTATATATTGAGAAGTGGGAAAAGGAGATGGGTCAACAGATGGATGAGGAGACTGTTAGTAGGGTTTTAGCCCATTCACATGGTTACTCACGGTGTATTAAAATCCAGGAAAACTCCTTTAAAATAGTCACAGGATGGTATAAAACACCTGATAAGTTACATATTATGAACCCATCAATAACCGCAGATTGCTGGAGATGTGGGGAGGATAAAGGTACAATGTTTCACGTATGGTGGTCGTGTCCGAAGATCAAGGAATTTTGGGATTCCATCTCTAAAGAGGTTCAAAAAATTTGCAGAATTAGTTCCCCCATCACACCCTTAGTGGCGCTCCTAAATTTGCCTGACAGCAATTACAAATTATCTAGCAACTCATTACCTGCTCAACTTATTGCTGCAGCAAAATTGCTCATCCCGAAATATTGGCTATCAAAAGAGATACCTAGTATGAGAGAATGGGTAAATAAAGTCAGGGAGATTTATCATCTAGAGGAATTAACTAGTTGGGAAACCTTGTCACATGATAAGTTTCTCTTGACATGGGATAAGTGGTCTGAGTGGCATAGGAGTTACATTGCTAGTTGATTATTGGTCAATGTTTTTTGGGCTAAAGTCATATACCTTGTCATTGTTTGGTTGCAACACAAATCTGTACATGTATGTCTTTACCAACTAGTTTTCCATGCACTTAGATATAGTGGTGACAGATACTTTGTAAGCTATGTTCATTGAGGACTAAAGGGTACTTCTTGAAGGTGAATGTTCATATTCTTTCTTGCCATTGTCATGTTATTAAACGGAAATATTTGTTAAATATTCTGAAAATAAAGATTATACAAAAAAAAAAAAAAAAAGGGGGCGGATTTTTCCTCTTGGTCGGAGGAGGCGCTTGCAGCCTTTTCTAAGATTAAAGAGAATTTTGCGTCTGCTCCCGTCTTGGTGCATCCCGATGTTTCCTTACCTTTTATTGTTGAGGTGGATGCTTCCGAGGTGGGTGTGGGTGCGGTTTTGTCCCAGGGCCCTTCCCCTGCCAAGTGGCGACCCTGTGCCTTTTTCTCTAAAAAACTCTCCCCGGCAGAGAGAAACTATGATGTGGGCGATAGGGAGTTGTTGGCCATCAAGTTGGCTTTCGAGGAATGGCGCCATTGGTTGGAGGGGGCCAGGCACCCTATCACCGTTTTTACCGACCATAAGAATCTGGCATACTTGGAGTCGGCCAGGCGTATGAATCCGAGACAGGCCAGATGGTCTCTGTTCTTCTCCAGATTCAATTTTGTTGTTACATTCCGACCTGGGATAAAAAATGTGAAGGCTGATGCTCTCTCTCGCTGTTTTCCGGGAGGAGGAAACTCCGAGGACCCGGGTCCCATTTTGGCGGAGGGGGTAGTTGTTTCTGCTCTATATTCCGATTTGGAGGCCGAGGTCCAGGCTGCCCAGACTGAGACACCTGCCCGTTGTCCTTCTGGGAAGTTGTTCGTGCCTCCTGAGCTACGTCACAAACTCTTTAAGGAGCATCATGATACGGTTCTTGCTGGTCACCCCGGGAGTAGAGCCACGGTGGATCTTATTGCTCGGAGATTTTGGTGGCCGGCTCTTCGTAAGTCGGTGGAGGGTTTTGTGGCTGCTTGTGAGACGTGCGCTCACGCTAAGGTCCCTCGTTCACGGCCTTCAGGTTCCCTTCTCCCGTTACCCATTCCTTCCCGTCCTTGGACACACCTGTCCATGGACTTTATCACGGATCTTCCTCGTTCCTCGGGGAAGTCGGTGATCCTGGTGGTGGTGGACCGTTTTAGCAAGATGGCTCATTTCGTACCTTTCCCTGGTTTACCCAATGCTAAAACGTTGGCGCAAGCTTTTGTCGACCATATTGTTAAATTGCACGGCATTCCCTCTGATATTGTTTCCGATAGAGGCACGCAGTTTGTGTCCAGGTTCTGGAAGGCTTTCTGTTCTCGTCTGGGGGTTCGGCTGTCCTTCTCTTCTGCTTTTCATCCGCAGTCGAATGGTCAGACTGAGCGCCTCAATCAGAATCTGGAGACATATTTGCGCTGTTTTGTTTCAGAGAACCAGGAGGATTGGTGTTTATTTCTCCCTCTTGCTGAGTTTGCTCTGAACAACCGTCGTCAGGAATCTTCTGATAAGTCACCATTCTTTGGTGCATATGGGTTCCATCCACAGTTTGGGACATTCTCGGGAGGGGCTCTTTCTGGTTTACCTGAGGAGGAGAGATTTTCCTCGTCTTTGTCTACCATTTGGCAAAAGATTCAGGGTAATCTTAAAAAGATGAGTGAGAGGTATAAGCGTGTGGCTGATAAGAGACGTGTGCCTGGTCCGGACCTGAATGTGGGTGATCTGGTGTGGTTGTCTACTAGAAACATTAAGTTGAAGGTTCCCTCCTGGAAATTGGGTCCCAAGTTTATTGGGCCTTATAAAATCTTGTCAGTCATCAATCCTGTTGCCTTCCGTCTTGATCTTCCACGGGTTTGGAAGATACATAATGTATTTCACAGATCTCTCTTAAAACCATATGTCCAGCCCACGGTACCCTCCTCTTTGCCTCCTCCTCCGATTTTGGTTGATGGCAATCTGGAGTTTGAGGTTTCCAGAATTGTGGACTCTCGCATGGTCCGCGGTTCTCTTCAGTACCTCGTTCATTGGAAGGGTTATGGTCCTGAGGAGAGGATGTGGGTTCCGGTGTCTGACATTAAAGCCACTCGCCTCATCAGGGCATTTCATAGGGCTCATCCTGAGAAGGTGGGTCCTGGGTGTCCGGAGTCCACCCGTAGAGGGGGGGGTACTGTCACTACCAGAGCTTTGGGACGTTCTCACAGCTCTGTTTCTCCACCCCTGTGATGATGTCACTACTAGAGCTGGGAGGAGTTCTCACTACTCTGTTTACTTTTGGTTTCTTTCACCACAGCTGTCCTTCATGTGTTTGATTTTCCTCTCTTTATATCACCCCTCCTCCTATGATAGGATGTGGATTATAGTTCTTACTTCAGTTGTAGCTCTGGCTTTAGTTTCTTCACTTGTAGCTATCAGTTCACTGGACCTGTGTTCTGCTGCAGCTAGCACTCTGGATATTGCCAGCCTGTCCTTGGATCCGTCTTCTCTGCGGCTGCAACACCTCCAGCTAAGTGTGCAGACATTGTTGTGTTCCTGTTTATTTTCTGACTGGATCTGAGGTGGCCACGGTTCCCTCCATATACTGAGTAGGGCACTGGTGGCCGTGCCCCTTCCACTATTGTAGGGGTTACAGTGGTCATTAGTCTTAGGCACGTGGGCATGCCTCTTTCCGCCATTTGGATCCGGGCATGTGCTTTAGCAGAATAGGGAGAGCGTTGAGGGTCGGACAGGGGTCACCCGTTATCCTCCCTAGTTCTGGGTCCAGTCAGTAGCTCTGTACTGTGTATTACTATTGTTGCCCACATACAGCCGTGACACTATTATAGCCACTCAATCCCAAGCTATTAAAGAAAATACTAATCATCTAGAAGATCTGGACAACAGAGGACGCCGTAATAATATACGGGTTAGGGGTCTGCTGGAATCGGATTCTGATGAGGACTTGGACATTATATTGAACGAATTGTTTAATCTGATTTTGGCGCCCCAAGCACCGCTGGCCATTAAGCTTGATAGGGCCCACAGAGCGCTAAGGCCGAAAAGCACTACGTCACAACCACGGGATGTGATCTGTTGCCTGCATGACTTCCGCCTGAAAGAATCCATTATGGCTAAAGCCCGTGCTTTACGTACGATCTCTTTTAAAGGCTCAAGCGTTCACCTATACCAGGACTTGTCTTGGCTGACCCTACAGAAAAGGAGAAATCTTCAACCTCTCTTAGCATGTCTGAAAGATCTCAAAATCCCATACCGTTGGGGCTTTCCCTTTGCTTTAATTGCTACAAAGAATGACAAATCCTCAGTTTTGCGCACACACGCAGACTTGTCCCGTTTTTGTTCCTCTTTGGGCCTTAACACTCCGGTCCTTGACAACTGGGAGATCCCGGACCCTCCACCAGCTCCTGGCCCATCATAGCACACAGTCCAGCGGAAGAGAAACCGACCTCCATCCCAAACGGGAGCATCTGGATCTCCCCTTCGTGACGCGCCTCCTTGAAAGTTTATTTTTGAGGGATTGACCCCCTCTGAGGCCTTCAGATAACTGTTCTGAGCAGCAGCTCTAAGAATTAGTGTAATTGTTTTTCATTACATTGTTTATCTCTTTTTCTTGTGAACTGATTTGTCTCAGGTATCCCATGAACTATCGTTCCTACCCTGCCTGTAATGGCGTCCAGTCAGGTCCCTACCGACGGGACTCTATTTGTTGCCCTCTCTCTTTCCCTCACTCTGGTTATTGAGGTGGGACAGACGTGGGCTTTATTTTTCATTTTTGCTCACGTTATATTGAGTCTTGACTGGGTGGTTACACCCATTGTTCAGAATTATATGTCATGTTCTTTGTCTTATATGTTGTCTTTTGTCTTCCCTTCTTCCCTTATGTCTCTACCCCCTAGGTTCATTAATGATGTTACACTGGGACGAGTTTCAGTATATGGAGGAGAATGCTCACTGCAGGGTCCCTCTCTGGTCATTGGCAAGTATGGTTACACCACATACACCCATGATTAAGTGCATTTCCTTGAATGTTAAAGGTCTCAACTCTAATGCAGAACGACGTCTGGCTCTCACTGAATGTAAATCTCAAAAGGCAGACGTTTTTCTGCAGGAGACACATTTTGATAGAGAGGGCTCCTTTAAGTTTGCGGCCCGATCCTACCCACGAATATATTCAGCCAGTGCAGACACAAAAACTGCTGGGACTGCTATTCTTTTATCTACTACCTGCCCTATACAAGTTGAATCCACACGGATTGATGACCGTGGTAGATATATAATACTCCAGGCCTCCCTCCACGGTACCCCACTCATCTTATGTAATATTTATGCCCCAAACTCGAATCAGATCCCATTTCTGAAGAGGGTCTTTCGGGAACTAGAATATTTTCCGGCAGCGCTTGTTATAGGTGGAGATTTTAATGTCGCCTTTTCAGAGCACTGGGATAGATTGACTCCCGGAAACACGCCACCGTCTAGAGCCCAACGGAAATTATCACGCCTCTTTAGAAAGCTCATCAGACAATATGCTCTGTATGATCTGTGGAGGGTTAATAATCCTTCGGCTAGGACATATTCATTTTATTCCCACCCTCACAGGACTCATACTCGTATAGACTATTTCTTTGGGAATACACCTGCCCTTCGGATGTTGACAGATGCTGAATTAGGAAATATTACGTGGTCAGACCACGCGCCAATCTCAGTCACGTTTAATCCAGGGGGGGCTCGCCCTAGGATATGCCACTGGCGGCTTAATGAGTCTCTACTGACTAAATTACCGACTAGACAGGAATTGGGAAGTTCCTTGGAGGAATACTTTGCTTTTAATCAACCCTCGACCCCATCTGTAGCTATATTGTGGGAAGCGCATAAGGCCGTTTTCAGAGGCAAGTGTATTAGTGTAAGCACCAGACTGAAAAGGGATTATAACCTCCGGTACAATAACACCCTTACCCAGTTAAAACAGTTAGAAGCCCGTCTGGGGTCTCATCGCTCCTGTCACTTGCTACGGCGTATAGTACTCCTCCGTGTCCGATTGCGTGAAATGGCTTTTGAAAAAACTGGTAAACTCCTACTGTATTCGCGACAGTGGTTCTACATGTGGGGGAATAAATCGTACACTATCTTGGCCCGTCAGTTGCGGGAGTCAACCGCGGCTACTACCCCAATGTCCTTGAGAGCGAGCAATGGAGACATGGTGTATGACCCCAAAGCAATACTTGACCAATTTCAGAAATACTATGCTTCCTTATACTCACTTACACCACAGACACCCTCCGACCTAGTTGATCGCCAGACACTATTTAACTCTTTCTTGGCTCAAAGTAGTATACCCAAACTATCTTCAGAAGCAGGGTCTGCGCTTAATGCCCAGATCACGACTGAGGAGATTCAAGGTGTAATTTCCCAGTTACCTAATGGCAAGTCGCCTGGGCCAGATGGGTTACCCTATTCTTATTACAAAACTTTTTCGTCTCTTCTCATACCCCATTTGTGTACGCTTTTTAACTCATTCTTACAAGGGACAGCTATACCAGAAACCATGCTTCATTCCCATATAACTCTTATTCCGAAACTGGGAAGAGACCCTTTGGATTGCGCAAATTACCGCCCTATTGCTCTTCTAAACTCTGATCTTAAAATATTCACCAAACTGTTGGCGGACCGGTTGGCGTATTGGCTTCCGCAATTGATACACTTACTGTAGACCAGGTTGGCTTTGTGAGAGGCCGTCAAGGTGGAGATAATACGAGAAAACTTATTAATCTAATAGATATTGTCAATAGACAGCATCAACAGGCATTACTATTGAGCCTGGAACGCTGAAAAAGCGTTTGACCGCTTAAGCTGGCCGTTTATGTTCTCCACCTTGCAGGCTTTTGGATTCTCTGGTCCTTTTCTCGCAGCCCTCCATTCATTATATAGCCATCCTACAGCGACAATTAAATTACCATATGCAAACTCAGCTCCTTTCTCGATTTAAAAACGGCACCAGACAGGGATGTCCGCTTTCCCCTCTTTTGTTTGTGCTTTGCATTGAACCCTTAGCCGCAGCAGTCAGATCCCACCCAGACATCCATGGAATCATGGTTAACCAGGTTGAATATAAAATATCATTATTTGCAGATGATGTTTTACTCACTTTATCAGACCCACATATTACTTTGCCCAATTTATTTGGTTTGTTAACACTATATAGTCGGCTTTCCAGATATAGGATTAACTCATCGAAAACAGAAGCCCTTCCCTTGAATATACCGGCAGTTGTCCTAGTCATGTTGCGATCTAATTATCGTTTTCATTGGCAGGATGCTGCCCTGCGTTATTTGGGAGTGAATTTGGCGGCAACGTATTCTTCTATATATTCCCATAATTTCCCCGCCCTCTTTCAAGAACTTAGACGCCAGATGGCTAAATGGATGTCTCCTCCCATATCCATGTTCGGCCGCAGAGCGGCAGTTAAAATGTCTATTTTGCCAAAACTGCTCTACTTATTTGAGACCCTTCCGGTACATGTGCCAAGGACGGAACTACGAGCATTGCAGGCTGGTATATTTAAATTCATATGGAATGGGAAGAGACATAGGATAGCTGGTAGTACCCTTATGGCCCTGAAATCTCAAGGGGGGGTTGGCAGTTCCAGATGTTGCCAAATATTACTGGGCCACACATCTTAGACGGTTACCGGCATGGTCTAAACTCTATGCTTATTCCAGGTGGATGGAAATTGAAAAATTGTGGATTGCTCCGATACATCCTAACTCTTTGTTGTGGTCCTCAGTTTCCAAAGTTCAATTACCAGAATTGTTAGGACCAATGCTACATACATACAAAATATGGCAATATTGTAAGCACCGTTTCTCTCTGGTCTCTGAGAAATCCTCCATGACGTCTTTTCTGTTTACACCGCTTTTCAATGTTGGGTCAAAAGTATCCTTTTTTAAGCCTTGGTATGCCAAGAAAATGTTTAGGTTTGCAGATATGATTGATTATAGAACGCTACAACTACTTTCATTTGATGAACTTAGAAGTTCTAGATCACTTACGAAAGTTACTAGCTATCAGTACTTGCAAATCCAACATTTGTTTAATACGTTGTTTCACTCAAAACAGGTATCTGTCCCCACGTCTTTTGAGAGGACGTGTAAGCTCTCGGAGTCTACTAAGGGTCTTATATCTGAAATATATGTGCTCCTCTCCTCCCCGGCCTCTCCTGCATCTGTCCGTCATTCATACATGTCTAAGTGGGAATCGCTCTTGCACCGTTCTATTTCAGTAGATGACTGGAGGATAATATGGCAGAGAGCTGCGATGACATCAACTTGTGCAATTCATAGAGAAAACACCTACAAAATAATGATGTTCTGGTACCACACTCCACAGTTACTACATAAGTTTAATTCTGATATTTCGGATCGTTGTTGGAGATGCAATACGGAGGAGGGTTCACATATTCATATCTTTTGGGAATGCCAGATTCTAACCCCATTTTGGACTATGGTACAGGAAGTCCTATACAGCTTGTTTGAAGTGAGGTTCCCCTTGGATCCTTACATATATTTGCTGAATATTCCACACATACCTTTGAAGAAACACTTATTAAAGTTGATGTTATACATCTTGACTGCAGCTAGGCGCTTGTTAGCAAGATTTTGGAAAAGGACAGATTGCCCATCAAGGGCTGAACTCATAAATAGTGTATTAGAAGTCAGACGCTTCGAACAGATGTCGGCTACACTGCTTGCCTCGGTTGATAAATTTGACCGAGTTTGGAAGCAATGGGACATGGTGTTTGATGTCTCAAACTGATTAAGTTTACACCTTACCCCATCCATCCTAACCCTAATGTGTCTAGTCTTGTCATTCCCCCTTGTATGTCCAAATCCTTTTTTACAGTAAATTTTGTATAACTCTGCATAGTTATTGCAAATATAGATACTTTGTTACTTTAGTAGCCTATAGGCTATTGCTACAGTAATACTCATCCATGACTATTGTGTATGTTTTTTCTCAGACTTATTCAATGTAAGGATATATATGCATAAAAACATGATGTATGCTATCTTTATGCTCAAATGCCCTTAGATATATCTCTGTATCATGAATAATGCACTCCGAAGTCATGTTTTTTTTCTATTGTATGTACATGTTTATTCTTGAAAAATCGTCAATAAAAAGACAATTGACAAAACATGATGTCACGGCTGTATGTGAGCAACAAGAGCATACACAGTGAATTTAGCTACTGACCGGACCCAAACTAGGGAGGATAAAGGGTGACCCCTGTCAGACCCTAAAAGCTCTCCCTATGCTGCTAAGCACATGTCCGGATCCAAATGGTGGATCGAGACATGCCCGCGTACCTAAGGCTGATGACCACTGTAACCCCTACAATAGTGGAAGGGGCATGGCCACCGGTGCCCTGCTCAGTATATGGACGGAACCGGGGTCACCTCGGATCCAGTCAGCAAACAAACAGAAACACACAATGTCTGCACACTTAACTGAAGGAGCTGCAGCAGCAGTGAAAACAGATCCAGAGACAGCTGGCAATATCCGGAGTACTTGCTTCAGCAAAACACAGGTCCAGTGAAAAGATATCACACAAGTGAAGATACTCAAGCGAGAGATACAACTCAAATGAAGAATATAATCCGCACCCTACAAAGGAGGAGGGGTGATTTAAAGGCAGAGAAATCAAACACAGGAGGGACAGCTGGGAGGAAGGAAACAGAAAGTAAAGACCTCATCACAGGGGCGGAGAAACAGAGCAGAGAGAACTCCTCCAAGCTCTAGTAGTGACATCATCACAGGGGTGGAGAAACAGAGCTGTGAGAACGTCTCAAAGCTCTGGTAGTGACACATGATTTGTGGAATGAAGGAAGAAAATACCCAATTCCTCCATGTTTTTTTGGGCTTTGTTCTTATGGCGTTCACTATGCAGTAAGAATTACGACCTTATTGTTCAGCTCAACACAATTATGGCATACCACATTTCATAGATTTTGTTGCATCTTATTACTTTTATAAAAATATAAACGTTTCAAAAAATTGCTTTGTGACACCATAAACTGGAGCTTTGTAAGGTCTGTTTTTTATGAGTTTTTTTGCTGTAGTTTTATTGGTACATAGAACTTTTTGATCATTCTATTGTATTTTTTTGGGTGAGATGAGGTTGACCAAACAACGACAGTTATGAAAGTGGGATATTTTGTACAGTGTTCACCACGTAAGATAAATGATGTGATATTTAATATTTCAGACATTTTCGGATTGCAATACTACTTATGTTTATTTTTTTAATATTTTTTATATCAGAAATTGGAATTAAAAAAAATTGACGTATTTTTTTAACCCTTTGGGTCCAGGAGGATTTTTAATTTTTGCGTTTTCATTTTTCTTCCCTGTCAGTAGTGTGATTCTCATGGGAGAGCCCGTTGTATGAGAGATCTGTGCAGCTCTTAGACTGGACCACTGAAAAAAGGCCCCTTAGTGACCGCTGTAAAAAAGCATATTGGTGGTCACTAAGTAATTAACTGGCCATCGCTGTTGAGATGATAGGTTCTGATGTGTGCCAGTGCCGTGTTTATAGTTGGGGCATTTACATGACTTCATTTACACATACTGGGCATTTACCCCTTTCAGTAGCGGGAAACTTTTCACCTTAAATCCAAGGCCGATTTTTGCAAATCTGACATGTGTTAGAACGGAAGGATGGCCTTTGTGGTGCAGATTTTGATGGATAGGTTTATGGGTGCCATTGGTTTTTATTTTTTTAGTGATTTTCTTATGTGGGGGCTCATATTTTGCAGGATGAGGTGACAGTGTGATTGGTATCATTTTGGGGTACGTAAGACTTATTTTTGTTAAGTTTTACACAGTGAAATAATTTTTGAACAGAATAAATTCTTGTTTTTGTGTTGCCACTTTCTGAGAGCCCTATTTTTTTTATTTTTTGGGTGATTGTCTTAGGTAGGGGCTCATTTTTTGTAGGATAAGATGACTGTTTGATACCATTTTGGGGTACATAAGACTTTTTCATCACTTGGTATTACACTTTTTGTGAGCCAAGGTGAAAAAATGGCTATTTTGACACTGTTTTTATTTTTATGGCGTTCACCTGACGGGGTATACGGCTGCGAAAGTCCAGGCAGGTCTTCAGGTACTAGCGATGAAGCAGGTCAGACCTCCGATAAGCAGGTGGGTTGACAGGATGATCCCCAACGCAGAATCTGACCGGAGTGCCAGTCCAAAACTGGTGTGTGCAGACGCAGCCAGGGAAGAACAAGGATAAATGGATTCACGGACACTGGCAACACATAGAAAGAGATAATCTCTGAATGCAGAACCCCTATTTGCAACTTAAGGGGCATAGTAACAGAAAGCACATGTTCAGGAAGTGGCAGCCTATTTACAGAAGCCACTGACAGAGGCCTTTCAAGACGGATGGTAAGAAGCCAGTACTGATCTACCAGAGCCTGCTGAATGAAGTTACCGGCTGACCCAAGAATGCAAGCACAGACAGTGTGACTCCCTTGTGAGAGAGAGTCACTGCAACTGAAAGTTTCAGAGAGGACTTTTCCTTGTCCAGGACCACCTCTCCAACTCATCCTAGATATTGGCGTTTCCCGGCTTCTGTGAACAATTACGCACAATGTGGGCCTTGCCTCCACAATACAGACACAGGTTCTCTGGTTTGCGGCATAGACGTTAAGTTGTCTGGTCAGACAATCGAAGGCGCTCTATCTGCATGGTCTCTTCAGATGGGGTGGACATTAGAGGAAGAACCGGCCTCTGGAAGGATGGAGACAAGCGAGGTGGTCTTCTGGTGCATGCGACCTCCTTAGAACATTCCCTGAAACGCATATCTATTGCTGTGGCCAAGTTGATCAGGTTGTTGAGAGTGGACTGACGGTCGTGACCAACTAGTTCATCCCTAATCCGGTCAGAAAGGCCCTCCCAGAACACAGAGTTGAGCCTCATTATTCCATGCAAGTTCTGCAGCCAGGGTACGAAACTGGATGGCGTACTGACCCACAGACAAGAAACCCTAACTTAGACGCAGCAGAGCTAAAGCAGCGGAGGATGTATTGCCTGGCTCTTCAAAGACCAGCCGGAAGGTAGCCAGGAAAGACTGCAGGTTAGTGGTGTCTGGACCTCCTTGTTCAAGATTTGCCCAAGCAAGGGCCTCATCTGACAGCAGGTAAACAATGAAGGCGACCTTGGACCAGTAGGAAACTTCTGCTCATGGAGCTCGAAGTGAATCCAGCACTGGTTCAGGAAGCCACGACAGGTCTTAGGATCTCCACTATAGCGTGGTGGCAGAGGGAGTAGCATGCTCTGACATCTCATCTCATGTAACAATTCCTGAACAGCAGGTTTGGGGTGACCAGCAGGGTCCATGGCCTGAGCATCAAGGTCTTTGTGTCCTGCAAAAGTTGCTGCTATCTCTGCTTGTGTTCCTGTTTACCTGACCAGTGCTTGTGTTTCTGGCATCCACTACCTGTTTGATCCCTGCCTGTTGCCGAGCCGGATTGCTTGACCTGTACCTGTGCTGCATGCCCTGAACTTTTGCTTGTTTGACTTTGCCTCTGCCTCATCCTTTGGTCCTGCACTGTTGCTCCTGGTTACAACTCAGCCTTCTGACTATGTCTGTACCTCTGGTACCTTGCTCGGTACCTCCTGGCCCGTCTAGACCAGCTGCGTCGTGTGCCAATCCTCCTCAAGAGGTAGCGACCTGGTGTTCCCCTCAGGAAAGTAAATCTCCACCATCAGGGGTACAGTGAAGAACAAGGGATTCACTTAGACAACGCCTTTAGAGGAGGTAGGACAAGTGGCACAGTGGGTTCACACCCGTTGGTTCGTGACATTGATAAGGAAGGAGCACAACTCTGTGACGTAAAGTACTCAGGCACTACTAATACACATTTTGCCTTTTTCCTCTCTCTTCATATGGAAGATATAAAGTGCTTCTTCAATGTTTGATGGAAATGTATTTCCTATGTTTAAGTTTGCCTCAGGACTTCTATACAGTTGTCGGTTACTCTCAGGACTTTTAAACTATATTAGCTGCCTCAGCTGGAGATTTTGCACCCTTCACAGTTATAATTTGTTTTTTTCCTGATTTTTTTCCATTTTTTTTTTTGTTATCAGTACTGAGACATGTTTACCCTCTAATTATGGTCTTTCACATGGCAATAGAGACAGGACCGTTTTGTTTTTACTGTTTTTGTATTTTTCTTTCTCAAGGTGGTACACGGGTATCTCTGATTGATGTTATAGGTTCTATAGAGAAGCAGATAGACATAAGCAGAATTTCTTGTATTTAAAATGGTATTGAAAATATCATCCCTAAATATTAGGAGTTCAAATGGAAGGAGGCCCTTAAATTAAACTGTGACATTAACTGTGTCCAAGACTTCCTGATCTCTATACACAGTGCTTGTTCAGCACTGTGCATAGATCGATGGGTAGGGCAGGGATGGTGTATAGAATATTTTTACAGAATAAATCTGGTGTATCTTTAAACTGTCTAAATTCATGCCACCTATTAGTTGGCTTACTTTGTGCCAAAATTGTGCAGAGAAATTCTGGCAGAATTTTGCTGCATGGCGGAGCATCTTAGGTCACACCTCTCTCACTTGAAGCTGTGCCGCTTGTGGTTTGCTGAGACACTTTTTTGCACCTTGTGCACCAGAATGTCATTAGTAAATCTACCCCAGTGTATTAATTTTGCATACTAAAATGCTAACATGCTTTGTTCTGAAAAAGTTCATGTATGAAAGCAGCCACAGTGCATCCGAAAACTGTGCTGACCTGCAGTTTTACTGCAAATTGGCATTATTTTCATTAACAATTGTTAATGGCCATTATGGATCCGGACGGTTCCCGTTATGCAGGACATGACTCCTGCATAACAGAAACTGTCTGGATCCGTTATGCTGCCCATTATAAAGGAATGCAAAACGTAATGCCTCTTAAAGGCTTCCATGGTACATTCTGTCATAGAATTTTGTTATATTCTGTGATAATGGAATCCATAACGGAATTGCCACAGAACCCAAACGCCGAACCAGAACTTGAAAACATCAAGTTCGCTCATCGCTAATGGCCATGCTATTTTATTTGTTTAGCTGTTGCTGATGTGCAAAATCAAGTGCCCATTAACAATAGTTGAAAACGGCACCATTCTGCGTTAAAACTGTTTGTCGGTGCAACTTTTGGCCATTACTTGTGATCTTACCTTTTAGGGCTTGTTCACATGACCGTTGCCCCTCCGTGTCCGTGCTGTGAACCGCAAATTGCGGTCCGCAAAGCACGGGCACCGGCCGTGGGGCTGCCGCATGCAGATCGCGACCCCATTCATTCGAATGGGGTCTGCGATCCGTCCGTTCCGCAAAAAGATAGAGCAAGTTCTATGTTTTTGCCGTGCGGAGGCACAGAACGGAACCCACGAAAGCACTCCATAGTGCTTCCATAGGGTTCCGTTCCGTGGTTTCGTTCCGTTCCGCATCTCTGGATTTTCAGACCCATTCAAGTGAGTGGATCTGCATCCATGATGCGGAATACACACGGGCGGTGCCCCGTGTATTGCGGACCCGCCGTATGCGGGCCGCAATATGACAAAGGAGGGGCAACGGTCATGTGAACAAACCCTTACAGGATATGTCAGAAATGCCATTTCTGGAATCCCCACCTACTGGGTGATTGGGTATCCATCAGTTCTTGTCCAACGCTTTCCCCACATACTCCAGTGGAGACATGGCTGCAGGCAAATGCAGGTACTTTTTCATTGAATTGTTGGTGAATGCAGCAGTTGGAAATTTGCAAATGTTGGCATGTTGATATTTGCATGTAGCTGTAGAGTGGGCCCCCAGAATGAGTTTTATTGATAGGCTGTAGCACCCCAGTCTGACACTGAGTATGAATGTTATCGCTGCACCTTTTCACTAAAATTGTGCCCAGGATGTGCCCACTATTAACCAGCCACACACTGAGGTTAAGTAGCTTTGCTATTTAAGGTAGCAGTTTGCACCACAGTGACTTGTGAAGGCACTAGTAGGTAAAACATTCATAGAATACACTGCCCTTCCAAAAAAAAGTCGCCACCAAAAATATTTTGTTGGACCGCCTTTAGATTTGATTACAGCACGCATTCGCTGTGGCATTGTTTTGATAAGCTTCTGCAATGTCACAAGATTTATTTCCATCCTGCGTTGCATTCATTTTTCACCAAGATCTTGCGTTGATGATGGTGGAGTCTGACTGCTGCGCAAAGCCTTCTCCAGCACATCCCAAAGATTCTCAATGGGGTTAAGGTCTGGACTCTGTGGTGGCCAATCCATGTGTGAAAATAATGTCTCATGTTCACAATTTGAGCCCGATGAATCCTGGCATTGTCATCTCGGAATATGCCCGTGCCATCAGGGAAGAAAAAATCCATTGATGGAATACCCTGGTCATTCAGTATGTTCAGGTAGTCCGCTGACCTCATTCTTGGAGCACATACTGTTGCTGAACCTAGACCTGACCAACTGCAGCAACCCCAGATCATAGCCCTGCCCCCACAAGCTGGTACAGTAGGCACTAGGCATGATGGGTGCATCATTTCATCTGCCTCTCTTCTTACCCTGATGCACCCATCACTCTGGAACAGGGTACATCTGGACTCATCAGACCACATGACCTTCTTCCATTGCTCCAGAGTCCAATCTTTAAGCTCCCTAGCAAATTGAAGCCTTTTTTTCTGGTTTCCCTCACTAATTAGTGGTTTTCTTACGGCTACACAGCTGTTCAGTCCCAATCCCTTGAGTTCCCTTCGCATTGTGCGTGTGGACATGCTCTTACTTTCACTATTAAACAAAGCCCTGAGTTCTACTTTTGTTTTTCTTCTATTTGGTAAAATCAAACGTTTAAGTGATCGCCGATCACAATCATTCAGGATTTTTCCCCCGACACATTTCTTCCTCAAATACGATGGGTTCCCACTATCCTTCTAGTTTTTAATAATGTGTTGGACAGTTCTTAACCCAATTTTAGTAGTTACTGCAATCTCCTTAGATGTTGTCTCTGCTTGATGCATGCCAATGATTTGACCCTTCTTAAACAGACTAACATCTTTTCCATGACCACAAGATGTGTCTTTCGACATGGTTGTTTAACCCCTTAAGGACTCAGCCCTATTTCACCTTAAGGACTTGGCCATTTTTTGCAAATCTGACCATTGTCACTTTAAGTGCTGATAACTTTAAAACGCTTTGACTTATCCAGGCCATTCTGAGATAGTTTTTTCGTCACATATTGTACTTCACGACACTGGTAAAATGAAGTAAAAAAATCTAATTTACCAAAAATTTGTAAAAAAATGCAAATTTCCAAGTTTCAATTTCTCTACTTTTATAATACATAGTAATACCTCCAAAAATAGTTATTACTTTACATTCCCCATATGTCTACTTCATGTTTGGATAATTTTGGGAATGATATTTTTTTTTTTTTTGGGATGTTACAAGGCTTAGAAGTTTAGAAGCAAATCTTGAAATTTTTCAGAAATTTTCAAAAATTTCAAAAAGTTCAGGTCTGAAGTCATTTTGCGAGGCTTACATAATGAGCCACCCAAATATGACCCCTCTCTAGAAACTACACCCCTCAAGGTATTAAAAACTGATTTTACAAACGTCGTTAACCCTTTAGGTGTTCCACAAGCATTAATGGAAAATAGAGATACATTTTAAAAATTTCACTTTTTTGGCAGATTTTCCATTTTAATAATTTTTTCCAGTTACAAAGCAAGGGTTAACAGCCAAACCAAACTCAATATTTATGGCCCTGATTCTGTAGTTTACAGAAACAGCCCATATGTGGTCCTAAACTGTTGTACGGGCACACGGCAGGGCGCAGAAGGAAAGGAATGCCGTACGGTTTTTGGAAGGCAGGTTTTGCTGGACTGTTTTTTTTTACACCATGTCCCATTTGAAGCCCCCCTGATTCACCCCTAGAGTAGAAACTCCATAAAAGTGACCCCATCTAAGAAACTACACCCCTCAAGGTATTCAAAACAGATTTTACAAACGTTGTTAACCCTTTAGGTGTTCCACAAGAGTTATTGGCAAATGGAGATGAAATTTCTGAATTTCAATTTTTTGGCAACTTTTCAATTTTAATCAATTTTTCCCAGTAACAAAGCAAGGGTTAACAGCCAAACAAAACTCAATATTTATGGCCCTGATTCTGTAGTTTACAGAAACACCCCATATGTGGTCGTAAACCGCTGTACGGGCACACGGCAGGGCGCAGAAGGAAAGGAATGCCATACGGTTTTTGGAAGGCAGATTTTGCTGGACTGGTTTTTTTGACACCATGTCCCATTTGAAGCCCTCCTGATGCACCCCTAGAGTAGAAACTCCCAAAAAGTGACCCCATTTTAGAAACTACGGGATAGGGTGGCAGTTTTGTTGGTACTAGTTTAGGGTACATATGATTTTTGGTTGCTCTATATTACACTTTTTGTGAGGCAAGGTAGCAAGAAATAGCTGTTTTGGCACCGTTTTTATTTTTTGTTATTTACAACATTCATCTGACAGGTTAGATCATGTGATATTTTTATAGACCAGGTTGTTACGGATGCAGCGATACCTAATATGTATACTTTTCTTTATTTATGTAAGTTTTACACAATGATTTCTTTTTTTAAACAAAAAAAATCATGTTTTAGTGTTTCCATAGTCTGAGAGCCATAATTTTTTCAGTTTTTAGGCGATTACCTTGGGTAGGGTATGATTTTTGCGGGATGAGATGACGGTTTTATTTGCACTATTTTGGGGTGCGTGTGACTTTTTGATCGCTTGCTATTATACTTTGTGTGATGTAAGGTGACAAAAAATTGCTTTTTTTACACCGTTTTTATTTTTATTTTTTTACGGTATTCATTGCATTAGTTGTCCTGCTATGCGGTTGTGTGGAAGCTTGGCTGTGAGCTGGATTTCATCACCTTCAGACCGTGTTCACACCATAGTTAGCGTAGTGGTAGGACCCTTGCCATGCTGAGAGACCGTGACGTGGTGCATGATGGGCTCTGATGTGTTCCTGACAGGAATATATTGGCAAAAGTCTCAGCTTTTAATATCTGCTTGTATGACTAGCTAGTATAGTCAGTGGCATATCCGTTTGGTGCATTTTTTCTGTGATTTATATAATTATATTTTCATCCGCACAATGCTCTGTTTTGTGTAGGATGCCTTTGTGGTGCATGTGGACCGCGCCGGCATCCTCCATTGTACGCATTTTTTGCTGGGGATGGTCGTTTGCTGCGGTCCACATGCGGAGGGACTGCTCCCTCAATGAGAAACACGCTACAGTGTTTGGAGTTTGAGCAGTTCCCCCATATTTGCCACTATATTTCTGTGATTTTGTTTTACGGTATTCACCTGAAGGGTTAGGTCATGTGATATTTTTATAGAGCAAGTTATTACGGACGCTGCGATACCTAATATGTATACTTTTTTTTTTATTTATGTAAGTTTTACACAATGATTTAATTTTTGAAGCAAAAAAAATCATGTTTTAGTGTTTCCATAGTCTGAGAGCCATAATTTTTTCAGTTTTTGGGCGAACACTTTGGGTAGGGTATGATTTTTGCCGTGTAAGGAGCCCGTCTAGGAACCCTCCGGGCCGTGGGGGACACTCTCAGCCCCATCCTAAGTCTTCACGGCCCGGGAGGAATCCAGTTGGACGGCGGGACTCAGTGAAGGGAGAGGGGCGGCCCCCTCCACCTCATGCGGCTGCAGACGGCGGGGATGCTGAACCAGGTACTGCGGGTTCCTCTCCTCAACTGGTGGGAGGCCCGCTCGGCGCGGGAGAGCAAGTGGCGCAAGGACTTACGGGGCTGTGCATCGGGAGGCGGAGCAGGTGCACAGGCCCCTTCCGGATGTCGGACAGCCGCTGGCTGGTGCTGGGGTTAGTTTCGGTGTACTGATTTCCGGGTCGGAGCAAGACGCGTCCAGCCCTGCCGGAGGGAGAATCCAGGATGATGCGATCGGAGGTGACGCGGCGGGAATCCGGCAGACCCCCCTCCCTCCCCAGTTTGAATATCATTGGTGGCCAGTGTGCCCCCCCGGCCCCCCCCTCTCTCCCTCTTTTGTATTATCATTGGTGGCCAGTGTGCGCCCCCCCTCTATTGTATTAATATCATTGGTGGCCAGTGTGCGGCCTCCCCTCTCCCCCCCCCCCCCCCCCCTGATCATTGGTGGCAGCGGAGAGTTCTGATCGGAGTCCCAGTTTAATCGCTGGGGCTCCGATCGGTAACCATGGCAACCAGGACGCTACTGCAGTCCTGGTTGCCATGGTTAGTTAGCAATATTAGAAGCATCATACTTACCTGCTGCGCTGTCTGTGACCGGCCGGGAGCTCCTCCTACTGGTAAGTGACAGATCATTAAGCAATGCGCCGCACAGACCTGTCACTTACCAGTAGGAGGAGCTCCCTGCCGGTCACAGACAGCGCAGCAGGTAAGTATGATGCTTCTAATATTGCTAAGTAACCATGGCAACAAGGACTGCAGTAATGTCCTGGTTGCCATGGTTACCGATCGGAGCCCCAGCGATGAAACTGGGGCTCTGATCGGAACTCTCCGCTGCCACCAAAGATCAGGGGGGGGGGGGGAAGAGGGAAGGCCGCACACTGGCCACCAATGATATTAATACAATAGAGGGGGGCGCACACTGGCCACCAATGATAATACAATAGAGGGAGGGAGGGGGGGCCGGGGGGGGGGGCACACTGGCCACCAATGATATTCAAACTGGGGAGGGAGGGGGGTCTGCCCCCTGCTGCCTGGCAGCCCCTGATCTCTTACAGGGGGCTATGATACGCACAATTAACCCCTTCAGGTGTGACACCTGAAGGGTTAATTGTGCTGTTCACAGCCCCCTGTAAGAGATCGGGTGCTGCCAGGCAGCAGGGGGCAGTCATGTACACAGTTCGTAGTATATTCTAACTTGAAGCGTCCCCATCACCATGGGAACGCCTCTGTGTTAGAATATACTGTCGGATATGAGTTTTCACGATGTAACTTAAATCCGATGGTATATTCTAACATAGAGGCGTTCCCATGGTGATGGGGACGCTTCAAGTTAAAATATACCATCGGATTGGAGAAAACTCCGATCTGATGGTATATTAATAGGGACTCCTGACTTTACATTGAAAGTCAATGGGGGACGGATCCGATTGCAATTGCACCATATTGTGTCAACGTCAAACGGATCCGTCCCCATTGACTTGCATTGTAAGTCAGGACGGATCCGTTTGCCTCCGCACCAAAACGACTTTTTCCTTCATGTCCGTGGATCCTCCAAAAATCAAGGAAGACCCACGGAAGGAAAAACAGACACGGAACTACGGAACGCGTTTTTGTGGACCGAAAAAAAAAACGGTCGTGTGCATGAGGCCTTAATTGGTGGTTTGGGGCGGTTGCTGTGCGGGTTGGCTGGTATGGGGCACGGCGGAGCAGGGCCTTTACAAGCGTGGGGGGTGGGGAGAGGGAGTGAGGGCGAGGCGATGGGTGGATCGGGGCAGGTGTTGGGTGGGGTGGTCCCTGGGGGGGTGACGAGTGGGGCGGGTGGCGAGGAGGATAGGCCGAGGGTGGACGATTGGGCGAGGGGGAGGTGTATGTTTGCTTTGAGGGCCCTTTGGGGGCGCATTTGAGGCAGGAAGTGAGGGACCGGATTTGGAAGGGGGAATATGTGGATATTTTCTCGCTTCTCCCTTTGGAATGCTTTAACTTGGATGTGGTTCGGAAGGATTTGGGAAAGGAGGAGGAGGAGAAGAAGCGGTATAGGCTGATTCCCCGTACCTTTAGTAATTGGCTTCAGGCGTTTGCTATTTTGGCGAGTGTGATTGGGGAGAAGGTGCCGGATTGTTGTTCGCCTCTGTTTTGTTACATGGACGCGATAGGGGAGGCTTATCGGGTTTATGGGGGGTATGGGTGGTTGCGGTATGACGAGCAGTTTTGTCAGATAAAGGCGGTCCGCTCCAGCATGCGGTGGGACCATAAAGATATAGGGTTGTGGATGAGGGTGATGGGGGCAGGGAGACAGGGGCAGCCTTTTCGTGCACAGCAGAGAGGGGGGGAGGGGCGGGGCAGTCAGGTTTTGCGGCAGCCTCAGCAAAAGGATTGTGCTTTTTATTCAATGAGGAGAGTTGTAAGTTCGGTCAAAAATGTAAGTTTAAGCATGAATGCTCGGGGTGTGGGGGGAGTCACGGGGCCAGTCGTTGCTTCCGGGGGCCAAGGTCGAGGGGTGGAGAGGCGGTTGGAAAAGGGGCGGACGCCGTTACGGGTGGGCGCGATGGGTCGGTATTTAAGTAGGTACCCGGATAGGGATGGGGCGGAGTTTTTGCGGAAGGGATTTGAGGGGTTTATGATCCCGTCTTGTTCTGCGGGAGCGGGAAGTGGGAGGTGTAAGAATTTGAGGTCGGCTTTGCTGCACCCGGAGGTGGTGACTCAGAAGCTGGCTAAGGAGGTGGATTTGGGGAGGATGTACGGGCCTTTTGAGGAGTTACCTTTGGGGGACTTGGTGGTCTCTCCCTGGGGGTGGTTCCGAAGAAGGAGCCGAATGCTTTCCACTTGATTCATCACTTGTCATTCCCAAAGGGGGCGTCGGTGAATGATGGGATTGATCCGGATTTATGTTCGGTTGTTTATACATCCTTTGACACGGGGGTTGGTTTGGTTAGGAAGTTGGGGCCGGGTACGCTGTTGGCGAAGGCGGACATTGAGGAGGCGTTCCGGCTGTTGCCTGTTCATCCGGATAGTTTACGTTTGTTGGGTTGTTTTTGCGACGGGGGTTATTTTGTTGATAGGTGTTTGCCAATGGGGTGTTCTGTTTCTTGAGCGTATTTTGAGAGGTTTAGCTCCTTTTTGGAATGGGTAGTGAAGGATGTGGCGGGGTGTCAGTCGCTCATTCATTACTTGGACGACTTCCTGTGTTTGGGTCCGGCGGATTCCAGGGTGTGTGTGTGTTATTGTTGGCGTCGTTGCAGTCGGTGTTCGGATCGTTTGGAATGCCATTGTCAGCAGAGAAGACGGTCGGTCCCACTACGGAGTTATGTTTTTTAGGTATTGTGCTGGACACGGTGCGGATGGAGTGTAGGTTGCCTGAAGACAAATTGGTTGATCTGAGGGCCGCAGTGAGGTTGGCAAGGTGTGGGCCGAAGATTCGTTTAAAGGAGTTGCAATCCTTGTTGGGGAAGTTACATTTTGGTTGTAGGATCATTCCGATGGGCCGGATATTTTGTAGGAGGTTGGCGGCGGCGACTGCAGGTGTGGTGTCAGGTCACCATTTTATTCAGCTGGGTAGGGAGTTGAGGAGAGATTTGGAGGTTTGGGATGGGTTTTTGGGGCAGTTTAACGGTAGGGCGTTGGTCATGGGGGAGCTGGTTGAGAGTTGTGAGTTGTTCTCGGACGCAGCTGGGGGGGTGGGTTTTGGTGTGTATTGTGAGGGACAGTGGTGCGCGGGTGTGTGGCCGGAGGGGTGGTTGGCGAGGGGTTGGGTGAGGAACGTGGCATTGCTCGAGTTGTTTCCTATAGTGCTGGCAGTGGTGCTGTGGGGTGACAGGTTCAAGGACAGGTAGGTGAGGTGGCATTGCGATAACTTGGGTGTTGTGCAGGCGGTAAATAGTCTGACGGCATCTTCATCTCCTGTGGTTAGGCTGTTGCAACACTTGGTGCTGATGTGTTTGCCTCTGAACACGTGGGTTGTGGCGGTGCATTTGCCGGGTGTTGCTAACGGAGTGGCTGGTTCTCTCTCTCGTTTGCAGTTGGAGCGTTTTCGGCAGCTGGCACCGGAGGCAGAGAAGGAGGGGTTGGAGTGCCCGGTTTGGCTCTGGGATCTCTTGGAGGTACTATAACGGGTTTGTTTAGGAGGTCGTTTAGCGAGGGTACATGGTTGGACTATGGTAAGGCGTGGCGTTCTTGGGAGCAGTGGTGTGCGGATTTGGGGGTTGGGGTTGATGGCGGGGAGGCCCCCGTTGGTATTGTTTTTGGGGCACATCGTGGAGGAGGGTTGGTCGGTGGCAAGGGTTAACCATTGTTTGGCAGGATTGGTTTTTGGTTTCAGATTGAGGGGCCTTCCGGATGTTACGAAATAATTTTTGGTGAAACAGGTGCTGAAGGGTTTTCGACGAGGGGGTCGGTTGGCTGACGGTAGGAGGCCGGTTACTTTTGATTTGCTGCTGAGAGTGGGGGTTTGTGTAGAGTCAGTTTGTAGATCGGCTAGTGAAGTTCGCTTGTTTAGACTGGCTTTTTCGTTGGCCTTTTTTGGGGCTTTTCGGTTGGGGGAGTTGGTGAGTAAGAGTATAGTTAGCGCGGGGGGTTTGGGGAGTGAGGATGTGGATTTGTATGAGGATAGGGTAGTGGTGCGAATTAGGGTATCTAAGACGGATAGGGAGGGAAGAGGTTGTAGTGTGTCTTTGTATGCGGTTGCGGGGTGTTTAGTTTGTCCGGTCAATTGTTTGAGGGAGTATAGGGCGGGGGTTTGCTGGGAGGGGGAGGGTCCTTTGTTGAGACATGAGGATGGTTCGTTTCAGTCGAGATTCCAGTTTGTGGCGGTGTTCAAAAAATGGCAGCGTTGGGAATGGACTCCAGAGGTTTCACGGGTCATTCCTTTCGTATTGGGGTGGCGACAGAGGCTGCAAGGCTGGGGCTGGGGGATGAAGTGATTAAGAAGATCGGGCGGTGGGAGTCGGTGCGTTTCAAGTCATACGTGCGTTTGGGGGGTTTGTGATTTTGTGTTGTGGGGGCCGATCTTGCCTGTGTTTTATTTGTCGCCTGTGTTTTATTTATTTGAGGCGGCGTTAGTCTGGATCCTGGGACATTCGTTTGTTTTTTGGGGGGCCTTGCGTGCTGATGTGCGGCAGTTGGGGATAAGCAGGGAGGAGGCGGTGGTGAGATGGATTGGGCGTAGAGGCATGTTGTGGGGGAGTGTGATGGGGGAGGTGCATCGGCATATCAGGCTAGATAGGTCCCCGGATATTCTGGTGCTGCATATGGGGGGCAATGACTTGGGAGTGAGGTCTTGTCGGGAGTTGATCAAGGATATCAAATTCGACTTGTTGCGGTTGTGGTCGTTGTTCCCGGGGATGATCACTGTTTGGTCGGACTTGGTGTATAGGCAGTCGTGGCGGGAGGCCAGGTCATTTGAGAGGGTGAATAAAGCACGGGTAAAAGTGAACAGGGCAGTGGATAAGTTTGTGGCCAGGAATGGGGCGGTGGCGGTTAGGCATGTGGAGTTGGAAGCGGGTACCGGAGGATTTTGGAGGACTGATGGGGTTCATTTGAACGCGGTGGGGATTGATTTGTGGTCCTTGGGCCTGCAGGGTGGCATTGAGAGGGCGGGATGGGAGGAGTCAAGCCGCGCGTTGTTGGCGGGGGAAGGTCATAGAAGCTGGTGGCCTTGGATGGTCTGGAAAATGGGAGGGCCCCCAGGAGGGGGGCTGGACTCTCATAGTTGGGGGACATTTTGGTTCGTTCAGAGAGGCGTCCAACAGTTGGTGTCTCTGAGCTGGAGTTTTGCGGCTGGAGGCAAGATGGAAGTGCCGAGTTGGCATGTTTTTATATATGTTGGAAATTTTTGGGCTTCTATGACCTCCCTCGTCAGGGGGGTATGGCAATGTTATTGTTATATTTATTTATATATATATATATATATATATATGTTATGTATTTATTTATTTATTTATTTTCATTAATAAACGGCTGCTGTGGCCGATTTAATCCAACCCAGTCTGTGAGTATTCATTTAAGGTAAGAGGTGGTTGGGGAGTAAGGGATTTTATTAGGGTGGTGTCAGCAGGCCCTGGCTAATAACCAATAACCCAGTCATGTGAGAGGCGGGAGGGGGATCTGTGGATGACACTGTTATGGAGGGGGAAATGGGGATGATACTGTCATGGGGTGGATCTGTGGATGACACATATAGCATAAGATGCTATATACGGTATGTGTCATCCACAGATCCCCCCCATAGCAGTGTCATCCACAGATCCCCCCCATAGCAGTGTCACCCACAGATCCCCCTCCCTATAAAAGTGTCATCCACAGGCAACTAGGACATGTTGAAATCTGAGTGATTTTATTTTATTTTTTAAACCACAGACAGCAGGACTTTTCTTCCCTGTTGCGGTTTTAGGTATTGGGTAAAGTATCGCAGCATTTCTAAGCGTACTTGTGTAAATGTATCGTTGTTATAGCTGCCCCCCCTACTTTTGTCCTGGCCCCCAGTGTGCCCCCCCAAAATTTGAAAGCTAGAGACGCCACTGGCTGTCTCTACTCCTCCCATTCCTCTGCTGTCACCTGTACCACTACTACTCCCATCCCTCTGCTGTCATCTGTATCACTACTACTCCCATCCCCCTGACGTCACCTGTACCACTACTACTCCTATCCTTCTACTGTCACCTGTATCACTACTACTCCCATCCCCCTGCTGTCACCTGTACCACTACTCCTCCCATCCCTCTTCTGTCACCTGTACCACTAATACTCCCATCCTGCTACTGTCACCTGTATCACTGTTCCTCCCATCCCCCTGATGTCACTACTCCTCCCATCCCCCTGCTGTCACTACTCCACCCATCCCCCTGCTGTCACCTGTACCACTACTACTCCCATCCTGCTACTGTCACCTGTAGTGGCGTCGCTAGGGGGGGGGGCGAGGGGGGGCAATCGCCCCCCCTATGTTGTCCTTTGCCCCCCCGGTTGCCCCCCCGCTGATTCCCCCAGGTGAATACTAATGAGCGCTTCCATTATGGAAGCGCTCATTAGAACCGAGAGACCAGGAAGTGGTGAACGCTCTGTACTCACCACTTCCTGGTCCTCGGCTGTCGGCTGTGCAGGGCTGTGCACAGCGTGAGGGCACTCTGTGACCTCACGCTGTGCGCGCCAGTTCAGGGCACAGAGTCGACTGAGTAGAGGCAGGCGGCGTCCAGGAGCAGGAGAGGTAAGTGTTTTTTTATTTTATAAAAAAATGTGGCTGCTGGGGGCATAAGGGGGCTAATGATGAGGCATATGGGGGCTAATGGAGAGGCATATGGGGGCTAATGGAGAGGCATATGGGGGCTAATGGAGAGGCATATGGGGGCTAATGGAGAGGCATATGGGGGCTAATGGAGAGGCATATGGGGGCTAATGATGAGAGGCATATGTGGGCTAATGATGAGAGGCATATGTGGGCTAATGATGAGAGGCATATGTGGGCTAATGATGAGAGGCATATGTGGGCTAATGATGAGAGGCATATGTGGGCTAATGATGAGAGGCATATGTGGGCTAATGATGAGAGGCATATGTGGGCTAATGATGAGAGGCATATGTGGGCTAATGATGAGGCATATGTGGGCTAATGATGAGGCATATGGGGGCTAATGATGAGGCATATGGGGGCTAATGATGAGGCATATGGGGGCTAATGATGAGGCACATGGGGGCTAATGATGAGAGGCATATGGGGGCTAATGATGAGAGGCATATGGGGGCTAATGATGAGAGGCATATGGGGGCTAATGATGAGAGGCATATGGGGGCTAATGATGAGAGGCAGCATATGGGGGCTAATGAGAGGCATAATAACAGTGTCATCCACAGATGCCCCCATAACACTGTCTTCCACAGATCCACCATAACAGTACGCCTGCGCACTGACGAGAGACAGAAAGAAGGGGAAAGAATCCGCGGAAGCAAGCAGAGGACGGCACAGCAGACGACTGAACAGCTTCTTTTGTAAGTAAATAGTTTTATTATAAATGTATCCCTGCATACCGCAATTCTCTCATATTTTGTAATCTTATTTATATATACTTATTTTGTTTTTGCCCCCCCATTTTTGACTGTGGTATCTTTGTGCCCCCCCTATATATTATTCCTAGAGTCGCCACTGGTCACCTGTATCACTGTTCCTCCCATCCCCCTGATGTCACTACTCCTCCCATCCCCCTGCTGTCACTACTCCTCCCATCCCCCTGCTGTCACTACTCCACCCACCCCCCTGCTGTCACCTGTACCACTACATTACATACTATTTAACCTGTACCACTACTACTCCCATCCCCCTGCTGTCACCTGTACCACTACTCCTCCCATCCCTCTTCTGTCACCTGTACCACTACTACTCTCATCCTGCTACTGTCACCTGTATCACTGTTCCTCCCATCCCCCTGCTGTCACTACTCCTCCCATCCCCCTGCTGTCACTACTCCTCCCATCCCCCTGCTGTCACTACTCCTCCCATCCCCCTGCTGTCACTACTCCACCCATCCCCCTGCTGTCACCTGTACCACTACATTACATACTATTTAACCTGTTGGAGCAGCAGAGGAACAGCAGGCCTGGCAGGCAGTGTGGAGAAGAAGGGGCCATTACTCCCTGTCCCAGCAGCTCCAGGGGGCAGAGAACAGTCAGACACCAGGCCCCTCTGCCCTCCTTCCCTGTCAGTGCAGACTGCAGAGCTCGGGCTGTATTCACAAGCAGCCAACCTGCTCTGGAAAAGCTCCGTGCTGGTGGGCGGGGCCTGCCCCTGGGACTAATACACAGGGGGGTGTGCCCAACATCTAGTCGTCCGGGATCCCTGTCATTGGCTGGCAGCACGTGTCATAGGAGGCTGCAGCCAATAGAAAACAAGAGGCAGTACTGGCAAATGGTGTGCCAGTCCTGCGGATCTCAGAGGAGGAGGGGACAGCATGGAGGAGCAGTACTCTGCCTCCTCCTCCTCACTGACAGCGCCCGAGTCACAGCTGGAAGTAGTGCTGGTTCTGTGGCCATATTAAGGACAAGACCAGCACTTCTCTCCCATCCCCCTCACTGGAAGAAAATCACCGTTATTTTACATTACAACTGTCATCAGCACAGTTCATGTGCACTACAGATCCCAGCATGCCCTCCTACATTAAGTTCACTGTTTCTGAAAATCTACACTATGCTCTATAACAATCCATACAGATTACTATTTTCTAGCCTACACAGCTAGGATGGCTTTGGTTGCCATGGGCAACACCACCGTTTCCCTGCATTAGCTCCCGTTGCCGAGCATGACATCACAGACGCGTTGCCCTGGAGACCTCCAACTGTCCTAACGGTCAGAGTGAGTTGAGGTTCGTGGAGAGAGGAGCTGTTGAGACTTGTGCAGAGCGAGCGATTTGCTTATTTCCCTTTATTTATATTTTTTTGCGTGTTTTTTTTTTTTTTTTTTGTTTGTCTGCCCCCCCCACCCCTCACACTTTTTCTAGGTGTGTTGTGGGAGAGGCAGCCAAATGGCTGCTACGGGGGCTGGAGGAAAACTCCAGCCCCGGAGACATCTCCATCCTTCCCGGAGGCCCCCGTACAGCCGGAAGCCAAGAAGACCTGGCTATAACCATCTTACAGCTGGATTAGAAGGTATCGTGCCAGATTTTAAAACACTGTTTGAAATACCTAGACAGGAGGAACCTGGCCGATACCTTCGACTGCAGGGAGGACCCCCACTACCTCCGGCACCACCACCTGCCGATAACACCTGTGCGGCAGAAGTAGAGAGAGAGGAACATCGGGTACCACAGCCCACCATAACACCAGGTGAGGAGCAGACCTATCCCTCATTGCCCAGTAGACCATCTGCCGGGAAAACACCATCCCCGAGAGGAGCAGCAGAAACATCTAGAGTCCGCATTGTGCCTGACGCCTTACCACCGCGTATTAAGGTCACTGCGAGACAGCTGAATAACTTCCCACAATGGCTCCCTGTCAGTTATGCGTCTCGGAAGAACATGATAGCCATGCTGACCAGACCATTGGTGGACGTGCGGGACTCCTATGTGACGCATGAGGGAGAATATCTCAGGTACACCTTTACCCGTGATGTCATCTTCCACAACCGGGAATACCATGGGGAAATCTCCTTCTGCCGCAAAAAAATGTAGTGGTGGAATCCCCTGCAGAGCGTGAGTACCATCTTAGCGCACAGCTGCTTTTCGGATTGACTTTTCGGTTTTGACCTTGGCTTGACTAATGGACTGTGTTTTTACTGCCGCCTGCCCTGACCCCGGACTGTTTTTGGACTGTGATTGTTTGCTGCCTGCCCCGACCTCGGCCTGTTTTTTAGACTATGATTGCTTGCTGCCTGCCCCGACCTCGGCCTGTTTTTTAGACTATGATTGTTTGCTGCCTGCCCTGACCGCGGCCTGTTTTTGGACTACGATTGCTTGCTGCCTGCCCTGACCCGGACTGTTTTGGACTACTCTTCTGCCTGTCGATTTGGTACCTTACTGTAAATGACTGCAGGACAGTCTGCCTCTCTCCCGGCCTTACCTCTGGGTAGATCCCTTTCAGTGCCTCATATACTGGGATTTCTGCACACCTTAACCATAATGGACAGAACTATGGTGGGCTCTTCTATCCCTGGACTGGAATTGAATGCTCTGCATACTACATGCAGATTTACTCTGGTTTTATATTTGCTTCCTGACCATAGTTCACATGGGTAATGACAGCACCGGTTTTTCTGGCAGGCAGAGACTTAGGCCAGTAACTCAGCTTGGACTTGTAATTTCCCCCACGTGACAGATTCCCAGTGGGCTGGTCAGTCAGGGGGCCGCCTGCCATAAACCATTGCAGTTTCCATGGCGTCAAGAACTGAAGGACCTGAAAATCTCCCTTTCACCTCCATCATCTCTGCTTCTGCTAGTTTAGGAAGGGGGGAAATGGGGAGAGTCCTGCTGACAGTGGGGAGGGGTACTTTGGAGAAGACTGTTGCTGTTAGTGGGGGAGAGGTAATATGTAGGAAATGCCTCTGTCAGCGGGAAAGGGGTGGGAAGGAGGAAAGAGTTGCTGTCAGCGGTGGAGAAGTGGGAAGAAGGACAGTGCTGCTGTCAGTGTGGGAGGGGTGTGAGGGGGACAGTTCTGATGTCAGTGAGAAGGGGGTAAATTCTGATGTCAGTAGGGGAGGAGTGGTAAGGTGAAAAGTCAGATGCCAGTGGGAACAGGGAAATGGCCAATGGGGGAGGGGTGGGAAGGGGAAAATGCTTCGGCCAATGGGGGAGGGGTGGGAAGGGGAAAATGCTTCGGCCAATGGGGGAGGGGTGGGAAGGGGAAAATGCTTCGGCCAATGGGGGAGGGGTGGGAAGGGGAAATGCTTCGGCCAATGGGGGAGGGGTGGGAAGGGGGAAATACTTCGGCCAATGGGGGAGGGGTAGGAAGGGGGAAATACTTCGGCCAATGGGGGAGGGGTGGAAAATGCTTCGGCCAGTGGTGGAGGGGTTGAAAGGGGGTAGCGCTGCAGTTTTCGATTTGTTTCATAATAGAATATTCTCATCAGTCCCCCATGCCATCAGTCTCCCCATGCAATAAGTTCCTAGTGCCATCAGCCCCCCTATGTTATCAGTCCCCCCATGCCATCAGCCCCACCGTGCCATCCGTCCCCTGTTCCATCAGCCCCTCCATAACATCCATCCCCATTGACATCAGCCTCCCCATGCAATCTGTCCCCAGTGCTATCAATTCCCCCCATGCCATCTGACCCCAGTGCCATCAGTTCCCCCCAGTTCCATCAATTCCCTCCATGCCATTAGTTTTCCCCATTTCCATCAGTTCCCCCATCTCATCATTTCCCCCAGTAGGGGAGGGGGAAAAGCTTTGGGAAATAGGGGAGGGTCTGGAGGGAGTACAATGTTGCTGCACTGTGGTGTTTGGCACTTCTGGGGAGATATTCTGTACTGTAATGTGGTGTTTGTCCGGCACCAAGGGGCAAGAATGTTGTGTTGCACTATGGTATCTGTGTGCCAGGGCTGCATTTCAAGCCCACTCGGGCCCTAGATGTAATATGTGTACAGTGCCAACATCAGGACATCCACATGGCCACCTTATCCGGACCAGCTGTTGAGCCAGCACTGCCCACCTCCTCCCCGGTCACAATAGTGAGACAGCTCTTCAGAAATTGGCAGTACGAGAACATGATGGCCGGCCTCAGCAGGGACTTCTTCTGTACCATGTTACTACACCCGCAGGACCTGCTCAAGATCTGCTTTACAGGTACAACCACAGTGCTTATATGATCCATTACTGCCTCTATGTAATGTTTATGTACATATATGCTGGGCAAGCTGGGGGTTGTAGTACCCCTAACAATTTAATGATACCATATGTAGCTTTCAAATATGCTTTGTAGTAAAGTTCCTCACCATTTTCAAGATCTCTGCTCCTGTTAGGCCCCTTTCACACGAGCGAGTATTCCGCGCGGATGCGATGCGGGAGGTGAACGCATTGCACCCGCACTGAATACCGACCCATTCATTTCTATGGGGCTGTGCACACGAGCGGTGATTTTCACGCATCACTTGTGCTTTGCGTGAAAATCGCAGCATGCTCCTCTTTGTGCGTTTTTCACGTAACGCAGGCCCCATAGAAATGAATGGGGTTGCGTGAAAATCGCAAGCATCCGCAAGCAAGTGCGGATGCGGTGCGATTTTCACGCACGGTTGCTAGGAGACAATCGGGATGGGGACCCGATCATTATTATTTTCCCTTATAACATGGTTATAAGGGAAAATAATAGCATTCTGAATACAGAATGCATAGTAAAACATCGCTGGAGGGGTTAAAAAAAAAGAAAAATTTTTTTAACTCACCTTAATCCACTTGTTCGCGGCCCGGCATCTCCTTCTGGCTTCATCTGATCTCCGTGCAGCAACAGGACCTTTGACGTCATTCTGGTCATCACATGATCCATCACCATGGTAAAAGATCATGTGACGTACCATGTGATGACCGGAGTGACGTCATCAAAGGTCCTGTTGCTGCACAGAGATCAGATGAAGACAGAAGGAGATGCCGGCATCGCGAACAAGTGGATTAAGGTGAGTTAAATTTTTTTAAATTTTTTTTTAACCCCTCCAGCGATGTTTTACTATGCATTCTGTATTCAGAATGCTATTATTTTCCCTTATAACCATGTTATAAGGGGAAATAATACAATCTACAGAACACTGATCCCAAGCGTTCGGGGTTGGGTACCAAACACGCGCGATTTTTCTCACGCGAGTGCAAAACGCATTACAATGTTTTGCACTTGTGCGGGAAAAATCGCGGGTGTTCCCGCAACGCCCGTGTGAAAGGGGCCTTAGTAAATTAAGGCAGAGACTTAGGGGCTTACCCCAAATCTGTGAGGTGAGGCTTTACTTCTTGTAAGTGAACATTACATGAAAACACTGATATCTTTATATTCTCATCTGATTGGAGAAAGGCAGGGGCTTCTGTCACCCAACTCCCACCCCAAGACAGGACTGGACTGAAGATGTGGTGACCTGTCATTAGATATAAATCTGCTCTGCTGTTTAATTTGGCGGCCATTGCTGTTCCTACAGTAGATGATACTCATCTTTCCAAGGCTTCTAAAGGTAAACTCATTTAGTTATTCAGCAGTACCAGATGAATGCATCAGTGCATGAAAACCTGGGGTGACAACCTTGGATGCTATAAAAGTGGTCAGATTGATTGTCAGCCTGCTTTCCCCCCATTGTACTCTAGTCATACATTTTGTAGTGCTATTACTATAAGAATCCCAGTAAAATGATGGAATAAAGCTTAAAGGGGTATTTCCATCATATACATTTATGGTGCGGGATCCCACCTATGGCATGGACGAGCCATGCCCCATGTTCACTGGATCATCGAGGAGGTACTCCCCATAACCTGGAATAGCCGCCTATCCATTGCCAGCTGCCTCTCCATTGTAGGCTGTGGGGAGCGTAGCCTCTGTGATCCATAACGTGGGCTCAGAGCTCGAGTCCTGCGGGAACGTGTGGGAACGGTGTTCCTGCACTTTTTTCATAGCAGGAACGCGGTTCCCTTTCAGGGCCGCCCATCTTTAACGCCGGGCAAAAGTACCAGGAAGCGGTGAAGGTTTTGTACTCACCGCTTCCTGGTCCTCTGTAGGTAATACTTGAAGTTAAAATATACCATCAGATCGGAGTTATCGGATCGGATAATCTACATCCGAGGCGTTCCCATGGTGATGGGGATGCTGCATCATTGGTGGGCAGTGCGCCCTCCCCCCCTCCCCGGTATTAAAATCATTGGTGGGCAGTGCGCCCTCCCCCTGCCCTTCCTAGTATTAAAATCATTGGTGGGCAGTGCGCCCTCCCCCCGCCCTTCCCAGTATTAAAATCGTTGGTCGGCAGTGTGCCCCCCCCCCCCAATCATTTGTGGCAGCGGCAGTTCCGATCGGAGTCCCAGCAGTGTAATGCTGGGGCTCTGATTGGTTACCATGGCAGCCAGGACGCTACTGAAGTCCTGTCTGCCATGGCCAGTTACTCTGCAGCATTATACTTACATGCTCTGTGGCCGCCCGGTTGCTCCTTCTTCTTGTAACTCACAGGTCTGTGTGGCACATTGCTATAAGCATAAGCAATGCGCCGCACAGACCTGTGAGTTACAAGAAGAAGGAGCACCGGGCGGCCACAGCGCATGTAAGTATGCTGCTGACTAACTGACCATGGCAGCCAGACAGGACTTCAGTAGCGTCCTGGCTGCCATGGTAACCGATTGGAGCCCCAGCATTACTCTGCTGGAACTCTGATCGGAACTGCCGCTGCCACCAATGATGGGGGGGGGGGGGGGGGGGCGCACTGCCCACCAATGATTTTAATACCGAGGAGGGTGCACTGCCCACCAATGATTTTAATACCGGGGAGAGTGCACTGCCCACCAATGATTTTAATACCGGGGAAGGGGGGGGAGAGGGTGCACTGCCAACCAATGATTTTTATATTTTAATACCGGGGGGGGCGCACTACCAATTATTTTAATACCGGGGAGGGCACTGCCCACCAATGCACTGACTGGGGACTGATGGAGAGGCACTGACTGGGGGGCCTGGGGGCTGATGGAGAGGCACTGGGGGGCCTTTGGGGATATTATTGGGGCTGTTAGCTGAGGTCTGATTAACATCGGGGTCTGATTGGTGGTCTGACCTGAGGTGTAATGAAAAATATTTTTTTTCCATAGCAGCTTGGAGAAAAAAGGCCTCACAGTCTCCCACACTCCTTCTGCCCGGCCAAGCCTGCCAGCACCCCTGAGGCCAAGCCTGCCAGCACCCCTGAGGCCAAGCCTGCCAGCACCCCTGAGGCCAAGCCTGCCAGCACCCCTGAGGCCAAGCCTGCCAGCACCCCTGAGGCCAAGCCTGCCAGCACCCCTGAGGCCAAGCCTGCCAGCACCCCTGAGGCCAAGCCTGCCAGCACCCCTGAGGCCAAGCCTGCCAGCACCCCTGAGGCCAAGCCTGCCAGCACCCCTGAGGCCAAGCCTGCCAGCACCCCTGAGGCCAAGCCTGCCAGCACCCCTGAGGCCAAGCCTGCCAGCACCCCTGAGGCCAAGCCAGCCAGCACCCCTGAGGCCAAGCCAGCCAGCACCCCTGAGGCCAAGCCAGCCAGCACCCCTGAGGCCAAACCAGCCAGCACCCCTGAGGTCAAGCCAGTGTCACGGCCTATGGTCGTGACTCTTTGAGCCGCATGCAGTTGCCAGTGGTTAGGTTCGTTGTCTACCGCAGGTGAGGGCAGTTTGTATATTGCCTCACGTGTGGTTGCCGCTGGCAACATGGTGTTGTTGGCAGTGTAGCAGCCTGAGCTTGTTGCTGGGCTGCTCACTGTCTATGCATGCCGTTGCCTATGGCAACTTGTGTTATATGTGTGCACTTTCCCTGTTTGGTGTGCACGGGGTTTATGTGTGTGTGCACTTCCCCTTTAAGTGGCTTCACTACCCTGTCTGGTATTGGAGGGGTTAATTCCCTTTCCGGTGTGTGTCTGTGTGGGTGTGGCTACTTGGGCTATTTAGCCTCTGCTGAGACCTGAAGCTGAGGGGGTACTCCAGCCATGCATTATGCTGGAGTCATCCTCCTGGTCTTATACCATCTGTCCAGTAAGGGCCACCCTTGTGGTCATAAAATATATGTACTGATGTTATGATTTGTCTGTGTGGTGTTTCACCCTATTGCAGCTATGGATCTGGTTTCCTGTGTGAGTTATGTTGTGTGCTGTGTCCTTTTGTGTTTGGTGTGGACAACAGCATTTGAGCACGGGTTCCGGTCAATGTGTCTGTGGCAGGTAGGTGTGGAAGTGTTTCACTCGCCTGCCATATCCTTATGCTGTTTGATGTTTCCCGTTCCTTGCAGCTTATCCAGTTTAGACTCCTGTTCCTCCGTGTCTAGGAGGAACAGGTCGTCTTACCCTGCTCCTAGTCCAGGGATCTCTTGAGGGCTAGTAGGGACCCGAGGTTCCTGAGTATGAGCCCTCCTACCATCTGGGTTGGCTCATACAGTTAGGAGTCAGGGTCAGAGTTAGGGACGCGTTAGGAGGTGACCTGCTCCCTAATTCTGTTGTCCTGGCCTAGCAGCTTCCTATTCCTATAACATCGCACGGATGAGGGTTTCCCCCACTCTCATCCGTGACAGCCTGTCAGCACCCCTGAGGCAAAGCTAGCCAGCACCCCTGAGGCCAAACCTGTCAGCACCCCTAAGGCTAAGCCTGCCAGCACCCCTGAGGCCAAGCCTGCCAGCACCCCTGAGGCCAAGCCAGCCAGCACCCCTGAGGCCAAGCCTGTCAGCACCCCTGAGGCAAAGCTAGCCAGCACCCCTGAGGTCAAGCCAGCTAGCACCCCTGAGGCCAAGCCTGCCAGCACCCCTGAGGCCATGCCAGCCAGCACTGCTGAGGCAAAGCTAGCCAGCACCCCTGAGGCAAAGCTAGCCAGCACCCCTGAAGTCAAGCTAGCCAGCACCCCTGAAGTCAAGCTAGCCAGCACCCCTGAAGTCAAGCTAGCCAGCACCCCTGAAGTCAAGCTAGCCAGCACCCCTGAAGTCAAGCTAGCCAGCACCCCTGAAGTCAAGCTAGCCAGCACCCCTGAAGTCAAGCTAGCCAGCACCCCTGAAGTCAAGCTAGCCAGCACCCCTGAAGTCAAGCTAGCCAGCACCCCTGAAGTCAAGCTAGCCAGCACCCCTGAAGTCAAGCTAGCCAGCACCCCTGAAGTCAAGCTAGCCAGCACCCCTGAAGTCAAGCTAGCCAGCACCCCTGAAGTCAAGCTAGCCAGCACCCCTGAGGTCAAGCCAGCCAGCACCCCTGAGGTCAAGCCAGCCAGCACCCCTGAGGTCAAGCCAGCCAGCACCCCTGAGGTCAAGCCAGCCAGCACCCCTGAGGTCAAGCCAGCCAGCACCCCTGAGGTCAAGCCAGCCAGCACCCCTGAGGTCAAGCCAGCCAGCACCCCTGAGGTCAAGCCAGCCAGCACCCCTGAGGTCAAGCCAGCCAGCACCCCTGAGGCCAAGCCTGCCAGCACCCTTGAGTCTTCAGAACTGTAAGTAAATAATATATAAGGGGAGCTTATAATATGAAAAAGATAAATTTTGTCTGAACAGACATATAGCGCAAATTCCAGTTTTTGTTTGCATTTTATGTTGCACTGAATGGGCTGCTATATTCACTAGAGCGCAGCACCCCCTGCATTGTGTATTCAGACCGAGCGCCATACATACAGGGTGAGTGTGCCTCGTACTGCGGTATTTTATGGGTCAAATTAGTTCCATTGATGTGAGTAGATGAATGGAAGATATAAGTCTATCATGTGCAACAAATCTGCCATATGTGAATATACCCCAGTAGAACATGATGCAAGTGTAGTCCTGGTCCAGTTTTCACCTATGGCCACAGGGCAACAAGGTGCAAGTGTTAACCACTGCACCGCTATACTTACACTGTTCAGAAAATAATTGTTGTCTTGGGTTTGTTCCTTGTGAGACTCATTTCTTGCATCATTTCTTTCATGCAGATGCCTTAACCCTTTTTTACTCGTCTTGTTCTTCAGTACAATGCTGGTGTTGACCCTTCATGATAAAAGGACATGTTCCATGCTCTTACTACAATGTATGGGCAGGAAGAAATTCCTGCACAAGATAATCAGTGTCTCTATAATGTCCTACAATCATCATAGATGTCAGGCTTTACCATCAGTAACCTTCATGTCTTATATCTGTAGGGTTTGTACCAGGCCTCCTGGGAACATCAGATGGAGCCCTGCAGTTGATGGCCTACAAGAAACTGAAAATGGACTTTACAAGCATTTCCATCGACCCAGTGACACAAAACCGGTAATAACCTGCATTTCTTATTCAGATAGACCTCAATATCTATGTGTTAGGTCTGATGTACATAGAAGAAACATGATGGTAAGGGTCAGCCTACACGGTCAGACTGATGTGCCAGAACCAGCAGAGAGGAATGGGTTTATGTGTCTTCTGTCTTATAGGAAAGAAGAGTTCCATGGAGTCTACTAGAGCAATGTCTTCAGCATTATCCCAGTGACCTCCGCCTGCAGAATCACCTTATCAGCTTCAATTCTACTTTCATTTTCCTGGAAATGACCACAGTGCAGACGTTCTGTAATAAAAGGAATAGAAAACCCTAGACAAGCCTGGTTCTGATAATCATTTATTACATGGATGTTTATTTACACTAAAGGGGTTCTCTGAGCCTTTCTGACCTGTGTAGGCAAGATGGGTTCCTTAGTACTTACCTCTCTGTCGCACCGCTGACACCACCGTCTCTGTTAGACTCACGTGACCACCTTGAGTTTTCGAGCAGAGTTTTCCTGAGTCTTCCTGTTCAACTGCATACTGTAATTGGGAGCACATTATGTGGCTCTGATCTATATGGACACTGATTAATGGGGGGCACTGTGTGTGGCACTTTTATATTCAGGGGGGCCCATTGTGCTCAGTATGTGATGAGGTTGGTTCTGGATCTTAGTGTTGAGCGCGAATATTCGCATACCGAATATTAATCTCGAATATCGCAACTTCGATAATTCGCGAATATAGTGCTATATATTCGTTATATCGAATATTCGTAATTTTCTCCATCTGAACACATGATTCCTTCCTGCTTAAAATGCTTGTGGGCCAATGACTCATTGGCCCACAAGCAAGAAGCAGGGAGGAATCCAAAGTTTAGATGGTAAAAAATGACGAATATTCTAAAAAACAAATATATAGCACTATATCACATATTCGTTTTATAGAATATTCTTTTTTTTCCCCCCAATTAGTACAGTTATTGCCCTTCGGCATACTCCTCCCCGACAAACGTCCCTGTCACCATGGGAACGCCTGGTGGTTAGAATATACCATCGGATCAGATTTTTCACGATCTAACTCAGATCCGATGGTATATTCCAACCACCAGGCGTTCCCATGGTGACGGGGACACTTGAAGTTAGAATATACCGCCAGGGCGCTGTGATCCGCACAATTAACCCCTCAGGTGCGGTTTAATTGCGCGGATCACAGAGCCCTGTGTGCCCTCCCCCCCACCTCCCCAGTATTAAAATAATTGGTGGCCAGTGCGCCCTAAACCCCCCTCCCCCCCAGTATTAAAATCATTGGTGGCAGTGGCCACAGGGTCCCCCTCCCCCCTGGCAGTGGCCACAGGGTCCCCTTCCCCCCCCCCCCCCCCTGTCATTGGTAGCAGCAGGCAGTTTCACTCAGCAGCATTTACTTACCTGCGGGGCTCTCCTCCTTCTGAGAACTCACAGGTCTATGCGCCGCATATGCCTTCAGCAATGCGCCGCATAGACCTGTGAGTTCTCAGAAGGAGGAGAGCCCCGCAGGTAAGTAAATGCTGCTGAGTGATTAACTAACCAGTGCATCCAGGACTTGTGTAGTGTCCTGGCTGCCATGGTAACTGATCGAAGCCCGGCCATTACACTGGGACTCGATCGGAACTGCCTGCTGCCACCAATGACGGGGGGGGGGGGGACCCTGTGGCCACTGCCAGGGGGGGAGGGGGACCCTGTGGCCACTGCCATCAATGATTTTAATACTGGGGGGGAGGGGTTAGGGCGCACTGGCCACCAATTATTTTAATACTGGGGAGGGGGGGGCGCACTGGCCACCAATGTTTTTAATACTTGGGAGGAGGGCACACAGGGCGCTGTGATCCGCGCAATTAACCCGCACCTGAGGGGTTAATTGCGCGGATCACATCGCCCTGGCAGTATATTCTAACTTCAAGCGTCCCCATCACCATGGGAACGCCTGGTGGTTAGAATATACCATCGGATCTGAGTTTTCACGATCTAACTCAGATCCGATAGTATATTCTAACCACCAGGCCTTCCCATGGTGACGGGGACGTTTGTCGGGGAGGAGTATGCCGAAGGGCAATAACTGTACAAATTGGGGGGGGGGGGGGGGGAATATTCTAAAAAACGAATATATGTGATATAGTGCTATATATTTGTTTTTTAGAATATTCGTCATATTGTAAGACAAGAATATTTAGCAACATAGCGAATATTCGCAAATTACACATATCGACTGAAATTTCACTAATGTAGTGCTGTAATCTTTTTTTTTGGTCAAATTTTTTTGTCTCTTTCTGATTCAGAAAGAGACAAAAAAAATAAGACAAAAAATAAAATAGATTATAGCACTACATTAGTGAAATTTCAGTCTATGTGTATTTTACGAATATTCTCTATATTGCTATAACTTCGTTTTTTAGAATATTCGTCATATTCGTCATATTCTAAAACAAGAATATATAGCAATATGGCGAATAATTGTAAAATACACAAAATCACGATACGCGATTAATTAAACCGAATATTATTCACGATAAATAGCATAATGACGAATATTCGATTTCGACGAATATAAGACGAATATTCAATCGAATATTCGTGAAATATCGCGAAATCGAATATGGCACCTCCCGCTCATCACTACTTGATCTATGTCAGGGATCAGCAACCTTCTGCACTCCAGCTGCTGTGAAACTACAACTCCCAGCATGCAAACATGTTTGGCTATTCTTCTAACTCCAACAGAAGTGAATGAAGCATTCTGGGAGTTGTAGTTTCTGAACAGCTGGAGTGCTGGAGATTGCTGACCCCTGATCTATGTGTTCCTGAATCTTCCTGTTTAGCTGCATACTGTGAATGGGGGCTCATTATGTGGCACTTATTTATATGGGCACTATGTGTGACACTGATTTATGGGGGGCCCAGTGTGTGATGAGCTTGGTTCTGGTGCTGTATTTACGTGACTTGAATTCAATATTCTATTGGTGCAAAGAACACAAATCCTTTGTATTTTGGAGGTAAAAAAGGCACTCTGCACGTAAAGTAGGGAATCTGCTTTAAAAAATGTTAAATCTCTCTCCTCCTGTATCCAAAGAATTCTTCTCACAGACAATATCATCACTTCAACTAGACTGTAAAAACAGTATAAAACAATGGAGCATTCTCCTGGAAAGGTAGAGATACAATAAGATGTCAAACAGCAGAAATTTTTCTCTTTACCCCCTTGTAGTGTCCTAGTGGAGACTACATCTATATGAAATGTTGGGATGCTCTGGGGTCTGTATCTTCAGGTGAGGCATCTGGTACATGGCCTGTATTTCTTTAGGGGTTTGATGTGTGGTCTGAATTCATTTGGGGTCGTGTTGTAGGGGACCATTTGTATTATTGGAGAAAGAGATAGGGGAAGTTATCAAAAATTAGATTTAGCTGCTTCACCGAATTTCACAAAGAAATTGGATTTGTTACGCATTCCATTGTATGTAGAGGGCGCACTGACAAGTAACGGAAATTGTGCCGCCTCCCTCAGATGCCGCATTCAACACTGTCTGAGGCATCTGACAGTAACATTAAGGCTTTTCAGGGGTTAAAGAAAAAACTATACTCACCTCATCCATTTGTTCGAGCAGAGGCCATTGTAGCCAACTGGATAGAAACCACACAAAATCTCGCACACAGCGACATGATGAGATCATCATGCTTGCCAGGCGCGGTGACGTCAGCTAGCTCGCTGACATGAAGCGCAGCTTCTTAGATCAAGATGGCCGCAACAGCCTCTTCTTCCTCAAATGGATGAGGTGAGTATGTTAGGGTTTTTTTTACCACCATTTCTGGAAAAATTTATTCGTTACCACAAAGCATGAGGAAATTTGACTTTGTGGCAAATTTATAATTTTTCCTGAAATTTGGATCAAAGTCCACTTCATTAACTTCGATTTACTCAACACTAAATTGGAGATTAACCGTATCCCACTGAAGCCAGTTGTCAATATGTCCTTTCCTCCTCTGTCGACAATAATTTTTTTTTTTTGTGTGATGAGTTATACTTTTTAATGACAGCATTTAATGTCCCATATAAATTATAGTGAAACTTTTAAAACATGATTTGTGGAATGAAGGAAGAAAATACCCAATTCCTCCATGTTTTTTTGGGCTTTGTTCTTATGGCGTTCACTATGCAGTAAGAATTACGACCTTATTGTTCAGCTCAACACAATTATGGCATACCACATTCATAGATTTTGTTGCATCTTATTACTTTTATAAAAATATAAACGTTTCAAAAAATTGCTTTGTAACACCATAAGCTTTGTAAGGTCTGTTTTTTATGAGTTTTTTTGCTGTAGTTTTATTGGTACATTTACATTTATTTTTTAAGTGATTTTCTTATGTGGGGGCTCATATTTTGCGGGATGAGGTGACAGTTTGATTGGTATCATTTTGGGGTACGTAATAATTATTTTTGTTAAGTTTTACACAGTGAAATAATTTTTGAACAGAATAAAATCTTGTTTTTGTGTTGCCACTTTCTGAGAGCCCTATTTTTATTTTTTTTGGGTGATTGTCTTAGGTAGGGGCTCATTTTTTGCAGGATAAGATGACTGTTTGATTGATACCATTTTGGGGTACATAAGACTTTTTCATCATTTGGTATTACACTTTTTGTGAGCCAAGGTGAAAAAAATGGCTATTTTGACACTGTTTTTATTTTTATGGCGTTCACCTGACGGGGTATACGGCTGCGAAAGTCCAGGCAGGTCTTCAGGTACTAGCGACGAAGCAGGTCAGACCTCCGATAAGCAGGTGGGTTGACAGGATGATCCCCAACGCAGAATCTGACCGGAGTGCCAGTCCTAAACTGGTGTGTGCAGACGCAGCCTGGGAAGAACAAGGATAACTGGATTCACGGACACTGGCAACACATAGAAAGAGATAATCTCTGAGTGCAGAACCCCTATTTGCAACTTAAGGGGCATAGTACCAGAAAGCACATGTTCAGGAAGTGGCAGCCTATTTACAGAAGCCACTGACAGAGGCCATTCAAGACGGATGGTAAGGAGCCAGTACTGATCGACCAGAGCCTGCTGAATGAAGTTACCGGCTGACCCAGAGTCCAAGAATGCAAGCACAGACAGTGTGACTCCCTTGTGAGAGAGAGTCACTGGAACTGAAAGTTCAGAGAGGACTTTTCCTTGTCCAGGACCACCTCTCCAACTCATCCTAGATATTGGCGTTTCCCGGCTTCTGTGAACAATTACGCACAATGTGGGCCTTGCCTCCACAATACAGACACAGGTTCTCTGTTTTGCGGCATAGACGTTAAGTTGTCTGGTCAGACAATCGAAGGCGCTCTATCTGCATGGTCTCTTCAGATGGGGTGGACATTAGAGGAAGAACCGGCCTCTGGAAGGATGGAGACAAGCGAGGTGGTCTTCTGGTGCATGCGACCTCCTTAGAACGTTCCCTGAAACCATATCTATTGCTGTGGCCAAGGTGATCAGGTTGTTGAGAGTGGACTGACGGTCGTGACCAACTAGTTCATCCCTAATCCGGTCAGAAAGGCCCTCCCAGAACACCGAGAGTTGAGCCTCATTATTCCATGCAAGTTCTGCAGCCAGGGTACGAAACTGGATGGCGTACTGACCCACAGACAAGAAACCCTGACTTAGACGCAGCAGAGCTAAAGCAGCGGAGGATGTACTGCCAGGCTCTTCAAAGACCAGCTGGAAGGTAGCCAAGAAAGACTGCAGGTTAGTGGTGTCTGGACCTCCTTGTTCAGGATTTGCCCAAGCAAGGGCCTCATCTGACAGCAGGGAAACAATGAAGGCGACCTTGGACCAGTAGGAAACTTCTGCTCATGGAGCTCGAAGTGGATCCAGCATTGGTTCAGGAAGCCACGACAGGTCTTAGGATCTCCACTATAGCGTGATGGCAGAGGGAGTAGCATGCTCTGACGTCTCATCTCATGTAACAATTCCTGAACAGCAGGTTTGGGGTGACCAGCAGGGTCCATGGCCTGAGCATCAAGGTCTTTGTGTCCTGCAAAAGTTGCTGCTATCTCTGCTTGTGTTCCTGTTTACCTGACCAGTGCTTGTGTTTCTGGGATCCACTACCTGTTTGATCCCTGCCTGTTGCTGACCCGGATTGCTTGACCTGTACATGTGCTGCATGCCCTGACCTTTTGCTTGTTTGACTTTGCCTCTGCCTCATCCTTTGGTCCTGCACTGCTGTTCCTGGTTACAACTCAGCCTGCTGACTATGTCTGTACCTCTGGTACCTTGCTCGGGTACCTCCTGGCCTGTCTAGACCAGCTGCCTCGTGTGCCAATCCTCCTCAAGAGGTAGTGACCTGGTATTCCCCTCAGGAAAGTAAATCTCCACCATCAGGGGTACAGTGAAGAACAAGGGATTCACTTAGACAACGCCTTTAGAGGAGGTAGGACAAGTGGCACAGTGGGTTCACACCCGTTGGTTCGTGACATTGATAAGGAAGGAGCACAACTCTGTGACGTAAAATACTCAGGTACTCAGGCACTACTAATACACATTTTGCCTTTTTCCTCTCTCTTCATATGGAAGATATAAAGTGCTTCTTCAATGTTTGATGGAAATGTATTTCCTATGTTTATGTTTGCCTCAGGACTTCCTGATCTCTAGGTCGATGGGTAGGGCAGGGATGGTGTATAGAATATTTTTATAGAATAAATCTGGTGTATCTTTAACCACCTTAGCCCCCCTAGCTTAAACACCCTTAATGACCAGGCCACTTTTTACACTTCTGCACTACACTACTTTCACCGTTTATTGCTCGGTCATGCAACTTACCACCCAAATGAATTTTACCTCCTTTTCTTCTCACTAATAGAGCTTTCATTTGGTGGTATTTCATTGCTGCTGGCATTTTTACTTTTTTTTGTTATTAATGGAAATTTAAAGATTTTTTTGCAAAAAAAAATGTCATTTTTCACTTTCAGTTGTAAAATTTTGCAAAAAAAACAACATCCATATATAAATTTTTCTCTAAATTTATTGTTCTACATGTCTTTGAAAAAAAAAAAATGTTTGGGTAAAAAAAAAAATGGTTTGGGTAAAAGTTATAGCGTTTACAAACTATGGTACAAAAATGTGAATTTCCGCTTTTTGAAGCAGCTCTGACTTTCTGAGCACCTGTCATGTTTCCTGAGGTTCTACAATGCCCAGACAGTACAAACACCCCACAAATAACCCCATTTCAGAAAGTAGACACCCTAAGGTATTCGCTGATGGGCATAGTGAGTTCATAGAACTTTTTATTTTTTGTCACAAGTTAGCGGAAAATGATGATTTTTTATTTTTTTTCTTACAAAGTCTCATATTCCACTAACTTGTGACAAAAAATAAAAACTTCCATGAACTCAATATGCCCATCACGAAATACCTTGGGATGTCTTCTTTCCAAAATGGGGTCACTTGTGGCAAAACACATTGCCCAACTTCTCCTGAGTACGGCAATACCACATGTGTGACACTTTTTTGCAGCCTAGGTGGGCAAAGGGGCCCACATTCCAAAGAGCACCTTTAGGATTTCACCGGCCATTTTTTACAGATTTTGATTTCAAACTACTTACCACACATTAGGGCCCCTAGAATGCCAGGGCAGTATAACTACCCCACAAGTGACCCCATTTTGGAAAGAAGACACCCCAAGGTATTACGTGAGGGGCATGGCGAGTTCCTAGAATTTTTTATTTTTTGTCACAAGTTAGCGGAAAATGATGATTTTTTTAAATTTATTTTTTTCTTACAAAGTCTCATATTCCACTAACTTGTGACAAAAAATAAAAACTTCCATGAACTCACTATGCCCATCACGAAATACCTTGGGATGTCTTCTTTCCAAAATGGGGTCACTTGTGGGGTAGTTATACTGCCCTGGCATTCTAGGGGCCCTAATGTGTGGTAAGTAGTTTGAAATCAAAATCTGTAAAAAATGGCCGGTGAAATCCTAAAGGTGCTCTTTGGAATGTGGGCCCCTTTGCACACCTAGGCTGCAAAAAAGTGTCACACATGTGGTATTGCCGTACTCAGGAGAAGTTGGGCAATGTGTTTTGGGGTGTCATTTTACATATACCCATGCTGGGTGAGAGAAATATCTTGGCAAAAGACAACTTTTCCAATTTTTTTATACAAAGTTGGCATTTGACCAAGATATTTCTCTCACCCAGCATGGGTATATGTAAAATGACACCCCAAAACACATTGCCCAACTTCTCCTGAGTATGGCGATACCACATGTGTGACACTTTTTTGTAGCCTAGATGCGCAAAGGTGCCCAAATTCCTTTTAGGAGGGCATTTTTAGACATTTGGATCCCAGACTTCTTCTCACGCTTTAGGGCCCCTAAAATGCCAGGGCAGTATAAATACCCCACATATGACCCCATTTTGGAAAGAAGACACCCCAAGGTATTCAATGAGGGGCATGGCGAGTTCATAGAAGTTTTATTTTTTTTGGCACAAGTTAGCGGAAATTGATTTATTTATGCCCCTCACAGAATACATTGGGGTGTCTTCTTTCCGAAATGGGGTCACATGTGGGGTATTTATACTGCCCTGGCATTCTAGGGGCCCTAAAGCATGAGAAGAAGTCTGGAATATAAATGTCTAAAAAAATTTACGCATTTGGATTCCGTGAGGGGTATGGTGAGTTCATGTGAGATTTTATTTTTTGACACAAGTTAGTGGAATATGAGACTTTGTAAGAAAAAAAATATATATTTCCGCTAACTTGGGCCAAAAAAAATGTCTGAATGGAGCCTTACAGGGGGGTGATCAGGGAGTCTATATTGGGTGATCACCCCCCTGTCATTGATCACCCCCCTATAAGGCTCTATTCAGATGTCCATATGTGTTTTGCGGATCCGATCCATGTATCCGTGGATCCGTAAAAAACATACGGACATCTGAATGGAGCCTTACAGGGGGGTGATCAATGACAGGGGGGTGATCAATGACAGGGGGGTGATCAGGGAGTCTATATGGGGTGATCACCCCCTTGTCATTGATCACCCCCCTATAAGGCTCCATTCAGATGTCCGTATGTGTTTTGCGGATCCGATCCATGTATCCGTGGATCTGTAAAAAACATACGGACATCTGAATGGAGCCTTACAGGGGGGTGATCAATGACAGGGGGGTGATCAGGGAGTCTATATGGGGTGATCACCCCCCTGTCATTGATCACCCCCCTATAAGGCTCCATTCAGATGTCCGTATGTGTTTTGCGGATCCGATCCATGTATCCGTGGATCCGTAAAAAACATACAGACATCTGAATGGAGCCTTACAGGGGGGTGATCAATGACAGGGGGGTGATCAATGACAGGGGGGGGTGATCAGGGAGTCTATATGGGGTGATCACCCCCCTGTCATTGATCTCCCTCCTATAAGGCTCCATTCAGATGTCCGTATGTGTTTTGCGGATCCGATCCATGTATCCGTGGATCCGTAAAAAACATACGGACATCTGAATGGAGCCTTACAGGGGGGTGATCAATGACAGGGGGGTTATCAGGGAGTCTATATGGGGTGATCACCCCCCTGTCATTGATCACCCCCCTATAAGGCTCCATTCAGATGTCCGTATGTGTTTTGCGGATCCGATCCATGCATCTGTGGATCCGTAAAAAACATACGGACTTCTGAATGGAGCCTTACAGGGGGGTGATCAATGACAGGGGGGTGATCAATGACAGGGGGGTGATCAGGGAGTCTATATGGGGTGATCACCCCCCTGTAAGGCTCCATTCAGACGTCTGTATGTGTTTTGCGGATCCGATCCATGTATCCGTGGATCCGTAAAAAACATACGGACGTCTGAATGGAGCCTTACAGGGGGGTGATCAATGACAGGGGGGTGATCAGGGAGTCTATATGGGGTGATCAGGGGTTAATAAGTGACAGGGGGGGGTGTAGTGTAGTGGTGTTTGGTGCTACATATTACTGAGCTGCCTGTGTCCTCTGGTGGTCGATCCAAACAAAAGGGACCACTAGACGACCAGGTAGCAGGTATATTAGACCCTGTTATCAAAACAGCGTCTAATATACCTGTTAGGGGTTAAAAAAATCGCATCTCCAGCCTGCCAGCGAACGATCGCCGCTGGCAGGTTGGAGATCCACTCGCTTACCTTCCGATCCTGTGAACGCGCGCGCCTGTGTGCGCGCGTTCACAGGAAATCTCGCGTCTCGCGAGATGACGCATAAATGCGTGACTGTGCGCAGGGCTGCCGCCTCCGGAACGCGATCCTGCGTTAGGCGGTCCGGAGGCGGTTAAACTGTCTAGTCTAAATTCATGCCACCTATTAGTCGGCTTACTTTGTGCCAAAATCGTGCAGAGAAATTCTGGCAGAATTTTGCTGCATGGTGGAGCATCTTAGGCCACACCTCTCTCACTTGAAGCTGTGCCGCTTGTGGTTTGCTGAGACACTTTTTTGCACCTTGTGCACCAGAATGTCATTAGTAAATCTACCCCAGTGTATTAATTTTGCATACTAAAATGCTAACATGCTTACTAAAATGCTAACAACAGAAGCCGTCCGGATCCGTTATGCTGCCCATTATAAAGGAATGCAAAACGTAATGCCTCTTAAAGGCTTCCATGGTACATTCTGTCATATAATTTTGTTATATTCCGTGATAATGGAATCCATAACGTAATTGCCACAGAACCCAAACGCCGAACCAGAACTTTAAAACATCAAGTTCGCTCATCGCTAATGGCCATGCTATTTTATTTGTTTAGCTGTTGCTGATGTGCAAAATCAAGTGCCCATTAACAATAGTTGAAAACTGCACCATTCTGCGTTAAAACTGTTTGTCGGTGCAACTTTTGGTCATTACTTGTGATCTTACCTTTTAGGGCTTGTTCACATGACCGTTGCCCCTCTATGCCCCTCCGTGCCCGTGCTGTGAACCGCAAATTGCAAAGCACGGGCACTGGCCGTGGGGCTGCCGCGTGCAGATCGCGACCACATTCATTCGAATGGGGTCTGCGATCCGTCCGTTCCGCAAAAAGATAGAGCAAGTTCTATCTTTTTGCAGTGCTGAGGCACAGAACGGAACCCACGAAAGCACTCCATAGTGCATCCATAGGGTTCCGTTCCGTGGTTTTGTTTTATTCAGCACCGCATCTCTGGATTTTCGGACCCATTCCAGTGAGTGGATCTGCATCCATGATGCGGAATGCAAACAGGCGGTGCAACGGAGGGGCAGCGGTCATGTGAACAGACCCTTACAGGATATGTCAGAAATGCCATTTCTGGAATCCTCACCTACTGGGTGATTGGGTATCCATCAGTTCTTGTTCAACGCTTTCCCCACATACTCCAGTGGAGACATGGCTGCAGGCAAATGCAGGTACTTTTTCATTGAATTGTTGATTAACGCAGCAGTTGGAAATTTGCAAATGTTGGCATGGTGATATTTGCATGTAGCTGTAGAATGGGCCCCCAGAATGAGTTTTATTGATAGGCTGTAGCACCCCAGTCTGACACTGAGTATGAATGTTATCGCTGCACCTTTTCACTAAAATTGTGCCCAGGATGTGCCCACTATTAACCAGCCACACACTGAGGTGAAGTAGCTTTGCTATTTAAGGTAGCAGTTTGCAGCACAGTGACTTGTGAAGGCACTAGTAGGTAAAACATTCATAAAATACACTGCCCTTCCAAAAAAAAGTCGCCACCAAAAATATTTTGTTGGACCGCCTTTAGATTTGATTACGGCACGCATTCGCTGTGGCATTGTTTTGATAAGCTTCTGCAATGTCACAAGATTTATTTCCATCCAGTGTTGCATTAATTGTTCACCAAGATCTTGCATTGATGATGGTAGAGTCTGACTGCTGCGCAAAGCCTTCTCCAGCACATCCCAAAGATTCTCAATGGGGTTAAGGTCTGGACTCTGTGGTGGCCAATCCATGTGTGAAAATAATGTCTCATGCTCCCTGAACCACTCCTTCACAATTTGAGCCCGATGAATCCTGGCATTGTCATCTCGGAATATGCCCGTGCCATCAGGGAAGAAAAAATCCATTAATGGAATAACTTGGTCATTCAGTAGGTTCAAGTAGTCAGCTGACCTCATTCTTGGAGCACATACTGTGGCTGAACCTAGACCTGACCAACTGCAGCAACCCCAGATCATAGCACTGCCCCCACAGGCTGGTACAGTAGGCACTAGGCATGGTGGATGCTTCACTTCATCTGCCTCTCTTCTTACCCTGATGCGTTCATCACTCTGGAACAGGTCAATCTGGACTCATCAGACCACATGACCTTCTTCCATTGCTCCAGAGTCCATTCTTTATGCTCCCTAGCAAATTGAAGCCTTTTATTCTGGTTTCCCTCACTGATTAGTGGTTTTCTTACGGCTACACAGCTGTTCAGTCCCAATCCCTTGAGTTCCCTTCGCATTGTGCATGTGGAAATGCTCTTACTTTCACTATTAAACATAGCCCTGAGTTCTACTTTTGTTTTTCTTCTATTTGATTTTACCAAACGTTTAAGTGATTGCCGATCACGATCATTCAGGATTTTTTCCCCGACACATTTCTTCCTCAAATACGATGGGTCCTCACTATCCTTCCAGTTTTTAATAATGCGTTGGACAGTTCTTAACCCAATTTTAGTAGTTTCTGCAATCACCTTAGATGTTTTCTCTGCTTGATGCATGCCAATGATTTGACCCTTCTTAACCACCTCAGCCCCCAGTGCTTAAACACCCTGAAAGACCAGGCCACTTTTTACACTTCTGACCTACACTACTTTCACTGTTTATTGCTCGGTCATGCAACTTACCACCCAAATGAATTTTACCTCCTTTTCTTCTCACTAATAGAGCTTTCATTTGGTGGTATTTCATTGCTGCTGACATTTTTACTTTTTTTTGTTATTAATCGAAATTTAACGATTTTTTTTGCAAAAAAATGACATTTTTCACTTTCAGTTGTAAAATTTTGCAAAAAAAACAACATCCATATATAAATTTTGCTCTAAATTTATTGTTCTACATGTCTTTGATAAAAAAAAAATGTTTGGGTAAAAAAAAAATGGTTTGGGTAAAAGTTATAGCGCTTACAAACTATGGTACAAATGTGAATTTCCGCTTTTTGAAGCAGCTCTGACTTTCTTAGCACCTGTCATGTTTCCTGAGGTTCTACAATGCCCAGACAGTACAAACACCCCACAAATGACCCCATTTCGGAAAGTACACACCCTAAGGTATTCGCTGATGGGCATAGTGAGTTCATAGAACTTTTTATTTTTTGTCACAAGTTAGCGGAAAATGATGATTTTTTTTTTTTTTTTTCTTACAAAGTCTCATATTCCACTAACTTGTGACAAAAAATAAAAACTTCTATGAACTCACTATGCCCATCACGAAATACCTTGGGGTCTCTTCTTTCCAAAATGGGGTCACTTGTGGGGTGGTTATACTGCCCTGGCATTCTAGGGGCCCAACTGTGTGGTAAGGAGTTTGAAATCAAATTCTGTAAAAAATGACCTGTGAAATCCGAAAGGTGCTCTTTGGAATATGGGCCCCTTTGCCCACCTAGGCTGCAAAAAAGTGTCACACATCTGGTATCTCCGTACTCAGGAGAAGGTGGGGAATGTGTTTTGGGGTGTCATTTTATATATACCCATGCTGGGTGAGAGAAATATCTTGGTCAAATGCCAACTTTGTATAAAAAAATGGGAAAAGTTGTCTTTTGCCAAGATATTTCTCTCACCCAGCATGGGTATATGTAAAATGACACCCCAAAACACATTCCCCAACTTCTCCTGAGTACGGAGATACCAGATGTGTGACACTTTTTTGCAGCCTAGGTGGGCAAAGGGGCCCATATTCCAAAGAGCACCTTTCGGATTTCACAGGTCATTTTTTACAGAATTTGATTTCAAACTCCTTACCACACATTTGGGCCCCTAGAATGCCAGGGCAGTATAACTACCCCACAAGTGACCCCATTTTGGAAAGAAGACACCCCAAGGTATTCCGTGAGGGGCATGGCGAGTTCCTAGAATTTTTTATTTTTTGTCACAAGTTAGTGGAAAATGCCGATTTTTTTTTTTTTTTTTTTTTCATACATTTTCCACTAACTTGTGACAAAAAATAAAAAATTCTAGGAACTCGCCATGCCCCTCACGGAATACCTTGGGGTGTCTTCTTTCCAAAATGGGGTCACTTGTGGGGTAGTTATACTGCCCTGGCATTTTCCAGGGGCCCTAATGTGTGGTAAGTAGGTAAATGACCTGTGAAATCCTAAAGGTGCTCTTTGGAATATGGGCCCCTTTGCCCACCTAGGCTGCAAAAAAGTGTCACACATGTGGTATCGCCGTATTCAGGAGAAGTTGGGGAATGTGTTTTGGGGTGTCATTTTACATATACCCTTGCTGGGTGAGAGAAATATCTTGACAAAAGACAACTTTTCCCATTTTTTTATACAAAGTTGGCATTTGACCAAGATATTTCTCTCACCCAGCATGGGTATATGTAAAATGACACCCCAAAACACATTCCCCAACTTCTCCTGAGTACGGCGATACCAGATGTGTGACACTTTTTTGCAGCCTAGATGCGCAAAGGTGCCCAAATTCCTTTTAGGAGGGCATTTTTAGACATTTGGATACCAGACTTCTTCTCACGCATTGGGGCCCCTAGAATGCCAGGGCAGTATAAATACCCCACATGTGACCCAATTTTGGAAAGAAGACACCCCAAGGTATTCAATGAGGGGCATGGCGAGTTCATAGAATTTTTTTTTTTTTGGCACAAGTTAGCGGAAATTGATATTTTTAATTTTTTTCTCACAAAGTCTCCCGTTCCGCTAACTTGGGACAAAAATTTCAATCTTTCATGGACTCAATATGCCCCTCACGGAATACCTGGGGGTGTCTTCTTTCCTAAATGGGGTCACATGTGGGGTATTTATACTGCCCTGGCATTCTAGGGGCCCTAAAGCGTGAGAAGAAGTCTGGAATATAAATGTCTAAAAAATTTTACGCATTTGGATTCCGTGAGGGGTATGGGGAGTTCATGTGAGATTTTATTTTTTGACACAAGTTAGTGGAATATGAGACTTTGTAAGAAAAAAAAAAAATAATTCCGCTAACTTGGGCCAAAAAAATGTCTGAATGGAGCCTTACAGAGGGGTGATCAATGACAGGGGGGGTGATCAATGACAGGGGGGGTGATCAATGACAGGGGGGGTGATCAATGACAGGGGGGGTGATCAATGACAGGGGGGTGATCAGGGAGTCTATATGGGGTGATCACCACAGTCATTGATCATGCCCCTGTAAGGCTTCATTCAGACGTCCGGATGCGTTTTGCGGATCCGATCCATCTATCAGTGGATCCGTAAAAATCATGCGGACGTCTGAATGGAGCTTTACAGGGGGGTAATCAATGACAGGGGGGTAATCAATGACAGGGGGGTGATCAGGGAGTCTATATGGGGTGATCACCACAGTCATTGATCACGCCCCTGTAAGGCTTCATTCAGACGTCCGGATGCGTTTTGCGGATCCGATCCATCTATCAGTGCATCCGTAAAAATCATGCGGACATCTGAATGGAGCTTGACAGGGGGGTAATCAATGACAGGGGGTGATCAGGGAGTCTATATGGGGTGATCACCACAGTCATTGATCATGCCCCTGTAAGGCTTCATTCAGACGTCCGGATGCGTTTTGCGGATCCGATCCATCTATCAGTGCATCCGTAAAAATCATGCAGACATCTGAATGGAGCTTTACAGGGGGGTGATCAATGACAGGGGGGTGATCAGAGAGTCTATATGGGGTGATCACCACAGTCATTGATCATGCCCCTGTAAGGCTTCATTCAGACGTCCGGATGCGTTTTGCGGATCCGATCCATCTATCAGTGGATTCGTAAAAATCATGCGGACGTCTGAATGGAGCTTTACAGGGGGGTAATCAATGACAGGGGGGTAATCAATGACAGGGGGGTGATCAGGGAGTCTATATGGGGTGATCACCACAGTCATTGATCACGCCTCTGTAAGGCTTCATTCAGACATCCGGATGCGTTTTGCGGATCCGATCCATCTATCAGTGGATCCGTAAAAATCATGCGGACGTCTGAATGGAGCTTTACAGGGGGGGTGATCAATGACAGGTGGGTGATCAATGACAGGGGGGTGATCAGGGAGTCTATATGGGGTGATCAGGGGTTAATAAGTGACGGGGGGGGTGTAGTGTAGTGTAGTGTAGTGTAGTGGTGCTTGGTGCTACTTTACTGAGCTACCTGTGTCCTCTGGTGGTCGATCCAAACAAAGGGGACCACCAGAGGACCAGGTAGCAGGTATATTAGACGCTGTTATCAAAACAGCGTCTAATATACCTGTTAGGGGTTAAAAAAAAACATCTCCAGCCTGCCAGCGAACGATCGCCGCTGGCAGGCTGGAGATCAACTCTCTTACCTTCCGTTCTTACCTTCTCGCGAGATGACGCGTATATGCGTCCAGGCGGAATGAATCAACCACCTCCAGGACGCGTCTGTGCGTACAGCGGTCCGGAGGTGGTTAAACAGACTAACATCTTTTCCATGACCACGAGATGTGTCTTTCGACATGGTTGTTTAAGAAATGAGAAGCAACTCATTGCACCAGTTGGGGTTAAATAACTTATTGCCAGCTGAAAGATAATCGCCCTGCAGTAATTATCCAATAGGAGGCTCATAACTATTTGCTTAGTTAAATCCAGGTGGAGGCTTTTTTTGGGGACAGGCAGTGTATATTTATAATGCTCATAAAATGCCAACTACTGTATACATATACAGGGTGGTCCAAAAGTATGGAGACACCTGCAAATGGTGGTTGGGAATGCTATCCTGTGTGTGGCATGTTGCTAAGGGGGAAATCTGTGAATGACAGTGTCCAACACGTTGGCTATTTTGAAAGCCACCATCTTGAAACTAAATGTGACTTACCTTAATTCCTGCCAAAATTATAAATTTTCTCTTTGTTAGACACAAATGTGGCTGCTTTAACAGTGGCTACTGTACGCCACTGTTACCCTGCTTACCGCCGCGGTTCCGGGCGCTGTGTTCAGCGGTGATCTGCGGCCAGTACTTCCCATTTCACCGCTGCAGTCCTGTGGGTGCTGTTGTTCTGGATCCGCTCAACAGTTTGCTCTCAGCCCTGGCCACAGCATGCTTGCTGTTTGTTCCTGCTGCACAAGTGCCAGCGCGCATCACTTCCTGGGTTTTGTGGCTTAGGTCATGTGACCTTGCTGACCTATCCTAGCCCTCCTGTGCATATATAAGTTCCTCAGTCCACTTCCAATATGCCTCAGCGTCAAGGTCCTTGTGCTCTGCTAAGGCTCCTGATAACCACTTGTGTCCTGTGTTCCTGACTCGTATTTCTGTTATTGGATTCTGCTACCCATCTGATCCCAGCCAGCTAACCTTGACTCTCCTGTTGCCGATCCGGATTGCCTGACCTGTACCTGTGTCGCCTGCCCTGACCTTTCGCCTGTCTGACTACGCCTCTCCCTCATCCTTCGGTCCTGCACTGTTGCTCCTGGTAATGACTCCGCCTTCCTGACTACGCCTGTACTTCTGGTACCTTTCCCTGGTACCTCCTGGTCCACCTGGACCAGCTGCCTCGTGTGCCTATCCTCCTCAAGAGGTAGCAACCTGGTGTTCCCCTCGGGAAAGTCTATCCCCACCATCAGGGGTACTGTGAAGAATCGAGGGGTTCACTTAGACAACACCCTTAGAGGAGGTAGGACACGTGGCACAGTGGGTTCACACCCGCTGGTTCGTGACAGCTGCAAGGAGAAGACAGAAATTGTGCTGATCTCCGGGGAGTTGATTTCAGCGCTCGGCACCCTAAAAGATCACCCATCCGCCATGACACAGTTGGCAAATTGTTAAACAGGTGATGCAGACCCTGCACATATAGTTTGCTGCTCCTAGTTACCTTTCTGTACATCAAGCAACAGATGAGAGGAGAACAATGCACACCTAACAACCTAAGCAAAAATCACATAGAAAATACTAAGATAAAAACATCCTGCACGATATGATAAATAAATATACGGACACAGAATCACAGAAAACAGATAATAATACACTAAATAATAACACAATAGATGCAAGCATTATATATGAACTAAGCCCTCACTCTGATATGATTAAATCTGAGACTCTCAGCCAATATATTTTAATCAAAACACCTCTGTGCCTGCCTACCCACGCCAAGGTGGTCTCAGTCAGGCAGGTCCTACTCTAAACCTACCTATGCCGTTGGGCATCTACATTCAGGACTGCAGACCCTGCACATATAATGTGCTGCTCCTGCTCCTCCTAAGTTTTCAGGCTCAGACTGGTCTCCCAACCCCTGCACAAGTTGCACATGACACAGTACACTAACTCCACTATAGGCAGCATACAACATCCAAAACAGCCTATGTTCATATAAAAAGAATGGGTAGACTAATAACAACATATTACCGTATTTTTCGCCCCATAAGACGCACTTTTTCCCCCCAAAAAATGGGGGGAAAATGCCCCTGCGTCTTATGGGGCGAATGCTGACCAGTTTAACATCACTGGCTGCGATGTGCGAGCGGAGGAGGGACTGGGAGGAGGAGCTGGGGGCCGGCAATTGCGGCGGGGCGGTGCAGTCACTGTACTATAGCCTCGCCCCGCCGCTCCAGTGCTGCACAAATATAAAATGCCCCCCTCACTCCTAATAGTACCGTATATCCTAATAGCTTCTGTACAATGCAGGCAGGCAGGCCGGCCGGGCAGGCGGCAGCATAACTCCCTGATGTCACGTGCCTGCACCGCCTACTTTATGAATGAAGCTGGCGGCGCAGGCAAGTGACGTCAGTGAGTGACGCGCCGGCCGCCCGGTCTGCCTGCCGGCATTGTACAGACGCTATTAGGATATACGGTACTATTAGGAGTGAGGGGGGCATGTTTAATAACTTTTAATTGAATAATACATTTTATATTTGTATACTGCGGGGGGGGGGGGGCGCGATGGGAAATCTGTGGATAACATCCGTGGATGGCACAGTTAAGGGGTAGGGGTCTGTGGATGGCACTGTTATGGGGTGGGGGGTCTGTGGATGGCGTATATACAGTACAGACCAAAAGTTTGGACACACCTTCTGATTCAAAGAGTTTTCTTTATTTTCATGACTATGAAGGCATCAAAACTATGAATTAACACATGTGGAATTATATAAATAACAAACAAGTGTCAAACAACTGAAAATATGTCATATTCTAGGTTCTTCAAAGTAGCCACCTTTTGCTTTGATTACTGCTTTGCACACTCTTGGCGTTCTCTTGATGAGCTTCAAGAGGTAGTCCCCTGAAATGGTCTTCCAACAGTCTTGAAGGATTTTTCAGAGATACTTAGCACTTGTTGGCCCTTTTGCTTTCACTCTGCGGTCCAGCTCACCCCAAACCATCTCGATTGGGTTCAGCTCCGGTGACTGCGGAGGCCAGGTCATCTGGCGCAGCACCCCATCACTCTCCTTCATGGTCAAATAGCCCTTACTTTCAAAGTTTTCCCAATTTTTCGGCTGACTGACTGACCTTCATTTCTTAAAGTAATGATGGCCACTCGTTTTTCTTTACTTAGCTGCTTTTTTCTTGCCATAATACAAATTCTAACAGTCTATTCAGTAGGACTATCAGCTGTGTATCCACCTGACTTCTCCTCAATGCCACTGATGGTCCCAACCCCATTTATAAGGAAAGAAATACCACTTATTAAACCTGACAGGGCACACCTGTGAAGTGAAAACCATTTCAGGGGACTACCTCTTGAAGCTCATCAAGAGAATGCCAAGAGTGTGCAAAGCAGTAATCAAAGCAAAAGGTGGCTACTTTGAAGAACCTAGAATATGACATATTTTCAGTTGTTTCACACTTGTTTGTTATGTATATAATTCCACATGTGTTAATTCATAGTTTTGATGCCTTCAGTGTGAATCTACAATTTTCATAGTCATGAAAATAAAGAAAACTCTTTGATTGAGAAGGTGTGTCCAAACTTTTAGTCTGTACTGTATAACAGTGCCATCCACAGATTCCCCCTGTAACAGTGCCAGCCACAGATCCCCCCTGTAACAGTGTCCGTCATCCACAGATCCCCCCATAACAGTGTCCGTCATCCACAGATCCCCCATAACAGTGTCCGTCATCCACAGATCCCCCATAACAGTGTCCGTCATCCACAGATCCTCCATAACAGTGTCCGTCATCCACAGATTCCCCCATAACAGTGTCCGTCATCCACAGACCCCCCATAAGTGTCCGTCATCCACAGATCCCCCCATAAGTGTTCGTCATCCACAGATCCCCCCATAAGGGTCCGTCATCCACAGATCCCCCCATAACAGTGTCCGTCATCCACAGATCCCACCATAACAGTGTCCGTCATCCACAGATCCCCCCATAACAGTGTCCGTCATCCACAGATCCCCCCATAACAGTGTCCGTTATCCACAGATCCCCCCATAACAGTGTCCGTCATCCACAGATCCCCAGTAATAGTGCCATCCACAGACCACCATTAGTTCCAAACCCACCAAAAGCACACCTTTTGGTTAAAAATATTATTTTTCTTATTTTCCTCCCCAAAAACCTAGATGCGTTTTATGGGCCGGTGCGTCTTATAGGGCGAAAAATACGGTACTAAGTGCCTTGTATTAACTTCCTCTACATAATAAATGCTGTTTACTGAAGTGAGACAACCCCTTTAAGCTTCATTTACACTGCCCAATTGTCAGGCAAATTATCGGGAATGAATGTTCATACGAACATTTGTTGCTGATAATCTGCCCGTGTAAAGGTGCTGCAGATCAACTGATGAAAAAAAAAATGAGAAAAGAAATTTTGATTGTAGCCAAAAAGTTTTGATCAAGGCCAGCCTAGCCTTCCACAGTAATAGGCACCGAAGGTCCAGCAGATAATTCATATTGATGGACAGTTGTTCATGTTAGGCCATAATGTTTTTGGGATCGTCCAAAATACCTCAATCTAACACTGCTTTTGATATGTTAAAGCCTCTTTTATCATGGATTGAATGCAAAGTTTTACTATACGGACAAAAGTATTTGGACATCTACAAATTACACCTACATGAACTTTTATTGCATCCCGTTCTAAATCCAGAGGCATAAATATGGAGTTGGCCACCTCTTTGTAGCTAAAGCAGCTTCCACTCTTTTGAGAAGACTTTCTACAAGAGTTTGGAGTATGTTTGTGGGAATTTATCCAGTAAAGCATTTGTGAGGTCAGACACTTTTGTTGGATGAGAAGAAATGGCTCACAATCTCTGCTGTAGTTCACCCCAATGGTGTTGATGGGGTTGAGGTCAGGGATCTCTGAGGGCCATTCAAGTTCTTCCACACCAAACTCACCCAACCATGCCTCTATGGACCTTGCTTTGTGCACTTGGGAATTATCATGCTGAACAGAACAGAAAAGGGCTTTCCCAAAACTGAACCCACAAGTTTAGAAGCATACAGTTGTCCAAAATGTCTTGGTATGCTGAAGCATTACATTTTCCCTTTACTAGAACTAAGAGGCATAGGCCAACTACTCCATTCAACACTTGGCATTGTGCTTGGTGATGTAAGGCTTGCATGCAGCTGCTCAGCCATGGAAACCCATGTCATGAAATGTCCGAAATACTGTTTTTTGTGCTGATATTAATGCCAGAGGAGGTTATGAACTCTGCAGTTATTGAGTCAGCAGAGTGTTGGTGACATTTATGCACTATGTACCTCAACACTCGGTGACACTGCTTTGTAACTTTATGTGGTCTCCACTTCATGACTGAGTTGCTGTGGGCCCTAAACTCTTCCACTTTACAATAATGCCACTCACAGGTGATGGAGGAATGTCTAGGAGGGAAGAAATTTTACTGACTTGTTGCAATGGTGGCATCTTACTACAGTACCAGACTCAAATTCAGTGAACTCTTTAGAACGACCCATTCTTTCCCAAGTGTTTTATAAGACAGACTGCATTGTTAGGTGCTGGATTTTATACACCTGTGACAATGGGACTGAATGAAATACTTGAATTCAATGATTTAGAGGCAAGTCTTAATACTGTTGTCCACATAGCATATCTGCAATGCAGATATGTCTGCAGATGTCATGAATTGTGGTTAGACAGGCCTGGGGCCAATAATGGAGGAACAGAAACACAAAGAACACAATAACGAATAGCCAGTGGCGACTCTAGGAACAATATATAGGGGGGGCACAAAGATACCACAGTCAAAAATGGGGGGGCAAAAACAAAATAAGTATATATAAATAAGATTACAAAATATGAGAGAATTGCGGTATGCAGGGATACATTTATAATAAAACAATTTACTTACAAAAGAAGCTATTCAGTCGTCTGCTGTGCCGTCCTCTGCTTGCTTCCGCGGATTCTTTCCCCTTCTTTCTGTCTCTCGTCAGTGCGCAGGCGTACTGTTATGGTGGATCTGTGGAAGACACACTGTTATGGGGGCATCTGTGGATGACACTTATTATGCCTCTCATTAGCCCTCATATCAGCCCCCATGCCTCTCATTAGCCCCCATATAAGCCCTTATGCCTCATTAGCCCCCATTATAAGCCCTTATGCCTCATTAGCCCACATTATGCCTCTTATTAGCCCCCATATGCCTCATTAGCCTCCATATGCCTAATTAGCTCCCATATGCCTCATTAGCCCCCATTATAAGCCATTATGCCTCATTAGCCCACATTATGCCTCTTATTAGCCCCCATTATGCCTCTTATCACCCCCATATCAGCCCCCATGCCTCTCATTAGCCCCCATATCAGCCCTTATGCCTCACTCGCCCCCATTATAAGCCATTATGCCTCATTAGCCCACATTATGCCTCTTATTAGCCCCCATATGCCTAATTAGCCCCCATATGCTTCATTAGCCCCCATATGCCTCTAATAGTCTAATTAGCCCCCATTGTGTCTCTAATTAGCCCCCATGATGCATCATTAGCCCCCATATGCCTCATTAGCCCCCATTATGCATCATTAGCCCCATATGCCTCATTAGCCCCCATATTCCTCTAATTAGCCCCATATGCCTCTAATTAGCCCCCATATGCCTCCAATTAGCTCCCATTATGCCTCTCATGATTAGCCCCTATTATGCCCCCAGCAGGCACATTTTTTATAAAATAAAAAACCACTTACCTCTCCTGCTGCTGGACGCCGCCTGCAATTTTCTCTCTCTTTAGTCGACTGTGCTCTGAACTGGCATGCACAGCGTGAGGTCACAGAGCGCCCTCACGCTGTGCGCAGCCCTGCACAGCCGACAGCCGAGGACCAGGAAGTGGTAAGTACAGAGCGTTTACCGCTTCCTGGTCCTTCGGTACTAATGAGCGCTCATTAGTATTCACCGGCCTGCTTTGGGGGGAATCAGCGGGGGGCGGGGGGCACCTGGGGGGGCAAAGAATAACATAGGGGGGCAATTGCCCCCCCTCGTCCCCCTGTAGCGACGCCACTACGAATAGCTACAGGTACATGTGGGTTCTTGGGTACAGCGGTCAGAAAGGGTCATCTGTCTACCCCACCAATGGCTTAACAAATTCAGAGCAATTTTATCCAGATTGGTATGGACCACCCAAGCAAGGTGGGATCTAACAATTGCCCAGTCTTTGCTGGTGCTACCACTGGTCTTAAACACAAACCACAGTGCCAAGGGTTCACAAAAAAGCAGGGTCAGGTCAACCCAAATCAGAATCCAAAAAGTCAGCTGATAGTTTAGATCAAACAAAGAACCCTAGATACTCTGCAAAAACCATTATAACTGGTGCCAAGTAATGAGTTTAAATAATGTATGCACCACCTGGCATTGTGATTAAAAAACTGAGATACGATTCGAGATACGAGATATCAGTATGAATGATACTTGGGCACCAGCCATATTAACTAGGACAAACACAACAATCTTGCTCATAGTCATGTTGTAGTGACTTGACTTGTTACTACAAGCAACACCACTTGATTTGTTTGCAATAGCTTGTTATTAGGTTGGTCCTTAAGGGTTGTATTGGCACTTGACCTCTACCTCGGTGCCCCACATGAAAATGGTAAAGTGACTGACACGGATTTAGCAAGTTCAACATTTACAGTGTTTACTCTGTTTTCAGGCAGCAGCAGTTGTTAGAAAGTGAACCCTTTAAATTTACATAGATTTCTGCATCAGTTACTAATGACATGTGGACTGTTACCAAAATTATAGAAAATGTAACAAAACTAATAACACACAAACAATTGTACTGTTATGTCAGTCAGGGTCAAACGACCGTATTATTGTATTTTTGGTCCGCATCTGATCTACATTTTTTGCGGATTGGATGCAGACCCATTCATTTAAATGGGTCCTCAAAAAATGCAGACAGCACACTGTGTGCCATCCTCATCCGTATGTCTGTTTCGTAGCCCCACAAAAAAGACAGAACATGTCCGATTCTTGTCCTTTTTGCGGAAAAGGATAGGCATTGTTACAATGGATCCACAAAATAAAAAAGGATGCAACACGGATGTCACACTGAAGTCATCTGTGTGTTTTGCGGATCCGCATTTTGCAGATCGCAAAATACATACAGTCGTGTGAATGCACCCTAAGGTTCAGGCATCACCTAGACTTTTTTTGCCACGCTACAAAAAAAATAAAAATTATCGCTGTGACATTGCTCTTCTTATGGAACGCATTGTGCATTGAATATGACTTCCAAATCACTGCAGCCAAAGGAGTAGCTGAATTAAGATTAGGCCTCATGCACACGACCGTTGTGTGCATCCGTGGCCGTTGTTCCGTTTTCCATGATTTTCTGCAGACCCATTGACTTTCAATGGGTCCGTTGAAAACTCGGAAAATGCACCGTTGTTCATCCGCGGCCATGATCCGTGTTTCCTGTCCGTCAAAAAAATAGGACCTGTCCTATTTTTTGGACGAACAACGGTTCACGGACCCATTCAAGTCAATGGGTCCGTGAAAAAACACGGATGCACACAAGATTGGCATCCGCGTCCGTGATCCGTGGCCGTAGGCTACTTTCACACAGACGGATCCGCAGATCCGTCTGCATAAAAGCTTTTTCAGAGCTGAGTTTTCACTTCGTGAAAACTCATATCCGACAGTATATTCTAACACAGGGGCGTTCCCATAGTGATGGGGACGCTTCAAGTTAGAATATACTAATAACTGTGTACATGACTGCCCCCTGCTGCCTGGCAGCACCCGATCTCTTACAGGGGGCTGTGATCCGCACAATTAACTCCTCAGGTGCCGCCAGGCAGGAGGGGGCAGACCCCCCTCCCCTGTATTTAACTCATTGGTGCCAGTGCGGCCCCCCTCCCTCCCTCCCCAGTATTATATTCATTGGTGACCAGTGCGGCCTCCCCTCTCCCCCCCCTAATTAAAATCACCTTCCCCCATCATTGGTGGCAGCGGAGAGTTCCGATCGGAGTCCCAGTTTAATTGCTGGGGCTCCGATCGGTAACCATGGCAACCAGGATGCTACTGCAGTCCTGGTTGCCATGGTTACTTAGCAATTTTTAGAAGCATTATACTTACCTGCAATGTCTGTGACCGGCCGGGCGCTCCTCCTACTGGTAAGTGACAGGTCTGTGCTATAAGCAATGCGCCACACAGGGGGCACAGGGGGCAGTCATGTACACAGTTCTTAGTATATTCTAACTTGAAGCGTCCCCATCACTATGGGAACGCCTCTGTGTTAGAATATACTGTTGGATCTGAGTTTTGACGATCTAACTCAAATACGATGGTATATTCTAACATAGAGGCGTTCCCATGGTGATGAGGACGCTCCAAGTTAAAATATACCATCGGATTAGAGAAAATTCCGATCCTATGGTATATTAACTCCTGACTTTACATTGAAACGTCAAACGGATCCGTCCCCATTGACTTGCATTGTAAGTCAGGACGGATCCGTTTGGCTCCCAAGACCCACGGAAGAAAAAACGGACACGGATCACGGACCTACGGACCCCGTTTTTGCGGACCTTAAAAAAAAAACAGTCGTGTGCATGAGGCCTTAAGCAGAGATTTCACAGCAATTTGAAATGGGAAAAAAGGGCTTGAAAATCTCTCCAAAATCCCAGCATGTAGCAATTAAATAAAATCGCTGTCCACTCACCTGTCTGCAGCGATTTCGCAGCGATTTTATCTCTAGCAATTAAATTGCCCCGGCAATACTCACTTGGCTGCAGAGATTTTGAAGACATTTTCAGATTTCACATAGAGTTTTGGTAGTGTGACAAAACAAGTTTAGGAATAGTCTCAGACTTAGGCCCCTTTCACACGGGCGAGATTTCCGCGCGGGTGCAATGCGTGAGGTGAACGCATTGCACCCGCACTGAATCCGGACCCATTCATTTCTATGGGGCTGTGCACATGAGCGGTGATTTTCACGCATCACTTGTGCGCTGCGTGAAAATCGCAGCATGCTCCTCTTTGTGTGTTTTTCACGTAACGCAGGCCCCATAGAAATGAATGGGGTTGCGTGAAAATCGCAAGCATCCACAAGCAAGTGCGGATGTGGGGCGATTTTCACGCACGGTTGCTAGGTGATGATCGGGATGGAAACCCGATTATTATTATTTTCCCTTATAACATGGTTATAAGGAAAAATAATAGCATTCTGAATACAGAATGCATAGTAAAAAAGGGCTGGAGGGGTTAAAAAAAAATGAACGCAGTGACATCATCAAAGGTCCTATCGCTCACAGAACAAGACAGAACAAGTGGATTAAGGTGAGTTAAATTATTATTATTATTTTTTTAACCCCTCCAGCCCTATTGTACTATGCATTCTGTATTCAGAATGCTATTATTTTCCCTTATAACCATGTTATAAGGGGAAATAATACAATCTACACTACAACTAACCCAAACCTGAACTTCAGTGAAGAAGTTCGGGTCTGGGTACCACAGTCAGTTTTTTATCACGCGTGTGCAAAACACATTCCACCCGCGCGATAAAAACGGAACATCGGAACGCAATCGCAGTCAAAACTGACTGCAATTGCGTTCCTACTCGCGCGGGTTTGCCGCAATGCACCGGGACGCATCCGGACCAAATCCGGACACGCTCGTCTGCAAGGGGCCTTAGGCCTCTTGCACACAACCGTATGGCTTTTTTAGTATTTTGCGGTCCGCAACAAACGGATCCGCAAAAGATACGGATGATGTCCGTGTGCATTCCGTTTTTTGCGGAACGGAACAGCTGGCCCCTGATAGAACAGTACTATCCTTGTCCGTTATGCGGACAATAATAGAACATGTTCGATCTTTGAACGAAAATACGGAAATGGAAGGCATACAGAGTACCTTCCGTTTTTTTTCCGAATCCATTGAAATGAATGGTTTTGTATACGGTCCGTATACGGAACACAAAAAACGGAACATAAACGGCCTTAGGGCTCATGCACACGACCGTTGTTGTTTTGCGGTCCGTTTTTGACAGATCCGTTGGTCCATATCTGAGGGTTTTTTGTTTTCGTTTTGAGTCCGCATCCGATCTCTTATTCCACAAAACATATCCGTATGGTTTCCGTATGTGTTTAGTTTTTTGCGGATTGTATACGGACAAAAGAATGAGCCAATAAAGAGTTACAAATTTAAGGCACTTCCCGTTTTTCACGCCCCCTATACAAGATGGTCATGTGATTGCCTTGACAGCATTTTCTTCAGCTTGTCTCAGCATTGAGAGCTTTGTTGGAATACTGTGCTTGGCTGGCATTGTTTTCTGGATACTGCTATCTGTTGTATCATGTCTGATGAATCGGAGGAACAGGTTTTCCAGTGCTGGCTGATTTCTCGGAATTTCGGATGGCAGTCAACTATGCGGACTGAGGAACCGAGGACGAGGCATTGGGTTCACCCAATTGTCTCTCAGCGGCGCAGGAAGGCCACTTCCATACGCTGTACATGGATCTGTGACCGCATCCTGAGAAATTTCATGGGTTTTGTCGCATGTCTGTGAGGAGCTTTGACATTTTTATTAGCGGCTCTGCGTCCTGGCATCACATACAAATATGAGGTGCCGAATTTCACCACAGGAACGGCTCATCGTGACGTTGAGGTAGGTTTCCTAAATTATTTGGTGTTTTAAATTTCCGTTACCTTTTATAGTGTCATTTTCAATCTATTTCCTGATGGCAATGATATAGTCGAATGTAATTGTGAATATTTTCACACTTTAGATTCCTGGCAACCGGCAATTCATTTTCTTCACTGCATTTTGAGTTCCTGCTGGGCGTCTGAACCATTTCTCGGATTGTTCGTCAAACATGTCAAGTCATTTGGCAGCAACTCCAGGACACGGTGATGCCAGAGCCCAAGGTAGATGATTGGATGCGAATCGCTGAGGGCTTTGAATGTGATGCGCAGTTCCCAAACTGCATTGGGGCAATGGATGGCAAACGCATTCGTGTGAAGAAGCCGCCTTACTCAGGGTCCCGGTTCTACAACTATAAACAATATTTTTGCGTAGTGCTTTTAGCTTTGGCTGACAGTACCTACAAGTTTATCATTGTTGATATCCTATGGAAGCACGCAGATCCCCGCATTTTCGGGTCTTCTAGAATGGGTGATCGGCTTCAAGCCAACCAACTTGCCCTCCCAGAGCCCAGATGGCTGCCAGGATCTGCAGGACCACCGGCTCCGTTTGTAATAGTGGCTGATGAAGGGTTTGCTTTTGCACCCCATGTCATGCGACCCTTCCCCAGACGCGACATGGATGACAGCAGACGTATATTTAACTATCGGCTGACAAGAGCCCGTCGTTATGTTGAGTGTGCGTTTGGAATACTTACCAACAAATGGAGAGTATTCCTGTCATCCTTACAGATGTCACCGGACAATGCCACCCTGGCTATGCAAGCATGTGTGATCCTGCACAACTTCGTCAGGATTCATGGTGCTCCTTCAAATCCTGGAGTGGACCAAAATCTGACAGCTACATCTGTTGGATATGATCATAGCCGCCATAGACGACCTGGAACAGCTGGAATGGCAGTTCGGGAAATGTATGCCGACTATTTCTCCACCCCTGAGGGGCATTGCTATGGCAAATGGATGCAGTTCGTGGCAGATATTGATGAATGCTGGACTCTGGGCATCTTATTTTTTTTTTTTTAGTCAGGTCCTTATTATTTTCTTCTTTGATAGATAGTGTAGGGACTCGCAAGACAATGAGGACCCTTGAAGTGGGCTTGCGGGCTGGGGTATATAGTAGGCAAAACACATTGTCAATGTAATCATTTCATCTCATGTGCCAGTGTATTGGCCATAAGAACATGTGACAATAAGGTGACCATAAATTTGAATAGATATACCCTCTAATACCTCATTAAATGTTTTTATCAAAGGGGTTGTTTTACTTCTGCAAATAACATTGATTAGTACCATAAACTTCATACAAGGCAGTTACTAAGGTATTGTTATTAACCATATTGTTTCCTTTGATGGCAGCCTTATTTTCTACATCCTGTTATATGCTTGTTTCCATTGGCAACGACCAGCCACCAATCCATCAGTGGTGGTAGTGCTTAAACACTAGAGGAAAGATCGATAGCTTAAAGAGGACCTTTCATCGGTCCAAACATTGTGAACTAAGTATCATGATCTGTACAGCGGCGCCCAGGGATCTCACTCCACTTACTATTATCCCTGGGCGCCGCTCGGTTCTCCTGCTATGCCCTCCAGTATCTTCGGTCACTTGGTTATAGTAGGCGGAGACTTAGGGGACTTGGTTATAGTAGGAGGAGACTGCCCTTGTTCTTCTGGGCGTCTCCTTCTCCCAGGCTGTAGCGCTGGCCAATCGCAGTGCAGAGCTCACAGCCTGGGAGTTTTTTTTTCTCCTAGGCTGTGAGCTCTGTGCTGCGATTGGCCAGCACTACAGCCTGGGAGAAAGAGACGCCCAGGAGAACAAGGGCAGTCTCCTCCTACTATAACCAAGTGACCGAACATACCGGAGGGCCTAGCAGGAGAACGGAGCGGCGCCCAGGGATAATAGTAAGTGCAGTGAGATCCCTGGGCACCGCCGTATATATCATGATACTTAGTTCACAATGTTTGGACCGATGAAAGGTCCTCTTTAAGTGCGCTCCCATGGTCCTGGCTGACACTAAAGATGCCTGCGCTTTATCATCTAGTGTCAATGAGCAATGTATAATAGTTTATAACCATACAGAATAGGAAGCAATAGAGTAATCTGTTTTAGTAATCTGCTTGTATTAACTTTATCTAACACATTTCAAACTTTTAAATTGTATATGTTATCCAGCCCCTTTAATTAGAAAAGTGTGCTTATGTATTACTAATTTTTCATATATCTTATTTTTCAGGTCCTATTGACAGGATGAGAACTATACGCAGCAAACCATGGATGTCCTTGAAATCCCGGAAATGGCTCGAAATATTATAATGTTTACATTTACGAGTGTATGTGCTAATAAAAATGATGTGTTTATGTTAACAATAACACACAATCTACACAATGACCTTGTGCAAGTGTCACGCCTTGCCCTGTGAATGTGCGGAGGTCTGTCAGACTGGCTGCACATGTCTGACTTTTCTGTTTGTTTTGGTTTGGGTTTGAGCTGGATCCACCTTCCCTCAGGTGTACTGGGTTTGATTGTTAGTGAGGCTATTTATCCCTTCTTCCCCCAGTGGCCTGTGGGGGTATAGTTCTTTCCTGGGAGCTCTTGATGTGTGGTGGATCGTCTGCTCCAGCTCTGCTCAAGATAAGTCCTTTCCGTTATTTCCCTTTGTGTCTTTTATCTAGGCCTCTAGGGAGACGTTTGCTTGCTCTGAGTTTGAAAAAGTAGGTTCCCTCTTCCCTTTTCCCTACTGCTCAGGGTTTGACCAGGGTGTATAGGTTTAGGCACGAGGGCATGTGCATATCCACCATTAGGGTATGCACATGGGCACAGCAGTTTAGGGAAAACTTTTAGGGGTCGCTAGGAGGTGACCCTTTTCTCCCTAGCTTTTGGGCCTAGTCATTTGTTCTGTTAGTTTTCCTATGTTTGGTTATTTCCCCGCTTACCTACCTATTGTGACAGCAAGATACCTCAAATAAAACTTCTAAATTGATAGACATGTACATGGTCACATTAAATTAAGGTCATTTAATGACCTAAGGTGAACATTGCCTTTCTCAATAATATATCTTCATGTGTGTCATAACTGAAAAGTCTCATACAATGTGTTTGTGTTAAAAAAAAAAAAACTACTTATGTTGAATAAAGACAGTAGGCAATAAAGGATTTTGTGAAAATAACAGGATGCTTAATATAACAAAAATTTAAAAAATATGGCTTTTACTTCAGCCTTTTTACAAGACAAATATATTACAATCAGGGGCGTACATAGAAATCATTGGGCCCCATAGCAAGAGTTTGAATAGGGCACCAACCCCGCCCACTATCACCTTTTGCCCATCCCACTAACTGCCCTGGCTCCTCCCCCGCCACACCCTCTTTTTCCAGTGGATAGGGGATAACTTCAAACAAGCGGACTACATTTAAATTTTAGTTGCCAGACTTTTTCTAGTTTTCCTAAATCCTTTTCCATTTGGTGTATCCCTCCAGGAACATCAACCCTGTTACAAATCTTTGTGTCATCAGCAAAAAGACACACCTTACCATCGAGGCCTTCTGCAATTTCGCTGATAAAGATATTAACCCCTTAAGGACCGGGCTCATTTTCACCTTAAGGACCAGGCCATTTTTTGCAAATCTGACCAGTGTCACTTTAAGTGCTCATAACTTTAAAACGCTTTGACTTATCCAGGCCGTTCTGAGATTGTTTTTTCGTCACATATTGTACTTCATGACACTGGTAAAATGAAGTCAAAAAAATTATTTTTTTTGCACAAAAAAAATACCTAATTTACCAAAAATTTGGAAAAATTTGCAAATTTCAAAGTTTCAGTTTCTCTACTTCTGTAATACATAGTAATACCCCAAAAAATTGTGATGACTTTACATTCCCCATATGTCTACTTCATGTTTGAATTGTTTTGGGAATGATATTTTATTTTTTGGGGATGTTACAAGGCTTAGAAGTTTAGAAGCAAATCTTGAAATTTTTCAGAAATTTACAAAAACTCAATTTTTAGGGACCACTACAGCTCTGAAGTCACTTTGCGAGGCTTACATAATAGAAACCACCCAAAAATGACCCCATCTAAGAAACTACACCCCTCAAGGTATTCAAAACTGATTTTGCATACATTGTTAACCCTTTAGGTGTTGCGCAAGAGTTATTGGCAAATGGGGAGGAAATTTGAGAATTTCATTTTTTTGTCTAATTTTTCATTTTAACCCATTTTTTCCACTAACAAAGCAAGGGTTAACAGCCAAACAAGACTGTATCTTTATTGCCCTGACTCTGCCGTTTACAGAAACACCCAATATGTGGCCGTAAACTACTGTACGGCCACACAGCGGGGCGTAGAGTGAAAGGTGCGCCGTATGGTTTTTGGAAGGCTGATTTTTATGGACTGGTTTTTTGACACCATGTTCCATTTGAAGCCCCCTGATGCACCCCTAGAGGAGAAACTCCCTAAAAGTGACCCCATCTAAGAAACTACACCCCTCAAGGTATTCAAAACTGATTTTACATACATCGTTAACCCTTTAGGTGTTGCACAAGAGTTATTGGCAAATGGGGATGAAATTTGAGAATTTCATTTTTTTGCCTAATTTTCAATTTTAACCCATTTTTTCCACTAACAAAGCAAGGGTTAACAGCCAAACAAGACTGTATCTTTATTGCCCTGACTCTGCTGTTTACAGAAACACCCCATATGTGGCCGTAAACTACTGTACGGCCACACAGTAGGGCGTAGAGTGAAAGGTGCGCGGTTTGGTTTTTGGAAGGCAGGTTTTGCTGGACTGGTTTTTTGACACCATGTCCTATTTGAAGCCCCCTGATGCACCCCTAGAGTAGAAATTCCATAAAAGTGACCCCATCTAAGAAACTACACCCCTCAAGCTATTCAAAACTGATTTTACAAACGTTGTTAACCCTTTAGGTATTGCACAAGATTTAATGGAAAATAGAGACACAATTTCAAAATTTAAATTTTTGGAAGATTTTCCATTTTAATATTTTTTTTCCAGTTACAAAGCAAGGGTTAACAGCCAAACAAAACTCATTATTTATGGCCCTTATTCTGTAGTTTACAGAAACACCCCATATGTAGTCGTAAACCGCTGTACGGGCACACGGCAGGGTGCAGAAGGAAAGGAATGCCATACGGTTTTTGGAAGGCAGATTTTGCTGAACTGGTTTTTTGACACCATGTCCCATTTGAAGCCCCCTGATGCACCCCTAGAGTAGAAACTACAAAAAAGTGACTCCATTTTAGAAACTACGGGATAGGGTGGCAGTTTTGCTGGTACTAGTTTAGGGTACATATGATTTTTGGTTGCTCTATATTACACTTTTTGTGCAGCAAGGTAACAAGAAATAGCTTTTTTGGCACTTTTTTTTTTCTTATTTACAACATTCATCTGACAGGTTTTATCATGTGGTAATTTTATAGAGCAGGTTGTCACGGACGCGGCGATACCTAATATGTATACTATTTTTTTTATTTATGTAAGTTTTATACAATAACTTCATTTTTAAAACCAAAAAAATGTTTTAGTGTCTCCATAGTCTAAGAGCCATAGTTTTTTCTGTTTTTGGGCGATTATCTTGAGTAGGGTCTCATTTTTTGCGGGATGAGATGACGGTTTGATTGGCACTATTTTGGGGTGCATATGACTTTTTGATCGCTCGCTATTACACTTTTTGTGACATAAGATGGCAAAAAATGGCTTTTTTTACACCGTTTTTGTTTTTATTTTTTTACGGTGGTCACCTGAGGGGTTAGGTCATGTGATATTATTATAGAGCCGGTCGATACGGACGCGGCGATACCTAATATGTATACTTTTTTTTATTTATGTAAGTTTTACACAATGATTTCATTTTTGAAACAAAAAAAATCATGTTTTAGTGTTTCCATAGTCTAAGAGCCATAGTTTTTTCAGTTTTTGGGCGATTATCTTGAGTAGGGTCTCATTTTTTGCGGGATGAGATGACGGTTTGATTGGTACTATTTTGGCGTACATGCACCTTACTTTTTTGGGAAGTAAGGTGGGCAAAATTTCAATTTTCTCATAGTTTAAATTTTTTTATTTTTATGGCGTTCACCGTGCGGGGAAAGTAACATGACCGTTTTATAGATCAGGTCGTTACGGACGCGGCGATACCTAATATGTGTAGTGTATTTTATTTTTTTTATTTTTATTCAGTGATAAATGTTTTTTATTTTTATCTTAACCTTTTTCACTTTTTTTTACATTTTTGTGACCCAGACCCACTTGGTTCTTGAAGATCCAGTGGGTCTGATGTCTGTATAATACAGTACAGTACAATATATATTGTTCTGTACTGTATTTTACTTACACTGAACAGATCTATGCTTTTAGCACAGATCTGTTCAGCACCATGGACAGCAGGACGCCTGAGCAGGCGTCCTGTTGCCATGGGAACCTTCCCCGTCTGCTCAGAACTTCGCAGACGGGGAAGGGTGAGCACAGGGCTGAGGGGGGCTCTCTGGGGGCTCTCTCCCTCTCCATCGGGGGGCTGCAAAGGCACAGCAGCCCCCCGATGGAGAGGGAGGGAGCTCTCTGACCGATGACAGTTAACTTTTTCCATACAGCGGTCCGTACGGACCGCGGTATGGAAAGGGTTAAACGGCTGACATCTACACAGATGTCAGACGTTTATACCAGGGTGCCAGCAATGTGCTGGCACCCTGGTATAACCACTAGAAGCCAACGATCATTCATGGGGAGGCGGGCGGGGGATCGCGATCCCGCCTGCCGCACCGCCCGCCTCCCGCAACGCCCCCACCGCATGCGACACGATAAAATAATGATTTTAGGCACTCAAAAGTTTCTGATCCCCGCGGTCAGGGCCCGCGGGGATCAGAAACTGCAAAAAGCGCAGCAAACCGCAGGTCTGAATTGACCTGCGGTTTGCTGCGATCGCCGATACGGGGGGGTCAAATGAACCCCCCTGCATTGTTACGGGATGCCGGCTGAATGATTTCAGCCGAAATCCCGTTCCGATTAACCCCTGGGGCGCCGGAATACAGATTTTAAGTCAGGACGTACCGGTACGTCCTGGGTCCTTAAGGACTCGGGAAATAGGGCGTACCGGTACATCCTGGGTCCTTAAGGGGTTAAACAATATGGGTCCCAGAACAGATCCCTGAGGTACCCCACTGGTAACAAGACCTTGGTCTGAATATACTCCATTGACTACAACCCTCTGTTGCCTGTCCCTCAGCCACTGCCTAATCCCTTCAACAATATGGGAGTCCAAGCACAAAGACTGCAATTTATTGATAAGCCTTCTATGTGGGACAGTTTCAAAAGCCTTACTAAAGTCTAGATAAGCGATGTCTACTGCACCTCCACCATCTATTATTTTAGTCACCCAATCAAAAAAAAATCTATAAGATTCGTTTGACATGATCTCCCTGAAGTAAACCCATGCTGTTTTTCATCTTTCAATCCATGGGATTTTAGATGTTCCACAATCCTCTCCTTAAGTATAGTTTCCATTAATTTCCCCACTATTGATATCAGGCTTACTGGCCTATAGTTGCCCGATTCCTCCCTACTACCTTTCTTGTGAATGGGCACAACATTTGCTAATTTCCAATCTTCTGGGACAACTCCAGTTACCAGTGATTGGTTAAATAAATCTGTTAATGGTTTTGCTAGTTCACCGCTAAGCTCTTTTAATAGCTTTGGGTGTATCCCATCAGGCCCCTGTGACTTATTTGTATTAATTTTAGACAGCTGACTTAGAACCTCTTCCTCTGTAAAGACACATGCCTCAAAAGATTCATTAGTCTTCCTTCTTAACTGAGGTCCTTTTCCTTCATTTTCCTTTGTAAAAACTGAACAGAAGTATTCATTGAGGCAGTCAGCTAGTTCTTTATCTTCTTCCAATTACCTTCCTTCTTTTGTTTTTAATTTGGTAATTCCTTGTTTTAGTTTCCTTTTTTCATTTATGTATCTGAAGAATATCTTATCGCCTCTTTTCACTGACTGAGCTAATTTCTCTTCTGCCTGTGCTTTAGAAGCTCTTATAACTTGTTTGGCCTCTCTCTGCCTAATCTTATAAATTTGCCTGTCATCCTCATTTTTTTTTATTTTTATAATTACTAAATGCTAGCTTTTTGTTTTTAATGATTTTGGCCACTTCTGCTGAGTACCACAGTGGTCTCTTCCTTTTTTTGCTTTTACTGACAAGCCTAATGCAATTATCTGTTGCCTTCAATAGTGCCACTTTTAAGTAGTCCCATTTCTCAAGGACTCAATTGAAACTGTTTCAATCTGATAGGGACTCGTATACCACTAATCTAATTTTAGAAAAGTCAGTTTTTCTAAAATCTAAAACTTTTGTTTTTGTGTGGTGTGACTCAGTCACTGTACTTATAGTAAACCACACTGACTGGTGATCACTAGATCCCAAGCTTTCCCCTACAGTAATATCAGATACCAAATTCCCATTTGTGAATACTAAATCTAAAATGGGCTCCTTCCGGTTTGGCTCCTCAACTACTTGCTGTAGAGATAATCCCAGTAGGGAATTTAGAATATCTGTACTCCTGGCAGAACTTGACTAACATTACTCTGGCCTGGTTGGGGGTGTATTTCTCCAGCCAATGCCCGATGTTTCAGTTGGTCCACGCATCTAACCAACGCCAAAGGATCCAGGTTGGTGTCCATTATGTTGATGACAGATGTCACTGCATTAGCAAATATAGTTTGCTTTTCTTCAGAATATTTTTTTACATAGGGAGCAAAGCCTTTTAGAAGGCGCTCCTCCTTGGTCTTATCTTTTTTGTAGATACTCGAGCACATGGTGGTCAATATGTGCTTGAGTATCTTCAGCCTGTGGCCTAGGCTGGAGTGGCTCGGGGCTCGACGGCACATTTTCTTGTGCCTTGGGATAGGAGGCCTCTTCTGTTGGCTCCTGGTGTAGGGGCTCCTGGGCTGGAATTCCTTGTCCCTCTGACAAATGGGCTGCTGGAGAGTGGGTCCCTGTTGGCTCATCAGGGTTTGAGGAGGACTCACCGGCAGCCTCTCGACCAAGGTTGTCCACAGTACTAAAAGGAGAATTACAAAGGTTTAAAAAGCGTCAAAATTAACAAAAATAGGGAATTACATTATGTGCATATACACATATGTTCACAATTAGATTGCATTATACAATAATAAAAATGCAATTTAACTTACGTCCATAGCCCCAGAACTGGAGACAGGAACTGCAACTGTGCAGTGTACAGATATGTTGTTTTTTTTTAAGTGCACTGTCCCCAATGTGGCCCTTTAATTGGACTTGTTCCCTGCGGAACTGGTCACGGCAGGACTGCCAGCGTGTTTTAACTTTTTTTACTGTAAAATAAAAAGAACAATATACAGTACATAATTAACTTACTGCGCGCTTATCCAAGTACACAAAATGCACACAAACTTATGACTGTAACTTCATTTCACATTATGGCACATAAGTAGTTAATAATAGTGTTTAGTTATAATGACAAGAACAGTTTGAACCTTTAAATGTGCTTAGAGAGGGACAAGAGGCACATCATAACCTGAAACATGCATCCAGAAATGCGCGTTTTGTTTTTGGGCATCTTTCCCACTCCAAGCCGAAGATGGTGTGCGTCACCTCCACCCATGACCTATCTTTCCGTACCCAGTCGTGGTAGTGATCAGACCGGGTGTCCCATAGCTTTGGCCGTTCTTGAATCCGAGAAATAAGTTCCTCTACATCCAAACGGGGCATTGTGAAAGCTTTGCTATGGCCTCCTAGACACTGCACTTGTCTTTAAATCTTGGCTAAGATTCTACAGCACGGATTCGCAAAAAGCCGATGAAATACGGTGGTGTTCTGTGTGCGTTCCGTATTTTTTGTGGACCCATTGTCTCAAATGGAGCTACGGACCTTGATTTACGGACAATAATAGGACAAGCACTACTTTTTTGCGGAACGGCCATGCGGAGATACGGACCCATTGAAGTGAATGGTTCCGCATACAGTCCGCAAAAAAAAAAACTGAACGGACACGGAAAGAAAATATGTTCATGTGCATGAGCCCTTATTGAGTCAACATCCACAGTGCAGGGAGAAAAAGTAAACCCTTGAATTTAATAACCTGAAAATCCCCCTTTAGTAGTAATCACCTCCACCAAATGTTTCCTGCAGCTGTGAATAAGATTTGCACAAAGTTGAGGATGAATTTTGAAACGTTCCTCCCTGCAAATATGTTTCAGTTCATCCACATTGGGGGATGACTAAGATGATACATTGATACTCTGCAATTGGTGAGTGACGCTGATTTTCTTACCTTCTCGATGATATACTAAGATGCACAGCCCTCTTCAGGTTATGCATCTTGATATGGTTAAAATCGGGACTATGACTCAGCCATTCCAAAACACAAATCTTCTCTTTCAACCATTCTTTATTTGATTTACTTGTGTGCTATGTTCATTGTCTTGTTGCATTATCCATCCTCTCTTTAGCTTGAGGTCATGGATGACTACCCATACATTCTGTTGTAAGTAACACCTAACAAAAATGTACACACAGCACAATAAGTACAAGAAATAATGAAGCTTTATTCAGTTAATCATAAAACAGTTCATTAAACTGCACAGACATACCCATGTTGACATATGGTGTGCACTTCATACATCCTATGTGCATAAAATATCTATCACAAAACACAAACAACTAATGGTAAAACCTACATATATCTCTAAGGGCTAAAGGACATAGACTAAGGACTCATGCACACGACCGTTGTGTGCATCCGCGTCCGTTCCGTCTTTTTTCACAGTTTAGCGGAAAAATGGAGCTGTGAAAAAAAACTGATAGTTTTTTTCTCCGCGTCCGTGATCCGTGATTCCAGTCTGTCCAAAAAATATAACCTGTCCTATTCTTGTCAGTGGAAAACGGAGGACGGACCCATTCAAGTCAATGGGTCCGTCAAAAAAAACGGATGCACAACTGGTATGTCATCCGTGTCCGCGTCCGTTTTTTTCTACAAGACCTTGGTGCAATAAAATTTACACTTTTCATTAACCTTTTTTTATCCCCTGTCAGACACGGGCACGGACCACTGAAGCCAAATCACTGACAGTGAAAAAACACTGTCGTGTGCATGAGGCCTTATGCAAAAGAGAAAATTTATGGACAGACAAAATGGATGTACACAGATGGCAGGATCATCAGACCCTGCATTATTGGTTTGAGGGACACCAATACCGAGGGGGTGTGCAATAAATTAAAATCATTATTGTGTGAGAAGATTATTAAATTATTAGGGCATTGTTCCTATGTACAGCACAAAGGGAGGTACTATTCTTGTGTGCTGCTTAAAGCAAGGTACCATTACTGTGCAAGTGACGCTGTTATTGTGTGCGGCACAAAGAGAGGTACTGTTACTATGAACAGCACTAAGGGCTGTTTCACACGAGCGAGTCCATTGCGGGAATCATGCTCCGTGTGAGTGTGATCCTCCGCTCTGGACTTGCAGGAGCGCACGGCATTATCATGATTTATAATGCTATGTGTCTCTGCATGGCCTTTTATCCACAGAACCATAGTGACATAAAGCTGTCAGTATGATTCTGTAGAAATAAGCAGTGATGGCCAGTTCGCAGTGTTCGCCAGCGAACACATGCGATCTGCCATCTTAACTGACAAGTCCGGCGAGGCACAGGTAAGTCCTTACCTGTGCGCGAGCCGGTCTGAAATGAAATGCGGTTTCCGGGAGCAGTCAGTTAAGATGGCAGATCGCATGTGTTCGCTGGCGAACACTGCGAACTGGCCATCACTGGAAATAAGGCCATGCAGAGACACATAGCATTATAAATCATGATAATGCCGTGCGCTCCTGCAAGTCCAGAGCGGAAGATCACACTCACACACGGAGCGTGATTCCCGCAATGGACTCGCTCGTGTGAAACAGCCCTAAGGGGGCACTAAAAGCAACAATAAGTGGGGCACAGTTATTATCTGGTGTAATATCTTTTTGGCACTGTTATTTTGGGGGATACTATATGTGTGGCACTATATTTGAACCAGGAGGGCATTGTGAAAATTGGTAGCAGGATAGAAAGTTTGTGGAGAGGTTAACCCCTTCTGGACCTTGTGATTTTCCATTTTTGTTTTTTACTCCCTGTTTTTTGCGGGACAAGTTGTATTTTCTAATGGCACCATTTACTATTACACACAATGTAGTGGGAAGCTGGAAAAAAAAAACGTGTTTTCCATATGGGATTAATATTTTTGCATTTTAATAGTACGGGCATTTTTACGCGACGGTGCCTGTGATGTTTATTTTATATAATTTTAAAAAAAAATCTGGGGAAAGGGGGGGGGGATTTGAATTTGTTTTAAATTTTTTGCCCTTTTTTTCTACAATTTTTTAGTTTTGCACCCTCAGATGCCATGGTCACATTTTACCATGGCATCCAAGTGGTTAAATGCCTGCGATTGGCTTTATCGCGGATCACAGACATTAGCCCAGTTTGTCTGCTCTATGAAACAGCAGAAACCCGGTGGCTATGGCGCCCGGAAACAGGTGCCATATTTATAGACCAGACTTCCCCCGTACCGTACATGTACAGCAGAGGTCCAGAAGGGGTTAAGGAAGTGCTGGAAAAGATATCTGAGCAGCAAACTTTACACAGACAAGTGGTGGCCGAGAGAAGTCATCGATGGCAGTCTGGGCCAAATGGAGAGAAAAGGGAAAATGAATGACTCTAATTAGAGATGACGTCACCTGGGAGTCACTGGATACAACTGTGCTATACAGCATGATAACCCTCTGCAGAGCACCAGTCTAGAACTGGCATCTACCACTATACTGTAACCATATGGTAATATTACTGGTATTTATGATGGTTTGGTAGATATCAGGGGCATAGCTAAAGGCCCATGCCCCCGGTGCAAGAGTTCAGCTTGGGCCCCCCCTTCACTCAGCGCTGGTGCACCTAGCTTTTCTGCTGCCCAAGGCAAATATTGAAATGTGCCCACCCCCTTCCCTCCAGTCCTACTGTTAAAGGGGTTGTCCTCTTTTTACTACTGATGACCTATCCTCAGGATAGGTCACCAATATCAGATCAGCCAGGGACCACCTCCGGCACCCCCGACGATCAGCTGTTTGAAGAGAGGGCAGCGCTGATATGAGAGCTGCTTTCTCTGTTCTGTTCACCTGCTCGTGGTAGCATTTGCAGTAATGAGCAGGTAAACAGAGCAGAGAAGGCAGCGCTCATACAGCACTACAAAACATACAGGGTCATCTAGCGCCACATATGTACCTCTTACATCCAGTGACTTCTCTTTTCTGATGTAGATATTCTCTTTCCTCCTCTTCTCCTGTCAGACCAGACTGCCATGGTGACTTCTTTCAGCCATGCCTCGTCTCTGCAGAGTTTAACAAAGAGACATCTTACTTTCCTACTTTTCTATCATCCTCCTCACCTTCTCAACAACACCCCATCCTGCCACCCCCAATACTGTCCCCACTGTGCTCCCCAATACTTTCCTGCAGAAACAGTCCCCCTGAAAATACTGGTACCACACAGACAGTGCGTCAGTACAAAAAAAACACCTTTATATTGTGCGCTAGTACAAAAAAATCCCCCTTTCCTTTCAGATCAGACCCCCATATAAAACCCTAAATGAGATCCCCCCAATCTCAGACCAAACCCCCTTTATACCTCTATGTCAGACCCCATATAAGACCCCAGTTTCATACCTCAGATCAGACCCCCATTAGACCTCCATGTAAGACCCTGACCCAATATCAGACCTCAGATAAGACCCCCATTAGACCTCCAGACCCCCATATAAGACCCCCGTTAGACCTCCAGACATCCATTAGACCTCCAGACCCCCATCAGACCTCCAGACCCCCATATCAGACCTCTATAACCCCATTAGACCTCCAGACTCCCACTAGACCTCCAGACCCCCATTAGACTTCCAAACCCTCAATCAGACCTCCAGACCCCCAATCAGACCCCCATTAGACCTCCAGACCCCCAATCAGACCCCCATTAGACCTCCAGACCCCCAGTCAGACCTCTCCAGATCCCCCAGTCAGACCTCCCAGTCAGACCTCCAGACTGTGCAAAAAAGGACATATGGAGAACAGTGTGCCTGTTTAAACAATTGAGAACACATGGCAGACCCCCGTCAATCAATATCCCTAAGGATATATGACAAACCAAACGCAGTGCACAATACACTTCTATTTGGCATAATGTCCATGAGCATGAGACTTCATGTGAACACTTTATATTTGCATGTAATTGTGGGCCCTCAGCACCTCTGTCCGACACTGGGATGATGTAATCTGATCCTTCAGTGAGCAGGCAGCCAGAAGTTCTCTCAATACAGATTTATCACAGACTTTGGAGTGAATGTTAGTTTAGAATGGGGGTGAGTAAACTGATGATGACTGGAGAACAAGGCGTTTTTCTTTGATAACCTATATTAGAAAGTTTCTTATATTGGCCCATACAGTACTACTGACTTATGCAAAGTGATGTGAAACAACTGTGACCTGACAAAAACCATTTTGTCAATAAAACAATATATATCAATGGAAATCTGTTCCATTTATCAATATAGATTTTGTTTAACCCCCTTGCCACAAATGGACATAACTGTACTTCCATTTTTGTAAAATGCTTCTGCCAATGCACATATAGTCACATTCATGGAATGCCATGAGTACATTTGCCGTGCCCACACTATTTGCAGTGGGAGCCGGAGGCAATATACAGCTTGGTTCTTCTGCAGTGGCCAAGATCAGAGATTACTGGTTTGAGAGGGTAACTGACACCCCATGGTTGCCATCTTAGTACTCCCATTAGGCCTTGCTACAGGTAGGGTCTAATAGAAAGCCTATGGTACATTCAAGAGATACAACATCGTGTTACAATATCATGACATATATAAAATGATCAGTGATCAGCAAAGCATTAAAAAGTTAACAGCCTTCCTGCGTACCCATTTTTTCTTTTAACCCAAATCCACAAACCCAACCTCCCACCTCCCCCCCAGCCCACCTCAAATTATAACTTCATACTTCATGCTGATTTTGGTCAGGAATAAAACCCTATTAGTATTTTGCTAACAAGCATAACACACTGCTCTACATATGGATTTCAGTAAAAGCCTTCTACTCACTACTACAAAAAGCTGGGGATATTTGGCTTGTGGGTGAAATTTCAGGATGAACCAAAAATGCACTCTGAGCTTTACAGGTGAACTTAATGTGACCTTCTCTAAACTTTTGAATGCACATGTCCATTTGTTCAATGTTTCAATATTTTTTGCACAACTTGCTGTTCACTAACAAGGAGCTTAATGGCAAAATTCACAACAGGTGTTTGATCCATGAATCGCCCAATAAATTTCCTGGTTCAATTAGAATTGGCATTTAAACAGTCCTCCTCATCATGCTGTTCACATTTTGACATCATAAGACCAAAATGACACTTTACAATTGATCAATAATACCTTGCCATTGCAAAGCTTCAACCAAGATGTTCTCAGACGAAGTGGCCACTGAGCTTTGGCTACTTTCACACTAGTGTTTTGGCTTTCCAAAGCGGTCCAAAACTGATCAATTTTGCCCTAATGCATTCTGAATCGAAAAGGATCCGCTCAGAATGCATCAGTATGCCTCCGTTCAGTCACCATTCCGCTCTGGAGGCGGACACCAAAACGCTGCCTGCAGCGTTTTGCTGTCCGCCTGACGAAGTGGAGCCAAACAGATCCGTCCTGGCACATAATGTAAGTCAATGGGAACGGATCCATTTTCTTTGACACAATTTGGCACAATTGAAAATGGATCCATCCCCCATTGACTTTCAATGGTATTCAAGATGGATCCGTCATGGCTATAGAAGACATAATACAACCGGATCCGTTCATGACGGATGCATGCGGTTGTATTATTGTAACGGAAGCGTTTTTGCAGATCCATGACGGATCCGCAAAAAACGCTAGTGTTAAAGTAGCCTTAGAGCAGGGGTGGCCAACCTTACAGACACAAAGAGCCAGAAAAAAAAAAACTTATGACTACCAGGAGCCACAAGCTATACATTTACACATGAGTCACCGTATTTTTAACCCTATAAGATGCACCTAGGTTTTAATGGAGAAAAATAAGAAAAAAAAATTTCATCTGATCTGAGTTTTTTTTCTTATTTTTATTAGCAGAGAAGAAAAGAAAAAAGATTTTTTTCATCAGACCCCCAATGCTCATCTGACCTAAGATAAGATCCCCAATCCTCATCAGAACTCCAAATCAAACCCTCAAAATAAGACCCTCAATGCTTAGATCAGACAACACAAATCAGACTCCCAGTGTCAGACCCCCCATGCTCAGATCAGACCCCCTGTGCTCAGATCAGACCCCCCATGCTCAGATCAGACCCCCCTGTGCTCAGATCAGACCCCCCATGTTTAGATCAGACCCCCCATGCTCAGATTAAACCCCCCATGCTCAGATTAAACCCCCCATGCTCAAATCTGACCCCCCCATACTCAGATCAGTTTCAGGTCATAGTGCGCATCTCCACCTACTACGTTCTGACACTGTGCGCATCAGGACGTAGTGGCGAGCGAGCTGGAGCTGCAGAGTAGCAACGGTGCCTGATCAGGAAAGGAGATCTGAGCGCGGGGTGAGCTGGTCTGACTGCTTTCCAGCTCCACCGCTAGAGCCGCACTTGAAGAGGCAAAGAGCCGTATGCGGCTCGAGAGCCGCGGGTTGGCCACCCCTGCTTTAGAGTGTCACAGAGTATCATCAGCAGGTTGCAACAGAGAGACTGCAAGAGTTACAGAAGGGCATGCAAGTGGAAGTCTTTTGGCCACATCCCACACTGATGATTGCTTTATTGTGAACAATGCCCTGCAGAACCGGAAGATGAATTCCACACAACTCAAGGCACATTTAAGGGAAAGTAGAGGCACCCAGGTGTCACATCAGACCATTTGAAACTGTTTACATCAGCATGGTCTGCATGCTAGACGACCTGCAAGGGTACCTGACTACACAATCAGGCACAGGCGTCATCATCTTGCATGGGCCAGGGGGCATCTACGCTGGATGAGAGAACAGGGGGCCTTAGTGCTGTTCACCGATGAAAGCCGATTTACGCTGAGCAGAAATTATGGCCATCAACGATGTTGGAGACGTCAAAGAGAGTGCTATGCATCATCCTTTAGTGGTGGTGGTGTTTCAGTGTGGGCAGGTGTGTCTAGCCAATACAGAACTTCCCTACACTTTGTGAATGGTACAGTGACAAGCCCATACTACTTGAATAACATCATTAATCCAGTCATTGTGCCTCTGCATAAACAACACAGGCCTAATTTCATCTTCATGGGTGACAATGCCCCAGCTCATCGAGGTCACATCATTAGGAAATGGCTGCTGGAGACTGGGGTACCTCAAATGGAGTGGCCTGCACGTTCTCCAGACCTGAATCCCATTAAAAACCTATGGGATCAGCTGAGTCGCCGTGTAGAGGCTCTTAACTCTGTACCCCAGAACCTCAATGACCTGAGGGCCGCCCTTCAATCAAAGTGGGATGCCATGCCTCAGCAGACAATAAGTCGACTTGTGAACAGCATCAGACGTTGTTGTCAAGCTGTAATTGATGCTCAAGCCACATGACAAGTTATTGAGACACTGACATTTTTGTGGCGGTATACCCACCACTGTTGTTGGCTTTTGTTTCAATAAATAGTTTGAGATGAGGAAATCACCATTAAATGCTTCTACTTAAATGCCCTAGTTGATATAATATTACTGTAATGTGAACATTTTATGCCTTCCATAAATTTTACCTGAAAGTCAAATATCGCTAACTTTTTGTTAGTGGTGTATGTACCAAAGTGCTACCAAAAACTACTGCACAAGAAAACTAGCAGAGCTCCATCAATGGACAAGTGGTAGGCAATTAAGAGTGCCGCATTTGTGTGAGGGGAGGCGGGGCGTTCACTATTTAAACCTGGCCCTCCTCCCCCCACTTGTCGGTTCGAACGATTTCAAATCGGCTTGTGGGTTGGTGCCAGAGAAGGGCATGCGTCACTGGAGGATCGGGGGATCAGCTGCGTCGAGCTCGTCGCTACGGTGATTAGGTAGGCAGGGTGGCTTGCACACCCGTCTCGCTATGTATAACATGTGGGGCTGCCGAGCGTGCCGCCGGTCCCCAGCTGCGCTGGAGACTGCCCGCACTCCCGATCGCTTCCGGCACCCCGAGACAGGCACCCCGATCCGCTCCAGGCCCTGCGCTAAGCACCCCCGCTCCCACATGCAGCGTCCCCCAGGCAGGCACCCCTCACCTGTGGCTCAGCAGCGACGGGTCACGACGTCCGCTCGCATACCCTGAGCATCGGTCACGCCGGCCGTCGGCTCCACGACGCAGCGTTATATATCACTCACTCCCGTATCAGAACGTTCCGCCGTAGAGGAAAACGCCGTCCGCTCACACAGGGATCTATTCATTAGCTGCAATCAGTAAGCGGAGGTCCAGCTGCAGGATCAGGGGACGGAAGCCGAAACCTATAGGCGATTAATACGCCGCGGCTTTCCCTGTACAAATAGTCGATAGCGGTGGGCACGGGATGCAATGTTCCACATGGCGGAGCGCAAATCCCTCGCAGCCGATCCTGATGCACGTTCTCCTGGTAATTACAATTAGCGAGGCTGTGAAGGTGGACATGCTTATGTGACTTTCAGTCATGTCTAGGAATCCGCTGCAGAATAAACTTGTCTTCTTTACTGCGCCAAACTCAGGCAAGACGAGATAAGCAGATACTCAGACATGTGCACTGTATAACAAGTTATGATTTCAATGGTTAATTCTAACCTAGAAGGGAATCACTGGCTTGCTGCGCTCCAGCAGGTCCTGGCTTGAGAGAGGGCGGGGGATGGTCGACACCTACAGGCCCATACTGGTACTGCAGTCCAGGTGCAGGGCTCCTCTGCTCAGGCACAGTGGCTAGGTACTAAGGCAGGAGTATAAAAAATAAAAAAAAATAAAAAAATTTAAATAAAATTTGGAATATGTTCAAGGATCAAATATAAAGAGGGCTTCAAGGAGGGGGGCTGGCCACGTCACTTTGCGCACGCAGCCGGGCCGCCCGTAAGCCCATACGGTCAGTCAGGGGGTTGGTTCGGGCGCAGTCACAATAATCCGGTGGTTAGCTAGGGAGCGGTGGCATGAGTGAAGTGTCGCTCAGCTGGCGTGCGCTCACTCACACCTCTGTTCTTGGTTGTTCAGGTCCACAGGTGGTGGGCTAACTTACGATACTGTGGGGTTCGTGGCTGTCATGGCCGCCAGGTGAGTCAGGGGTGGTGCATGCGGGGGCCAACCCCCTCTTTTCTCCTGCATAGGCTTGGGAGACGGGGGATGGTGGACAATTATGTCCAGGCCTCTGGCGCATCTCTTACAGGGTGGCGCCTACAGTCGTGGCCTTTGGTTGGGGGGAAAAGAAAAAAATAAATAAAAAAAAAAAATAATAATAATGGTATAGATAGGAATGTTGCTTTGCCAGGTCTGTCACGACTACAGACTCCTTATAAAGCCCTGCCACGACTGCAGGCATCAGTCTGTCACGACTACAGACCCGCTCTAAAGCCCTGCCACGACTGCAGGCAACAGTCTGTCACGACTACAGACCTGTTATAAAGCCCTGCCACGACTGCAGGCATCAGTCTGTCACGACTACAGACTCGTTATAAACTCCTGCCACGACTGCAGGCATCAGTCTGTCACGACTACAGACCCGTTATAAAGCCCTGCCACGACTGCAGGCATCAGTCTGTCACGACTACAGACTCGTTATAAAGTCCTGCCACGACTGCAGGCATCAGTCTGTCACGACTACAGACCCGCTCTAAAGCCCTGCCACGACTGCAGGCACAAATCCGTTACGACTACAGACTCATTATTAAGACCGGCCACGACTGCAGGCATTAGTCTCATGTCAACAGACTCATGAGGTAATACTATCACGTCTACAGGCGATGGTCCGTTACCGCTACTCTCGATGTAGGGTCCCCTCACGACTACAGGGGCTAGTCGGTCACATCCACAGACTCGGTCGCACTCCCGTTAACTACAGGCACTGGGTGGGCATCTACGGGTAGTTGCGTCACGACTACGCACGTGGGTCAGCCACGGCCTGGGAGGTCAGCCTTCACGGTCACAGGTAGGTCCAGTTAGGCTTCAGTCTCCCAGCGGGTTCCAGTCACAATAACCAGCCCCTAGGTGAGGGGGGGCACTCCCGCACCGGCGCACAATGCCAGGGAGCTGTGCGGCTCCTCACGCGGCACACGGTTCAAACCAGCGGGGACCGGGGCCCACGGTAAAGGTAGGGCTCCCTCTGATCCGGTGCACATTGCCAGGGAGTGGCGCTGCTCCCCACGCGGTACGAGTGTCCAGCCGGCGGTGGGTCGGCCCTAGCTGAGGAGGGGGGCTCCCCCGCACTGGTGCATTCTGCCAGGGAGCAGCGTGAGCTCCCCACGCGGCTGGGGGGTAAGGCTCCTCATCTTCAATAAAGTCTGGCACGGGCCGCCGTGCCGTTAGGTAGGCAGGGATCAGGGGAAGGAGTACTAGGCTCGGTCAGGGGGAGCAGATCATAGGCGGTGGCTGGCTTCCTGCTGCCGGCCGTACATTAGGTTCCAAGGGGGTTATTTAGGCACAGGATGTTAGTTAGTCCGTGCAGGTGATCTGCGTTATACCATGCTCTTCATGCTCATACTCAGACCTGTGCCCATACGAGAGCTGCTTAAGTGGTTGATAGTGAAAAAAAATTAAAAAAATAAATAAAAAAATACATTTTTGAGTCTCTCACGCATGGCTTCTCCGTTTTAGGTTTACACATATGACTCCGCCTTCTGAGTCTCTCACGCATGGCTTCTCCGTGTTAGTTTTACACATACGGATCTGCCATTAGAGTCTCTCACGCATGGCTTCTCCGTTTTAGGTTTACACTTATGACTCCGCCATTAGAGTCTCTCACGCATGGCTTCTCCGTTTTAGGTTACACATATGACTCCGCCATTAGAGTCTCTCACGCATGGCTTCTCCATGTGAGTTTTACACATACGACTCCGCCATTAGTCTCTCACGCCTGGCTTCTCCGTTTTAGGTTGGCACATATGACTCCGCCATTAGAATCTCTCACGCATGGCTGCTCCGTTTTAGGTTTACACATATGACTCCGCCATTAGAGTCTCTCACGCATGGCTTCTCCGTTTAGGTTCACACATATGACTCCGCCATCTGAGTCTCACGCATGGCTTCTCCGTTTTAGGTTTACACATATGACTCCGCCATTAGAGTCTCTAACGCATGGCTTCCCCGTTTTAGGTTACACATATGACTCCGCCATTAGAGTCTCTCACGCATGGCTTCTCCATGTGAGTTTTACACATACGACTCCGCCATTAGTCTCTCACGCCTGGCTTCTCCGTTTTAGGTTGGCACATATGACTCCGCCATTAGAATCTCTCACGCATGGCTGCTCCGTTTTAGGTTTACACATATGACTCCGCCATTAGAGTCTCTCACGCATGGCTTCTCCGTTTAGGTTCACACATATGACTCCGCCATCTGAGTCTCACGCATGGCTTCTCCGTTTTAGGTTTACACATATGACTCCGCCATTAGAGTCTCTCACGCATGGCTTCCCCGTTTTAGGTTACACATATGACTCCGCCATTAGAGTCTCTCACGCATGGCTTCTCCATGTGAGTTTTACACATACGACTCCGCCATTAGTCTCTCACGCCTGGCTTCTCCGTTTTAGGTTGGCACATATGACTCCACCATTAGAATCTCTCACGCATGGCTGCTCCGTTTTAGGTTTACACATATGACTCCGCCATTAGAGTCTCTCACGCATGGCTTCTCCGTTTAGGTTCACACATATGACTCCGCCATCTGAGTCTCACGCATGGCTTCTCCGTTTTAGGTTTACACATATGACTCCGCCATTAGAGTCTCTCACGCATGGCTTCTCAATGTGAGTTTTACACATACGAGTCCGCCATTAGTCTCTCACGCCTGGCTTCTCCGTTTTAGGTTGGCACATGTGACTCCGTCATTGGAATCTCTCACGCATGGCTGCTCCGTTTTAGGTTTACACATATGACTCCGCCATTAGAGTCTCTCATGCATGGCTTCTCCGTTTTAGGTTACACAAATGACTCCGCCATCTGAGTCTCTCACGCATGGCTTCTCCGTTTTAGTTTTACACATATGACTCCGCCATTAGAGTCCCTCACGCAGAGCTTCTCCGTTTTAGTTTTACACATATGACTCCGCCATTAGAGTCCCTCACGCAGAGCTTCTCCGTTTTAGTTTTACACATATGACTCCGCCATTAGTCTCTCACGCATGGCTCCGCCATTAGTCTCTCACGCATGGCTTCTCCGCTTTAGGTTTACACACAGGACTCCGCCACTAGAGTCTCTCACGCATGGAGATTAAAAAAAAAAAAAAAAAAAAAGGGGGCCTATCACTCACCTATTGGGCTTTGTCAGGGTTTTTGCCACTCTCAATTAAACTTGTCCTATAGCATTGTTAACTATACATGGCAGGTGTTCAGCACCATTGGTACAGGCTACATCCGGACCTACCGTCACTCTTCTCCGCCCACCCGATCAAAGCGGCGTTGAAGGGTTTGCGCAAGATGTCTGTTGTGAAACGACGTGGGCGTCAGCCATTTACCGGTAGCTTGTTCAGGCCGTGACAGGCAAACTGCAGGGGCAAACCGTTCGGGCCACAGGTTAGCGCTCTGGTAGAAACAGCCTTGTACCTGGCCTTCCATGGATTCCTCAGGTCAGGCGAGCTCATGGGCACCAATACGCTGGCTGGGTGCCTGCGGAAAGGTCAGCTCATCCGGCGCGGGTCCATCTATGTCCTCACCTTGGCCTCGTCCAAGACGTCACGGTCCGGGGCAACCAGTGGCGGTCAGATACTTTCCCACGGACAGCAGATGGTGTCCGGTGCAGGCCTTGGAGCCTTGGCTGCGTAGTATTTAGTCCAAGCGGCATGTTCTCCCGTACTCGAACTAGGCAATGCCCGGCTAACCACCGCGGCCTTTCTTACGCACATTCAGGTTAGTTGACAGGTTCAGGGGTCCTCGATGGATCACAGGACATTCCTTCCGCATGGGCGCGGCAGCAACGGCGTCCATGCATTAGGTGCCAGTACATGTCATCAAACGGTTGGGTCGTCGCAGTTCCGCGTGTTCCATGCGTAATATCCCGGATCCTTATACGAAATATCATTGGCTTTCGAGTTTTGGTCTGTAGTTTCTGTTATCAAGTTTTCTAACTCCTATGCATGGTTCTTTTGGCCCCTTTAGGCTACCCTTCGATAAGCAGTTCCGGCATAACTCTGCTGCTTCTAGGTTGGGGGGGTGGAGTATAGGCTTAGGTAGGGTACCCTCTCAGCATGAGCCGATCCGAGCACAAGTGGTAGGCAATTAAGAGTGCCGCATTTGTGTGAGGGGAGGCAGGGCGTTCACTATTTAAACCTGGCCCTCCTCCCCCCACTTGTCGGTTCGAACGATTTCAACCCACCCAGGAGCCCTCCCTTCTTTCAGGTCTCATCATTGGGGTAGCCCCCTTTAGGCTACCCTTCGATAAGCAGTTCCGGCATAACTCTGCTGCTTCTAGGTTGGGGGGGTGGAGTATAGGCTTAGGTAGGGTACCCTCTCAGCATGAGCCGATCCGAGCACAAATAAGTGTCTTTGAATGTGGTGACACAAGCATTTTTTTTTATAAAGTGTTTTTATAAAATTAACAGGTCATTTATACTGTAAGATGAAAATTTAAATAAATTCATAATTGCTGTTTTTCATCTTGCCTCTCCCCAAAACGACAAAAAAAAAAGAATTAAAAAGTTGTATGTGCCCCAAGTCCTTACAAAGTTACGTTAATGGGAAAAAAATGAAAAAAGTTGTGGTTCTCAGAATATGCAACATAAAAACAAATGTTTATGTGAAAGTAGTAAAATATTAATCTAAACTATTAATACATTTGGTATCATTGCAACTGTACTGACCACAGAATATAAGTCATAAGTTATGAGTTTATGAGTCAATTATGCCATTGAAAAATACCACTCATCCTGCAAACAAAACAGGTCCTTATACAGCTACATCAATGTAAAAGTAATAAAGGTATGGCTCTTAGAATGGAACAACAATAAAAAAGCTAGGTGCATGAGGCTCAAACAGGCCCAGTACTTAAGGAGTTAAAGAGAATCAAAAAGTGAGAAAACAAAAAAATACAGGCTTAGGTCATGCAGCAATTTTTAGCAGTGATGTTTGGATGAATGTCTGCCATGTAGGCAGTCTTACATGTCAGCAGAAGTGCTTTATACGATTTAAATTTAAGAGATTTTAATATTTAGCAAAAATTAAATCATCTTTTCAAATACCTGAAGCTACGTATTCCAGTATCCAAGAGGACTATTCAAGTGAATCCTTGCAATTACCATAAGGCTGGAATTTGATTTGGAGCAGGAGGTGGCAGAATCTAATTTCCTATTGAAAAAAAACAAAATACAGATTAATAAAGACAGTAAAATATAATGGATTTATCCAAAAAGTGATGATGATCGGAATAAGGTTGTTTTATTTTCTTTACAAAAAGGTAATTTAAAAATGTTATATAAAACCACTCTTAAGAAAATGGAGAAATAAAGTAATACACGTAGGCACTGAACATTTGGGAATATAGAATATGTTGGAGCTAGCAGGGGCTATGTTGGCAACAACAATTATACATTCCTTGAAAAATCAATATGGTAAAAAAATTATTTAAAAAAATTGATACTCTTGTGTAACTCCTTTATTACAGTCATACCTAGAGCTAAAGACCTGGGGCAGTGGGGCAGCCAGTTTGGAAGGCACTTAGACATGGAAGTCCACAGAGATGATTTGCAAAGATGTTCCCTCGTTTGACCTCATGTGGGACCCCCTACAATATGCTCTTCTTAAATAGCTTACCCACAAAAAGAATCCCTTGGTTAAAAGCTTGTCTCAAAATGATACTCACGAGTACTAATAACACTGTGCTAATACCCCCCCCCCCCCCCAACACACACAAACTCTGATCAACCACTTTAAGATATTGATTGAAAGGGTTCCCTGAAAATAAGCTAATTAAATGTTTCATTCTACCCCATGCTCTAATAGGGTATTTGAAAATGAGTTTGTTAAAGAGGTTCTCTCATCTCGATCTTTGGTAGTAGCTTTGGCACCTGAAACAGGAACTGGAACTACAAACCCTGAACAAGAGCAGCACAGCAGTAACCAACCACGACCACTACACAGTAAACAGAGCTTTGTAGTTCTGCTGCCTTTTTTCAGTGCCAAAGCTACTGCCAAACCGGCAATGTGATATACATGACCTATCCTAAGTATAGAGAAGAAAAGATGCTGCAATGGCGCAAATCCACTGGTGGAAACGGACATGAAACTTCGATCTGGATATTCCTTTTTTTTATTATTTAAAGAAAGTGCATAGCCATGTAAACAACGCGTTTTGGGGACTAATATTTCCCCTTCATCAGGTCGGAACTATTAGTCCCCGAAACGCGTTGCTTACATGGCTATGCACTTTCTTTAAATAATTTAAAAAAAGGAATATCCAGATCGAAGTTTCATGTCCGTTTCCACCAGTGGATTTGCGCCATTGCAGCATCTTTTCTTCTCGACAAGCACTCTCTGGAGGATTGGACCCCCTTTCCAGGAGAGATATTACCTGCGGCTGCAGCCCTGTGGAATTGGATTTTACTCCATTCATATCTACAATAGAGTTGTGCCTATCCTTAGCACAACTCAATAAACATAGAAACATAGAAACATAGAATGTGTCGGCAGATAAGAACCATTTGGCCCATCTAGTCTGCCCAATATACTGAATACTATGGATAGCCCCCGGCCCTATCTTATATGAAGGATGGCATTGTGCCTATCCCATGCATGCTTAAACTCCTTCACTGTATTTGCAGCTACCACTTCTGCAGGAAGGCTATTCCATGCATCCACTACTCTCTCAGTAAAGTAATACTTCCTTATATTACTTTTAAACCTTTGCCCCTCTAATTTAAAACTGTGTCCTCTTGTGGTAGTTTTTCTTCTTTTAAATATGCTCTCTTCCTTTACCGAGTTGATTCCCTTTATGTATTTAAAAGTTTCTATCATATCCCCTCTGTCTCTTCTTTCTTCCAAGCTATACATATTAAGGTCCTTTAACCTTTCCTGGTAAGTTTTATCCTGCAATCCATGTACTAGTTTAGTAGCTTTTCTCTGAACTCTCTCTAGAGTATCTATATCCTTCTGGAGATATGGCCTCCAGTACTGCGCACAATACTCCAAGTGAGGTCTCACCAGTGTTCTGTACAGCGGCATGAGCACTTCACTCTTTCTACTGCTTATACCTCTCCCTATACATCCAAGCATTCTGCTGGCATTTCGTGCTGCTCTATTACATTGTCTTCCCACCTTTAAGTCTTCTGAAATAATTACTCCTAAATCCCTTTCCTCAGATACTGAGGTCAGGACTGTGTCAAATATTCTATATTCTGCCCTTGGGTTTTTACGCCCCAGGTGCATTATCTTGCACTTATCCACATTAAATTTCAGTTTCCAGAGTTCTGACCATTCTTCTAGTTTTCCTAAATCCTTTTCCATTTGGCGTTTCCCTCCAGGAACATCAACCCTGTTACCTATCTTTGTGTCATCAGCAAAAAGACAAACCTTACCAGCGAGGCTTTTTGCAATATCACTTATGAAGATATTAAACAAAATCGGTCCCAGTACAGATCCCTGTGGAACCCCACTGCTAACATGACCTTGTTTTGAATGTTCTCCATTGACTACCACCCTCTGTTGTCTGTCACTCAGCCACTGCCTAATCCACTCAACAATATGGGAGTCCATGCTCAATGACTGCAGTTTATTGATAAGTCTTCTATGTGGGACAGTGTCAAAAGCCTTACTAAAATCTAGATATGCGATGTCTACTGCACCTCCACCGTCTATTATTTTATTCACCCAGTCAAAAAAATCTATAAGATTTGTTTGACATGATCTCCCTGAAGTAAACCCATGTTGTTTTTCATCTTGCTCTTTCTTTTCAATAATTCAATTTATTCGAACGTACTATCCTATTGTGCGCCCCTTTCTCTCTTTCTCCCACCACCCCACTAGTGGTTCGAGTGGAGGTTAGAGACGTCCCCTTCTACAACTACCAATACTAAGTATAGGGTCATCAATGTAAAAGTCCAGTAGAACCTCTTAATAAGAGTTTACTAGTTTAAAGGTTTAGTCATTACTAAGGTTAGTTGAGACTAAATCCTGACCTCCAGCTGACGGGAAACAGAGCAGCGGGCTGGCGCTGTACTGTTTCAGTAGAGCCCATTGCATCAAATGGGAGCTATGGACACAGAGTTGTACAGCACTATGCTGTTTCCAAGTTAAAGAAACAGAATAGCTTGCTGTGCTACTTTGTTACTGCAGCTCATATGCACTGCAGTGGGAGCTACTGAAACAGTGTAATGCCGTCCCACTGCGCTTGCTGACCACCTGGTGGTCAGGGTTTGGTCTCACCTCTCCTTAGCAATGGCGATATGAGACAACACCTTTAAACTAGTAAACACTTAATAAGAGGTTCTCCGGGATTTTTACATGGATGGCCTCATACTTAGGATAGGTCATGTATATCACATTGCCAGTTTGGCATTTGCTTTGGCACCGGAAAAAGGCAGCAGAACTACAAAGCTCTGTTTACTGTGTAGTGGTCAAGGTTGGTTACTGCTGTGCTTCTCCCGTTCAGGCTTTGTAGTTCCAGTTCCCATTTTAGGTGCCAAAGGTACTACCAAACAGCTGATTGTTGGGGTGAAGGGTGTGGGGTAATTTGCTAATTACACCACTCTCTATTAAATTGAATTGTGTGAAAGTACATTATATCTTTAAAAGAAGACCTGGCTCATGTAGTATCCTTAGGTGCTATACAGCCTGAGATATAGCCATTAGTAGCAAGGAGGTATCTCATATCTCCTTGGCTACTTTAAATTACCCGTACTGTTATATGGCTAATTTCTCTAGGTGCTATACACCCGGAGATATTCAGGTTATAACAGCCTGCCCATTCAGCCAAGGAGACTGTTGCGGGAACGTCCGTGACAGAGACATGCGGTAAGTGCTGACTGACTGCAGGGAGATGAAAAATATAGACCCCCTTGTCTCTAATTGTACCTGACCCCAGGGTAGGGTTAAAGCTGAGTCCACATTGGAATTCTCATTTCTGATGTTCTGCTCCAGTATAGGACCAGAACAATGAAAATAGTGAAAGCTGTATTTCAATGAAATGACAGGAGCAAACACAACCTGATGCATTCCATTAGAAACCAGCCTTCCCAGCATTTTTCTGGACAAACAAATATACAGCATGTAACGCTAATTTGTCTTGTGTTTTTGATAGAATCTGTGAAGCAGGAGTGAATGAAGCTGAATATGGACTTCTGTGCATGCAATCAATCCTCACCCCCATCAAGCATACTTGCTGTCTGATTGTAACATATGGGGGGGTCTTTTTTTTCCAGACATGGAGTGACAAGATGAGCGCTTGTACATCTAATCACCCCTCTGTATTTAATTAGGCAGTTTTATTGATGCCATGACCCAGACGTTTGACACAGCATCAAATTAGTTGCAGCAAACAGAAAAACATCAATACATTTTCCATTTTCCCTCTTTCCCATTCTGGATCTTTAGTGTAAAACATGTATACTGCTTTAGGCGATGCCGATTACATTCTACAATAATAGTTGATAAAAAAATGGCTGAACAACATTTCACATACAAACAATAGAGCTGAGAAATGGGGATCATTCTAAATTAAAATGGTATTATACCTACTATAAATGGAAAATAGAAGCTCTTTGCGCACATTTTTGATCAAACGTGTGTCGGGCCCATCTACCAGGCGTCAAGGTGGCTTCCGCAGATGGGTACCTAACACTAATATACTGCCTCTCTTGGACTTACCTAAGCCTACAATTTTCAGGGTAGTGTAGGAACCAGCTACAATTATACTCTGCTCAGAAGCCTCAGGCAGATGACGCCTGGTAGATGGGCCCAACACACGTTTGATAAAAAATGTGCGCAAAGAGCTTCTATTTTTCCATTTATAGTAGGTATAATACCACTTTAATTTAGAATGATCCCCATTTCTCAGCTCTATTGTTTATATGTGAAATGTTGTGCAGCCATTTTTTTTATCAACCATGTTTGTTTGATGGATATGCACCTGTGACTATGAATATGAATGTGCTAGTCTAAATTTTCTTACACTACAATAATAGTGATAACTATTTCATCAAAATCCAACGGATTCTATTCACTATAATTTTGCATAACAACACAATGTTGCATGCAGGTGTATTTTGGCAGAATCTGAGACGTAGGCTTCTGCCGTAACCTCCACCACAGATGTGAACATAGCCTAAGTGCAAGAAAAGGGAGAAATACATTATTGTACATGGGATCCGTCTGGTGCCACCAGAGTCTGGCAAATTACAGATACGGTAATTCTGGCATACGTTTCCTATGCCGGCACAGAATACTGTAATTGGAAATGCTAATGTGGACATAATCACGGAAAATAATGCACTAACACAATAGATGCAAACATTATATATGGACTAAGCCCTCACTCTGATATGATAAAATCTGAGACTCTCAGCCAATATATTTTGATCAATACACATCTGTGCCCGTCTACCCGCACCAAGGTCGCCTCAGTCAAGCAGGTCCTACGGTAAGCCATTGGGCATCTTCAGTCAGGAGAGCAGACCCTGCACATATAGTGTGCTGCTCCTAGTTACTTCTGTGTGCAGTCAAGTAACCAATGAGAGGAGGAGCACACACAGCTATATGTACCACCTAATCAACGTGGGATAGGCGGGGCAAAAAGTGCACAAGAATGCTACTCCCCAGATAACAGGAGCGCATTCACACTTGAAGGTGCCACTCCTTCAAGCACATAAATTTATCAAAAATCACAGAAAAAAGATACAAAACATCCTTCACGATATGATAACTAAATATGCTGGGAGGAAAATACCTGCCTTGCCAGACACAACCCCTCACTGTGTCACATACCCCCCTTCCCCCCGCCATTGTTCAACCCTGAGGGGGTGGACATACGCCAGACATTGCACCCAAGACAGGGCATCCGTGTTTCACTGCAACCGACCTGCTCTGTGTTCTACCAAGAACTTAAAGTTCTGCAAAGACAAACATCTGGTGACCCACATATCAACATATCCTGATGAACCACAAAACGGGGAAACACTGACTATGCCCCAAGTTGTTGTGGTTCACCATCTACTATTAACATATTTTCCCAGGCGCGGGATAGGGTTGGGTCCCGACTTTGGACGGTACCAAAATTATCCCTGGAGACATTGAGGTCTGCCAATTCAGGACCAGACAGCAAGTCCTCCACGTCTCCCACATCACATTTAGCGGGGTTGTCTCCCCCTCTTCTACCGAAGTGGCGGTCACCCCTACCGTTGGCCTTTCAGTCTCAGGTTCCCAGGGTTCTGGTCTTCCCCCTGAGCCGGGCCACTCTGCTAGGGTTATCCCTGTCTCAGGGGTATCAGTCACTCTCATAGCAGGCCACAGTCTCTCCCTATTATAAGTTCGTAGTGTAAATTTGGGGCAACTGCCACTTCGTGAGTCCATCTATCAGCCCCTGTGGTTAGAGACACCAGTGCGGGGGGATAGTCTTTTAAGTCTCCATGGATGAACATGACCCTGACTTTCCAGCCAGTATACTCCGCTGACCGTATCAGGGGAGCCCTTACTAGGGACACCAGACTCCCTGAGTCCAGCAGAGCCTCTGCTGGAGTGTCTCCTACCTCCACCTGGTACAGGTGGTTTAGAGTTTTTGGGGTACCTTCTGCACATAGCTTCCTGGCATATAGCGACTGATGGTAGCCATAGTTACTGTAGTATCCATGGGTTTCACCTGATGGGGACAGTCAGCTCTTACATGGCCCATCTCCTGACACCGCCAGCAGACTATCGGGGCCAGGTCCATAGAGGGTACACCCCGGGTGGGTTTGGTTGGTACAAGTCGCCGGGTCTGAGATGAAGATTTACGGGGTTTGACTGCCCCCCTCCCAAAAGAACCCCCTGTAACAGTCTTAGTAGCCTCGTAGCGCTCCACCAAGTCCACCATTTCTAAGGCGTTGCCAGGAGACACCTGACCGATCCAGTGCTGGAGAGGGGGTGCCAGAGCCCTCCAGAACATATCAGCCAATAGTCTATCCAGCATAGAAGTGGGACTCAGCACATCAGGCTGTAGCCACTTTTGCAAGAGGTGGAGTAAGTCATAATACTGTAATGGCTCCTCGCAGGCTCAGCCGGGTTAAACCCCAACTGATGTACCCGCTGGGCCCGGACAAACACATTAACCCCCAGTCTTGCCAAAATCTCACCCTTTACTTTTTGGTAGTCGGCCGCTTGATCGTCCGACAAGTTTAAATACACCCGCTGGGAATCGGATGCCAGGAATGGAGTGACGACCTCAGCCCACTGGTCACAGGGTAGCTTTTCCCTGAGAGACACTTTCTCGCACATTGCCAGGTAGGTTTCGATGTCGTCTGCGGGGGTAATCTTAGGAATCGCGGCACGGATTGCTTTCCGGGCATCGTCGACGCTCGAGGTTGCTCCTGCTGTCTGCAAAGCCATTACGTGTTGTAGCAGCAACTGGTAAGTCTCTTGCTGCTGCTTATTAGCCTCGCGTTGCTGCAGGTTTGTCTCTCGCTGCTGCAGATTAGCCTCCATGAGGTCCTTCACAGCAGCCTCTATTTTGTCGTGGGGCACTGGTTGTAATACAGCTGGTTTAATGTACGACATACAACCGTGCCTGAAAAATGCAGAAACCAAAAATATCGGCGTTCACGCCAGCCTCACTTCTCTTGCCTGCATCCTCCACCAATTGTGGGGTTTCGCTCTGGTAGACAGGGTAAGCGAGCGCAGTACAGTACAAGTTCTTAACTCAAAACGTCAGTGTTTATTCACACTTGAGGCAATTGTACAAAACAGCATGTAACTTTGCTGTCTTGGTGTTAATTCACACACAATGGAAAGTTCATATAACACAAGTCACCTTGCTGGCAGTTCTGCCTCCAGTAGTCCACAGCAGGCTTTAGGGGGCCTGTTTCCCCAGCATGGGGCTCTAAGCCCTCCAGCACTGCACAAAGCCTCAGATCTCAAAAACAGAGACATCTCTGCTAAGCCCAGCTGCCTATTTAAGGACAGCCAGGTGCTGCCAAAACCCGGACCGGAACTTAAACTCTGGTCCGGTATTTGACCTCACCTGGCTGGAAACCAGCCCAGCCGTACATGCTGGGAGGAATATCTGCCTTGCCAGACACAACCCCTCACTGTGTCACAGGTGTTACATATAGGTGTGCGTGTTCCTCCTCTCATTGGTTACTAAACTGCACACAGAGGTAAGTAGAAGCAGCACACTATATGTGCAGGGTCTGCTCTCCTGAATGTAGTTGCCCAACAGCATAGGTAGGTTTAGCGTAGGACCTGCCTGACTGAGACGACCTTGGCGCGGGTAGGCGGGCACAGATGTTTTTTGATCAAAATATATTGGCTGAGTGTAGAGGGAAGGGTGATATTTGAATATATATATATATATATATATATATATATATATATATAGATATGTCTAATATATGCATATATTAGCCAATATGGGCCCAATAAATGTGTGGGGATGTGTATGTGTATATATATACATGTATACCTAAGTGCCCTTAGGTGTTGTGTGGATATATATGTATGTATATACAGGGAGTGCAGAATTATTAGGCAAGTTGTATTTTTGAGGATTAATTTTATTATTGAACAACAACCATGTTCTCAATGAACCCAAAAAACTCATTAATATCAAAGCTGAATATTTTTGGAAGTAGTTTTTAGTTTGTTTTTAGTTTTAGCTATTTTAGGGGGATATCTGTGTGTGCAGGTGACTATTACTGTGCAAAAAAAACTTAACAAAAAACAAATATATACCCATTTCAATTATTTATTTTTACCAGTGAAACCAATATAACATCTCAACATTCACAAATATACATTTCTGACATTCAAAAACAAAACAAAAACAAATCAATGACCAATATAGCCACCTTTCTTTGCAAGGACACTCAAAAACCTGCCATCCATGGATTCTGTCAGTGTTATGATCTGTTCACCATCAACATTGCGTGCAGCAGCAACCACAGCCTCCCAGACACTGTTCAGAGAGGTGTACTGTTTTCCCTCCTTGTAAATCTCACATTTGATGATGGACCACAGGTTCTCAATGGGGTTCAGATCAGGTGAACAAGGAGGCCATGTCATTAGATTTTCTTCTTTTATACCCTTTCTTGCCAGCCACGCTGTGGAGTACTTGGACGCGTGTGATGGAGCATTGTCCTGCATGAAAATCATGTTTTTCTTGAAGGATGCAGACTTCTTCCTGTACCACTGCTTGAAGAAGGTGTCTTCCAGAAACTGGCAGTAGGACTGGGAGTTGAGCTTGACTCCATCCTCAACCCGAAAAGGCCCCACAAGCTCATCTTTGATGATACCAGCCCAAACCAGTACTCCACCTCCACCTTGCTGGCGTCTGAGTCGGACTGGAGCTCTCTGCCCTTTACCAATCCAGCCACGGGCCCATCCATCTGGCCCATCAAGACTCACTCTCATTTCATCAGTCCATAAAACCTTAGAAAAATCAGTCTTGAGATATTTCTTGGCCCAGTCTTGACGTTTCAGCTTGTGTGTCTTCTTCAGTGGTGGTCGTCTTTCAGCCTTTCTTACCTTGGCCATGTCTCTGAGTATTGCACACCTTGTGCTTTTGGGCACTCCAGTGATGTTGCAGCTCTGAAATATGGCCAAACTGGTGGCAAGTGGCATCTTGGCAGCTGCACGCTTGACTTTTCTCAGTTCATGGGCAGTTATTTTGCGCCTTGGTTTTTCCACACGCTTCTTGCGACCCTGTTGACTATTTTGAATGAAACGCTTGATTGTTCGATGATCACGCTTCAGAAGCTTTGCAATTTTAAGAGTGCTGCATCCCTCTGCAAGATATCTCACTATTTTTTACTTTTCTGAGCCTGTCAAGTCCTTCTTTTGACCCATTTTGCCAAAGGAAAGCAAGTTGCCTAATAATTATGCACACCTGATATAGGGTGTTGATGTCATTAGACCACACCCCATCTCATTACAGAGATGCACATCACCTAATATGCTTAATTGGTAGTAGGCTTTCGAGCCTATACAGCTTGGAGTAAGACAACATGCATAAAGAGGATGATGTGGTCAAAATACTAATTTGCCTAATAATTCTGCACGCAGTGTATATATACTTATATAAACCCCAGGTTGTGTAATATAAAAAGTCTACACACCCCTGTTAAAATGTCAGGTTTCTGTGCTGTAAAAAAATTAGACAAAGATAAATCATTTCTGAAGTTTTCCACCTTTAATGTGACCTATAAACTGTACCACTCAATTGAAAAATAAACTGAAATCTTTTAGGTGGAGGGAAGAAAACAAACAAAAAAAAAATAATGGGGATGTAGCTGTGTTCGGAATTAAGCAATGACATTCAAAATCATGTTAAATAGGAGTCAGCATACACCTGCCATCATTTAAAGTGCCTCTGATTAACCCCAAATAAAGTTCAGCTGCTCTAGTTGGTCTTTCCTGAAATGTTCTTAGTCGCATCCCACAGCAAAAGCCATGGTCCACAGAGAGCTTCCAACGCATCAGAGGGATCTCATTGTTAAAATGTATCAGTCAGGAGAAGGGTACAAAATAATTTCCAAGGCATTAGATATACCATGGAACACAGTGAAGACAGTCATCATCAAGTGGAGAAAATATGGCACAACAGTGACATTACCAAGAACTGGACGTCCCTCCATAATTGATGAAAAGACGAGAAGAAAACTGGTCTGGGAGGCTACCAAGAGGCCTACAGCAACATTAAAGGAGCTGCAGGAATATCTGGCAAGTACAGGCTGTGTGGTACATGTGACAACAATCTCCCGTATTCTTCATATGTCTGGGCTATGGGGTAGAGTGGCAAGACGAAAGACTTTTCTTACGAAGAAAAACATCCAAGCCAGGCTACATTTTGCAAAAACACATCTGAAGTCTCCCAAAAGCATGTGGGAAAAGGTGTTATGGTTTGATGAAACCAAGGTTGAACTTTTTGGCCATAATTACAAAAGATATGTTTGGCGCAAAAACAACACTGCACATCACCAAAAGAACACCATCCCCACAGTGAAGCATGGTGGTGGCAGCATCATGCTTTGGGCTGTTTTTCTTCAGCTGGAACTGGGGCCTTAGTTAAGCTAGATGGAATTATGAACTGTTCCAAATACCAGTCAATATTGGCACAAAACCTTCAGGGTTCTGCTGGAAAGCTGAACATGAAGAGGAACTTCATCTTTCAGCATGACAACGACTCAAAGCATACATCCAAATCAACAAAGGAATGGCTTCACCATAAGAAGATTAAAGTTTTGGAGAGGCCCAGCCAGAGCCCAGACCTGAATCAGATTGAAAATCTGTGGGGTGATCTGAAGAGGGCTGTGCAGAGGAGATGCCCTCACAATCTGACAGATTTGGAGTGTTTTTGCAAAGAAGAGTGGGCAAATCTTGCCAAGTCAAAATGTGCCATGCTGATAGACTCATACCCCAAAAGACTGAGTGCTGGGAGGCGGGATCGCGATCCCCCGCCCGCCTCCCCTTGAATAATCGTTAGTGGACAGTGGTTATACCAGGGTGTCAGCACATTGCTGACACCCTGGTATAAATGGCTGACATCGGTGATGCGATGTCAGCAGTTTAACCCTTTCCATACAGCGGCCCGTACGGACCGCTGTATGGAAAAGGTTAACAGCTCAGGGAGCTCCCTCCCTCTCCCATCAGGGGGCTGCTTTGCCTTTGCAGCCCCGCGATGGAGAGGGAGAGAGCCCCTAGACAGCCCCCCTCCTTACCCTTCCCCATCTGCGAAGTTCTGACCACTACTGAGCAGACGGGGAAGGTTCCCATGGCAACAGGACACCGTCTCAGGCATCCTGCTGTCCATGGTGCTGCACAGATCTGTGCTAAAGGCAGAGATCTGTTCAGACAAAGTGTAAGTAAAATACAGTACAGTACAATATATATTGTACTGTACTGTATTATACAGACATCAGACCCACTGGATCTTCAAGAACCAAGTGGGTCTGGGTCAAAAAAATGTAAAAAAAAGTGAAAAAAGTTAAGATTAAAAATAACACATTTATCACTGAATAAAAATAAAAAAATAAAAATACACTACACATATTAGGTGTCGCCGCGTCCGTAACAACCTGATCTATAAAACGGTCATGTTACTTTCCCCGCACGGTGAACGCCATAAAAATAAATAAATAAAAACTATGAGAAAATTGAAATTTTGCCCACCTTACTTCCCAAAAAAGCTAATAAAAGTGATCAAAAAAGTCGCATGTACGCCAAAATAGTACCAATCAAACCGTCATCTCATCCCGCAAAAATCATACCCTACCCAAGATAATCGCCCAAAAACTGAAAAAACTATGGCTCTTAGACTATGGAGACACTAAAACATTTTTTTTGTTTTAAAAATGAAATCATTTTGTAAAACTTACATAAATAAAAAAATTGTATACATATTAGGTATCGCCACATCCGTGACAACCTGCTCTATAAAATGACCACATGATCTAACCTGTCAGATGAATGTTGTAAATAACAAAAAAAACGTGCTAAAAAATCTATTTCTTGTTACCTTGCCGCACAAAAAAGTGTAATATAGAGCAACCAAAAATCATATGTACCCTAAACTAGTACCAACAAAACTGCCACCCTATCCCGTAGTTTCTAAAATGGGGTCACTTTTTTGGAGTTTCTACTTTAGGGGTGCATCAGGGGGGCTTCAAATGGGACATGGTGTCAAAAAACCAGTCCAGCAAAATCTGCCTTCCAAAAACCGTATGGCATTCCTTTCCTTCTGCACCCTGCCGTGTGCCCGTACAGCTGTTTCCGACCACATATGGGGTGTTTCTGTAAACTACAGAATCAGGGCCATAAACATTGAGTTTTGTTTGGCTGTTAACCCTTGCTTTGTAACTGGAAAAAAATTATTAAAATGGAAAATCTGCCAAAAAAGTGAAATTTTGAAATTGTATCTCTATTTTCTATTAAATCTTGTGCAACACCTAAAGGGTTAACAAAGTTTGTAAAATAAGTTTTGAATACCTTGAGGGGTGTAGTTTCTTAGATGGGGTCACTTTTATGGAGTTTCTACTCTAGGGGTGCATCAGGGGGGCTTCAAATGGGACATGGTGTCAAAAAACCAGTCCAGCAAAATCTGGCTTCCAAAAACCATACGGCGCACCTTTCCCTCTACACCCTACTGTGTGCCCGTACAGTAGTTTATGGCCACATATGGGGTGTTTATGTAAACGGCAGAGTCAGGGCAATAAAGATACAGTCTTGTTTGGCTGTTAACCCTTGCTTTGTTAGTGGAAAAAATGGGTTAAAATTGAAAATTAGGCAAAAAAATGAAATTCTCAAATTTCATCCCCATTTGCCAATAACTCTTGTGCAACACCTAAAGGGTTAACGAAGTTTGTACAATCAGTTTTGAATACCTTGAGGGGTGTAGTTTATAGAATGGGGTCATTTTTGGGCGGTTTCTATTATGTAAGCCTCGCAAAGTGACTTCAGACCTGTAGTGGTCCCTAAAAATTGGGTTTTTGTAAATTTCTGAAAAATTTCAAGATTTGCTTCTAAACTTCTAAGCCTTGTAACATTCCCAAAAAATAAAATATCATTCCCAAAATGCTACAAACATGAAGTAGACATATGGGGAATGTAAAGTCATCACAATTTTTTGGGGTATTACTATGTATTACAGAAGTAGAGAAACTGAAACTTTGAAATTTGCAAATTTTTAAAATTTTTTGGTAAATATGGTATTTTTTTATGCAAAAAAATTGTTTTTTTTTGCCCCAATTTTAGCAGTGTCATGAAGTACAATATGTGACGAAAAAACAATCTCAGAACGGCCTGGATAAGTCAAAGCGTTTTAAAGTTATCAGCACTTAAAGTGACACTGATCAGATTTGCAAAAAATGGCCAAGTCCTTAAGGTGAAATAGGGCTGAGTCCTTAAGGGGTTAAGGGTGTGGACACTTATGCAACCATATTATTTTATTTTTATATTTTTTCTTCTCTCTACCTAAAAGATTTCAGTTTGTTTTTCAATTGAGTTGTGCAGTTTATAGGTCACATTAAAGGTGGAAAAAGTTCTGAAATGATTTATCTTTGTCTCATTTTTTTTACAGCACAGAAACCTGACATTTTAACAGGGGTGTGTAGACTTTTTATATCCACTGTATATATATATATATATATATATATATATATATATATACAAACCGGATTCCAAAAAAGTTGGGACACTATACAAATCGTGAATAAAAACTGAATACAATGATGTGGAGGTGCCAACTTCTAATATTTTATTCAGAATAGAACATAAATCACGGAACAAAAGTTTAAACTGAGAAAATGTACCATTTTAAGGGGAAAATATGTTGAATCAAAATTTCATGGTGTCAACAAATCCGCAAAAAGTTGGGACAAGGCCATTTTCACCACTGTGTGGCATCTCCCCTTCTTCTTACAACACTCAACAGACGTCTGGGGACCGAGGAGACCAGTTTCTCAAGTTTAGAAATAGGAATGCTCTCCCATTCTTGTCTAATACAGGCCTCTAACTGTTCAATCGTCTTGGGCCTTCTTTGTTGCACCTTCCTCTTTATGATGCGCCAAATGTTCTCTATAGGTGAAAGATCTGGACTGCAGACTGGCCATTTCAGTACCCGGATCCTTCTTCTATGCAGCCATGATGTTGTGATTGATGCAGAATGTGGTCTGGCATTATCTTGTTGAAAAATGCAGGGTCTTCCCTGAAAGAGATGACGTCTGGATGGGAGCATATGTTGTTCTAGAACCTGAATATATTTTTCTGCATTGATGGTGCCTTTCCAGACATGCAAGCTGCCCATGCCACACGCACTCATGCAACCCCATACCATCAGAGATGCAGGCTTCTGAACTGAGCGTTGATAACAACTTGGGTTGTCCTTGTCCTCTTTGGTCCGGATGACATGGCGTCCCAGATTTCCAAAAAGAACTTCGAATCGTGACTCGTCTGACCACAGAACAGTCTTCCATTTTGCCACACTCCATTTTAAATGATCCCTGGCCCAGTGAAAACGCCTGAGCTTGTGGATCTTGCTTAGAAATGGCTTCTTCTTTGCACTGTAGAGTTTCAGCTGGCAACGGCGGATGGCACGGTGGATTGTGTTCACTGACAATGGTTTCTGGAAGTATTCCTGAGCCTATTCTGTGATTTCCTTTACAGTAGCATTCCTGTTTGTGGTGCAGTGTCGTTTAAGGGCCCGGAGATCACGGGCATCCAGTATGGTTTTACGGCCTTGACTCTTACGCACAGAGATTGTTCCAGATTCTCTGAATCTTCGGATGATGTTATGCACAGTTGATGATGATAGATGCAAAGTCTTTGCAATTTTTCGCTGGGTAGCACCTTTCTGATATTGCTCCACTATCTTTCTGCGCAACATTGTGAGAATTGGTGATCCTCTACCCATCTTGGCTTCTGAGAGACACTGCCACTCTGAGAAGCTCTTTTTATACCCAATCATGTTGCCAATTGACCTAATTAGTGTTAATTGGTCTTCCAGCTCTCCGTTATGCTCAAATTTACTTTTTCCAGCCTCTTATTGCTACTTGTCCCAACTTTTTTGGGATTTGTTGACACCGTGAAAATTGGAATCAACGTATTTTTCCTTTAAAATGATACATTTACTCGGATTAAACATTTGATCTGTCATCTACGTTCTATTACTAATAAAATATTGACATTTGCCATCTTCACATCATTGCATTCAGTTTTTATTCACAATTTGTTTAGTGTCCCAACTTTTTTGGAATCCGGTTTGTATATATATATATATATATATATCAACCTAGTTATTATGCTCTCCCCCACCTTTTGTTTAGGGATTGTTTATTGACATGGGTGTGTGTGTGGAGCCATGGTGTATCTGGGGGGATGCTCTCATTTACACCTTGGGCAGGAATTCCTTTGATTCCTTTGTCTGTACAGATCCTGAGCCTCAAGGGGCCAACTGGCAGTTATCTGTTACAGTCTGAGTGCATGCATTCCATCACACACACACGATGATGTCATATCCCTGCACCTTAGGTTGCGGAGGGGGGAGGTGGGCTGCTTTTAGACTTATATTAGGCCAAGCCAGGACAAAGGGTGGCTCTCTTTCTTGGGACTGGACCACAAACAGAGACACACATGGGACAGAAAGAGATGAACTGAGCAGCTCCATGAAGGAAGACACCCGAGAAGAGAGGAAGAGAGCAGGCAGCGCTCAGAAGGAAAGCGCAGCCTGCCCTACGCTAAGTGTCTCCCCAGGGGTTGAACCCCTAACAGCCTCAGAGGAGGAGAGCAGAAAACGCAGGATGGACGGAGCAGCTCCATGGAAGAGTGCCCTGCAGCTGGCTACTTTGCCTCCTATCCCCTGCCTTAACCCCTGCTACCCCAGCCCTAGCATTAACCACTGCTGCCCTGAACCCCTGCATACCCAGCCCAGTTAACCCTTGCATTGTAGTTAACTCTGGCATTGCATTAACCCCTTCACTGCTCCATGCATCCCTGCAGCAGTAACCCCTTTACTGCTGCACTGCTGATGGTGTTTGACCCTTTGTTATCCTGGAGGGACAGTGTGTAGCCAGGTTGGGTGGGTTGCTGCTGATAATAACGTGTGTAAGTAAGTGAGTGTAATGTTTAGATAGAGTTTGGGGTGGAATATTAGAATATTGTACTGTGTGTGTAGTGTAGTTTCGGTGTATTATAGTGTTGTTAATGTATTACTGTGTGCGTCTGTATGTATATATATTTTTATGATCATTAATATATAAATGTATATAGATATAGCGTAAATAGACTGTAGACGTGTTATTGTGTTAATAAATATACTTTATTGTTCATAATACAGTGTATATTCTTTTATGGTCGCCGCCGTAGTATACCGTGATAGTAATCCACCGCACGTAGTTCAGTAATTAGGTAAGGCTATAGAGTTAGTCTTATTTAAGGTATAAATAGTATAAAACCGACGACTCACGCCTATTTATGATTATTAATTATTGATATTAACCAAAATATCAATAATGAATATCCCCTTCAACACTGAGAGTCTCAGATTTTATCATATCAGAGTGAGGGCTCAGTCCATATATAATGTTTGAATCTATTGTGCATTATTTTCTGTGATTTTTTCCTTATAAATGTAGCTATGTACATCCGCACATTTAGTTATCATATCGTGCAGGATGTTTTTGTATCTTTTTCTGTGAATTTTGCTAATGTGGACATAGCCTTAAGACAAAGAATGTTCCCAGGCCAAATGATTGGGACCCATTGGCCTTCAAATGCCACCTGGTCTTCTTCTGGGACTTTGGGACTTGTCATTGTGTTAGAATGTGGACCACAAGAAGATGACCTTGATTATAATATAAAACCCACAACCTAATTCTGACTAGTAAAAACACACCGCAAAAAGAAAAATCATACTCAGTATTCACTATGTTTTGCACACTTTGCAAAAATGGTACCAGACTTTCCATTTTCCTTTTGAACTCTTAATTTTTGATAATTCTCTAACTCTTTTAAAGAAAAATAATACCAGCGCACAATTATTAATTGGAAATCTAGAAGTGCATCCGGCTGTCCCTAACCGACAACAGGAATTCCCACAAAGAGTGGCAAATGAAAGAAACAAAGTAAAAAAAAAAAAAATCATAAGAACGGGATATGTGCTGAACCTACAAATAGATCTATTCTTAATAAAACTTGCTTTCCACAACTCCGCTCCTTCCCCAGGGAGAAAGAACAGCTTGCACATAGCATCGGAGTTATAAAAAGAGACATTTCTCTCCGGTTTTCCAGAAATTGCTTTAATTTTAGAAAACGGAATAGTGTGTTGCTCATAGTTCATTGACCTGATGCTGTACTGCGCCATCTGGAGATTCCCGAGGTTCAATGGGATACCTAAGGAGCTGTTTGTGTAATCTGAGGCTAAGCGTATTGCCTCCACATACTCCTCGCAAATAACATTGGCAAACGCTCTCCTTTACATTACGGTTACGACTCTGCACTCGTTTGGCCTTTCTGCTTTAAGCACAGTGTACTTGTGGAATACCTCAGCGCCCGGTCAGAGGCAGAAGCGGAGAGGCAGAGCAATAAAGGTTTTATTGATTCATTTTGCAGGTACTTTTAACCTCTTTATTTCACCGGAGAGTATCGCCTTGACACAAATTCTTGTTCAGACACAAACAACTGCTGCTGTGGCGTAGGTAGTGAGAACATTTACCATGTGGCCTCTGCTTCTACTACTTTTGTGTGACACGCTGTTCTTGCTCAGGGCAAACATAGGATATCTAAAATAATTAAAAAAAGATTATCCAAGGACATTTATGCCCAGAACACTGCAAAATGCCCTCCTCCCTTTTATACAGAATGTCCTGGGATTTACAGACAATTATTAATTCCAAAACACCTAATATTCTTGGTGGTTTGTGATGGTGCAGTGGTTAAGGGCAGGAAGGTATACATATTCGGTTTTTTCCACACGCCAGCAGTGTCGGACTGAAGTCCCTTGGGCCTGCCAGAGGAAATGATTCTGAGGGTCCATCCTATGTATATACAGGGGGCCCATTACTACCAGAGCTTGGGCCCACCAGAGGATCCTCTGGTACTCTGGTGGGCCGGTCCAACCCTGCACGTCAGTAAATCACAAGCATGTTCTCCACAATCAGCATATGCACCCATTGATTTTAATGTGTTTATTCACACAGCCTTCTTTTTCCAGTGACAATGGTTCAGTGGAAAAACAATGGAGACATGAACTACTTGATGTAGACCAAACACGCCTATCGAAGTCTATGGGACAGATTTATCATAGCACAAGCACTAGATCGGCTATTTCAGGTAGTCCTATAGTAGTGAATGGAGATTTGGCCATGCATGGCTCTTCATTCACCACTATGGGACTTCCGAAAATAGCTGTGCGTGCTCACTCGATCATTTTAGGAACTCCCATCACAGTGAATGGAGAGCCTGCCGCACATGTTCTCTCCTTCAATTTAGAGGCCCCGTTCTGGAGATAGGAACGGGTCCCAGAGGTGGGACCTGCACCTATCTGACATCTATGGCTTATCCAAGCTATATGTGTAACACCGCGGAGTGGTGTTACCAGTCATACACCCTGCTACTGTCTTTAATGGTCTAACCTGAAAGTCACCTTTGTATTTCTTTCCAGGTCCTCTACATGGTGCAATTATAATATCTTTATGCAACTGTTTTATTACATGTAATGTGCCTGATTCACCAGCAGGTGGCAGTGCAAATTGCAGAGCTATACCTAGATAGAATGGAACTTACCATTCCATTCTCCCCCCTTCCCCTTTGGGCAGAAGTGGGCCAGTCGTGCTTCCTGCCGAAAGGGTGGGGCAGAAGTTTCCAGTTAGTTCCAGTCTTCCCTAGACAAGGGAAAGGTAGTGCAGGGACACATCACTGCCTAACGTGCCCACACCAGCCAGAGCACCCTCAGCTCTGCTGGCCATGGAGGCAGAAGCTTGGAAGCCTCAGGAGCCAGGAGGAAAGTTCCTTGGCTGAAACTAAGTCAGACTAAAGAGTGGAGTGCAGCATAACAAAGGAATTAAAGTTACTAAGCTAGCCTGTCAGTACAGCAGAGAGAAAGAGAGAAAGCAGAGTGAAGTTTGCCTGCCAGTTCATGCTAAAGCCTGCTGGAACCAAGATAAAGCCTGAAAACTGTTTTGGAGAAACATTTATTCAAGTAAAGCTACCATTGAACTTCATCTCAAGGTCTGGACTGAAGTTATTTTTCCTCCAATCCTCAATTATTCCCCATTTTTATTGCTTCGGAGCCAAAGCCTGGGGTCCAGCAGTATCCAGGTAGGAGCACCATGACACCCATAAAGAGACAGATAAAGGACCCTGGCGGGGAAGGGGGAGCACGTTGCATATGCCATCAGTGTTTCAGATTATAAAACCCCTTTAAGGATATAGAGAGTTCCCTTCACATAGCCATAGGATACATTTCAGCTTGCCTGCAGCCCCCACTAGAGTTTGCTATAAATGGAGTCATACATAATTAAACAGTCACAAATAATTTTACATGAGCGACTTGAGGGGGTACTAGCCCTGCCCCAGGGGTGACCCTACACATGCAGGTTATGATCAGTCTCTTTTGAATCCAATCCTGCGTTTTTGCTTTAAAAACTGCATCAAAAGATCTGATAAAAACCTGCAGGTGAACTGGTAGTATAAGTGCACCCCTATTGCTGGGCACTTTTTTGATCAGTGGTACTACATTGTGTAAAAATGCCATTATTGTGGCAAACCAAGTGTTACTAAATCATTGTTTGAAGACCCCAAATATAAGAAAACCAGTGCTCCATGTCCTCAAAGAGCAGCATAAAATATCAAATGTAATAATTATGTGAAGGCAAAAATAGAAATGATCATTAATATCACTGTACTTTACATAGCAGTAGTGAGCACAGCAGGACTTTTTCCTGTCCTGGATCCATGCTATATACTGAAAAATATATTCCATAACTAAAAGGTTTTTTTGAGATTTTAATACTGATGACCTATGATCCTCTTGATAGGTCAGCAATATCTGATTGGTGTGGGTCCGACACCCGGGACCCCCGCTAATCAGCTGTTTGAGAAGGCATTGGTGCTCCTGTGAGCGCATTGGCCTTCTTGCAGCTTTCCAAGCACAGCGCCGTGCAATGTATAGCAGTTGTGCTTGGTGCCGCACTCAGCTCCATTTACTTCTAAAATCTCGGAAAAAACCCTTTAATTTAGTCCACTAATATGATATCTATATTAACATAAGTTTATATTGCCATATAAAATCCTTTTTTTGTTTAGAAATATATACAATTATACTGTGATATGTTATCTTAAATTGCCAATACATCACACCCAAAATGTAAAAAACCTAAGTGATTTTTTTTAAAGGGAATCTTTAAGTGTCCGTCTTTGAATGTCCAAAAAGTTGGGAGGTATGCCATTAGGTGTAATAATTAAAGTTTCTCTTTACCAAGTGGATGGTAGGGGTAGTAGAACAAATAGCAGCAAGGCACAGTTCCACAGTATATCACAGTGCAATATTCTCTCAATTGCAACTTATAGACAGCAGCAATAAAGGTGGTTATAGTACTCCTGTTACTCTCTACAGAACACTTATCAGTCTCTCAGCAAAACCACAAAATTGCAGTAATGTTTGGAGGCAATTTTGTTTATGATTGCATTTTACTCATTTTTGGCTAAAAATCATATTTTCAATTGGCCTTTATTAAAAATATTGAGCCGTTCTGTCAAAAAAGGTTAACTGTTTTTCTAACTGTGTGATTGGTACTTTCACTTTCACTTTTTGACGGTCATCTAATAATCCTTATCTCTAAACTACTAAGAGGCCATAAACACTTATTTAAGCCACATTCTTATCAGTGAGATAAGGATTGAGTTTTAATTAGTGTTTATAATGTCAGAGAGCAGAGTTAAGGAGTCTGTCTGCTCCCCAGATGAAGGAATAGACTGAAAATCCACAGGCAGCTAGTAGAGTATTCAGCTCTATACACAAAAAAGGAATCCATATTGTAAATGAAGACCAATTGAAAAAAAAATACTTAGCTCAAAATGAGTACAATGCAGAGTCAAAAAAATTGCTCCCAAAGGTATACATAACCTTTTAGTCCTTCTGCAGTTCCCAGGTGGAGAAATTCAAAAACAGGAGGCCGGTCCGCCATTAGCGCAGCTTGATTTTCAGGCGTATCTCACAACCAGCATTTTGAGTTTCCAGTAGCATCCAGCAGAGCTACATGTGTAGATCTGGAATATAGTTTAAGCAAATTAGGCAGCTGGAAATAGCTTAAAGGGGCTGTCTGAGTTATTTTTTTGTTATTTGCATGTTTCTAACTAGGGAAATATAACAGTTTACCATGCACTTACTGCATATGTAGTTGCTCCTTTATCAGATTTCACTGAGGGTCACATGACCTGTGATGTCAGCTTCTCTCCCTGCTCTGATAATGTTTCGTGCACAAGCCTACAAGCTTGAGAGATCAGATATGAGTCTGTACACGAGACGTCACTGTGCTGGCCACGCCCCCTTCACTGCTGTCTGCTCTCTCCCTGGATTCTTAAACTCTTAGCTGCACAGACTCAGGGCTGAAGGCTTTACTGAGTAGCTGCAGGCAGTGAGGAGACAAATGCTGGGCACAGGAGCAGACAGAGGACTTCTGCAGAGCATTGCACAACAGGTAGGGGGAAGATCCTGTATGTATCAGCAGTGTCATTATACAGCTGGGACTTGTAGTCCTACACATACAACATGCTGCTGAGTCTCCCAGCAGGCAGACATGTCACTCAGGGCAGCACTTGTATTCACTCCCTTTGCAGAACAGGGGGAGGGGCAGAGATTATTGTTATTGCAGGTAAACAAAGGGCCAGAAGAGAACCAGGGAAATAAGGAAATATAGAAAACAAAAATTGCCGAAAACTTGCTTAGCTTAGTTATATATTGCTGACCATCAGATTTACAGTGCTATATTTTTTTTTTCATAACTCAGACAACCCCTTTAATGCATATTTGCATATATTGTAAGAGCGACTCAGCAGAACTAAGGCATGCCTCCTAATGGGTATCCTGCAATCTAGACTCCTTTGAAACTTAATTATGTAGGGGTGGTCTTATAGTGGCCCCCTGATTGGCAGTCCTATGGGCAACATATTTTAATTGCCAATTCTGTAACCAGGCTTTTCAACTATCATGTGCTAGATGGACAAGATGGGCCCCATTAGACATCAGGGCCAAGGTGCGGCTGCAGCCAGCTCCTCTCCTATACTTATGCCTGTATAGATTATACTTTTATTATGGGAACCCCACATTCATGTAGGAATGCCTTGTGTGAGATTTTGCATCTCCTCGTGCCAATGAGATTCCAGGTTTCCTCTTTCTAGGACAATTTAGAGCATCGATTAAGTGATCTGGTTGGATGTTATAAATGGCACCCCAATTTTATTTTGTCGGGTATTGTTATCATACACAAGGCCCTATATGAAAATTGCTGAAATAAAAGTACAAAGCACCAATAAAGGTTTTTTTGTACTAGATAGTATGATGTATTGTCACTTAGCGCTGTCTCCTTATTAAAACCTTCCATCCTGGGCAATAAGGGGTTATAAACACGTTTATTTTGCATTATGGAAGTTTCCCACATGCTGAGAAAGTCATTAAAACGTAATTTTTAACAAAATCTTTATATTTTTATTTCACATATGCAATTATATAAATATTACCTTTACAATTACTGGTAATTAGGTGTCTATTTTATAAAGCTGCAGCTCATTAACCCAAACTAAGAAGCTATTAATACTTATATCCACAAAAAGCCTCTATCTGCTGCTAACGCTGTGCTACACATAAGAACTATGGAGTCAACTGAAATATTTAACATATACCATTTCTTCAAACATGCCTTAAAAGTAACATGTCAACATAGTGTCTGATCTGCAGGAGGAGCTGAGCAGATTGATATATAGTTTATTGGGAAGAGATTGAGTATAACTTTAATAAATTAAATCTCTCTCCGGTGGGCGGTCCTACTTAAAGGGTGACAGCCTTCCCCATGTAAGTGTGAACCCACATAACTCCTAAGCATAGAAAGAGCAGAGATTTGCAGCCCTGGGGGTATCTGCAATTTATGCGTTTCAATGTTATATTGTTTTTTGCTGTGTACTCCAATGTATAAACTATGTTTGGCCGGAACTGGGCTAACCACACTATTCCTCCTCTCTACGTAGGAGTGGGCTAGTGCAGCAGACCTTGATGGTATAGGTGTTTAAGGTGCTTTGGAGGCTGGGCCCCTGTGTTCGTGACGCCAGCACCGTAAGGTGCAAATGTTGAGGGTAGTAGAAAGGATGAGGAGTCAGTTGTAGCAAAACAGTTGAACTTTTACTTAAATCAAATGTCTCAGGAACGTTGGTACATTTCATCAGTATAGTGCACTTATATGGCATAAAGCAGGGATGCTCAACCTGCGGCCCTCCAGCTGTTGTAAAACTACAACTCCCACAATGCCCTTCTGTAGGATGATAGCTGTAGGCTGTCAGGGAATGATGGGAGTTGTAGTTTTGCAACAGCTGGAGGGCCGCAGGTTGAGCATGCCTGGCATAAAGGATGATTCAGAAATTAGTTTAGCTGTAATCCTTACAACAGGCCTAGCAATTGTCAGTTGAGGAGTTTTCCTAAGGCTACATTCACACGTCAGTATTTTTCTAGATCCCGAATTTCGGTCCGTTTTTTGCGGATCCGTTGTTCCTGAAAATGTTTCCGTATGTCATCCGTATGTCATCCGTTTTTTGCGGATCCACAAAAAACGGAAACATGTATAAATTTCACGAAGCAAATAAAGTTGTTTGGATTTCTTAGAAAAAAAATTGAAAAAAAAATGTGAATAAGTGATTTCTGTGGGCAGGATTTAATTTCCAGGAACGGATTCTGCATAAAACGGATGACATACGTAATGACATACGAATGTCTTCCGTTTTTTGCGGAACCATTGACTTTGTATTGTACCAGGATCCGATTTTTGCGGAAAAGAATAGGACAAGTTTTATATTTAATTGGACATGCGGAACGGAACAACGGAAACGGACAGCACACATTGTGTTGTCCGATTTTTTCCAGGACCCATTGAAAATGAATGGGTCCAGAACTGGTCCTGATCTGTTCCGCAAAAAACGGAACAGATCAGGAAAGAAAAAACGGACGTGTGAATGGACCCTAATGCTGTTACTTTATAGGCAAGACAAAAGTTCTCCTCTTAGATAGTTCTACGTTAAGTCCAATCTATAGCACTCAGGTACTGAATATAATGGTTTACTTACTTTTATATTGAGCAATCCAATAAGGGCATTCTCCCTCGTGGCAGGCAAACTCTCTGGTACATTATTTTATGCAGGATGCTCTCCTGAAATATTCAGGTTCACTATGTCCGAGAAGGCATTTAGTGAAAAAGGATAATTCTGCACACTAATCATCCAGTTGTGTCCCGGTACCTTTAAGGCTACTTTCACACCAGCGTTTTGGTGTCCGCCTGATGATGCGGAGGCAAACGGATCCGTCCTGACACACAATGTAAGTCAATGGTGACGGATCCGTTTTCACTGACACAATATGGCACAATAAGAAACGGATAAGAACGTTTTGGCAATGTTAAAGATAATACAAACGGATCTGTTCTGAACGGATGCATGCAGTTGTATTAGCTGAACAGATGCGTTTGTGCAGATCCATGACTGATCCGCACCAAACGTGAGTGTGAAAGTAGCCAAAGTTCCTCCTGGTCACTGGTGCTTGTGAAGTCCCTTGTCTAGACTCAGCTGTAATCTTCACCAGACTTGCTTTATATTCGTACATAGACTCACTTGTCTGTGCTGGGCGGCTGTGACTACTCCAGGCTTGATCAGGGCCCAGAGGAAAGAAAGGCAGCTACATCCTGGACTGAGACTGCTCTACTCCTCCATACACTTCCTTTTCCTCTAACACTTCCTCCACACTGAACTAACTTTATTAGCTAACCCCAAGTTATATATAATATGTGGCGCCAGCACCACCTAGGGGTGAACAGATGAAATAACAAGGCCAGCCTGATATAATACATTAAATACATATACAGACATTTAGGGGAACAATTATACACACATAATTGGGACACTGCACTAGTCTTGCTTTCTGCCAGGAGGGGAGAGTTCGAATCCAGACAGAGAGGTGATAGGAAGCACACGGAGCTCCTACTCCAAGGGGTCATAACTAGTTCTCCTGTGAGACCTTAACTCCAGAAAGAGTGCCATATACAAGAATACTTCTTCACAGGAGATTCAGTGTGCCTAGAAAGTAGTATGATCAGCAAAACCACAGCTTTACAGACCCTGCTGCAGATGAGGGACTCTTGCCTAGTGTTGATCACGAATATTTGAATTTCAAATTTTTATCGCGAATATAGGTACTTCGAAAATTCACGAAAATTTCGAATATAGTTATATATATTCGAAATTTCAAATATTCGAATTTTTCCAATTTTTTATATTTTTTTATCAGTACACATGATCTCTCACTGCTTCTAGCTTGTGGGCCAATAAGAAGGCTGCAATATACTTGACTTTAGGAGTAGTAGTGTTTGCGAATTTTGCTCTATATTAGTTTTTTTTGAATATTCGCTATATTGCTATATATTCTTGTTTTAGAATATTACGAATATTCGAAAAAACGTTATAGCAATATAGAGAATATTCGAAAAAAATCGAATAGAGCAATTTAGCTAATATAGTGATATAATCTTCTTTGTCTAATAGTTGTAAATTGAAAAATTCGCAATAAAAAATTAGAATCCGAAAATTAGAATTCCGAAAATTCGCATATTACCCAATCATTACCTTTCCGATTTTTTGAGTAAAAAAAAAAATCGCGAAAATTCGAATATGACCCCCGCCGCTCATCACTACTCTTGCCTAGGCGTCCATCACCTAGACCACTTCCAGGCCAGTAAAACGCAAAGCCCATAATCCACTATGGACACCTATATCCACAGGTGTTTGCAAGTGCCATTTAATTGCCACCCAACTAGCCAATATACCTCATCACCGGGTTACCGAAACGGCTTGTACCTACAGTTCTATTGCTGGATGTGCCACAAGTTATATTTTGCACTAAGTAAACAGAGACTATTATACTTTTCCTTCTGGCCTGCTTCTTCAAACCACCTTTCTACTGCACCAATCCCCAGGGAGCAACAGCCTGAGGGAGACATAACATCTCATCAGGGCCACTACCACTCCCACCAGTTCCTTAGGGGCTTTCTGCAGATTTAAAATAATTGAAATTACAAGTTTTACTGAATCTTTTCCGGTAAAGCTATATATCAGGGGTACTCAACTAGTTTTATTAAAGGTCCACATACCTGGGTCTGCAGTCAGGTGAAGGTCCGAGCTGAACGCCAACAGTAAAGATGCCATGCGATCATGTGATCCATGCGCGTGGGGCGCTCTGACGTTATAGTGGAGCGCCCCGGGTAAGTCCCAGAATTAGTAATGGCCACATTAGTGCCCCAGTAAGAATAATGTCCCCATTAGTGCCCCCAGTAAGAGTAATGCCCCGATTAGTGCCCCCCTTCTCTGCTTTTGCAAAAAAAATAAAAAATATTAGCATTCACCTGGCTGCGGTGAACATTCGCTGCTGACTGCAAGCTCAGGACCGGTGCTCCAACGTGATGACGTCTTGTAGGTCCTGTCCTGAGCTTCTAGTCAGCAGGGAGTGTGCTCCACAGCGTGAGCAAATGGAGGTGGAGGTACCGTAATTTTATTTATTTTTTTACTAGCACAAGTAGCTGTGGAGGTAAAGGCTGTACTAATGGGCGTTCCATGATGGAAGCGCTCATTAGTAAGGGTACTTTCACACTTGCAGCAGGACGGATCCGACAGGTTGCTCACCCCGTCAGATCCATCTTGCCACTACTTCGCCGTGCCGCTGCTCTGTGCCCATCGACTATAATGGGGATGAGGGCAGAGCTACGGCGCAGCACGGTGAGAGGCCGCCAGACTAAAAGTACTACATGTCCGACTTTTTCATCTGGCGGCCTCACGCCGTGCACTGCCATGCTGCGCCGTAGCTCCACTCCCGCTATAGTCAATGGGGAGTGGCAGTCCGGCGAAATAGTGGCAGGACGGATCTGACAGGGTGAACAGCCTGTCGGATACGTCCTGCCGCAAGTGTGAAAGTACCCTAACAGTCCTTACAGGAAAATTCTGGCACCGGCAAGGGAACTAAAATACCAGCCTTGCTGGTAAACTACTGGCCGGGTGGCAACCCAAGCCACAGAACAGACATATGATAGTTTTGTTCCGCATCCAATTCCCATTATTGGGGGATTGGATGCGGCCCCTTAATTACAATGGGGCCACAAGAGATGCAGACAGCACACTGTGTGCTGTCTGCATCTTATTCCGCTCCATTGAAACTAAGGGGTCCGCATCCAATGCCCCAATAATGGGAATTGGATGCGGAACAAAACTATCATGGTTTGATGGGGCTTAATCACTTTATTTAATCAGATTACCTTTAATTTTAAAGAAAATGGCCCAGGAGAGATGGGAACACGACACTGGAGTCCTTTCCTGCAGTCAGTGACGTGTTCCCGCCTCTCTGTAGCCCTATCCACGCCCCCCTTCCTTCCCAAATGTGACATTTATTTCATTGGTGGCAGTGGTGATGTCCCTCCCTCTCCAGCATCACGTAAGTGTCCTTTGGAGCTTGAAGCTCCCTTACGTGCTGCCGCTGCTGCAGGGGAGGAGGGACCTGTGAGCGCACTGAGGGAGAAAGCTCCCTCCACGCGCAGGTGTCGGATGAAAGCGCTGGTGCCTGCATGTGGAGGGAGCCGTCTCTCACTGCGCCCCTGGGAAGGAGGAAGTGCGCCGGTAAGCTCCTCCTCCTGCACGTACCAGAGTGTGCAGGAGAGGAGGAGCGCTACATGTGCAGTGCTCCAGACCAAAAAAAATGACCAGGAGCCATTGGCTCCTAAACTAAAAAATTTAGGAGCCAAATTACATTTATTAGTCGCCAAATTTAAAATGTATATAATTTTTAAAAAAAGGACTTTGAGAAGATGAGACGCAGGTCCCAGTAGTGAGCCAGCACTACATATAGGAAAAAACAGCACCACATGCCTCTCACATCCAGGGACATCTTCTGGGGGACAAGGTGACTAAAAATGGCGAATTGCGTGGTTTAGAGTTTTTTTTTCTGTTACGGCCTTCACCGAGCGGGAATATTTTTTAATATTTTAATAGCTCACACTTTTTGGGACATGGCGATATGTAATAGGTTTATTCTTTATTGTTTGTAAATTTTATATGTAAAACTGGGAAGGGGGCCATTTAAACTTTTAGTATTTTGGTGTTTTTTTTTTACTTTTTATTTAATAACCATTTCTTCCCTTAGGGACTAGAACCTGGATCTTTTCATCCCTTGTGCTATTCACCCTGATAGAGCTCTATCAGGGTGAATAGGAGCTCACACTCTCCCTGCTGCCCTGTGCTCTGTGCACACAGCAGCAGGGAGCTGAACATGGCAGCCAGGGCTTCAGTAGCGTCCTGGCTGCCATGGTAACGATCCGAGCCCCAGCAGTGTAATCTGCCACTGCCACCACTGGAGGGGATGGGACCCTGTGGCCACCATATAACAATGAAGGGGGGGGGGGAGCGACGACTTGTGGCCAGTGATAATGGGGGGGGGGGGGGAAGGCTTTGGGGGGGGGAGCACTGCGCCACCAATGAATGTAATTAAAAAGAGGACCTTTCGTGGGTCCAAAGAATATGAACTTAATAGCAGGCTGCATAGAGCGGCGCCCAGGGATCTAAGTGCACTTACTATTATTCCTGGGCGCCGCTCCGTTCGTCCTCTGTGGCCCCCGGTATTTTCAGCATTCAGAGGAAGGAGGAGGAGACGTCAGTGTCTCTCCTTCTCCCTGACAGCAGTGCTGTCCAATCAGAGCGCAGAGCTCAGAGCCAGGGATAATAGTAAGTGCACTTAGATCCCTGGGTGCCGCTCTATGCAGCCTGCTACTAAGTTCATATTCTTTGGACCCACCAAAGGTCCTCTTTAACGCCTTCATACAATTGTCTGCAGCGGTATAACAGACCCGGCACCCGGCCTCAATAACAGGGCATGCGATCTGTGGCACCTGAGGGGTTAATTGCCGCATATCGCATGCCCTGCGTGCCGGGTCTGTGATACCGCTGCCTATACTTATGTTTTACCTTCATTGGTGGCGCAGTGGCGACTGCTCCTCCCCTCCTCCTCCTCCCCTGCTATCTCTCCATTGGTGGTAGTGGCGGCCGCGTCACAGTGGAGAGGGAGGGACTCCTTCCTTCTCCACTGTGCTGTGCTACTGAAGGGAACTTAGGCTGCGCAGGATCGCGGCGGGACAGTGACACACAGTGTGCAGGAGAGGAGGAGCGCTCTGAAGGATGGCCGGGGTCCGTATTTGGACCGCGGTCCGCCAGTTGAGTACCCCTGCTCTAGGATATTACCGTCAGCCGATTTAAGTTTGGGTCTTTGTCCATTCGCTAACCTGGCTAATAATTTGCCTATTTTATTACCATACTTAAAGAACTCCGCTGATCTGCCATCTGCGTAAATCCTTTTCCAATGATCAAAATTGTGTTTCACTGTTACCCATCGTATTTTGTTCTCTTCTGTGGAACATCGCAAAAATTACTTGTATAATCGTCTCAAGGCTTCAGTTACTTGTTGGAACTTAATTCTCGCCTCTCTTTTAAATGCCGCTGTGTATGATATGATGTTACCACGCAACACAGCCTTTGCAGTGTCCCAGAAGAGAAGTTGGGTTTGTTATATGTTGTTAATTATTTTGGGCACCACCAACCCAGGAGTTTTCTAATAAATTCCTCATCTGTTGATAAATGTCCCGAAAGGCGCCAGACAAAATCCAGACCAGGGGCCGTTTCTTCGACCGGGCTGCCGCCAACAGCAAGGAGGCCGGTGTAGACTGCCACAAACTGTAACTTCTCTTACCTCTCAGGCAGCACCCTTACTACTTTATAGACACCCTGCCTGTGTCACACAACTTGCACGCTTCTCATTTACAAGACTCCAATCCAACAAATCCCAGGCATAGTCATCTGTATTGACATCCTCACAGGAGAGGGAGAGATGTGTCTGTTGGGATTCAAACCCACGACCTTCTGTATCAGAGGCAAAGCACTTACCCACACAGCTATAACAGCTGCATAGCCTCTGACTGAAAAAATATGAGACTTCTACTGTAGACTCTGTTATAGCTGTTATAGCCAGTGTGCATCTGTACACATGACAGCTGCCCCAACACACCCAGCACTGCTATATCTCTATATGACAGCTTCCCCAGCACATTTAGCTCTGCTATACTGGCACATATGGGGGGGAAAGGAGAGAGGCACTTAATACTGGCACATTGGGGGGGAGATGGCACTATGATACTGGCACATGGGGGGAAGGAGAGAGGCACTTGATACTGGCACATTGGGGGGGCTACTGGCACATGATAGGAGGCTACTGGCATATAAGGGGGACTACTGGCACATAAGGGGGCTACTGGCACATAAGGGGGGCTACTAGCACATAATGGGAGCTACTGGCACATAAGGGGACTACTGGCACATAAGGGGGCTATTAGTACATGATAGGAGGCTACTGTCACATAAGGGGGGCTACTGTCACATAAGGGGGGCTACTGGCACATGATAGGAGGCTACTGGCACATAAGGGGGGCTACTGGCACATAAGCGGGGCTACTGGCACATAAGCGGGGCTACTGGCACATAAGGGAGGCTACTGGCACATAAGGGGGGCTACTGGTGCATAAGCGGGGCTAATGGCACTTGATAGGGGGCTACTGGCACTTGATAGGGGGGCTACTGGCACATGATAGGGGGGCACTCTGGCTACTGGCACATGATGGTGGGGGGGCTTTTATTACTAGCACATGATTGGGGGCATCTATGGGGGCACATCTTACTGGCACATGATTAGGGGGCATATATGGGGGCACATCTTACTGGCACATAATTGGGGGCATCTATTGGGGCACTTATTACTGGCACATTATTGGGTGGCACTATAGGGGAATCTACTGAGGCTGAAAAGAAGGGGTATTTTATATGGGGGGCTCTGCATAGGGGCATTTTATACTGGGACACATTATGGTGGGTACTATGGGGAAGGGCGGAGAGGAGTACTATGGGGTCATCTATGGGGGCACTGAGAAGGGGTATTTTATATTGGCACATTATGGGAACATTAGCTCAACTGGGGGCATTACAAGGGGGTATGTTTTGCACATTATAAGGAGAATTATTTCTACTGGGGGGACATTATGGTTGGCTTTATTAATCCCCCATGGTATGACCCCCTAGTAGCAGCACCATCCTCTCCCTGCTCTGCTATGCCTCTGCCCTTTCTCCAAATCATTATTATGAAATCTTTCTCATTAGGATAAAGCACAACATCTGCTCCACCGAGCCCCCGGCCAAAGTGTTGAAGTGGTGTCCGAGATCCCCAAGGGCCAAGCCAAGTAATTGTAAGTTTTCATGTGGAGTATGTTTATGTTATACACATATAGCCTACACTGTGCCACACAATATACAGTATACCTCTACACTGTGCCACACAATATACAGTATACCTCTACACTGTGCCACACAATATACATTATACCTCTACACTGTGTAGGGGTTATACTGGTTATTGTACAGCATGGCACAGAGGTTATATTGTCTGGCATGGTGTAACCTCCATACATTTTATGTACAGTATACAGTAATCCGCCTTACCATCTATGCTTTGAATCTGGTTTTATATGTTACTTGGTTTTTGTACATTTACTTCCGTGTGCTAGTTGAGACCTGCTGTGATTGGGTTTTAGTTAGTTATTAAATGCTAACATGACAGTTTTTTGGTTTTGCACATTATTGATGATTGTATTTCATGACTACTCTTCTAAGGGTATTGCCTTCCTTTATACTGCAGTTCTCCTGTACCACTCTGCCTGCGACTTTTAGCAGTTTAAGCAGTAATTTATGATTTTCTTTTGCTCTCAATAAATCTTGTGTTAAGCATAAAAAATAAAAATAAATATGGTGAGACGGTTGCAAGTACTCTTCTGATATGATTTCATCGAGCAGTTTTGATGGGGGGAAGGGGAGTTTATTTGACACTCACCCTGAGAGAAATTTTTCCTAGAAACTGCACTGTCCGGACCTCTGGGTCTCACCTCCATCAGCTGTACTAAAACCAGGGCGTGATCAGATCACATATCCCCAATCTCCTGTATTTTTATTGACAGAGGACTAGAACTTAAGAAATAGTCAATTCTAGACCAGGCCTGTTGGGAATGAGAGAAATGTGTAAACTCTCTCTATAGGATTGAAGTGGTGCCACACATCTATAAGCCGCGTAGAAGTTATAAGAGCCTTAAGATGATGGGAGATCTTATCTACTACCTTAACATCAGTTCTAGTCCGTTTCATGTCCTTCAGTACCTCATGGACCGCATTAAAATCCCCTCCCACCAGGATCATACTCTGTGATTCCTGTAGTATGTCTCTTTCTAGCATGGGAAAAAGAGGTTAGCATTAGTATTAGAAGCATATATATTATATATTGTAATGGGACCTACTGGCGTCTCCATGTAAGCTTTAAAGGGTTTCTGTCACCTGAAAAATGGGTATTAAGCTGGCTGACATTAGCGATGTGCTAATGTCAGCTGAACATAACTATATTAGTGCCATCTCCCTGCCTGAAACGATTACTGAGAAAAACAAACTTTTATAATATGCTAATGAGCACTCTGACATAATCAGCGCAGGCGCAGTGAGGAAGCCAGCAGCCGCCGAGCGTCTTTCCCTCACTGCGCCTGCGCCGAATACTGAACGGGACGGCGCAGGCACGGGATTTTCGCAGTAGACACGGCCGGCGGGAGAAGAGCAGCGCTGCCCTGGCCCTGTCAATCAAGAGAAGAAGGGAGTGACAAGAGGTGGGCAAACGGAGCCTCTAGGAGCAGGTGCAACGTCCCCCCTGCTCCTAGAGGCTCCGTTTGCCCACCTCTTGTCACTCCCTTCTTCTCTTGATTGACAGGGCCAGGGCAGCGCTGCTCTTCTCCCGCCGGCCGTGTCTACTACGAAAATCCTGTGCCTGCGCCGTCCCGTTCAGTATTCGGCGCAGGCGCAGTGAGGGAAGGACGCTCGGCGGCTGCTGGCTTCCTCACGCCTGCGCTGATTATGTCAGAGTGCTCCTGGAATAGAAGACAGCCGGCATCGCCGAGAAGAAGGAAGAGATTCGAGTGACGTCGCTGGATCCTTCTATGTGGTAAGTATATTCCTTGTTGCCCAGCGCTTTATACCCACTTATACCACGAATGATCAAGGGGGAAAATAATAAACAATATTTTAGGGGAAAAAACAAATACTAATAATTAATATATTTATAAACACTATATCACCAACGAATCAAATTAAATCAAATCCTGGCCTCAGTGAGATCGAAACCGGTAGTTTAGTGTGTCAGCAGCAGCTAGGCTGGCTGACAAGGTGTTTTTTTTACTTAGTGTGGCTGTAAAGCCAATCCGGGCCGGTTCTTATTGGGAGCAGCCAAAGAGCAGGGTGGGTGGCTGTTCCCCACGTTCCAGACCAGGTTTTGGGCTGGGAATAAAAACCCAGCCAGCAGTCACAGCTGGGTGTGGATTACCCTGTATTTCCATAGTGAAGCTGTGAAGCACTGTTGTCTTGGGTTCCTACCAGTTGGTAGCGTGCTGGTGAGCCGCATGCTGAAAATCAGGCGCCCTAAAGCCTGCTGTGGATGGCTGTGGATTGCCATGGACAAAACAGTCCACCAGGTGACACGTTTGTGCTGTGGACTTTATGTGGTGTGAATTAACACCAGGACTCTGCACAGTGTTGTTTTTGCTTTATTGCTTTTTTGTGTGAATAAACACTGAACTTTTGCTTTAATACCGTGTTCTTGCCTCTGTACTGCGTCTGCTTACCCTGCCTACCAGAGAAAATCCCTACAATTGGTGAGGCTGACGTGAACGCCGGTTGTATGTCAGTTATCAAACCAGCTAAATTCAAACCTGTGTCACACGACAAAATGGAGGCTGTTGTGAAGGCCCTTATGGAGGCTAATTTGCAGCAGCGAGAGACCAACCTGCACCAGCGAGAGGCTAACAAGCAGCAGCAAGAGACCAACCAGTTGCTGCTACAACACGTGATGGCTTTGCAGACAGCAGGAGCAACCCCAAGCGTCCACGATGCCCGGAAAGCAGTCCGTGCAGCGGTCCCTAAGATGACACCCACAGATGACATCGAAACCTACCTGGCAATGTATGAGAAAGTGGCCACCAGGGAAAGGCTGCCCCAGGACCAGTGGGCTGAGGTCATCTCTCCTTTCCTGGCATCAGAGTCTCAGCGGGTGTATTTCGACTTGCCGGACGATCAAGCGGCCGACTACCGAAAGGAAAAGGGTGAGATTCTGGCAAGACTGGGTTCAACCCGGCTGATCCCGTGAGACCCCAGTATTATAACCTGCTCAACCTTTTGTAAAAGTGGCTACAACCTGACGTGCTGAGCCCCACTGCTATGCTGGACCGGTTGTTAGCAGATATGTTCTGGAGGGCTCTGCCACCCCCTCTCCAGCTATCGATTGGCCAAGTCTCTCCAGGTAATGTGCTTGAGATGGTCGACTTGGTGGAGCGCTATGAGGCAACCCGAAACTTGCAGGGGGGTTCTTTTGGGAGGGGGGCAGTCAAATCCTGTAACTCTCCACCCCGGACCCGGCGACTGGTGTCCACCAAACTCGCCTGGGAGGTAACCCCTGTGGACCCCGCTCTAATAATCTGCTGGTGGTGTCGGGAGACTGGCCATGTTCGAGCTGACTGTCCACACCAGGGGGAACCCATGGACACGAACTATGGCTTACGTCAATCATTGTATGCCAGGAAACTGTGTGCAGTGGGTGCTCCGGAGTCTCTGAACCACCTGTGCCAGGTAGAAGTGGGAGACACTCCAGCGGAGGCTCTGTTGGACTCAGGGAGTCTGGTACTCTCCGCTGAGTACACCGGCCGTAAGGTCGGAGTCATGTGTATACATGGGGACCTAAAAGACTACCCTACTGCTATGGTGTCTCTGTCCACGGTTTCGGGCAGGTGGACCCACAAGGTAGCTGTCGCAACCAAACTACACTATGAACTTATAATAGGGAGAGACTTCCCGGGCTTCCCGGCACTGTGGCCGGTTACGAGAGTGACTGATACCCATGAGACAGGGGTAACCCTAGCAGAGTGGCCTGGATCTTATGCTCTGTGATTTTCTAGATATGGTCAGGTCCATAAATATTCGGACATCGACACAATTTTAGCATTTTTCGCTCTATACACCACCACAATGGATTTGAAATGAAACTAACAAGATGTGCTTTAACTGCAGACTGTCAGCTTTAATTTGAGGGTATTTGAGGGTACATCCAAATCAGGTGAACGGTGTAGGAATTACAACAGTTTGAATATGGGCCTCCCACTGTTACGGGACCAAAAGTAATGGGACAATTGGCTTTGCAGCTGTTCCATGGCCAGGTGTGTGTTATTCCCTCATTATCCCAATTACAATGAGCAGATAAAAGGTCCAGAGTTCATTTCAAGTGGTTATTTGCATTTGGTATCTGTTGCTGTCAACTCTCATGATGATATCCAAAGAGCTGTCACTATCAGTGAAGCAAGCCATCATTAGGCTGAAAAAACACAACAAACCCATCAAAGAGATAGCAAAAACATTAGGCGTGGCCAAAACAACTGTTTGGAACATTCTTAAAAAGAAGGAACGCACCAGTGAGCTCAGCAACACCAAAAGACCCGGAAGACTACGGAAAACAACTGTGGTAGATGACCGAAGAATTATTTCCCTGGTGATGAAAACACCCTTCACAACATTTGGCCAGATTAAGAACACTCTCCAGGAGGTAGGTGTATGTGTGTCAAAGTCAACAATCAAGAGAAGACTTCACCAGAGTGAATACAGAGGGTTCACCACAAGATGTAAACCATTGGTGATCCTCAAAAACAGGAAGGCCAGATTAGAGTTTGCCAAACGACATCTAAAAAAGCCTTCACAGTTCTGGAACAACATCCTATGGACAGATGAGACCAAGATCAACTTGTACCAGAGTGATGGGAAGAGAATGGAGAAGGAAAGGAACTGCCCAGGATCCTAAGCATACCACCTCATCAGTGAAGCATGGTGGTGGTAGTGTCATGGCGTGGGCATGTATGTCTGCCAATGGAACTGGTTCTCTTGTATTTATTGATGATGTGACTGCTGACAAAAGCAGCAGGATGAATTCTGAAGTGTTTCGGGCAATATTATCTGCTCATATTCAGCCAAATGCTTCAGAACTCATTGGACAGCGCTTCACAATGCAGATGGACAATGACCCAAAGCATACTGCAAAAGCAACCAAAGAGTTTTTTAAGGGAAAGAAGTGGAATGTTATGCAATGGCCAAGTCAATCACCTGACCTGAATCCGATTGAACATGCATTTCACTTGCTGAAGACAAAATTGAAGTGAAAATGCCCCTAGAACTAGCAGGAACTGAAGACAGTTGCAGTAGAGGCCTGGCAGAGCATCACCAAGGATGAAACCCAGCGTCTGGTGATGTCTATGAGTTCCAGACTTCAGGCTGTAATTGACTGCAAAGGATTTGCAACCAAGTATTAAACAGTGAAAGTTTGATTTATGATTATTATTCTGTTCCATTACTTTTGGTCCCTTAACAAGTGGGAGGCACATATGCAAACTGTTGCAATTACTACACCGTTCACCTGATTTGGATGTAAATACCCTCAAATTAAAGCTGACAGTATGCAGTTAAAGCACATCTTGTTCGTTTTTTCAAATCCATTGTGGTGGTGTATAGAGGCAAAAAAAATTAAATTGTGTCGATGTCCCAATATTTATGGACCTGACTGTATCTCGTCTCCCTGCGATCTCATGGATGGCAGCGGTGATCTTCCTGGTGATTCTAAAATTCCATGATGGGCATCCAAAGAATACATAGCGTCCCCTGGCGTATGAAAAATGTCCATCTTTCCCTCAGCACGAAATATCTTCAGAACAGCTGGGTATTGTAGTGTGAACTTCTGTCTACTTTTGACCAGCAGAGAGCACACTTCTGAGAAAGCTTTACGTTTTTTCATTACCTCTGCTGAATAGTCCCCAAATAAAAGAGTTTTCTGTCCTCTGATTATTAATGGAGATCCCCCTTTTTAAATTTGCTCAAAATGTTTGCTTTGTCAGCATAGTTGAGGTACTTAACAATCACTGACTTTGCCCCTTTATCAGTTCTTGGTCGACCAACATCATGTGCTCTCTCCACCACTCAGGGTCCAGGGATCAGAAATACCCAACGCCTGTGGAATGTCTGTGGTGCATATCTAGGGTAGCTGACCTGGAGGGATGGTTTCTGAGAATCCTATGATCCTCAAATTGCTCCTTCTACAGCTGTACTCCAGGTCGTCCACTGTATCCAGAAGCATCCTGTTCATTTTTAAAGTCTGTTGGATTTGAGTCTGGGATCTTTATAGTTCATCTTCCAATAGGCTCATCTTTTGTTCTAGTTCAGCTATTTGGTTAAAATTCAGCTCCACATCTGCTTTTAAGTGATTTAATGTGGACAAGACCGTGGCCTCCAGAGTTGATTTGATATCTGGGGCTAAGAGCTTCGCTACCTCCACCGCAAGTGTTTTGCAAGAGATGCCCAGTCACTTCAGTAACTCTGGTGTGCCATCGCCTTCTTCCACTGTGTCAGTAGATCTCTGCGGTGGTTGAGAGGAGGAACGAGTGACACATGCAGCGCGCACTGCTGCGGCCGCCATCTAAGTGTCCCGATGTAGACAAGTCTTCCTTGAGACAAGGAAATACTCGCTGGAACCCTGCTCCGTATCAAACATTTCTCCATCCAGGGAAATTTGTAGTAAAGGTGAGTGGGGGGTTACCCCCTCTAAAGAGCGTGTGTCACAGGTTTTCAGGGTAATGGAGCAGCAGAGCTCTCCCTTCTTGCTGCTTCACATGCACGCGCCGGAACCAGAAGTCATTTCTGGGATTTTAATATTGATGACCTATTCTCAGGATAAGTTATCAATATCAGATCAGCGGGGGTTCAACAGCTGGCACCCCCGCCCATCTGCTGGTTGAAGAAAAGGCTGTGCGAACTCAGCCTTCCTTTCATTGTTTACCTGCTCACTGTCAACATTGCATCGGTGAGCAGGAGTAATTACAAGCTGTCCCATTCACTTCTATTGGATGGCTCATTCCTATTCAATTGGATAGGAAGTGTTACGGCTGTCATGGTCTGGTGGTAGTGGACCGTTACACTTTTGCCGTGCATGCTTGTTGCTGGTGGCAACGTGTTGTTAGCATGATTTTACACTTCCCCTTTAAGGCTGGTGTTCCTTCCCATTTTGGTTTGTTAAGGGTTAAAGGAGTGTGCAAGATGGAGCTGGGTGTGGCCTCATGGCTCTTCTTATACTGGAGTTGTGAGTAGAGGTTAGTGGTATGTCTGTCTTTGTATGAGTAGGAGCTTTACTCCTCTCTGGATGTGTCACCTGTCCGTGAGAGCCTCCTTGTGGAACATCAAGGTCTTTGGCAATGTCATCCCGATGTTTCCCCGTGTCCCCTTCCTCACCTATTTATGATGTTTTTTGAAACATATTTTTATTTAATGCATCATCAGGTAAATAAATGACATACATTTCAGGAGTCAAATATATTAATACTGGATGCATTTTGTTTTCAAGTATGAGTAAAAAGACAAGTGAATACATGACATTCCAAAATAAAGAACAGCATTCCCACCAACCCTAGCCCACAACTTCCTAAAAGGATATCTGCTCAAGTTCCTCCCTCCCCAATTTTAGAGTCAGAGATAAGTGACACAAGGCGAAGATATCATTGGACATGAATCCATTGCCCTCACTTCCAACTTTCCCAGGTTACCTTTCAACACTGCCCTGTAGTACCAATCTGTATATTTGAAGACTAACATGAGTTTATTGATGTCCGTGAAAGATGTTTTACAATAAAGGTTTTCAATTTACAAAAGAAGCCCTTTGTTTTTTTTTCTTTTTGGATTTCTGTATCCAGTTTGTCCATATACATGAAGTGAGACATCTGGGATATTAGGTCCTGTAACTGTGGGATATTTGGCTTTAGCCAATTATGCAGAAGGCTACGAAGAGCCACCAATAACGCCACATCTATTATTAGCTTTGGTTTAGATGTCTCTCCAAATATATGAAACAAAACTGTTTGAGGTTTGAGGTCAAGTGTGTCTACCCAATGTTCTTTAATCCATTTGATAACCATCTCCCAGAAAGTCTGAGTATGTAGACAAGACCAAGCGCAATGTACCAAGTCCGCCCTTTCCGTCCCACATTTTGGACATGATGTGAGGTGTTTTGCTGTTCTCGTCTTATTCGAGAAATTCTATTTATGATTTTTGGTGTGGGTTTATGTACAGGGTGTTTGTTGTACAGTATGTCATTAGGTGTTCCATGTCTGGTCTATTTGGTGTTTGTAGTCCAGAATGGTTGTTTGACATTTCCCCTGTCTGTTCCTGCGGAAGTGGGCTCCATGGTTTCCCGGAGGGGTGAACCACAAGTCAGCAAGCTGTAGTTGTTCCACCCAGTCGTTGTGGCAGGTAAGTGGTGGTTGTTCCAGTGCGTGTAGTTTGCGCTGGGCTCTTACCTACCTACCGTTATGTGTTTATGCTTGATCTCTTCTCCTTCATTGTTGCTAGGCCTGTGGGAGACTCCGGTTCTTCCGTGTCTTGGAGGAACCAGTTGTCTCTTTCTCCTGACAATACCATCAGGGATCATCAGGGTAAATTAGGGTGTTAGGTTACGGGTATGAGTCCTCCCACCATCAGGGTTGGCTTATACAGTCAGGAGGTCAGGGATTGTATTTAGGGATGCATAGGAGGTGACCTGCTCCCTTATCCTGGCTTCCAGGCCTAGTGGCAATATCTATATAGACATTGTGCGGTGGGGTTTTTTCCCCCCTCCCCACCGTGACAGGAAAGAGCTGTCCCATTGAGGATAGGTCTTCAATATTAAAATCGCAGAAAACCCCTTTAAAGTTTTGGAATTGCCAAGTCAAAGTCCTAACTTTAATGTTGTGGAAGGATCTGAAGCTAGTGGTTTATAGGAGAAAACCACCAACATAACAGTTGAAGCTGTTTTGTATGGAGGAATGGGCTAAATTAATCCAAGCCGATGTGCTGGACTAATCATTCAGTTGCAGTTATTATTGCACAAGGGGGTCACACAAGACACTGAAAGAAAAGGTTCACATAGATACTAAAAGCAAAGGTTCACATAGTTTTGCCACTCACAGACATGTGATATTGGATCAGTTTCCTCAATAAATTAATGACCAAGTCTAATATTTTAAAAACATTTGTTTTATTTGATTTTTATCTACTTTTAGGACTTGTGTAAAAATCTGTGTGACGTGTCCTACCTCCTCTAAGGGCGTTGTCTAAGTGAACCCCTCGATCTTCACAGTACCCCTGATGGTGGAAGGTCGCTACCTCTTGAGGAGGATTGGCACACGAAGCAGCTGGTCCAGGTGGACCAGGAGGTACCTAAGCAAGGTGCCAGAGGTACAGGCATGGTCAGCAGGCTGAGTCATAACCAGGAGCAACAGTGCAGGACCGAAGGATGAGGCAGAGGCAAAGTCAAATAGGCAACAGGTCAGGGCAGGCAGCACAGGTACAGGTCAGGGAATCCGGGTGAGCAACAGGAGAGTCAAGGCAAGCAAGCAGGGATCAAACAAGTAGCAAAGTCCAGGAATACAAGTACAAGTCAGGAACACAAGCAAATATCAGGAACCTTAACAGGACACAAGGACCTTGACACTGAGGCATCTAGGAAGGGGGCTGAGCCACTTATATATGTCCAGGAGGGCTAGGATTGGTTAGCGAGGTCACATGATCCAACCCATAAAACACAGGAAGTGACTCTCACTGGCCCTTAAGGAAATGCTGCAGGAAACCAACAGCAAGCATGCTGTGGCCAGGGCTGAAGAAAAACATTGGCAGCAGATCACCGCTGAACACAGCGGCCAGGACCGTGGCGGTAAGCAGGGCAACAGAGGCGCACAGCAGCCGCTGTTACAATCTGATTTAGTTTTAGGCAATAATATAATTTAACAATCTAATTTATGCAGAAATATAAAAAATTCTGCAAGGTTGAAAAACATTTAAGCACCTGTGTAGTTGGTGTGGCTGAGACATGGCTGGACTCTTCACATGACTGGGTTGTCAATCTTCAGTTTTTTACACTCTTTTGGAAAGAGGAAAAATAGGTTGAATATGTCTCTGTGTTAAAAATGATAGAAAGGCAAGTGTGAAAGAGGCAGTTGTGAGTGAATATGGTGAGGATGTTAAAACACTGAAGGTGGATATACAAAGGGAGGTAAACACTGGAAAAGTGGATTTTTTTCTCGTTACAAATTGTACTTCATGTTTGCGATAAATTTGGGTCAATGTTTTTTACTTTATTTATAAAAAACTCAAAATTTACTGAAAATTTAGAAAAATTAGCAGTTTTCTAAATGTGAATTTCTCTACTTTTAAGACAGATAGTAATACCTCATAAAATAGTTATCAAACAACATTTTCCATATGTCTACTTTATGTTGGCATCATTTTGTAAATGTAATTTTTTATTTTTATTTTCTTTAGGACATTTAAAAAAAAAAAAATCCAAACCATTTTTTTAAGCACCAGGTCAGTTATAAAGTGATTTTGAGGATCTTACGTAATAGAAACCACCCATAAATGACCTGATTTTAGAAACTACACCCCTCAAGCTATTCAAAACTGATGTTAAACTTTTTTAACCCTTAAGATGTTACATAAAAATTAAAGGAAAACAGAGGTGAAATGTCAAAATTTCCATTTTTTTTTGCAGATTTTCTATGTTAATCCATTTTCTCCTCTTAACACAGCAAGGTTTAACAGCAAAATAAACCTCAATATTTGTTACCCTGATCCTGCAGTTTACAGAAACACCCCATATGTGTTTGTAAACTGCTCTATGAGCACATGGTAGGGGTCAGAAGGGAAGGAGCGCCATATGGTTTCTGGATGGCAGATTTGACAAAAAAAATGTTTTTGGGCACCATGTTGAAATTGAAGAGACCCTGAGGTACCCCTACAGTGGAACCCAGTGGCGTAGCTATAGGGGTCGCAGCGGTCGCAATTGTGACCGGGCCCCTAAGTCAGGGGGGGCCCACGGGGCCCCCCAGGAGAGATGGGATCCCACCCTCCCAGACGTAAACAATGAAAGCACTGGCTTCAGCACTGCTGCAGCGATAGGTCCACATAGAGTGTGTGATGATTTGCATACAATACTGGGTCCGTAACACAAAGTTCACAATTTACAAGTCAACCAATAGGGTGAGAGGGCGGGCAGAGGCAAAGCGCGTGTGCGTATAGGTGCGTGCCGTCCCGTTGGCAGACAGTGCTGTGTGTTGTACGGGGCCGGACGTGGGACGTGGATGATGAAGCTGCAGGCAGTGAGTGAGGTGAGGCGTGAGGTCCGGAGCAGAGAGCTCCGCCTCTACAAGTTATAAGACTGAGGGATGCTGCCGGGTAGGAATGGGGTCTGGGAGATAGCAGCAGCCAGCTTACCGGTCTTCAGCGCAGCCCTCCTGTCCTGACTGATGTGCCAATGAAGGGCGGGCCACTCCTGCTACAAGCTGGTAGGCAGGCAGGGCCAGGGGCCCAGGACCTAGTTGCTGCTAGTCTGTGTACAAAGTGGCCAGTTTCTACTGGTTTCCCCAGATTGTGCTGGCCTGGGTCTAGGTTCTAGTCACTGTGTGAGTGACACTGCTGTAATGTGGCTGTACAGCATGTCACCTCAGTTTGGGGGGTACACTGACACAACCTTGCCTTCTGATGTATCTCTGTTTTAGAATTGACTTAAACTACATTCACATGGCTGTGGTGCCACTGGACTTTTGTATCCATGCCTCTGCCCCTTAAAAGATATTTTCTGTCTTTGGCCACATCTTGTGGAACGCAGACCCATTGAAGTCAATGGGTCCGCGTCCGCACCATGATGTTGTGTTCACACAGTTGGTGCTTTGCAGATCTGTGGTTTAAATGCAAAGCACAGGCATGGCAACGCCATAGCCATGTAAACGTAGCAGCCTAACTTTAAGTCAATTATCCCTTTAACCACCTCAGCCCCCAGTGCTTAAACACCCTGAAAGACCAGGCCACTTTTTACACTTCTGACCTACACTACTTTCACCATTTATTGCTCGGTCATGCAACTTACCACCCAAATGAATTTTACCTCCTTTTCTTCTCACTAATAGAGCTTTCATTTGGTGGTATTTCATTGCTGCTGACATTTTTACTTTTTTTGTTATTAATCGAAATTTAACGATTTTTTTGCAAAAAAATGACATTTTTCACTTTCAGTTGTAAAATTTTGCAAAAAAAATGACATCCATATATAAATTTTGCTCTAAATTTATTGTTCTACATGTCTTTGATAAAAAAAAAATGTTTGGGTAAAAAAAAAATGGTTTGGGTAAAAGTTATAGCGTTTACAAACTATGGTACAAAAATGTGAATTTCCGCTTTTTGAAGCAGCTCTGACTTTCTGAGCACCTGTCATGTTTCCTGAGGTTCTACAATGCCCAGACAGTACAAACACCCCACAAATGACCCCATTTCGGAAAGTACACACCCTAAGGTATTCGCTGATGGCCATAGTGAGTTCATAGAACTTTTTATTTTTTGTCACAAGTTAGCGGAAAATGATGATTTTTTTTTTTTTTTTTTTTTTTTTACAAAGTCTCATATTCCACTAACTTGTGACAAAAAATAAAAACTTCCATGAACTCACTATGCCCATCACGAAATACCTTGGGGTCTCTTCTTTCCAAAATGGGGTCACTTGTGGGGTAGTTATACTGCCCTGGCATTCTAGGGGCCCAAATGTGTGGTAAGGAGTTTGAAATCAAATTCTGTAAAAACTGACCAGTGAAATCCGAAAGGTGCTCTTTGGAATGTGGGCCCCTTTGCCCACCCAGGCTGCAAAAAAGTGTCACACATCTGGTATCTCCGTATTCAGTAGAAGTTGGGGAATGTGTTTTGGGGTGTCATTTTACATATACCCATGCTGGGTGAGATAAATATCTTGGTCAAATGCCAACTTTGTATAAAAAAAATGGGAAAAGTTGTCTTTTGCCAAGATATTTCTCTCACCCAGCATGGGTATATGTAAAAAGACACCCCAAAACACATTCCCCAACTTCTCCTGAATACGGAGATACCAGATGTGTGACACTTTTTTGCAGCCTAGGTGGGCAAAGGGGCCCATATTCCAAAGAGCACCTTTCGGATTTCACTCGTCATTTTTTACAGAATTTGATTTCAAACTCCTTACCACACATTTGGGCCCCTAGAATGCCAGGGCAGTATAACTACCCCACAAGTGACCCCATTTTGGAAAGAAGAGACCCCAAGGTATTCGCTGATGGGCATAGTGAGTTCATGGAAGTTTTTATTTTTTGTCACAAGTTAGTGGAATATGAGACTTTGTATGAAAAAAAAAAAAATATAAAAAAAATCATCATTTTCCACTAACTTGTGACAAAAAATAAAAAATTCTAGGAACTCGCCATGCCCCTCACGGAATACCTTGGGGTGTCTTCTTTCCAAAATGGGGTCACTTGTGGGGTAGTTATACTGCCCTGGCATTTTCCAGGGGCCCTAATGTGTGGTAAGTAGGTAAATGACCAGTGAAATCCAAAAGGTGCTCTTTGGAATATGGGCCCCTTTGCCCACCTAGGCTGCAAAAAAGTGCCACACATGTGGTATCTCCGTACTCAGGAGAAGTTGGGGAATGTGTTTTGGGGTGTCTTTTTACATATACCCATGCTGGGTGAGAGAAATATCTTGGCAAAAGACAACTTTTCCCATTTTTTTATACAAAGTTGGCATTTGACCAAGATATTTATCTCACCCAGCATGGGTAGATGTAAAATGACACCCCAAAACACATTCCCCACCTTCTCCTGAGTACGGAGATACCAGATGTGTGACACTTTTTTGCAGCCTAGGTGGGCAAAGGGGCCCATATTCCAAAGAGCACCTTTCGGATTTCACTCGTCATTTTTTACAGAATTTGATTTCAAACTCCTTACCACACATTTGGGCCCCTAAAATACCAGGGCATTATACCTACCCCACAAGTGACCCCATTTTGGAAAGAATAGACCCCAAGGTATTCGCTGATGGGCATAGTGAGTTCATGGAAGTTTTTATTTTTTGTCACAAGTTAGTGGAATATGAGACTTTGTATGAAAAAAAATAAATAAATAAAATCATCATTTTCCACTAACTTGTGACAAAAAATAAAAAATTCTAGGAACTCGCCATGCCCCTCACGGAATACCTTGGGGTGTCTTCTTTCCAAAATGGGGTCACTTGTGGGGTAGTTATACTGCCCTGGCATTTTCCAGGGGCCCTAATGTGTGGTAAGTAGGTAAATGACCAGTGAAATCCTAAAGGTGCTCTTTGGAATATGGGCCCCTTTGCCCACCTAGGCTGCAAAAAAGTGCCACACATCTGGTATCTCCGTACTCGGGAGAAGTTGGGGAATGTGTTTTGGGGTGTCTTTTTACATATACCCATGCTGGGTGAGAGAAATATCTTGGCAAAAGACAACTTTTCCCATTTTTTTATACAAAGTTGGCATTTGACCAAGATATTTATCTCACCCAGCATGGGTATATGTAAAATGACACCCCAAAACACATTCCCCAACTTCTCCTGAGTACGGTGATACCAGATGTGTGACACTTTTTTGCAGCCTAGATGCGCAAAGGGGCCCAAATTCCTTTTAGGAGGGCATTTTTAGACATTTGGATACCAGACTTCTTCTCACGCTTTGGGGCCCCTAGAATGCCAGGGCAGTATAAATACCCCACATGTGACCCCATTTTGGAAAGAAGACACCCCAAGGTATTCAATGAGGGGCATGGCGAGTTCATAGAAATTTTTTTTTTTTGGCACAAGTTAGCGGAAATTGATATTTTTTATTTTTTTCTCACAAAGTCTCCCGTTCCGCTAACTTGGGACAAAAATGGGACAAAAATTTACAGGGGGGTAATCAATGACAGGGGGGTAATCAATGACAGGGGGGTGATCAGGGAGTCTATATGGGGTGATAACCACAGTCATTGATCATGCCCCTGTAAGGCTTCATTCAGACGTCCGGATGCGTTTTGCGGATCCGATCCATCTATCAGTGGATCCGTAAAAATCATGCGGACGTCTGAATGGAGCTTTACAGGGGGGTAATCAATGACAGGGGGGTGATCAATGACAGGGGGGTGATCAGGGAGTCTATATGGGGTGATAACCACAGTCATTGATCATGCCCCTGTAAGGCTTCATTCAGACGTCCGGATGCGTTTTGCGGATCCGATCCATCTATCAGTGGATCCGTAAAAATCATGCGGACATCTGAATGGAGCTTTACAGGGGGTTGATCAATGACAGGGGGGTAATCAATGACAGGGGGGTGATCAGGGAGTCTATATGGGGTGATCAGGGGTGATTAGGGGTGATCAGGGGCTAATAAGGGGTTAATAAGTGACGGGGGGGGGTGTAGTGTAGTGTAGTGGTGCTTGGTGGGACTTTACTGAGCTACCTGTGTCCTCTGGTGGTCGATCCAAACAAATGGGACCACCAGAGGACCAGGTAGCAGGTATATTAGACGCTGTTATCAAAACAGCGTCTAATATACCTGTTAGGGGTTAAAAAAAACACATCTCCAGCCTGCCAGCGAACGATCGCCGCTGGCAGGCTGGAGATCAACTCTCTTACCTTCCGTTCCTGTGAGCGCGCGCGCCTGTGTGCGCGCGTTCACAGGAAATCTCGCGTCTCGCGAGAGGACGCGCCGGCGCGTCCAGGAGGAATGAATCAACCACCTCCAGGACGCGTCTGTGCGTACAGCCGTCCGGAGGTGGTTAAAGGGGTTGTCTCATCATAGACAATGGGGGCATATCGCTAGGATATCCCCCCATTGTCTTATAGTGGTGGGACCCGCACCTATATCGAGAACTGAGCCCTGCAAGGTGGTGGCTGGAGGAGTCCGGTCCAGCCACCACCAAGGCGGCTCCCCATAGAAGTGATATGGGAGCGCACTGCGCATGACCTGCCACCGCTCCTATTCACTTCTATGGGCTCGACAGAAATAGACGAGCCAGCGCTCGGCTATTTTCGCCAGCCCCATAGAAAATGAATGCAGGGCAGCTACGCATGCGCAGTGCGCCCTCCTTCACTTTTGAGTCTGCGTTCTCTATATAGGTGCAGGTCCCAGTGGTGGGACCCGCACCTATAAGACAATAGGGGCATATGCTAGCGATATGCCCCCATTGTCTATGATGAGACAACCCCTTTAACCCATATGCTTTTAGATGGCATCCTTATTATTATTATGCACTTATGTCATATTGGATTAAAATGTATTTTCTCAGTGAGATTTTAGTTCTGCCATTGGGCATGGTGGGCGTGCAGGGGTCTGGTGATGTTAGGAAACGGTATTGAGGGTAGGGGGGGCCCGAACTGAACTTTTGCACCAGGGCCCATGAGCCTATAGCTATGCCCCTGGTGGAACCTGAAAAAAGTTACCTCATTTTGGAAACTATACACCTCAAGGAATTTATGAAGGGGTGTACTGAGCACTTTGACCTCACAGGCTTTTTACAGAATTTGGAAATACTTGGCTGAGGAAATGAAAAATGTAATTTCTTCCAATAAAATATTGCCTTAGCCTCAATTTTTTTATTTTCACAAGGAGTAACAGGAGAAAAAGCAATGCATAATTTGTTCTCCAGAATACAGCAACACCTCATATCTGGATGTAAACTGCTGTACGGGCAGTTACCTCCACATGCAGCAGAATACCGTTTTCTGTAGTATGATTACAGAAATACCAATTTTATATATATATTTTTTTTTACATTTCACCACTTTTGCACAAAGCATTTTTGTAAAGAAAATTTCTTTTTTTTGTGTTGCCATTTTCTGAAAGTCATATTTTTTGGAATTTTTCTGGTGATTGTCTTATTTGGGGGGGTCATTTTTTTCAGAATGAGGTGACGTTTTTACTGGTACGATTTTGGGGATATATATGACTTTTTAAAAGCTTGGTATTACACTTTTTGTGAGGTGAGATGACCAAAAATGGCTGTTTTAGCACAGGTTTTTTTTTTTTTTACAGCTTTCACTTGACTGGGTAAATCATGTGATATTTTTATAGAACCAGTCTTTACGGACGGGGTGAAACCTAATATGTCTATTTTTTTTTTTTTAAGTTTTACACAGTAAAAGCAATTTTTGAAAAGAAAAAATCTTGTTTTTGTGTTGCCATTTTTTGAAAGCAATATTTTTTTATTTTTCGGGCGATTGTCTTATGTGGGAGCTTGGATTTTGTGAAATGAGGATACATTTTGGGGTACATGCGACTTTTTGATCGCTTGGTATTACACTTTTTGTGAAGCAAGGTAACCCAAAAAATGGTGTTTTGGCACAGTTTTTTTTTTACGGTGTTAACCTGATGGGGTGGATCATGTGATATTTTCATAGAGCTAATCGTTATGGACGCGGCTATACCTGTCAATTTATCTTTTTTTTTAAAAATTTATTTTTTACAATTTTATATAATTATATGATTTGATTATGAGAAAGAGGCGTTTCTTTTTAACTTGAAGCTTTTATTTTTTTATTATGTAAAACACTTTTTTTCACTTTCTTTTTACTTTTTTTTTGTGACTTCAACTTTTGGAGGTACGTTCCGCTCTACAATGCATTACAATTAATTGTGTATTGTAATCCATTGCCTGTCAGCATTTACTCTGACAGAGTGCCTATGAGACCCAGTGCCTATGATGCACATGTGCTCCAATTAGAGTTGTTCATTTTTGCCATATTTTCCATCCGCCCAAACCATCATGACCTGTTCCATCCACAATTTTCAACAGAGACACCTTTGGCACCGTCCTCCCTTTCTCAGAATCCGCCCTATCATTTCCCAACCTACCTCCCCCCATCAAGCTGATACCCACTAGAAATTAACAATGTCTGTTGTGTGCCCCTAGAAAGTAATAGTGCTCCCCTTTTGCCCCATAATAATGACACCCTTTTGAAGGTATGCCCCAAGTCCCCCCTAAAAAGTGCAGCAGCATACTGCAGCCACCAATACATTGATAAATTGCCAATGATTGGTTGTAGCAGTCACATGATAGTTTATAAACAACTTAATTGATTGGGGACTGAAAAGGCGAGTAGTGTCTTTCTTTATTTTATGTCATTTTTGTCTTTTATTTACTTATTTATGTTATGGAAATCGGCTACCCCTTTAATTCATGGCAAAAGTCTATACATGGAAGGCAAACATCACATTTAGGAACAATAAAGCTCAAATGCAAAATATATCCTTATATTATATTAAAGGGTTACAAACCTCAGACAACAAAAGAAATACTCCCAGATTCAGAAACATCCCCCACCGCCTACATCCAAGTGTGTTTATTCAGCAATAAGCACCAGCACATTTTTAATTGTCTCTTTTTTTCTTTGACTTAATGATCCATATGACTATTTAAAGCCCTTTTAATTTTTATATTTTGATTGGAAAAAATGTACAGTAATTGCTGCAAGATTTTAGTCACTATTTTACTTTCTCTCTGTTAGCACCCTCTGCCTCCTGAATCCCCTTTTCCTTTGTTGGACATTTTTTAATGCAGCAAAGTTTTTTTAAATTATTATTTATATTTCTAAAACAGGGAGTGACGCAGAAGATTATCAAATGAACAGAGTTTATTGGTGGCAATGGCAAGATACTACCAAGGGATACGGCTACACCACCTATGCAGACTACGCGTCCTCCGGCAGCGAAAGATCTACAAGCTACCGCCCACAACGTTTTTTCCCAGATGTGGTCATCGACCAAGAAGAAGTAACAACGCATACGCAGAGGGAGGGGCACCCATCGACCCAACTTCCAGCGGCATACAGCCCCGATTGCAGGTACGAACCTCGTTGTGAACATTTCATCACGAACTCTATCACCAGCTGAACTAAACATATTATCTAAAAGTCTCTCATTCTGCCCATATGGCAATTTGCGTTATTTCTCCCTTAAACAAGAACTTAATATATTTTACAGATCCATTCTATTAAAAGCACATTTTTCACAACACACCACACCAGCCCAACCCAATACATCCTCTACTACATTATCCATTCAATCACTAGGCCACAAAAACAAAAGCATCTTCATGCCTCACAAAACTTATCATGGGGTCGAGGCATTTATCGACCTCATAGATCGGGAAACAAACATTTCAGCCTTAAATAGAGGCACCTTACGCACTCCACAAAATCTAAGTAGTAAGGAATACATTGCCCTCGATACACTCCAATCTGAAAAATCAATTACTATCAAACCGGCCAACAAAGGCGGCGCGATAGTAGTAATGGATACTACAGCTTATATCTAAGAAATTCAAAGACAATTGTCAGACACAACCACCTATGAGCAGATCCAATACAATCCTACTTTTCAATTAAAAAGAGACATCACTACCTTGCCTGATCATCACCTCCAAATAGGAACTATTGATAAAGCCAATTTTTTACACCTTTTTACTCAATGAAAATCCCATTCTACCAGTCTTTTATATACTACTAAAAATCCATAAAAATCTAACTCATCCACCTGGAAGACCAATTGTAGCCTCTATAGACTGTTTGCTCTCACCATTATCCATATTTCTTGAAAAAATACCCCTCTGGTTAAACAAACACACTCCTTCCTTCTAGACACTTCCCATTTTTTATCTATCATCTCAAGCCTACAAAACAAATCCTCCGAAAGCATGCTTGTAACACTTGACGTCAACAGTTTATATTCCTCTATCTTTCACGAGAAAGGGATTCAGGCCATTACATCACTCTTACTAACTTCTGAACTATCCCCATCAGCCCAGACCTTTTGCATACAACTATTGCGATTTGTACTACAACACAATTTTTTTATGTTTGCGGACACGATGGGCGCGAACGTAGCACCACCTTATGCCAGCGCCTTCATGGCCAAATTCCAGAACTACTGGATCTACCTCAACAACCTGTTCCAAACACATGCTATAACATGGTACAGATACATCGACGATGTATTCAGCATCTGGAAGGGTGACCAGAATTCTCTTTCCGATTTTCTTCTTTATCTAAATCGGATAGACCAGGATTTACAATTTTCATCTCATACTGATCTGCATTCTAGTAGTTTCCTGGACACAATAATCATCCAAACACCACACGGTAGCCTGACCACTGATCTACATAGAAAACCCACTGATCGCAATACTCTCCTCCATTTCTCAAGCTGACATCCACATACCACTAAAAAATCGCTACCCCGTTCACATTTTCAAAGAGTTTCCAGAATAGTCAAAGACCCCGTCCTCCATAATCAACGTTTAGAAGAAATGTCACAAAAATTCAAAGAGAGAGTCTACCCAACTTCCCTACTCAAAAGAGAACAATCCCTTCCTCCGAACATACCACCTACCATCAATGCCTCTTCCCCCCCCTCCTCGTCTTCCATTGGTGGTCACCTATCACTCCATAGTACCAAAAATTCAATTTATAATACAAAAACAGTGGCCTATTTTTCAACAATGATACCCAGGTATTGCAGAATTTCAAAACCCCATTAGAAAGTGCTAGAAAAGATCTAAAAACCTGAAGGACAAATTAGTACATGCAGACATTGGCCCTCTCAAACCTACCCTGAAACAGACAACACTGGCACCTAAAAAAACGGAAACTTATTCATGCCTCAACTGTGCACAATGCACTAATGTCATTAAAGGCATCAGAATTGCTCATCCTCATTCAGGCAAAATCTACTACTCAAAAGGTTTCTACACATGCACCTCCTCCTATGTAGTCTACCTAATAAGATGTCCATGCGGCCTCGCATACGTGGGTGAAACCACACAAAGTGTGTGAGAGCGCATTTCTAAATCCGATATTCGTTGTCAAAAATTAGAACAACCCATTCCACATCATTTTAGTTCCGCCAAACACCAAATCAGTCAACTTAAATTCCAAATCTTAGAAGTGGCTCCCACGAGACGAGGAGGCAACAGGACCGCACGCTTGAAACAACGGGAAGCGTATTGGATATTTGAACTCAATACTCTCGCTCCACAGGGTCGAAATAGAGATTTCGATTTTTGCATCCTATGATTATTTTTTTGTGTACTAAACGTACTGTATTATATGAGTATTCATGTAATTTGTAATACAAATAACTATTTTCTCTGTTACTAATTCTCTTTTACCCTTATCTCCCTACAGATGAAATGACCCCATACAGCCAGGTAGTATTTATCCAAATAGTAGTAATAACAGAATATTGTATATAGTTAGTATGCCCAATGGGACAATCATATATTATTCTATACTACCTTGGTTATTCTACATTACCACTTTCTCACCTTTACCCTATTCCTCCTAATACATGGTGTATACAATTGTGCATGTTCATCTTTTCACAACTTACCCTGTCTAATTCATGTTACTCCCTTAAACCCACTTCTCTCCACATACCATAATAGGTATATACACTCCATAACCTCCTTGCCAATATATACAGTACAGACCAAAAGTTTGGACACACCTTCTCATTCAAAGAGTTTTCTTTATTTTCATGACTATGAAAATTGTAGATTCAAACTGAAGGCATCAAAACTATGAATTAACACATGTGGAATTATATACATAACAAACAAGTGTGAAACAACTGAAAATATGTCATATTCTAGGTTCTTCAAAGTAGCCACCTTTTGCTTTGATTACTGCTTTGCACACTCTTGGCATTCTCTTGATGAGCTTCAAGAGGTAGTCCCCTGAAATGGTTTTCACTTCACAGGTGTGCCCTGTCAGGTTTAATAAGTGGGATTTCTTGCCTTATAAATGGGGTTGGGACCATCAGTTGCGTAGAGGAGAAGTCAGGTGGATACACAGCTGATAGTCCTACTGAATAGACTGTTAGAATTTGTATTATGGCAAGAAAAAAGCAGCTAAGTAAAGAAAAATCATTACTTTAAGAAATGAAGGTCAGTCAGTCAGCCGAAGAATTGGGAAAACTTTGAAAGTAAGGGCTATTTGACCATGAAGGAGAGTGATGGGGTGCTGCGCCAGATGACCTGGCCTCCACAGTCACCGGACCTGAACTCAATCGAGATGGTTTAGGGTGAGCTGGACCGCAGAGTGAAGGCAAAAGGGCCAACAAGTGCTAAGCATCTCTGGGAACTCCTTCAAGACTGTTGGAAGACCATTTCAGGGGACTACCTCTTGAAGCTCATCAAGAGAATGCCAAGAGTGTGCAAAGCAGTAATTAAAGCAAAAGGTGGCTACTTTGAAGAACCTAGAATATGACATATTTTCAGTTGTTTGACACTTGTTTGTTATGTATATAATCCCACATGTGTTAATTCATAGTTTTGATGCCTTCATAGTCATGAAAATAAAGAAAACTCTTTGAATAAGAAGGTGTGTCCAAGCAGGCAGAGCGGACGGCAGCAGTAATGTCCCTCACTGACGTCGCGCGCCTGCTCCACCCACATATATAGCAGTGTCATCCACAGATCCCCCCCATAACAGTGCCCTCAACAGATCCCCCACCCCATAACAATATAACAATGCCATCCACAGATCCCCCACCCCATAGCAGTGCCATTCACAGATGCCCCTCCCCATAACAGTGCCATCCACAGATGCCCCTCCCCATAACAGTGCCATCCACAGATCCCCCATAACAGTGCCATCCACAGATCCCCCATAACAGTGCCATCCACAGATCCCCCATAACAGTGCCATCCACAGATCCCCCATAACAGTGCCATCCACAGATCCCCCATAACAGTGCCATCCACAGATCCCCCATTACAGTGCCATCCACAGATCCCCCACATGACAGGGAATATATATATATATATATATATATATATATATATATATACATAGAAGCTGTCTCTCCTTATAAGATATTATAGGATTGCCTCCCATTATCTTAACACTGTCACGGCTGAGGATGGGGAAAACCCTCAGCCGTGCGATGACTGAAGATGTTGGTCGCTACTAGGCCAGGACAGGGAGCAGGTCACCTCCTATTACATCCCTAATTCTGACCCTGACTCCTAGCTGTATGAGCCGACCCTGATGATAGGAGGGCTCATACTCCGGAACCTTGGGGTCCCTATTAGCCCTCAGGGTGGCCCTGAACTAGGAGCAGGGTAAGACGACCTGTTCCTCCTAGACACGGACGAACAGGAGTCTCACTGGCCAAGCTGCAAAGAAAGGGGAACATAAACAGCTTATGGCAATGGCAGGTAAATGCAACTAGTACAACACCTACCTGCCACAGACACACAGCCTGGAACCCGTGTACAAGTGCTGCTGTCCACAACAATTCAAACGGACACAGCACACACCACACATCACACAGTAACCCAGGAAACCATAGCTGCAATAAACAAAGAGACCAAAGAAACAGCTTCATAGAATCATACATAAACTTATGACCACAAGGGTGGCCCTCACTGGCAGATAGTATATAACCAGGAGGATGACTCCAGCTAACCATGGCTGAAGTACCCCTCAGAGTCTGGCATCCAGCAGGAGCTAAATAGCCCCAAGTGGCCACACCCACACACACACCCAGTGTTCACACAATAAGAAGGGAGTTAACCCTTCCTACACAAGGCAAGGGTAAAAGCCACTAAAAGGGGAAGTGAACAATCAAACATCACACTGCAGCTGTTACCGCAGGCAACGACATGCGTGGCAACCATGTCCTGGGGAACAGCCAGAAGGCCGAGACACTGCCACCACATGTACACAAAACCACACGTTGCCAGGGACAACCGCAAGTGAAGGAAAGACTCACACTTGACAGCAAGCTGCCTAGCAACCGCTCAGGCCGCTATACTGCCAATACAACATGTTGCCAGCGGCAACCACACGTGAGGCAACATATTAACAGCACTCACCAGTGGTTGAACAATAGACCAAACCGCAGGCAACTGCATGCGGGGAAGTCACGACCATGACCATGGTCGTGACAAACACTTATCCACTCCCCCCTCCCCTGTGGATCAGCAGCGATACACAATTAATCACTAAGTATAAGCGATACCATGCCAGTTCCCTTACTATGCTTCATAATCCTAATGCGCATGCACCCGCTCACGATGACGTCAGACCCCTTGCGGCACGCACCAGATCGCCGCTCTTATTAAATCCCAGCAGGTGAATGGCGCCTACACGCCATCCTGCATACAACTCTCCACTAGGTCTAAGATATGTACCCACTGGCCACCAATGTATCTCTGAACAACAATACTATTATAGATCATAGCGCTCATAACACTATTACTTACATTAGCGCTCCTTATGTTCCATTCACACCAGCGCTCCTTATATTTTATTACTCCTCTCTTTTGCTTATACTTTATTGCTCCCTTCTCCCTCCATGGTATCCTGCATATTACTTTCCACACTGGTCACCCATTAAGCGCGCTCGCTCATAAGGTATTCTCAATCTATATTATCTTTATCAACATTACTCAAACTACCTATGGCCACATCTGATATATTACCTATTTAAGAGAACTGCTATCAATTATTATAAATGCACAAATGCAGGTCATATAGAAACTTACTTCATTGGGTATATGTGTGTGTTGATATTATACTTACCTGCCGATGTATCATGTCCATTTTAAATCCACAGGGATCTCCATCGTCCCTCTTACTTCATCTTAAGATGGTCTCCAGCCTACATGGGATACCCTAAAACATATATGATATTACCATTGTATATTTTTCTTGACAATGTAAGGGCTTGTTCACACGACCATGTAGTGTTTTGCGGTCCGCAAATTGCAGATCCGCAAAACACGGATGCCGACCTTGCAATTTGCGGAACGGGCGGCCCTTTATAGAAATGCCTATTCTTGTCCACAAAACGGACAAGAATAGGACATGACTTATAAGTTTTGCAGGGCCACGGAACGGATGCGGACAGCACACGGAGTGCTGTTCGCATCTTTTGCGGCCCCATTTAAGTGAATTGGTCCACACCCGAGCCGCCAAAAATGCGGCTCGGATGTGGAACCAAACCACGGTCATCTGAATAAGCCCTAACAATGATGTTCCTTTTTATACATAATTTCATTACATTCTCCGCTATGGAATCATGATATATGTTACTATTATCATCTATTCTTAATATATTCCAAATGTCTCTTTAAATTCTCCTTTTATGACTTATACTCTTGTCTATATCTATACCAGGCCGTGAACAAGGTCTAGGTTAGAACGAAACGTTGGCCAGTGACTAAATATTACTTTTTCTGGATTAAAGAATATAACAAAAAAAAATAAGAAGTTCATACAACAGAACTTAGAGTGCCGTGGTTTGTTCTAATTTGTGAAGATTCAATGTACCACTGAGCACCGCCTTCGTCCCAGAGGTGTGCCGTTCAACCTTCTCTTCCGAAATAGGGAGTGGAATTGAAGATGTGATACTGGTAAATGACCTCTGAGATTTCGTGACACGGTCGCAATTAACCATGGCACGAGAGGGGTTAAACGTCTGTGATCGGCGTTGCCTCTGACTGTTGACACTATTGGCGGATGTCTGCTGTGTAAAAAGTGCTTTCGACACCCGTTCAGTTCCCGAGTAGGTACCATGTTTGAAGACCCGGCATGTGTCATACAGGTATGGCGGGTGTTGGGAAGGGGGGTAAAGGAACTATCTCTCCAAGACAACCCATTTTTAAAAAGAATCTGCTACAACTCTGGGGTGCTGTCTCTAACCCTGGCAATCAACTGTTCTTGCCAAGGAACATGTACATTTGGATCTGTCAAGTGTGTACATCCTTATTCACCATTATCTCCCTCATGCCTTGCTGGGGCTGTAAACATTTTTGCCCATTTTGAGATGCCCCCTTTATTATTTCATATTTGTCCTACTGAATGCTTTCTGATAAACAAAATGCAAAATTAGACAGAAGATAATCTGAGCAAATGCTTGGAATACATATTACTGCAGACTGAGAGCACTTGGGGGGTTCTCTATCTCTCATGGTGCTGTACAGATGCTCAACGACTGCTTGATACAAAAATGGGGACATAGAGACTTCCTACTGCACACCTACAGCACATCCTTAGCAGAAAGCACAGTCAGCTTTGTATTTCTGCCAGGGAAGCCCTTGTTAAATTTTAATGCTGATGCATGAACAGTGCTTACATTTTCTTAGTGAGAACAAATGCAGCAACCTAGGTGGAGTTCTGAGGGGATGGAGGTGGTAGTCAAAGTATTCACAGTGGCTGGACATCTCTCCACCAAATATTCATCACTTCTTAGGACTTTTCAGTGATGAGGAGAGTAGGGGGTTGCTAATGGGATGATTGGAATAGCGCTTTGGGGCACACCAAGAGTACAGTATCGTGGCTGGTGGAAGGTGGGGTGTCCTTGGTGTTACTGTACAAAATCATAGTCAGGAGACCGAGATGAAGTTGGACTTAGAGTTTTCTTTACTTAGCAGCAAGTTGTTCAACACATCCAAACAGGGATGGACTGGGACAATAAAGTGGCCCTGGACTTCAGCCAGACCGGCCCACTTTATTTTTCCCAAACACACTCAAAAAAAAACATAAGTAAAAACATTCCACTGTAAGTATAAACAGGTTTTTTATTTTTACTCTTAATTTAGAAAAAAAAATCCCCCTCCATAATGGTGCCATCCACAGATCCCCCCCATAAGTGTCATCCACAGACCCCCCCCCCATAAGTGTCATCCACAGACCCCCCCCATAACAGTGCCATCCACGGATCCCCCTCCCTATAACAGTGCCGTCATCCATAGATCCCCCTCCCCGCCACTCACAGTAGTATACATTAATAAATCGGTATCCTGCAGGCTGCAGACAGTAACTTTAATTTTAACACAGCGCTCATCTCTTTACTACCTTACATTCAGCTCCCTCCAGCCTCCAGTAACAAGTGCGGGCGGCAGCGCTCACTCACTGACGTCACGCGCCTGCGCCGCCTAGTGGGAGGAGCAGCGGTGTGACGTCAGTGAGTGAGCACCGCCCCCACACTGCCTGCTGTTACTGGAGCTGAGTCAGTGTAAGATAGTAAAGAGATGAGCGCTGATTTTTAAGTTAACATACTGACAGCAAAAAAATTAAAATGGCTCGGGACCGGCCGGGCCCCCCCCCGGGGTCCAGGCCCCTTACTGGGGTATCGGCTTTACCCCCCTGATGGCGGCCCTGGCCGGCCCATAATTCGATCGGCCCACCGGGATTCTCCCGGTACTCCCGATGGCCAGTCCATCGCTGCATCCAAACAAGAAGGTACATAGTCTTACAAGCCAGTATCATAAACAACGGTCTGGATCGACTGAAGCAATGTTTCCTAAATCTCAATGTATGGATCTCTCTGCATTCCGACACTGCCAGGACCTACCGCATCACAGTCCGTTCCCAATCAGCCGCAACCCAGCAAACATGTTTAGAATAGTATGGACAAAAACCACTGTGCGCAGTGTTTTTCTTTTAGCATATTTGCTGGTTGTCAGGTAACTGTAACTGAACACAGTGGGAAAAAATGTCTGAGCTCAAGCTACTTTAGCTCTGTCTTTCTTCTAGAAAGTTCTACATAGACAAGGTAGGGATCTGCTCCAGCCAAAGCAATGGGTACACCAGTGCACTCTCCAAGTCCAGAGGGCCACCCCATTAGAAATGGGTGACATGGCTTGTTTGCTTCTACGCTTGTCAAAAATGCTGCAACAGTATTCCAATGTACACAAAGTACTCTTTTGGGCCACGCCACTCCCTTATGAATGTGCACCATTGGCCAACACACACAAATGCTCCCTCACATGATGATGTGCACGGTTACACACTTGCCCAACAAATCTGTCATGGCTGCTGCCACAGAGGTAAACAGCCTGGGCCCTATGTGGTGTCCTCATCCTTTGATGCTCAGTAGTCCCATTGTGACACACGCAGTGCTCAGTCTATGTAAACTTTCATGGGTAATACCATACTGATTTTCTAGAGGCTGGCATTTTGATTTGCAGTTGGACAGACCTGTCAATCCAATAAATTAGCAATGTGGTAAATGGGTTGGAGTGCAACAATGGAAGCCAGCAAGGAGATATCTTAGGTCCACTCACAATTGCTTTCAGCTGCTTCAGACCTCTGGGCTTGATTATAATTTTGGAAAACTGGTCCTGGGTAAGTGTGGTGTCAGCACAGTATGTGGATCGTACATACAGGCTCATTCTCCATCTCCCTGGCGAAAAAATCGATAAAACGTATGGTATTCCATGGATGGAGGAAGAGCAACACAGACACTAAACTGATGTGAACCTGCAGCACAGGGACCAAGAAGCAACCAACAGAAATGGTTCAGCACCGCTGCTGGCCGCTCTAGTGTCCCCTGTTGAAGCGGCAGAAGTGGGGTGCAATAATAAAATCTCCAAGTCCACAGGGCCATCCGATAAGAAACAGGGAAGCTGGCTTGTCTGTTTTGCACTTGATAAAATTTGCTGCAACAATATTAAAATCTGCACAAAAGCACCTTTTTGGGCCATGGCTCTTCCCCTATGGATACTCAAGCTGGTCCGAGACACATACACAAATGTGCCCCCAACTGCTGATGTGCACAGTTGCACATCTGATTCAAAAATGAATCTGTCATGGCTGCCACCAGGCAGATGCCACACTGATTTTCTAGTGGCTGACACTTTGATTTGCAGTTGAAAAGACCTGTCAATCCAATCAATTAGTGCTGAGGTGAATGGGTTGGATTGCAACAGTGGAAGCCAAAAAGGCGGCAACCTAGTTTTCTTACAACATTGCTTGCAGTTGCATCAGACCACGGGGCTTGATCCTGCTTTCAGAGACCTGGACCAGGCAGGGCGGCTGTGGTGGCCCTGGAGAAGTGTGTACCAGTACAGCTGTGGATTGCATGAATCAGGCTTGTTCTCCATCTCTCTGGCCAAAAAATCCATAGAACGTATGGTATCTCACGGAAGGGTGGGCAGCGCAAACAGTAAACTGATGTGAACTTGCAACACTGGGGCCTTGCAGCAACAAACAGAAATGGCACCCCACTAGCGGTGGCCTGTCTATCTCCCCTTTGAAGCAATGGGAAATTCAGAGCGCCATCCCATCAGAAACGGTGCGAGGCAGCTTGTCTGTTCTGTGCTTGCCAAAATATTCTGCAGCAGGAATTCCAATATGCATAAATGTGCCTTTTCAAACCATCCTCCTCCCCTGTGGACAGCAACCCTGGCAGACCTACACAAACAAGTAAGTCTTCATCTGCTGATGGGCTTGGTCGCACACCTGAGCAATGAATGAAGCCATCATGGCTGCTGCCAGGGATATAATCATTCAGGGCCTTTTTGATGGACTCTTCCCAGGAGGCTGAGGGGTCCTATTGTGACTCATGCAGCATTCCGTCTATGCACATTTTCATGGGACAGGCCTGTGAATCCAATAAATGAGCTCTGTGGTGAATGGGTTGGATTTCAACAGTGGAATGGAGGCACTCTAATCTTCACACACGATTGCTTGCAGCTGCCTTGGAGCTCTGGGCTTGATCCTGATTTTGGAAACCTGGACCAGGTAGGGCAGGTCCTGTAGAAGTGTGGTACCATAACATTTCATGGATTGTACAGACACACCTGTTCTTTATCTATAGAATATACGACATCCCATGGAATGGGGAGTGACGCAAACACTAAACTGATGTGAACCTGCAACATACAAACCAGAATAAACTACCAGAAATAGTTCTGCACCACTTTAGTGGCCCCCTACTTGAAGTAGTGTTGGACTGGGGTTCCTGGAGCCAAGAGAGGATTTTTCTTGAGGCTAAACTCTTTTATAATCAATACATTTTAATAGCCAATTTTTTTCCACCTGGATCTTTGGGGCCCACTATGCGATCAAAGCTTGGCCCCCGGAAAGGCCCTCTGGTACTCTGATGGTCCAGTCCAACCTTGAGTAGGTGGGTAGTACGCACTACAATGTAGGGAACCATCAATGAATGGTGGTAGATCACATCTCTGAAGCGTGTAAAATTGTAATTGCGTGGTAGACTGTAACTTGTAATTTGCTTAGCAAAAATTATATATATATATATATATATACAGTATATACTGGAATATATATACTGTGTATATATATATATATATATATATATATATATATTAATATATATATATTAAATTTAATTTATATAATTAATAATATTATATTATTTAATTCATATATATATAAATTATAAATGTACAATAAAAAGCAGAACTTAAAAAGTCATTCTGTAGACCTTTGTGGCGTCTTGCTTTCTTCTAGCATTTCAACCCTAAGTAGCATAGACAGGGAAAAGGAGGAGGTTTGAAGGTCAGACACATAAACTCTTGACACACAAGTCTGCCCTTGGTAATGCGACCTAATCAAGATTTCAGTCATGAGTAATTTTGGGTTTCGGTATTTGGCAGTTAATAAGCTGAAACGTATGCTGCATGTAAAGATATTTCAATTATCTCTACCTGTGTATGAACAATGCAGTCATTTTACTTAGTAAATTTATTTATTGTTGAGATGCCATAGATTAATTATTTATCTTCAATACAAGTGAATAGGGAGATTTATCTAGTGCAAGGTAACAGTGGAATTTTCCACAGCAGTCATTCAAGTATACGTTTTTTTTAGATACAATGGGGCTATATGATACTCAAAATGACCCTCTTTTGGCAGACACTTGCCCATTAAAGTCTATGACATCAATGTATACATTGGGTGCACAATAATTTTAACCTAACCTAATTTTTAGTTAGTTGTATTCTCTTGATCAGAGTTGGACCATCCCACCAGAGGATCCTCCTGTGAGTCCAAGCTTTGATACAATAATGGGCCCCTTATAAAACAGAACAGAACAGGCCTGACAGAAGATAATTTGGAGCAGACCTTGGAACCAATAACTACCAGATATTTTACCTTACTGATGATACGTCTCAGATATGCAATGATAACAAAAATTACTTAGGTCGGCTGCATTGAGAACTACAGCACTCTGTTACGGTCACTGTATCTGGCATATTTGCCGACTTATGGCCAAACAAAAAATACTACATGCACCATATAAATTATGTAAGGGGGTAATAAAATCAGCGAAAAATACACAATGGAATACAGGGGGCCAAAGTAAGTAAGACCAAGCCAAAAATATTTTTTAAATACATAAATAAAAAAAAAAACAAGGTCAGAACATGTAGGGCGCCTAATAGGTAAATTGTGGTCTATTATGTTCAGAAAATATAATTTGTAATTGGATTGAAAATTGGCTTCACGATCGTGTCCAAAGAGTTGTGGTTAATGATTCCTACTCTGAATGGTCCCCGGTTATAAGTGGTGTACCCCAAAGTCCAGTGCTGGGTCCGCTATTATTTAACTTATACATAGATAGATCTTCTTTTGTTTCAGGGATATTGTGTTATACAGAGCTGTTCAGCTATTTGTAATTGTTACTCAGGGAGTTGGTACTACTGTTAGGTAGACATGTAATCTTATGTACAGGCAGCCATTTTATCATATGCTTTAGTGTTAATGCAAATGTTATAGTACATGCTATCTATACTTTATACTTATACTTGCTATTTGTATTCTTGTAGTTTTACCAAACAATCCTATTTTGCCAATCAAACCAACCTGTTGACCAATAAACAAGTTAGACTACATAGAACAGTCCTCTCATTTGGACGACAGGAATGGTTTATGCAGAATGTCAGAGAATGGTTTATGCAGAATGTCAGACTGCACCCTATGTGAACGTGTATGAAGACAGAACACAAGCTATCTTGGACAAACTTACTGTTTGTGTCTCCACTTGGAAATGAGGTTCAATATAGATAAATGTAAAGTTAGGCACTTGGGGACAAATAATGTGCATGCAGCATACGTCCTAGGGGGAGTAAAACTGGGAGTCACTTGTTGAGAACGATCTGGGTGTATTAGTAAATCATAACCTAAATAACAGCATGCAATGCCAGTCAGCTCCCTTTAAAGCCAACAGAAGTTTGTCTGTATTTTGTCTGTATTAAAAGAGGGACAGGGATGTAATATTGCCACTATACAAAGTATTGGTACAGCCTCACCTGGAATATGCGGTTTAGTTCTGAGCACCAGTCCATAAAAAGGACGCCCTGGAGTTAGAAAAAGTGCAAAGGAAAGCAACTAAACTCATAAAGGGACTGGAAGACCTTAGTTATGAGAAAAGATTAAATGAACTGAATTTGTTTAGCCTTGAAAAAAGACGTATAAGGGGGGCACATGATTAACCTGTACAAATATATAAACGGACTATACTAAAAACATTGAGAGAAGCTATTCTATGTTAAACCTTCTCAAAAAACAAGGGGCCACTCCCTACGCTTGGAGAAAAAAAGATTCAGTCATAAGAGGCGACAAGCATTCTTTACAGTAAGATCTGTGATCTGTGAATAGCCTGCCGCAGGAGCTGGTCACAGAAAATACAGTAGATGGCTTCTAAAAAGGTTTAGATGACTTTTTATTTCAAAACAACATTGAGGCTTATGACAGTGTATAGAAATCTCGTTCTACACACCCTTTCCCTTTGGCCTAACCCCTTTTTAAAAGGAAGATGGACATTGATTCAGGGATTTGTTCTGTGGATCACTATAGCACGATTACAGGTTGGATTTGACTTTTTTCTTTTTCCAACCTTAACAACTATCTAACTATGTAACTATAGCATATGTGCTGGAAAGCCGGATCCCAGTATAGTGAATGGTGCACTGTGGTATCCGGCTATGTTGTAAATAGTGAACTCCAGCAGCTTGTTTCTCTGCCGCAACAGACTGCCAGAATTCACAACGCAGACATGAACATGGCCTTAGAAGTAAATGTCCATATGTCTTGTATACACAAAAGGTGGGCCCCAAGAATAATTTCCTCTGGTGGGCCCTAGGAAATTCAATTCGACACTGCTCTGGATAAAATATAAAATATCAATATAAAGAATATAAAAGACAATAACAACAATACAAACTTCTACCTAACCATAGCCTAAACTGCTCTGAACCATCAAGCCATGAACTCCACAAGACCTTTGAAGGCACCATGTGCAAGATAGGGTCTACATGAATCGCATATTCATTAAAGATGCCTTGGGCACCCATAATCCTGTTACAAGTTCACCGGTTCTTCTTCTTTGAAAGACTTTTGCTAGGTACTAACCACTTCATATGTGGAACATATGACAAGACATGCCATTTTGGAGATGTTCTGACCCAGTTGTCCAACCATCACAACTTGTTCAGATGCTTATGCTTGCCCATTTTTTCCTACTTCTACCACATAATCTTCAAGAACTGGTCCTGCCTAATGTAGCCTGCACATCGACATGTGCCATTAGCGGTACTTGTCACTAGTTTCGGGTTGGAGTCACACATGGCGTAATTTTACGATACAGACATATCTGATGCAAAATTTAATGCAGACTTAGGTGCAGATTTTCTACAGACTAGTCTGGCCAATTCAAATGTAAACCATGCTGATTTTACTACGGAGTTGTCTGTGGAGTAATATTATGTCTTTCCCTATTATTTATTTCAGACTATGTAGGGCCAGCATGTTCCACAGCACTTACACAGTGCATCTATCCGTCTATACATATGTTGCTTTAGCATACTGTACGATAATATTCTAGGGGCCCTCTTAAAGAGCAGATGCTCAGCTTTAACCATACAAAATCCATTACACATTGCAGAGGTTTGCATGGCTGAAACTGAGCTTCCACAGAAGGAGCAAAATGTACCCAGGAGAGACTTAACTTTTTCACCGCCAGCCCAGTCCGTCGTCTTAGCTCAGGCTATAATTACATGTGGTTTCCATCAGCTGTGGGAGATTTTTTTGCAGTTATGTTTTTTTTCCATTTCTTTCGACAATGGATGATCAGTGCACTAAATTATTCATCACTACAGGGGAAGGGTTGGGGTTACCCATACTTTTTACATGGTAAGGGTCTCTGTAAATGTAAAGGCTTAGCAAAGTTTCTAAAGTAATATAGAATAATTTGAGGGCTGTAGTTTCTAAAATAGGGTCATTTATGGTGGTTTCTATTATGTAACCTTCTGAAACTGAATTGGTCGTTACAAAGTCTGCTTTGGAAATTTTCTTGCAATTTTAAAAAAAAATTGCTTCTAAAAAAAAAAAAATGACATTTACAAAATGATGCCAGCATAAAGTAGGCGAATGGTGAATGTTAATGACTTATTTTGTGAGGTATCACTATCTGTTTTAAAAGCAGAGAAATTCAAATTTAGAAAATTGAGATTTTATTTCTACATTTTCCATAAAATTGGGATTTAAAAAAAAAAAAGGTAAAACATGTTGACAAAAATTTACCACTAACATGAAGTACAATGTCTCACAACAAAACAATCTCAGAATCGGTTGAATAAATAAATGCATACCAAAGTTATTACCACATAAAGTGGCACGTCAGCAAATTTCTCCATCACATTATACACTGCTCGTGTCCAGGGGTTACGACCACCGTGCAATCCAGCAGCAGTGGTGGTGCTTGCACACTATAGGAAAAAGTTCCAGCCTGTCTGATGGCTGGGACCGTTGAGGGTGCATAGGATAGCACATTTTCCTATAGTGTGCATACACGACCACCGCCACTGGATTGCAGGGTGGTTGTTACCATGGAAACGAGTAGTCTATAATTTGATGGAAAATGAATCCAGCCAGCAAAGGAAGCAATATGGACAATCACAATACATTAGTAAGTGCCATGATAAATGCCGTTTACTGAAGTGAGACAGTGAGAAGTGAGGTTAACCTAACAGAGGCAGTTACATACATTTAGAAACACACTGTTCTTTTCTGTATTTTGTAGGTATATTTTGTGGGAATGTCAGTGAGACCACTGTAGATGGATTACAAATGATGCTTGGGAATGGCCTGTAAGTGTTAACGACATGTGAAATGGTGCATGCAAAGTATACATTTACTAGAAGGCTGGACGTTCCCCCCCAAAAAAATCCTATAGGTGAAGTCACTGTAAAGAAATTCTAGTTCATCGAGTATTCTGGAGAAAGTGTGAAGCCCATGTATTAGTAAAAAATATAAATGTCCTTGTTTTCTTGTCTGGAAATGCACCTGCGAGTGGCTCGGTCTCAAGTTTCTGAGAGAAAAAAGAGGGACAGAACTTAGCAAGTTGTCCCTGTCCTAATAACATCCATATTTCTTTTTTTATTCTTCTTCTTTTTATTAATTTTTCAAATAAACAATTAACACGTGATTATAACAATCAGAAGGTTTGTTCAGAAACATCCATGTTTCTAAATGTATACATGCATACATCACCATAGTAATAAATGTTACCTCAATTGATATTTTCGTATGGCTCTTTGCTTTACTAAATGTTGCATGATTTGCCCGGAGAGTGCCATACAGAACCATTTACTGCAAAGCAGGGTGTAGGAAGGCGCAAGGGTCCGTCATTGACGGAAGGTATGTGTCACCGAGATTCCTGGCCTCGGTGAGGTAAAAGACGGTAATTTCATGTGTGGGCGGCAGCTAGTGCTGGCTGACATGGTTTTGCTATTTAGTATGGCTGTAAAGCCGATCTGGGCCGGCTCTTACTGGGAGCAGCCAAAGTGCAGGGTGGGTGGCTTCTCCCCACGTTCCAGGCCGGGTCTTTGTTTGGGCTACAAAACACAGGCAGCACTTACAAGTGGTAGGAATTTACTCCTCTCTGACAGTGATGCTCTGTCAGTCTCTGTGTTGGGACCTTGGAGTTTGGGCCTGGGTAAAGGCCTGCTACCTTGTTGGCGTGAGAGCAGGTGGTTTCTGCTATGTCCAAGGACTTCTGCATTGCTGCATGGTGTGAACAAACACCAGACTCAAGGTGACTGTTTTCCTTGAAACTGACTTTTTGTTTTGCTTATCCTTATGTGTGAATAAACACCGAACTGTTTAAGTTAAAGATGTTGTCGTTGCCTCTATACTGCCTCTGCAAGCCTGTCTACCAGAGCAAATCCCCACAAGGGACAGACTGGGATTAAAAGTCAGCCTTAGCACACAAACCCCCAGCAGCCCACATACAGTATTGTCTCCTCTCCCACTTTTTCAGAAAAATACATACAATTTTACATTTCTTGGTCACACCCCTCCCTTAAAGGGAGTCTGTCACCAGGAAATTCCCTGCTAAACCTGGCACAATGCCTTGTAGGACTACCTCAGCTGAATTTAATGGCACCTTTCGTTAAGCTGGGGGAAGTGACTATGCAGGAAGCAGGCCCTGTCAATCAAGGAGATTAGGGGGCTGGCAGAGGAAGCAGGATAAGCAAGGGTGCACACAGTGGCTTGGACCCGCCCTCTGTGCACCTAACTGCTCATTTGCATATGGATTAAATGTAGTTTTTCTCCAAAACAAAGCAACGGATCACTGATTGTAAGGTATTATTACATTCAGCTGAGCTAGTTCTATAAGGCAGTGCGCCCGGTTTAATAGGGAATGAAAACAGTAAAAACTGTTCCTGGTGACAGTATGCAAATCACACTATCAACACAAGCAGGAAAATAAAAGTGGAAAATAAAAGCACCTAATCATATGGTCTGAGGCAGCTGTATAGTTGCATTTTGAGTCAGAGAGAAGTGTATGTGTAACGGGGTTCCGAAGGTGCACTCGGTCCCCCATTACCCGCATTACCTGTTGCTTAGCTTTGGGAATGAGGATCTGTGGGTGGCTCCCTGCTCCGTAGTCTGCCTTGAGCGCCGAGCTGATCACTCGGTGCTCAACTGGTTGATCTGTCGGTCATGTGACGCTGGCCACGTCACATGACCCTCACTCCCCACTATAAATACAGGCAGGCTGCTAGTCACAGGTTGCGTGTTAATTTCTAGGTTCCTGGCTATTTGTTGGACTACTGAATACTCACCTGATTCCGTTCCCTGACGATCCTTTGCCTGCTCCTCCTGTACTGCGCATCCGTCCTGGTATTGTGACCTCGGCTCCCACCTGACTACTCTCTTAGGACTCCTCTTGTACTTCTCTGCTCTCCTGGTATTTGACCCCGGCTTCTCCTGACCATTCTTTGCTTAACCCTTTGTACCCTTTGGTTCTGACCCGGTCCGTTCATATTTCGTATTTTGTCTTGTCTGTCTTCCCTGCACGTATCCTAAGTTAGGGACTGTCGTCCAGTTGTCCCCTGTCATCAGGACTCGTGAGGCAAGTAGGCAGGGCCAGGGATGAGGGTGGAGCGCAGTGGTCACTATCCCTCCCCCTGTGTGTGTGTGGACGTGACCGTTACAGATTAACAGGCCCAATAACCACTGTATCATGAATCCTCTTACTACCCTGACTGACCATGTCTCTAACTTGACACAGATGGTGCATGAGCTAGGAGAGAAACTCAGTTCTTTTGAGTTAGGGCAAGGTTCTTCCACTCCCCTGCCCTCCAGTCCACATTTTGAACCCCAGATCAAGCTCCCAGAACCCTTTTCTGGAGACCGGAAGAGCTTTCTTTCCTTTAAGGAGAGTTGCAAACTCTACTTCCGTTTGCGCCCCGTGTCCTCCGTTCCCGAGAGCCAACGCGTGGGGATTATCATTTCTCTTCTACAGGGTGATCCCCAGGACTGGGCATTTTCGTTACCTCCTGGGGCCAGTTGTCTAACTTCTGTGGAGGTTTTTTTTCAGGCCCTGGTAACCCTCTATGACGAACCAGACAGGGCCTTGGTAGCCAAGACGGCTCTTAGGGCACTGGTTCAGGGCCATCTCCCTGCGGAGGAGTATTGCACCCAATTCAGATGGTGGTGTGTCCCCTCAAGATGGAATGAACCAGCCCTGAAGAGTCAGTTTAGGTCTGGTCTATCTGATAATTTAAAAGATCTATTAGTCAATTATCAAATCCCTGAGACCTTAGAGGAGATGATGACCCTAGTTGTCCGACTTGACAGACGAGTTAGAGAGAGACGACAAGAACGACAGTTCTGTTCTCAGATGGTGGTCCAGCCAAAGGCCTTTTCCAGGGACAACACTGAGGTCTCCACCGAGGAACCCATGCAGGTTGGCATGACCCGGGCTAATCTTCGTCGCAGACGCGGAGAGTGCTTCTACTGTGGAGATCCTGGCCATTGGATCAACAAGTGTCCTAAGAGGGTCCTCACTGACAAGTCTCCTAAGGCAAGACAACCTAAAAACCAGGTACACCCTGATTTTTCTAAATGTATGCTTTTGGTACCCATAACAATTTCTCTGGGGGTTAATAAGTGGCCGCGTAAGGCCTTTATTGATTCCGGTTCAGCGGCCAGCTTTATTGACTTTGAGTTTGCTAGTAAATTGGGTATTCCAATGTTTGCTTTACCTACACCTATCCATGTCATGGCTATTGAGGCTACTCCCCTGATTGGTGGTACGGTGAGGTCATGTACCTCTGAAATTTCTCTGACCGTGGGTGTGTGCCACTCTGAGAGATGTTCTCTTCTAGTCCTGGAGAACCTACCGGTTGAGGTGGTACTAGGGTTGCCTTGGCTCCGTTTACATAACCCCACAATTGATTGGTCCAAAGGAGAGTTGGTGAAATGGGGACCTAAGTGTGACTCATGCTTGTCCGTGGTCCAGGCTGGGGTTTCAGTAAGGTCTAATACATTACCCTCTGTTATTAAAGAATATTCTGATGTGTTCTCGTCCCCTACTCCAGAGGTTCTACCCCCCCATAGACCTTATGATTGCGCCATAGAGCTAATAGAGGGTGCCGAATTTCCTAAAGGGCGAATTTATAATCTTTCAGGGCCCGAACGCAAGGCTATGGAAGATTATATTAAGGAGAGCCTTGCTAAAGGGCATATTAGACCTTCAGTCTCTCCTATGGGAGCAGGGTTTTTCTTTGTTAAAAAGAAGGATGGTGGTCTTAGGCCTTGTATTGATTACCGGAGATTAAATAAAATCACTGTCCAAAATAGATACTCTCTCCCATTGATTCCGGATTTATTTAACCAGGTTTTGGGGGCAACCTAGTTTTCCAAGATTGACCTGAAAGGGGCATACAATCTAATCCGAATCAAGGAGGGAGATGAATGGAATACTCCGATAGGACACTTTGAATATCAGGTGATGCCTTTTGGACTCAGCAATGCCCTAGCTGTGTTCCAAAACTTAATAAACGATATTCTTAGGGAGTTCTTAGGTAAATTTATTATTGTTTATCTTGACGACATTTTGATATTCTCTCCTGATTTCGAATCTCATGTGTCTCATGTCAAACAAGTATTAGAGGTGTTGAGGGAGAACCAGCTATCCGCTAAGCAAGAGAAATGTGTCTTTGGTGTACAGGAGATACTGTTTCTAGGGCACGTTTTGACTCCTCACGCCTTTAAGATGGATCCTGGTAAGGTTTTAGCAATTAAGGAATGGGTAAGGCCTTCATCCTTAAAGGCTTTACAACGGTTTTTGGGTTTCGCTAATTACTACCGTAAATTTATCATGAATTTTTCTGTAATTGCTAAGCCATTGACCGACCTTACTAAGAAAGGGGCGGATTTGGAGAATTGGTCTACCAAGGCCATTTCTTCATTTGAAACATTAAAAAAGGCATTTAGTAGCGCTCCCATTCTGATCCAGCCTGATCAGGAGAGACCCTTTATTGTGGAGGTGGATGCGTCCGAGGACGGCGCAGGAGCAGTCCTTTCACAAGGTCCTGCTAGCCTCACTAACCTGAGACCGTGTGCCTTCTTCTCTAGGAAATTCTCTCCCACAGAGAGAAACTACGACATAGGGAATAGGGAGCTGCTGGCTATTAAATGGGCATTTAAGGAGTGGAGGCATTTTTTGGAGGGGGCAAGGCATCGAGTAACTGTTGTCACTGATCATAAAAACCTAATGTTTCTCGAGTCTGCTAAGAGGTTGAATCCCCGACAAGCCCGATGGGCTCTGTTTTTTACCCGTTTTGATTTCTCCATTATGTTCAGGCCGGGAAGTAAAAATGTGAAGGCAGACGCATTATCGCGGAGCTTCCATGCTTTTCAACCCACTGAGACGCCGCCTGAATCCATCCTACCAGCAAACATCTTCTTAGCGGCTCTAACCCAGGATTTCTCGGCTCGCATTAAGGCTGAACAACATCTGGCACGGCATCCACCCCAACAGATAAGTTGTTTGTCCCCGTACAATTTTGTCTCCAGCTGTTGGGTGAGTGTCACGATTCTGCCTTTTGTGGACATCCGGGTGTTGAGGGCACTAAGGATCTGGTTTCTAGATCTTATTGGTGGCCCACTCTGACCAGGGATGTCAAGTCCTACGTGTCAGCCTGTGAGGTTTGTGCCAGGTCTAAGACACCTAGGACTCGCCCTGCTGGTAACCTACGACCTCTACCCATTCCCAGTAGACCCTGGTCCCATATCTCGATGGACTTTATAACTGACCTATCGCTGTGGTTTGGGTAGTGGTCGATAGGTTTAGCAAGATGGTTCATTTCATTCCCCTGTCTAAACTTCCGAATGCTAAAACCCTGGCGTCTATTTTTGTGAGAGAGATTGTTCGTTTACATGGCATCCCGGAAAATATTGTTTCTGACAGGGGTGTGCAGTTTGTGTCCAAATTCTGGAGGGCCTTCTGTCAAAGATGTAAAATTTCGTTGTCTTTTTCTTCCGCCTACCATCCTGAGAGTAATGGGCAGACTGAACGCCTTAATCAGTCTGTGGAACAATTCCTGAGGTTGTATGTTGCTGATGACCAGCAATTATGGGTCAAATTCCTTCCGTTGGCTGAATTTGCTTTGAATAACCGTGTCAATTCTTCTGCTGGGTTCTCCCCTTTCTTTTGTAACCATGGTTTTCATCCCCGTTTTCATTCTGGGTCGTCCGTCTCCTCCTCTAACCCTGAAGCTGATAAACTCTCCTCCGAACTGTGCACAGTTTGGGCCCGGGTTCAATCGAACCTAGAAAAGGCTCAAAGTTCTCAAAAACGCAAGGCCGATAGGAGACATTCAAGGGGGGTGAACTTTCAGGTTGGGGATAAAGTATGGTTGTCCTGCAGTACCTGATTCACTGGAAGGGGTATGGACTTGAAGAGAGATCTTGGGTACCTGCCAGGGAGGTTCATGCTCCTAGACTGGTTCGTAAATTTCATTTAGAACACCCTGAAAAGCCATCGCCTGAAGTCTTGGGTCCGGTGGCCCCTCGTAAAAAAAGGGGGGGTACTGTAATGGGGTTCCGAAGGTGCACTCGGTCCCCCATTACCCGCAGACCTGTTGCTTAGCTTTGGGAATGAGGATCTGTGTTTGACCTCATTCCCAGGGCGGCTTTACTGCTGGGTGGCTCCCTGCTCCGTAGTCTGCCTTGAGCGCCGAGCTGATCACTCGGTGCTCAACTGGTTGGTCTGTCGGTCATGTGACGCTGGCCACGTCACATGACCCTCACTCCCCACTATAAATACAGGCAGCCTGCTAGTCACAGGTTGCCTGTTAATTTCTAGGTTCCTGGCTATTTGTTGGACTACTGAATACTCACCTGATTCCGTTCCCTGACGATCCTTTGCCTGCTCCTCCTGTACTGCGCATCCGTCCTGGTATTGTGACCTCGGCTTCCACCTGACTACTCTCTTAGGACTCCTCTTGTACTTCTCTGCTCTCCTGGTATTTGACCCCGGCTTCTCCTGACCATTCTTTGCTTAACCCTTTGTACGGCGTAGCTCTCTTGGTTCTGACCCGGTCCGTTCATGTTCCGTATTTTGTCTTGTCTGTCTTCCCTGCACGTATCCTAAGTTAGGGACTGTCGTCCAGTTGTCCCCTGTCATCAGGACTCGTGAGGCAAGTAGGCAGGGCCAGGGGTGAGGGTGGAGTGCAGTGGTCACTATCCCTCCCCCTGTGTGTGTGTGGACGTGACCGTTACAGTATGTCACCATTGTACAAACATCAATATAACCAGTAATACCGCCATACAGTGACCAAATAGTAGTCAGATACAGCGTAAGGTCTCTGCAGACCACACAAGTGAGTACACCACTGATCCAACACAGGGACAAAATAAACTGTTATATCCAGTTACTGCATCCAATGCACAACCTTCCACTTGGGGCTAATGCACATGACTGTGCTTTTTGTCTGCATGCGAACCAGCCTTATTTTGCGGGTCAGATGCGGACCCATTCACTTAAATTGGACCTCAAAAGATGCAGACAGCACACCGTGTGTGGTCCACATCCATATGTCCATGGCCCTGTAAAAATATAGAACATGCAGATCCACAAATGTAGAATGCACACGGCTGGTGTAACAGAGCGGCAGGCCAAGCATGCACACTGCCGTTCAGCTCTACAGGAGTTCCAGAGACAACCAAACGCAGCGCTCTTGCACTATTTCCGGAACTCCCATAGAGATGAATGGAGCGACAGCTCGCATGCTCGACCTCTTGTACTGTTCATGTCGGGAATCTCCAAGGGCTATAGGCTCTTAGGTGTACGACCACCACAAATCTAATAGTTATACCCTATCCTATAGTTAGGGAATAACTTTTAACATTTGGCATACCCCTTTAACCACCTCCGGACCGCCTAACGCAGGATCGCGTTCCGGAGGTGGCAGCGCTGCGCACAGTCACGCATATATGCGTCATCTCGCGAGACGCGAGACTTCCTGTGAACGCGCGCACACAGGCGCACGCGCTCACAGGAACGGAAGGTAAGAGAGTTGATCTCCAGCCTGCCAGCGGCGATCGTTCGCTGGCAGGCTGGAGACGTGTTTTTTTTAACCCCTAACAGGTATATTAGACGCTGTTTTGATAACAGCGTCTAATATACCTGCTACCTGGTCCTCTGGTGGTCCCCTTTGTTTGGATCGACCACCAGAGGACACAGGTAGCTCAGTAAAGTAGCACCAAGCACCACTACACTACACTACACCCCCCCCCCGTCACTTATTAACCCCTTATTAGCCCCTGATCACCCCTGATCACCCCATATAGACTCCCTGATCACCCCCTGTCATTGATTACCCCCCTGTCATTGATCAACCCCCTGTAAAGCTCCATTCAGACGTCCGCATGATTTTTACGGATCCACTGATAGATGGATCGGATCCGCAAAACGCATCCGGACGTCTGAATGAAGCCTTACAGGGGCGTGATCAATGACTGTGGTGATCACCCCATATAGACTCCCTGATCACCCCCCTGTCATTGATTACCCCCCTGTCATTGATTACCCCCCTGTAAAGCTCCATTCAGACGTCCGCATGATTTTTACGGATCCACTGATAGATGGATCGGATCCGCAAAACGCATCCGGATGTCTGAATGAAGCCTTACAGGGGCGTGATCAATGACTGTGGTGATCACCCCATATAGACTCCCTGATCACCCCCCTGTCATTGATTACCCCCCTGTAAAGCTCCATTCAGACGTCCGCATGATTTTTACGGATCCACTGATAGATGGATCGGATCCGCAAAACGCATCCGGACGTCTGAATGAAGCCTTACAGGGGCATGATCAATGACTGTGGTTATCACCCCATATAGACTCCCTGATCACCCCCCTGTCATTGATTACCCCCCTGTAAAGCTCCATTCAGATGTCCGCATGATTTTTACGGATGCACTGATAGATGGATCGGATCCGCAAAACGCATACGGACGTCTGAATGAAGCCTTACAGGGGCATGATCAATGACTGTGGTTATCACCCCATATAGACTCCCTGATCACCCCCCTGTCATTGATTACACCCCTGTCATTGATCAACCCCCTGTAAAGCTCCATTCAGATGTCCGCATGATTTTTACGGATCCACTGATAGATGGATCGGATCCGCAAAACGCATCCGGACGTCTGAATGAAGCCTTACAGGGGCATGATCAATGACTGTGGTTATCACCCCATATAGACTCCCTGATCACCCCCCTGTCATTGATTACCCCCCTGTAAAGCTCCATTCAGATGTCCGCATGATTTTTACGGATGCACTGATAGATGGATCGGATCCGCAAAACGCATCCGGACGTCTGAATGAAGCCTTACAGGGGCATGATCAATGACTGTGGTTATCACCCCATATAGACTCCCTGATCACCCCCCTGTCATTGATTACCCCCCTGTAAAGCTCCATTCAGATGTCCGCATGATTTTTACGGATGCACTGATAGATGGATCGGATCCGCAAAACGCATCCGGACGTCTGAATGAAGCCTTACAGGGGCGTGATCAATGACTGTCATTATCACCCCATATAGACTCCCTGATCACCCCCCTGTCATTGATTACACCCCTGTCATTGATCAACCCCCTGTAAAGCTCCATTCAGATGTCCGCATGATTTTTACGGATCCACTGATAGATGGATCGGATCCGCAAAACGCATCCGGACGTCTGAATGAAGCCTTACAGGGGCGTGATCAATGACTGTGGTTATCACCCCATATAGACTCCCTGATCACCCCCCTGTCATTGATTACACCCCTGTCATTGATCAACCCCCTGTAAAGCTCCATTCAGATGTTTGCATGATTTTTACGGATCCACTGATAGATGGATCGGATCCGCAAAACGCATACGGACGTCTGAATGAAGCCTTACAGGGGCGTGATCAATGACTGTGGTTATCACCCCATATAGACTCCCTGATCACCCCCCTGTCATTGATTACACCCCTGTCATTGATCAACCCCCTGTAAAGCTCCATTCAGATGTTTGCATGATTTTTACGGATCCACTGATAGATGGATCGGATCCGCAAAACGCATACGGACGTCTGAATGAAGCCTTACAGGGGCGTGATCAATGACTGTGGTTATCACCCCATATAGACTCCCTGATCACCCCCCTGTCATTGATTACACCCCTGTCATTGATCAACCCCCTGTAAAGCTCCATTCAGATGTCCGCATGATTTTTACGGATCCACTGATAGATGGATCGGATCCGCAAAACACATACAGGCGTCTCCCTGGAGCCTTCCAGGGGGGGTGATCAATGACTGTGGTGATCACCCCATATAGACTCCTTGATCACCCCCCTGTCATTGATCACTCCCCCTGTCATTGATCACTCCCCCTGTCATTGATCACTCCCCCTGTCATTGATCACCCTCCTGTCATTGATCACCCTCTGTAAGGCTACATTCAGACATTTTTTTGGCCCAAGTTAGCGGAATTATATTTTTTTTTTCTTACAAAGTCTCATATTCCACTAACTTGTGTCAAAAAATAAAATCTCACATGAACTCACCATACCCCTCACGGAATCCAAATGCGTAAAATTTTTTAGACATTTATATTCCAGACTTCTTCTCACGCTTTAGGGCCCCTAGAATGCCAGGGCAGTATAAATACCCCACATGTGACCCCATTTCGGAAAGAAGACACCCCCAGGTATTCCGTGAGGGGCATATTGAGTCCATGAAAGATTGAAATTTTTGTCCCAAGTTAGCAGAACGGGAGACTTTGTGAGAAAAAAATTAAAAATATCAATTTCCGCTAACTTGTGCCAAAAAAAAAAAATTCTATGAACTCACCATGCCCCTCATTGAATACCTTGGGGTGTCTTCTTTCCAAAATGGGGTCACATGTGGGGTATTTATACTGCCCTGGCATTCTAGGGGCCCCAAAGCGTGAGAAGAAGTCTGGTATCCAAATGTCTAAAAATGCCCCCCTAAAAGGAATTTGGGCACCTTTGCGCATCTAGGCTGCAAAAAAGTGTCACACATCTGGTATCGCCGTACTCAGGATAAGTTGGGGAATGTGTTTTGGGGTGTCATTTTACATATACCCATGCTGGGTGAGATAAATATCTTGGTCAAATGCCAACTTTGTATAAAAAAATGGGAAAAGTTGTCTTTTGCCAAGATATTTCTCTCACCCAGCAAGGGTATATGTAAAATGACACCCCAAAACACATTCCCCAACTTCTCCTGAATACGGCGATACCACATGTGTGACACTTTTTTGCAGCCTAGGTGGGCAAAGGGGCCCATATTCCAAAGAGCACCTTTAGGATTTCACAGGTCATTTACCTACTTACCACACATTAGGGCCCCTGGAAAATGCCAGGGCAGTATAACTACCCCACAAGTGACCCCATTTTGGAAAGAAGACACCCCAATGTATTCCGTGAGGGGCATGGCGAGTTCCTAGAATTTTTTATTTTTTGTCACAAGTTAGTGGAAAATGCTGATTTTTTATTTATTTTTTTCATACAAAGTCTCATATTCCACTAACTTGTGACAAAAATAAAAACTTCCATGAACTCACTATGCCCATCAGCGAATACCTTGGGGTCTCTTCTTTCCAAAATGGGGTCACTTGTGGGGTAGTTATACTGCCCTGGAATTCTAGGGGCCCAAATGTGTGGTAAGGAGTTTGAAATCAAATTCTGTAAAAAATGACCTGTGAAATCCGAAAGGTGCTCTTTGGAATGTGTGCCCCTTTGCCCACCTAGGCTGCAAAAAAGTGTCACACATCTGGTATCTCCGTACTCAGAAGAAGTTGGGGAATGTGTTTTGGGGTATCATTTTACATATACCCATGCTGGGTGAGAGAAATATCTTGGCAAAAGACAACTTTTTCCATTTTTTTATACAAAGTTGGCATTTGACCAAGATATTTATCTCACCCAGTATGGGTATATGTAAAAAGACACCCCAAAACACATTCCTCAACTTCTCCTGAATACAGAGATACCAGATGTGTGACACTTTTTTGCAGCCTAGGTGGGCAAAGGGGCCCATATTCCAAAGAGCACCTTTCGGATTTCACAGGTCATTTTTTACAGAATTTGATTTCAAACTCCTTACCACACATTTGGGCCCCTAGAATGCCAGGGCAGTATAACTACCCCACAAGTGACCCCATTTTGGAAAGAAGACACCCCAAGGTATTCGCTGATGGGCATAGTGAGTTCATGGAAGTTTTTATTTTTTGTCACAAGTTAGTGGAATATGAGACTTTGTATGAAAAAAAAAAAAAAAAAAATCATCATTTTCCACTAACTTGTGACAAAAAATAAAAAATTCTAGGAACTTGCCATGCCCCTCACGGAATACCTTGGGGTGTCTTCTTTCCAAAATGGGGTCACTTGTGGGGTAGTTATACTGCCCTGGCATTCTAGCGGCCCAAATGTGTGGTAAGGAGTTTGAAATCAAATTCTGTAAAAAATGACCTGTGAAATCCGAAAGGTGCTCTTTGGAATGTGGGCCCCTTTGCCCACCTAGGCTGCAAAAAAGTGTCACACATCTGGTATCTCCGTACTCAGGAGAAGTTGGGGAATGTGTTTTGGGGTGTCATTTTACATATACCCATGCTGGGTGAGAGAAATATCTTGGCAAAAGACAACTTTTCCCAATTTTTTATACAAAGTTGGCATTTGACCAAGATATTTATCTCACCCAGCATGGGTATATGTAAAATGACACCCCAAAACAGATTCCTCAACTTCTCCTGAATACAGAGATACCAGATGTGTGACACTTTTTTGCAGCCTAAGTGGGCAAAGGGGCCCATATTCCAAAGAGCACCTTTCGGATTTCACAGGTCATTTTTTACAGAATTTGATTTCAAACTCCTTACCACACATTTGGGCCACTAGAATGCCAGGGCAGTATAACTACCCCACAAGTGACCCCATTTTGGAAATAAGAGACCCCAAGGTATTTCGTGATGGGCATAGTGAGTTCATAGAAGTTTTTATTTTTTGTCACAAGTTAGTGGAATATGAGACTTTGTAAGAAAAAAAATAAAAATCATCATTTTCCACTAACTTGTGACAAAAAATAAAAAATTCTAGGAACTTGCCATGCCCCTCACGGAATACCTTGGGGTGTCTTCTTTCCAAAATGGGGTCACTTGTGGGGTAGTTATACTGCCCTGGCATTCTAGGGGCCCAAATGTGTGGTAAGGAGTTTGAAATCAAATTCTGTAAAAAATGACCTGTGAAATCCGAAAGGTGCTCTTTGGAATGTGGGCCCCTTTGCCCACCTAGGCTGCAAAAAAGTGTCACACATCTGGTATCTCCGTACTCAGGAGAAGTTGGGGAATGTGTTTTGGGGTGTCATTTTACATATACCCATGCTGGGTGAGAGAAATATCTTGGCAAAAGACAACTTTTCCCATTTTTTTATACAAAGTTGGCATTTGACCAAGATATTTATCTCACCCAGCATGGGTATATGTAAAATGACACCCCAAAACACATTCCTCAACTTCTCCTGAATACAGAGATACCAGATGTGTGACACTTTTTTGCAGCCTAGGTGGGCAAAGGGGCCCATATTCCAAAGAGCACCTTTCGGATTTCACAGGTCATTTTTTACAGAATTTGATTTCAAACTCCTTACCACACATTTGGGCCCCTAGAATGCCAGGGCAGTATAACTACCCCACAAGTGACCCCATTTTGGAAAGAAGAGACCCCAAGGTATTTCGTGATGGGCATAGTGAGTTCATAGAAGTTTTTATTTTTTGTCACAAGTTAGTGGAATATGAGACTTTGTAAGAAAAAAAAAAATCATCATTTTCCGCTAACTTGTGACAAAAAATAAAAAGTTCTATGAACTCACTATGCCCATCAGCGAATACCTTAGGGTGTGTACTTTCCGAAATGGGGTCATTTGTGGGGTGTTTGTGTAGTGTACGGGGACTGTAATGCCTGTCACTACAAAAGTGTCACTTGGTGTGCTGTCGTCCCCCCTTAATTATGGGGAAGTTGGTATATGTCATCTTTATAAATTGTCATGTAATGTAATGTTATGTATTTCCCTGTTACTGTGACACTTGCATGTACAGGCCTGCTAGGGGTGTCATTCCAGCTTCTAGTCACTAGAGGGAGCTAGAGAGCCCTAGTTTATATAAGGCCCAGTCAAGGAAGTGAGAGGGAGTCTAGTCTAAGTGTCTGTCTAAAGCTGCAGCCTGTAGTCTGAAGCTGGAGCTTAGACTATGTCAGAGACAAGTCCAGGCCTGAAGCCTGCGGACCAGGAGAGGGTATTGCAGTCCCTGTAACCGGGTTCCGAATCCAAGTAGAAGGTTCCCCTCCTGAATATATATATATGCAGAAGCAGGAAGACCACTGTTCAGAAGCTCCTAGAGCCTGAGGAAGCTGAGAGGGAGACAGAGGCAAAGCGCAGAAAAGCAAGAGGTACTCAAGATAACAGAGGAGGTACTTTATAAAGCTAAAACCAAGGATATACGCCAGAGTTAAGGTATTGGGCCTTGGAGAAGATTTGCTATGTTCCAGGATCAGTCAGAGATAGAGTGCAAGCTCCTGTACTGCAAGTCCTGTGTGTTTAACACTCTGTAGTCACCTTGCTCAATCTGTATTGCCTGCATCAACCGTATTGAAAAATCGACTGTATGCAAAGGAACTGCGCTTCCGTGAATGTCTCTATATTTAAAACTACTAAAGTTGGAGTTCTGTTTTAACATCACGGTGTTCCTCATTTATTCCTGCTATCAGCAAACGGCGTGCCACCGTTTAATTGGCACTGGCGTCACGAACATTTTCCTACCATCACCTGCCTATGCAGAGAGTCAGCCATCTCAGGTTAGTGTCTATTGCACTACTACACCCAGGAACACATTTCTACACACAACTTGAGTACGCTGCACCTCTTTTTTGGCGTCACGAACAGGATACGCACGCTTTCTAGTGCAAGAAGCGTGAAATTTGTGCCTTATACAGTTGCCCTGTGACCAAAGTGACAAATTGCCTGTTTATTTAAAGTGGACTTTGTGAACTGAAAATCATGCCAAAAGTGTTCCTAAAACTTCTAAAAAGCGCTGTGCAGTGTTGCGCTACCAAGAGGAAGGAATTCGCCACATCGGAGTGTGGTTTTGTGGACTTTTCATCATCCTGCTTGCTGTCAGTGAATAGACAGCGTTTCTTGCTAAAGATGGCCGCTGAGGCTACTGAAATAACTGCTGCGTCATCTTCATTCCGAAAAGGCGGGAAAAATTGGCGCCTTTCTGAGGAAATAGCGGGAAGGAGTTCAAGGTCAGGCGCCACTGCTTATCTGGACATTTGCATGTCTGCCAGCATGGACACAGCCTTCCATATACTGGAATACCTGGGGGGCGGCCTCCCAGTGCAAGGGGAGGAGCTGGCTGATTTAATTGACGCGACCCTATCGCTCTCCAGAGAAGGATCGAGCATGTTGGAAAGTGAACAGAGCGCTGCTGCAACGTCCGCACCTGAGATTGCAAAGATGTCTGATATTGGTGTAGAGCCAGAGGAGGCTCCACCGGCCTACTCTCCGGGACCGGAGAAACCCGCCTGCCGCCCAAGGGAGAAAGAACCAGAGCCCTGCTATGGCTCGTGGAGAGACTTTTTTCAGCCCTCTTTCAAATGGTCCTCACTAATGGCGGAGATCCGGGAGGCCGCTATAAAGCGGAATACCAAGACCAAGATCTATTACGAAGAGTTGACAAAGACTATCCATGAAAGACACACCAACACCCAACCCCGCCTGGAAAGGAGAAAGGGAGTGGTGGTGTCCTTTGACAAAACCCGTGGCTATAGGTTCATCCAAGACTATCTGACTGGCAGAGACCTATATGTGAATAGAAGGTCTGTCAAGAGAGACTACCTCCCTTCCTATCAACACAGCCTCCGCGAGGGAGAGGAAGTGGAGTTCACCCCTGCCGAGAGCCTGAGAGGCCCTTATGCAACTGCCGTGACCCGTCCCAAGCGAGCACCTGAGGACTGGGTGGCAGAAGAAGAAGACTACTCTGGCTGCGAGCGAGAACCGGAACGCTCTCCAGAGCCCGCCCATCACGCCTTCCAGGAGCGGAGCTCCTTCATTGGGCCTAACGTCTTCTGGCAGCCAACCGTGTTGGAGAAATGGGTGAGCCCCTATCCTTCCCCCGAGCTGCCTCGTCGGGAGAAGACCATACAAGATATGGAAAACTTGCAAGGACTTCATGCTACCTTGGAGAACATCCGGAAGGGTCGGAGACCCGATGCGCCACCAGAACCTGCAGAGGCCGAGTCCGAGCCGTCATTCCCTGTACCTGCGCCGGCGATGCCAGCAGATGACAGCGACTCTGACACGGGGAGCATCGGTGAACAGATTGTCCGGCTGGAGGAGAAGTTGCGGGAGCTGCGCAAGATCGCGACCGCCAGGATCCAGACGCCGCCAAAGAAGGACGAGGTAAGGGTGCCTGTCACCACCCGTAGACTACCTTCTGCTGCCACCGCTCCGCCAGTGCCCCAAAGAAGACCTCCGGTTGCTGTGAATAGCTGCGCAGAGCCCACCGGACCGCTTGCGGCGGCGGTAACCGCTCCAATCCATCCCACCATTATCATGCCGGGACCGGTACGGTCCACCCAAGGGTTTACCCCTAGGCCCATGGGGCCAATACCTATTAGGGGCCCCTTCACCTTGCAGCTTCCCCCTAACACTGTTATGTGGGCACATCCTCCTGTAGAGGACTACTACAGGCCGTACTTGCCAGCAGAGCCGGGTAATGATGACATACCCTTGTGAATCAGCCTGCTAGGCCTTTGATTTATTGCACCAACGAAAAATGCTGTTAACCCTTCCAGGACAGGAGTCCTATGTTCCCTGGTCGTTTGTTGCTGCTGCCAGTTCATCCACGGCTCAGTGGTAGGTGTTAACCACTGAAGTATTAAAGTCAACAAAGCCAAGTTTGTTTCCAGGACCTCCTGCCTGCTTTTGCTATCCCACGCCAAGTTGTGCCTGTTCCTGAGTTGCACCTTTTACCCTTAACCCCCTTTTCAGGTTGATCAGGGGTATTACAGCACTTGTCTTTGCTGTCAGTTTATTGTGCAACTTGATACTAAGGAACCGTGCCCGGAGACAGACTCAAAAGAACCTGAGCCTCTGAGATTTTTGCTCTTTTAAAAGGAAATGTGCCCAGAGATGGACTCCACCGCACGAGAGCCTCTGTGATTTATTAGGAAAATAACCTGGGTACGGACTCATGTTTGTTCTTTGAGCCTCCAAGAACTTTTATACTGTTTTATCTATTGTGCTGTTCTATTATGGACTTATTCATTGTCATGGACTATCCTGGTTATAATGTTACGCTGTGCCAGGTCAGCGCCCCAGTTCCATTTACTATCCTGAGGAGAAGAGAACGACGCCCCTTGTCACTACCCTTCACCGTTGCCAATTGGACCTGATATGAATGTAAATGCAGATGAATTACATGTATGTATGCCTGCATGTCTCTTTTTTCTGTTTCAGGTAGAGATTCCAGTTGGGCGAGCCCTGATGGAGTACGAGGTCGTACTCAGCTTAAAGCAGTGGGGTATGTAGTGTACGGGGACTGTAATGCCCGTCACTACAAAAGTGTCACTTGGTGTGCTGTCGTCCCCCCTTAATTATGGGGAAGTTGGTATATGTCATCTTTATAAATTGTCATGTAATGTAATGTTATGTATTTCCCTGTTACTGTGACACTTGCATGTACAGGCCTGCTAGGGGTGTCATTCCAGCTTCTAGTCACTAGAGGGAGCTAGAGAGCCCTAGTTTATATAAGGCCCAGTCAAGGAAGTGAGAGGGAGTCTAGTCTAAGTGTCTGTCTAAAGCTGCAGCCTGTAGTCTGAAGCTGGAGCTTAGACTATGTCAGAGACAAGTCCAGGCCTGAAGCCTGCGGACCAGGAGAGGGTATTGCAGTCCCTGTAACCGGGTTCCGAATCCAAGTAGAAGGTTCCCCTCCTGAATATATATATATGCAGAAGCAGGAAGACCACTGTTCAGAAGCTCCTAGAGCCTGAGGAAGCTGAGAGGGAGACAGAGGCAAAGCGCAGAAAAGCAAGAGGTACTCAAGATAACAGAGGAGGTACTTTATAAAGCTAAAACCAAGGATATACGCCAGAGTTAAGGTATTGGGCCTTGGAGAAGATTTGCTATGTTCCAGGATCAGTCAGAGATAGAGTGCAAGCTCCTGTACTGCAAGTCCTGTGTGTTTAACACTCTGTAGTCACCTTGCTCAATCTGTATTGCCTGCATCAACCGTATTGAAAAATCGACTGTATGCAAAGGAACTGCGCTTCCGTGAATGTCTCTATATTTAAAACTACTAAAGTTGGAGTTCTGTTTTAACATCACGGTGTTCCTCATTTATTCCTGCTATCAGCAAACGGCGTGCCACCGTTTAATTGGCACTGGCGTCACGAACATTTTCCTACCATCACCTGCCTATGCAGAGAGTCAGCCGTCTCAGGTTAGTGTCTATTGCACTACTACACCCAGGAACACATTTCTACACACAACTTGAGTACGCTGCATTTGTACTGTCTGGCCATTGTAGAACCTCAGGAAACATGACAGGTGCTCAGAAAGTCAGAGCTGCTTCAAAAAGCGGAAATTCACATTTTTGTACCATAGTTTGTAAACGCTATAACTTTTACCCCAAGCATTTTTTTTTTTTACCCAAACATTTTTTTTTTATCAAAGACATGTAGAACAATAAATTTAGAGCAAAATTTATATATGGATGTCGTTTTTTTTGTAAAATTTTACAACTGAAAGTGAAAAATGTCATTTTTTTGCAAAAAAATCTTTAAATTTCGATTAATAACAAAAAAAGTAAAAATGTCAGCAGCAATGAAATACCACCAAATGAAAGCTCTATTAGTGAGAAGAAAAGGAGGTAAAATTCATTTGGGTGGTAAGTTGCATGACCGAGCAATAAACGGTGAAAGTAGTGTAGGTCAGAAGTGTAAAAAGTGGCCTGGTCTTTCAGGGTGTTTAAGCTAGGGGGACTGAGGTGGTTAAGACTGGTATATAAAATGCCCGTCTTAAAAAATCTTCCCAGTGAGACTTGAAGAATGTAATCGAAGATTATTACAAGACTATTTGCACACTTCCGCAGCCTCAGTGGTACACAGTAGTGCTCCACTGAATCACAAGTCCATGACTCTGTGTTTAACACTTCTTGTGCTTAACTATTACTACAAATGCTTGAAGAAAAAGAGTTTAATTTTTGAGCAGTGTTCGAGGAAACTTTCAGGACATTGAGGTCATTTGTACCTAAATGCAATGCACTTATAATTTGCAGACTACATCAATTGTACACATATGTAAGTATGCTCACCGACAGTTAAAAGAAGATACAAATCATACATTTTGCAAGACTTTGATTAAACTTTTCTTGAACATCTAGCAGAATAAAACCCAATACTAAAGACAAGACCTCCCTCAAGTGGTCAGATGCAGTACTGCAATTATCTTTTCTTCATTAGTACTAAAGGTTGTGATTCATCAGAAAGCTCTGCTGAATCTCATGTTCTTCTCATGCTGTGCTCAATTTTGTACATAGCTTGCACACTGAACAGTTATTAAAAAAAATTCTAATTATATGCAGCCGTTTAACATTGAGGGGTTATATGTCTCACAGACTTGCCGGGAACTAGTAAGGCTTGTAATGATAACAGACAGCAATTATTCTGAAAAGCCAGGAATCAAACGTAATGTAAATGTCAATAAGACCCTTTAAAAAACATAGTCACTTTATAACAGAAACCTTCTTTCTATTGCGCCTTAGCGTCTATTTCTCCAAAGGCGACCAGCATTGCACATTTTTATTGTAGTTATTACAGTTCAATTTGGGTACAGAAGAGTTCATATGGAATAGGAGAGAAATGATTCTTAAAGGGATTTTCCACTTTCACAATTCACTGAGGGTCTATGAGTTAGAACCGACACCATTTTTCCCTTTCCGTATTGCGCAGATTGCACTCTCATCCTGGACTGCACCACCCAGTACTGCTCCTAGCTGCGGTGCAGCCGAAGTAAGTAACATTGTAATAAAGAACACTGTAATTAGAATTCAGAGAGCCCCTTTAAGAAGAGCAGTAAAGTGAAGTGTGATCAGGGATACGTCGATTATCAGAAAGCTGCCCCTTCAGCAGGCACCTGCATGTACAAATGCAAGATGCCACTAAATCCGGGTACTCCGTTCTATAAGAAATAAAAGTGTCTGCCAAATGTTGCACAAGTCAGGTATATTATGTCCCTTTATCAGAATTTGGCAGAAAACAGAGAATCCCATCAAATGTATGAGGACAGTTTTACTACTCCGTTCATTAGTAAATATTGTTAAGATTGCAATTTATCTCCTTAGAATAATGCTGCTTTTTATTATAGTAATTATTGTGTAATTGTGGTTAATTTGTTATTTTTATAACCTTTAGGTTGTTTTTACAGTCACTGAATTACTGTGCATTTAAATGGATCTATTCTGCCCATGATGTTCTTTTTTATTTATTTTTTTGTTTTTTGCTTATTTCAGCCGTTCATATAGTTACTGAAGCAGCAGTCACTTAATGACTTATATATTCTAATTAATCTGTGGACAGTTTTCTTATTTGCTTCTTCCTCTTCCTCTTTTCTAGACCTCGATACGCATTTGACTTAAATTGGGGCTGGCAGATCTCACACTGACTGGTACAAGTTAAAGTATCTTTATTATAGTTTTGTTTAAATATTGCCCCCAGTAGAACATTAACCTCCCAGGCTTGTTAAGCAGTGATACCAATAATAACCCATATTAGGGGACCACCAGTCATATCATTTCCTCACATATACTAAACGTGTGGCAGCATCATTCCAAATTATGAGCAAGGTGCTGGAGGACCACAGGGCGGCAGGGTGGCTCAGTGGTTAGCACTGGTGCCTTGCATGGTGTCCTAGGTTTGAATACGACAAAGGACAACATCTGCATGGAGTTTATATGTTCACCCTGTGTTTGCGTGGGTTTTGTCCACATACTCTGGTTTCCCCCCCCCACACACTCCAAAGACCTACTCATAGAGAATCTAGATTGTGAGCCGCATTGGGGACAGTGAGTGAGAACAATGTCAAGACAATACAGTATGTGAGGGCTATATAAGTAAGTTCAATTAAATGAATAAAGGTATGGAAAATGGTGCTGAATGCGCAGCAGCATGCATGTCAAGGGCAGTGAGCAAACCAGCCCGGTGCAAGGAAGTGATAGGATGATTGGTAGGCAATAGCCATGCAACATCTACTGAAAACAGTAGATTTGCAGTTGTCTCCCAGTAAATTACTGGATTGTTGAAATGCACATTCTGTCGGATATTGTACGCTACAATATACTGGTGTGACTTCAGACATCTAATTACGATATATGTGAGAGCTCACATGTAAAACAAAGATTTTCATCAGTTTTCTCCAAGCAAACAATCGAGATGATGTTGGCTAGGCATACGATTGATTAACTAGGAGGGGCAGCACGGTGGCTTAGTGGTTAGCACTGGTGCCTTGCAGCACTGGTGTCCGAGGTTTTATAATCTGACCAAGGACAACATCTGCATGGAGTTTGTATGTTCTCCCCACGTTTGCGTGGGTTTCCTCCGGGTACTCCAGTTTCCTCCCACACTCCAAAGACATACTGATAGAGAACTTAGATTGTGAGCCCCATTGGCGACAGTGTGATGATAATGTCACTTGTATAGCAGGGCTATATAAGTGCATAAAATAAATAAAGGATGAGTTTGCTTTTTCCGTACCCACCTGCTATATACAAAATAATTGTAAAAATGCCTTTAAACATTATGACAACTGCTCATGCTTATAGCAGAATTACTTTACAAGATTATCAAAACTTTCCCCCGATGGAGAAATGACAAAGTCATGCATGCTGTATAGAAGACAGGGGAGGCTGACAACCTCCATTCTTTTATAAGTGACAAATACAGCTCTGTAACAACAGAAGTGAATTTTCACAGATGTTCTCATCTCGTGCCGTGCTTGTACATACGAGCGACTGCTGCTTACATAGTAACATAGTACATAAGGCCGAAAAAAGACATTTGTCCTTCCAGTTCGGCCTGTTATCCTGCAAGTTGATCCAGAGGAAGGCAAAAAACCCTGTGAGGTAGAAGCCAATTTTCCCCACTTTAGGGGAATAAAAAATTTCTTCCCGACTCCAATCAGAATAACTCCCTGGATCAACGACCCCTCTCTAGTAGCTATATCCTGTAATATTATTACGCTCCAGAAATACGTCCAGGCCCCTCTTGAATTCCTTTATTGTACTCACCATCACCACCTCCTCAGGCAGAGAGTTCCATAGTCTCACTGCTCTTACCGTAAAGAATCCTCTTCTATGTTTGTGTACAAACCTTCTTTCCTCCAGACGCAGAGGATGTCCCCTCGTCACAGTCACAGTCCTGGGGATAAATAGCTGATGGGATAGATCTCTGTACTGACCCCTGATATATTTATACATATTAATTAGATCTCCCCTCAGTCGTCTTTTTTCTAAAGTGAATAACCCTAATTTTGATAATCTTTCAGGGTACTGTAGTTGCCCCATTCCAGTTATTACTTTAGTTGCCCTCCTCTGAACCCTCTCTAGCTCTGCTATGTCTGCCTTGTTTACAGGAGCCCAGAACTGTACACAGTACTCCATGTGTGGTCTGACTAGCGATTTGTAAAGTGGTAGGACTATGTTCATATCACGGGAATCTATGCCCCTTTTGATGCAAACCATTATCTTGTTGGCCTTGGCAGCAGCTGCCTGACACTGGTTTTTGCTGTTTAGTTTGCTGTCTATTAAAATTCCTAGATCCTTTTCCATGTCAGTGTTACTGAGTGTTTTACCATTTAGTATGTACGGGTGACTTGCATTTTTCCTTCCCATGTGCATAACCTTACATTTATCAGTGTTAAACCTCATCTGCCACTTATCTGCCCAAGCCTCCAATCTATCCAGATCCCTCTGTAGTAGTATACTGTCCTCTTCAGTGTAAATTACTTTACACAGTTTAATGTCATCTGCGAAAATTGATACTTTACTATGCAAGCCTTCTTGCTTCTTGCTTGCTATTTTAATATCCATACAACACAAACTTCTAGAGAAGTATACTCCAAAAATGACCAGAATGATGTTTCATATCCAGGAGCCATTTTTTGGAATTGTGACGAAACCTATCTGTCTTTTTCTACATAAGAATTTGTTACTTAGGGTGGATTCACACATACTGTATGTTTTTTGATACATTTTTTATAATTTTTTTTATTTTTTATTTTTTTTGCACCTGCATTTATTGTTGAATAAACACCTAGGTCCAGCTGAAATTCCAAGGGACACACATGCTTTTTTGCTTTTTGTGTTTTTTATATATATATATATTTTTTATTTTTGTTGCAATTTTATGCCTCTGGGGTTTTTGCAATGCCAATTTCTAGCCATTTTTCACATCTCCTTCAGATAAAAGGCCTGTAGAAAAAAAGCCTTTGCAAAACAAAAGGCTACTAAAAAAGCCATAAGAAAAGAACAATACAAAATATGCAATCAGTTTTATAGAGTTTTTTTAGCAGCAAAAAAATGCCAGAGAAAATTTGTGTGTGGAGGCTAATGGAAGAGAAGCTGATCAATATAGATTAATACATAATGATGGATAGATATATACTATAGATAGATAGATAGATAATTAGATAGATAGATTGGGGGTGTCGCAGGGGGGAGCGCCGGGCTATCGGGAGCGAGTTCTGTATCAGTGCAGAGGCAGGCGGGGGGTTCGGTTGAGGAAGAGTCCGTGAGGATGGATGACGTTTCTAAAGGGGAGGTTTATGTGTGCTTTGAGGGCCCTTTAGGAGCACAATTGAAGCAAGAAGTGAGGGACCGGATTGGAAAAGGGTAGTATGTTGATATTTTTTCACTTCTCCCACTCGAAGGCTTTAATTTAGATAGGGCCAGAAAGGACGAGGAAGAAAAAAAGCGCTGGCATTGTTTAATCCCGCGCACTTTCGCTAATTGGCTGCAAGCATTTACTATTTTAGCCAGTGTTGTTCGGCACTTTTTTGCTACCTTGACACGATTATTGAGGTTTATCGGTTTTATGGCGGGCAAGTGTGGTTACGCTATGATGATCAATTTCGACAGCGGAATGGCGCGCGTCCCACCATTCGTTGGGACCACAAGGACATCGCGTTGTGGCTAAAAGTTACGGCACCAGTTAGAACGGTTCAGTCCTTTCAGGGTGAGGCAGGGGGATCCGGCCAGGCCTCGTTTACTGCAGCGTCGGCCAGGGGACTATGTTTTTTGTTCAACGAAGGAGGGTGTAAGTTCAGGGCGAAGTGAAAGTTTAAGCACGAATGCATTTCCTGTGGGGGAGGACATGGAGCAAATAGATGTTTTAGAGGGAATAGGCAAAAAGGGGGGACTCCGTTTCAAAAGGGGGTGACGCCGGTGCGGCTGGAAGAGATGGCGCCATTTATAAGTAGGTACCCGGATGGGGAAGCAGTTGTTATGGGAAGGGTTTAGTTTCAGTTTTCGTATTCCATTTGTTTCGGGGGAAGCGTTTTGGCCTATGAAGGAGATAGTAACAGAGAAGCTGGATAAGGAGGTGAGGCTGGGTAGGATGGCGGGACCGTTCGTGGAAACTCTGGTGAGGGGATTTGCGCTCAATACATTTCGGCTCATTTATCAGCTGTCATATCCAAAAGGTTCGTCGGTCAATGATGGCATAGATCCCGAACTATGTTCGATCGTGTATACATCAATTAGCTGGGTTAAAAAATTTGGAAAAGGGTCTTTGTTAGCAAAAACAGGCATCAAGGCGGCTTTTCAGTTGTTGCTGGTACACTCAGACAGCTTACACTTATTGGGATGTTACTGGGAAGGACAGTTTTTCGTGGACCGGTGCCTCCCGATGGGGTGCTCGTTGTCCTGTGCTTTATTTTTAGACTTTCAGTTCTTTTTTGGAATAGGCAGTGGCGGACGCGGCAGGCTGGGGTTCTATCATCCACTATCTAGATGATTTTCTTTGCATAGGTCCTCCAGGTTCGACGGTTAGTTCATTATTGTTACATACGTTAGAAACGTTTTTACCACTCACAGAAATAGTCTCCATTACCATAGTCTTTCCTGTCTGTCCTCTGTACTTCATGTCTCTTCATGCAACTCTATTCCTACAGAGATTCAGGCGAAGATCTTATTAAACTGTATTCTGAATCATAATCCCTGACAAGCAGAGCAGAGAGGAGGCAGCTCTTTAGCTCAATATTCTGAAGTAACTTGTCCTCCTGTGTGATTAGGGCAGGTTTTGTGTGTACTAATAGGACGGCGGCCAGGGGCGTAGATAAGGGTGTCTGTCCTCATAACCTGCCAGAGAACGGCCCGGGCGTGCCGCTGCCTGCAATAGCGGCGCGGGCAGTGCGGCACACAGAGAGGTGATGGAGGCTGCAGGGCGGGCAGCATAGGCGTGCGCACGGGGTGTGCCGGGTGTGCCTGGGCACACCCTAATCACACCCCTGTGCTCCGCCTCCTGCACTACCGCCTGCCAGTCCCGCACTAGTGTCCGACCGGCGACCGCACAGATGGTAACTATGACACAAAGACACATACTGTAGACAGTGTATTCAGTCCACCCCCACTGCTCCTGTGCTCCGCCTCCGTGACTCAGTCTCCCGCCGGCCGGCCACGTAACGTCACTCACGCCGATGTCACGCGCCTGCTCTGCCTTCATTAATAAAGTGGGAGGAGCATGCGCCTGCGGCGTGACGTAGTGAGTGACGTCACGTTACGCTGCCGCCGGCGCCTAGTTTTAGTGTTTGACAAGCGGGAGCCAGCCTAAAGCCTATCTGGAGTCCTGACAGTCCCAGTCCCAGTAAGATTATTAGATAGTAGTAGTACATATACTTTGCACAAGTAGCTCACTTAGTCACTTACATAAGGAACGGCGGGTCCGTCTTACAATAGGGACACTGTCAGGGACACTGTTATAGGGGGGGGGGTATCTGTGGATGTGGATGATGACTCTTAGGCCCCTTTCAAACGGGCGAGTATTCCGCGTGGATGCGATGCGTGAGTTGAACGCATTGCACCCGCACTGAATACCGACCCATTCACTTCTATGGGGCTGTTCACATGAGCAGTGATTTTCAGGCATCACTTGTGCGTTGCGTGAAAATCGCAGCATGCTCTATATTCTGCGTTTTTCACACAACGCAGGCCCCATAGAAGTGAATGGGGTTGCGTGAAAATCGCAAGCATCCACAAGCAAGTGCGGATGCGGTGCGATTTTCACGCACGGTTGCTAGGAGACGATCGGGATGGAGACCCGATCATTATTATTTTCCCTTATAACATGGTTATAAGGGAAAATAATAGCATTCTGAATACAGAATGCATAGTGAAATAGCGCTGGAGGGGTTAAAAAAATAAAATAAAATTTAACTCACCTTAGTCCACTTGCTCGCGCAGCCCGGCACCTCCTTCTGTCTCCTTTGCTGAACAGGACCTGTGGTGACGTCACTCCGGTCATCACATGATCCATCACATGATCTTTTACCATGGTGATGGATCATGTGATGACCGGAGTGACGTCACCACAGGTCCTGTTTAGCAAAGGAGACAGAAGGAGATGCCGGCTGCGCGAGCAAGTGGACTAAGGTGAGTTAAATTATTTTTTATTTTTTAACCCCTCCAGCGCTATTTTACTTTGCATTCTGTATCCAGAATGCTATTATTTTCCCTTATAACCATGTTATAAGGGAAAATAATACAATCTACACAACCCCGATCCCAAGCCCGAACTTCTGTGAAGAAGTTCGGGTTTGGGTACCAAACATGCGTGATTTTTCTCACGCGAGTGCAAAGCGCATTACAATCTTTTGCACTCGCGCGGAAAAATTGCGGGTGTTCCCGTAACGCACCCGCACCTTTTCCTGCAACGCCCGTCTGAAAGAGGCCTTATAATTTGAGAAAGCTGAACTCCCCCCCAGGAAAAAAAATTATCTACGGCCCTGACGGCGGCCATTTTATTTCTGCTAATCATTGCTCTTCAGACAAAGCAAACCATTATAAGTAATGAAAGGTATTTGGGAATATATTTATAATAAAGTAATATTTAAGTATTTTCATTATCTTAATTCCCAGAGAACCCCTTTAAGGAGGACACTGATCAGTAATGGTGTGCATTACAATATTGCAAGGATAGAGCCATTGCTTTCTAAAAAGAACATTGCTGCCCAGCTCCAGTTTTCTAAAGATCACCTGGACAAGCCAGAAGGCTACTGGAACAATGTTTTGTGGACAGATGAGATTAAAATAGAGCTTATTGGCATAGATGAGAAGCATTATGTTTGGAGTAAGGAAAACACTGTACTGTATTTCAGCATAATAACCTCATCCCATCTGTGAAACATGGTGTTGGTAGTATCTTGGTTTGGGCCTGTTTTGCTGTATCTTGGCCATGACCATCATTGATGGAACAATATAAGTTAGTGAGATTAATCTCAAGATGACGTGTCATGTAGCAAGACAATGACCATATGCAAACTAGTCATTCTACCAAGGAAAGGTTAAAGAAGAATAAAACTAGTTTTGGAATGGTCAAGTCAAAACGGCTAGGGCAACGCTAAAGCCCGCCCATCAGAGCCGGTGACGTCACCGAACACACTGCTGGGCGGAAGTCTCCGCCCGGCAGTGTGTTATTGTAAATAAAAGAGCACTTGCCCTGCACGATCCAGCGCAGGGCAAGGGAGAGCATCGGAGCATGAAATGCTCCGATGTTAACATCAGGGCGGCTGCCTGGGTGAAATTATGGGTATGTCCGGGTTCAGCTCTGAACCCGAACAACCCCTTTAAGAAACTATGCAGTTTATTATTATATACACATTCATGTGGCTTAGAGGACTTATAGGTCACATAGACCTGCCTTCTCAAATTTGCTGCACAGGCCCCATAATCAATCATCTGTATCGTCTTTCTGTGTTGTTACCTGCTGCTGTATAAGCAGGTAATATTTAGATGTATCCATTCAGTGGGCCCCCAAAATAAATTTTACAGGTGGGCCCAAGACAGCCCTGTCCAACACTGGTCATACCAGATACTGAAAGCAAAGGTTCACTTACTTTTACCACTCACAGAGAAGAGATATTGAAACATTTTTCTGAATAAATAAGTCTAATATTTTTTACTTATTTGTTTGGTTTGGTTATCTTTATCTACATTTAGGTGTAAAAATCGGATGTAGTTTTAGGTCAAATGTCTGCAGAAATGTAGAAAATTCTGAAAGGTTCACTTTCAAGCACAACTGTAGATAGATAGATAGATAGATAGATAGATAGATAGATAGATAGATACTGTAGATAAATAATAGATAGATAGATAGATAGATAGATAGATAGATAGATAGACAATTAGTGTTATATCTATGTTTACAATGTGTTGTCATCTAAGTTGAATTTACACTGTGCATCTAAAAAGCATAAAAAATGTGCACTGAGTGCAGGAAAGAAATGACAATTTGTTCTCGCCCTAAAGGGATTTACGGTAAATAAGCTTGGATAAACACAGGTAGATCCTGAGAATGAGCCATTAATGAGAAATATCTGCAGAGCAGATGAATAGTTAGCTTTTTTTTTTTTTTATGTAAAATCAACATTTTGTGATTGTAGGCACTAGGCTCTAGAGCTGACACTTCAAAAACAGTCATCTCCCTGTATCATGGTGGAAGCAGACAGAGCATACTGGCTCTGAAAGAGTTACTGCGGCTCTCCTCCATGCCCCCAAACCATTCTGCAGGCAGACCCTTTTATGATTTCAGCTACAGTGAAATAGCATTTTGTTCTATCCAATTAATCTAATGTTATGTTAAATGGCATTTAATTAAAAAAGATACAAATACAGTTAGGAAAACATCCCCATAAATCTTTAGTTATCTTGGAAAGTTTTATTCAACAAAGGCCATTAAACAGCAGACGCTCAACTGAATCAATGAAAGTGGCTTTTTATACAGTAATTTTTGTACGTACTTCTCTGACTTTGCCTGTTCCTGTTGTGCCACAGGCTCCCGCATCAAATACCACAGACAGGTCCCACTGCGACAATGTTGATAAAATGACAATGTGTACCAAAAATGTCTACACAACCAGATCCTACCATACAACATTTTAAGACCTTGATTTCTCTATATGCATCTGGTTGTCTTGGCGGGATGTGCCACCTGTGGCGGTAGCAATAGCCGCCTCTTTATAATCAGGAGCGTGGCTGTGCATTTTCAGACCCCCTTCACACACAGATTTAGTTTGGCATTTTTAAGACCTTATTCATACAGTCAGTGTTGGTTCAGTGATTTTCATCAGAAACACAGAACAGGTGCAGATCTTTCCCTTATACCTTATGTCTGTGGAGGCTCTGCCACTAGGTTTGTCTCAATATCACTGATGGATAAAATCGCTGACCAAAACACTAAAGTGTGAATAAGGCTTTATGCAAAAAAAAAGTCTTGCAAAAATTCATGTTTTCATGGCTTTTTTCCATGGTGTTTTTATCTTCAAACAAATTGTGCTTTTTTCTATACAGAGAAGAAAATGGAACAAAGCCTTAAAAACACCATGGCTACAACATGCTGTGTTTAAACAATTGCTATGAACACATAAAAAAAACACCACTAGTGTGTACTGTACTGTACTTCAAAATTCCCATGAGCTTTCTCCTAACATCTGGAGTTTTCATTTTTTTTCTTAATCAAAAAACATTGTGAAAGTGTGTAAAAATTCAAAAATGGCAAAAAAAACCCTATGGCCCATACTTACTAATCCTGTAGATGGTGTAAGCTTAGACCGACTGTCTAGACCTACACCAGATTTATCACAGGGGCTCAGGCTTTTTACTTACTCTACACCAACAATTAGTTTGTTTACTTTGAGACAGATTCTTATGCTAGAATTGCCACAAAATTTGGGCAGAAAATGGCGCAACTCAGGCCCCGCCTATTTCACACCAAGCACCACCACTTTCCACTAAATCCTGACCCTGTTTCGTACATGTAAAAAAAAGTGTTGAAACTTTAGATGCCACTTTTTTAGATCGATGTTTGGTGCAGATACATTAGTATATATGGGCCTATGTGTGAATCCAGCTTAAAGAGGATCTGTGGACTCTCCTGATGGATCATGAAGTCTACTTTGTACCGTGCGTCTGTTATATACAGGGAGTGCAGAATTATTAGGCAAGTTGTATTTTTGAGGATTAATTTTATTATTGAACAACAACCATGTTCTCAATGAACCCAAAAAACTCATTAATATCAAAGCTGAATATTTTTGGAAGTAGTTTTTAGTTTGTTTTTAGTTTTAGCTATTTTAGGGGGATATCTGTGTGTGCAGGTGACTATTACTGTGCATAATTATTAGGCAACTTAACAAAAAAACAAATATATACCCATTTCAATTATTTATTTTTACCAGTGAAACCAATATAACATCTCAACATTCACAAATATACATTTCTGACATTCAAAAACAAAACAAAAACAAATCAGTGACCAATATAGCCACCTTTCTTTGCAAGGACACTCAAAAGCCTGCCATCCATGGATTCTGTCAGTGTTTTGATCTGTTCACCATCAACATTGCGTGCAGCAGCAACCACAGCCTCCCAGACACTGTTCAGAGAGGTGTACTGTTTTCCCTCCTTGTAAATCTCACATTTGATGATGGACCACAGGTTCTCAATGGGGTTCAGATCAGGTGAACAAGGAGGCCATGTCCTTAGATTTTCTTCTTTTATACCCTTTCTTGCCAGCCACGCTGTGGAGTACTTGGACGCGTGTGATGGAGCATTGTCCTGCATAAAAATCATGTTTTTCTTGAAGGATGCAGACTTCTTCCTGTACCACTGCTTGAAGAAGGTGTCTTCCAGAAACTGGCAGTAGGACTGGGAGTTGAGCTTGACTCCATCCTCAACCCGAAAAGGCCCCACAAGCTCATCTTTGATGATACCAGCCCAAACCAGTACTCCACCTCCACCTTGCTGGCGTCTGAGTCGGACTAGAGCTCTCTGCCATTTACCAATCCAGCCACGGGCCCATCCATCTGGCCCATCAAGACTCACTCTCATTTCATCAGTCCATAAAACCTTAGAAAAATCAGTCTTGAGATATTTCTTGGCCCAGTCTTGACGTTTCAGCTTGTGTGTCTTGTTCAGTGGTGGTCGTCTTTCAGCCTTTCTTACCTTGGCCATGTCTCTGAGTATTGCACACCTTGTGCTTTTGGGCACTCCAGTGATGTTGCAGCTCTGAAATATGGCCAAACTGGTGGCAAGTGGCATCTTGGCAGCTGCACGCTTGACTTTTCTCAGTTCATGGGCAGTTATTTTGCGCCTTGGTTTTTCCACACGCTTCTTGCGACCCTGTTGACTATTTTGAATGAAACGCTTGATTGTTCGATGATCACGCTTCAGAAGCTTTGCAATTTTAAGAGTGCTGCATCCCTCTGCAAGATATCTCACTATTTTTGACTTTTCTGAGCCTGTCAAGTCCTTCTTTTGACCCATTTTGCCAAAGGAAAGGAAGTTGCCTAATAATTATGCACACCTGATATAGGGTGTTGATGTCATTAGACCACACCCCTTCTCATTACAGAGATGCACATCACCTAATATGCTTAATTGGTATTAGGCTTTCGAGCCTATACAGCTTGGAGTAAGACAACATGCATAAAGAGGATGATGTGGTCAAAATACTCATTTGCCTAATAATTCTGCGCACAGTGTATGCAGCAGTCCTGTGGGCAAAAATGCCTTGTGGATGCTAGAGGTCAGAGGAGAATGGGCCGACTGAATCAAGCTGATAGAAGAGCAACGTTGACTGAAATAACCACTCGTTACAACCGAGGTATGCAGCAAAGCATTTGTGAAGCCACAACACGCACAACCTTGAGGCGGATGGGCTACAACAGCAGAAGACCCCACCGGGTACCACTCATCTCCACTTCAAATAGGAAAAAGAGGCTACAATTTGCACAAGCTCACCAAAATTGGACTGTTGAAGACTGGAAAAATGTTGCCTGGTCTGATGAGTCTCGATTTCTGTTGAGACATTCAAATGATAGAGTCCGAATTTGGCGTAAGCAGAATGAGAACACGTATCCATTCTCTGATGGCTACTTCCAGCAGGATAATGCATCATGTCACAAAGCTCGAATCATTTCAAATTGGTTTCTTGAACATGACAATGAGTTCACTGTACTAAAATGGCCCCCACAGTCACCAGATCTCAACCCAATAGAGCATCTTTGGGATGTGGTGGAACGGGAGCTTCATGCCCTGGATGTGCATCCCTCCCCTTCTCATTACAGAGATGCACATCACCTAATATGCTTAATTGGTAGTAGGCTTTCGAGCCTATACAGCTTTGAGTAAGACAACATGCATAAAGAGGATGATGTGGTCAAAATACTAATTTGCCTAATAATTCTGCACTCCCTGTATGAATATGGCAAGAGGCTACCTGGTGACTTGTGGTTGTGTAACCTAACATCACTATTGGTCATGAAGAAGGGCTGGAATTGTCTCTGGTAGCCCGAAACGCGTAGACAAGACTGCTAATTTTTGTAATTCATGGATTTTTTAACCTCAAGCTGAATAAACGCACATTCCTTTATCCAAGTGGAGCTGGATTTCTTTCAACCTCTTTTAACATCACTATGTCCCATGTTGCCATGTTGCTGTGCAGTTCTAGCCTAAATTGTCAATTGGGTGCTACCATTCCCCTCGTCAAGGCAGCATTTCCCTACACACAATTAGTGCTGACAGGGTTTAGGGCTACAGAGGAACGGCATAATGCAATTGTAAGGATAGATGGTCTAGAATTGTTATTTCATGGAAAATTCAAGTATTTAATAAAATGGACATATCAGGAAAGACGATGATTGGTTTTTAACACCTTCATGCATAATGATGTAAATGTATGTCATGGTTTGCCACACATGACGTATGAGTACATCATCATGATCGAGGGAGCATGATTAACAGAAGGAGCCCAGTCGTGACTGACAGCTGTGATCAGAAAAACCTCCAATCCCGGCTGTGTAATCTCCAGGAGGTTTAATCCACCAAGCCATCTAGGGAGCTTGACAGAGAGATGGTATTATGATGGCAAATGGGGACCTATCAAAGGACCCCAAGTATTTCATACGTATCAGCCTATTAGCTTGGCCCAATAGGCGGCCTGTTAGTATTGCACTGGAGTCAAGTGCGCGCCATAGCTGGCAGGTTCCTATTATTTTACACATCTGCCTATAGTGTCCTTTGTGTGACCACTGCAATCACAGACAGTTAATATCTCAGATGCCGTGGTCAGTTGCGGCCATGGCATCTATGCAGTCATAGCCAAACAGCCCCCCTTGAGGAATATGCCAAAGCCATTTGGTTATTATGGCAGTTTGGGGACTTCTGAAGGCTCCACGGCCTGCCGTAGTAAATTTCCTCATACATGCTGAGTGACTCACGACCCCTTAGGATAACTAAGTGTTAGACACTTTTCTTTTTCTTACTCCACCTTTTGGTTGGCTTACTTTAGACCAAAATTTAGCATCAAAATGTTTGCACAATTTTGATACAATTTTTGTGCATTTTAAGACTCCTCTGAGCCACACTCACTTTTGAGATGCAAAAATTATCTAAAACACATAATGAATCTGGCTCTGACTTTTTATTCCATTTTACCAAGTGGTTGCATGGAAGAGATAAGTCTGTTCACGTTTTATGCAAATTTTTTTGACCTCATGACCTGAAGAGTAAGACCACTGATATTCTGTTATTATTAAAGCAATTGCATTCCTACCCATGCAATATTAAATATAAGTAATAAGAAATGACATCTACAGCGCAGCGACATAATAAACTATGTAAAACGGTGCATTTTCTAGGAGTCAGCACAAAGATTAATTATACTTCAATGTATAAACATATTAAGCCGTTATTTGCGTTTCATGTTAAACAATATTTCTAAAAGCCTCAATTTCATCTAATTTAATTCTGAAAATGAAGTGCTGAAGAAGAATGCGTTGGTTTAAGGCTAGGGCTTTATAAATGAGATCTAGCTGTGACTAATCATTCCAGAGAATACAATGCGACTGCATGCAATTATATATGATTAGTCACATGCAATTTTTTTGGCCTGCTAATGTCTTTGGTTATGTTTTTCTTGTTCAATAGTTGTACGACAAAAGCAATTAAGATTCACGAGAATGGATGCAATTAATCTTTTTGAATATATACAAGCAGATATATTTGCATCATGTGGGAAATTTTTGTCACACCACCATGTGAAAGCAGGACCTGCAAACTCATGAGTAGCCTGCCTCTTCATTAGCTATAGACTTCATCTCATGCAAGGATGCAGGTTTTCCATCTGGTGAATCATTTACCTCCTTTGTCCACTCTGCTGTTCATTGCTGACCTTCAAAAATTTATATTTGACCTTTAGACCAAAACATGTAGAATTCCAATGGTCTCTTCCAATTGAAATAAATAGGAGTTATGGTGACTCGTGCAGGCATAACAGGAACTCAAACAATACAATGTCCATTTTTATCAGGTAAGCATTGGGGTTGAATATTAGAAACCTTCAGCTCTGCTGCCAATTTTTTCCAAAGCATTATGATAACAGGTTAAAGAGATACTTTGAAAATCATGGAATATTTTTCTTATTTCTCTTACAGTATATCACATATTATAAATCAAAATGCTACAAGCTAAACAAACAAAAAGGGTAAAAAATGATGTGTTCTCCCTGGGGGAATCCATATTAAATCTTCTTCCTTTTTTCCTCTCCAGTGCTAATGCATGCGAAACCACGGCCCAGATTTACTAAGGTGTCACCACTTAAAATCTGACATTTTGGCGTAACTAGGGTTTCTACACTAGGGGTGGGCTTAGTATGAAGGGGTGGACCTTTGAAGAAAGGGGTGGGACCTAAGATGCAACTTTTTTACCACAATGTCGGCATAAAATTCTGTCTCAAAGTAAGTCAACCAGTAGTTGGTATAGAGTTAGAGTAAAGTGTCTATCCCTGCACCACATTTATCATCCAGCCTGAATCCCTGTGATAAATCTGATGCAGGTGCAGGCTGCCTGTCTAAGTTTACGACATCTACAGGATTAGTACATTTACATTTGGCTCAATAACTTTAGGGAAATAAAGTTTTTCCTCAAATGCTGGAAGGCAGCTTGCTGCTACAAAAATTTCCTCTCACCATGAGCATCAGCAAAGCCACTCCTTCATCTGTTCCCTACTGGTAAATGAACGGGACCAGGAAGTGAAGGACTCCTATTTTATCTACATGATTTGCATACATAACACTTCCATAATGAGTACTTAATATAACCCCCCTTGATGACAGAATCACACATGCAGTTTTTCAGTGAATACCAGGAGTGGTTTCAACAGGAAACTGCAGAGCAGTGCTCCACCACAAAAGAGGCTTTGCTGCACATTTCCTACATTTAGGCTGCTAAACACCAAAACTGTGATTTGCTGCTCTCTGTTTGTGCTGATTGGAGATAACAGGCCATATCCACCAACCACTAGGTGGAGCTATTTGTTCTCCATTAGAGAAGAAGTAGAACATTCTGGAGACCGATTAGTAAGTCAGTCTGTGCCTAGACAGTTTAGTGAAAGGAGCTTACACTTTAGCCAACACTGGATCAAAGTAGCAGACAGGGAGAAGGCTGAAAAAGCAAAAGAACAACTACCGAAGCAGACCAGATGAAACAGAGGGGTGTGGAGAAAGCTTAGTAGAGATAACCTGTCTAAAAGGACTTATTAACCCTATAGTGTCTGTGATAAGCAGTTTCCTCTGGTGCCTGAGCATACTAAAAAACAGTTTGGTCCACTGTGAGAAATATTCACATCCCACAGCGGATTTCGTGGAGGTATAATGTAAGTACAGCAACCTGTTCAAAAAAAGGTGCAGAGAGTTTACCTGTCGTTAGGGGGAACTGCCCTGTTGGTTGCATTGCATTAAAAGAAAAGAAGTGTTATACCTCATGTCTGGATGCTTATATGTACAAGTAAGCCATAGAAGTGCAGTGTAAGGAAAAGTGCTCCAAAGAGATAACTGTGCTGTTAACTCAAATCACACCCATGTAACCTGTAAAATATGTGGAAATTGCATTTGTGAACATCTGCCAGTCCATGCATGGTGAATGTAATTAATGCACTTTACTTGAATAGCTAGAAAAGATTTGTTTGCTGTTAACGTGGCCTGATTATTCCTTGCTCCGTAACACTGCACCAACATCCTCAGCTGTACCAAGGCACCTGAAAATCCTCAACATCAAGGGCTTAATCATCATTAGGCAGGAGAGCCCTAGAATAAGAGAGTGCCCCAAAGGGAAGAAACATACACCCTTTCACATCACTGCTCCCACGATAAAGATCCACTTTGGCTCAAAAAATTGCACCTCAACAACTGCATATGTGATTCCAGCCTTATCTTGTCTACCTTAGGCAATCATTTGCTAAATAGTGTGCTAGTAAAGGGGAGATTCCTATAAAAGGAAACCAGTAGGGAATTGTTATTTCTGCCATTTCATAATATATAGAACTAGAATAATTTATATATATTCCCCGAAGCCAATCTGGCTTCTCTAACTTCTGATGATCACCTATAATTGCCTGGGTAAGCTACATCTGGCCATATATTTCTTGGGCATTGGCGGCTGCAGGAGAACAGTAGTATTACATGCCAGCCTTTCGAATAAATGGCTGACGACCAAGGTGAGAGGTGTTCATCATGAGCAGCTCTCCATTCTGGCACAATAAGGAGGACCCCAATCATAGGATCCCGTTTATGATGTCCATTTGCCCCAGTAGAGAACAGAGACTGAAGTCCTTTTGAAATTCATTAATTCTGCTTTGAAATCGGTGAGCTGTCGAATACGTGTTTAGGAAGAAAAAAAAGGAGGTGAGGAGATTACTGCATAAATACATGGCTGCAAGTAAATAACAGAACTTCAGGTACCTGTTGTGTCTATAAATATTTGGCTGCCGAGGAGCGTCAGTGCTGCGAGATGGATAATATCATATTAATGTGTAATATACTCCAGGACAGCAGGGAGAGCAGCCTAATCGGTGGAATAAATACTTGCAAAGTGAGACTAAAATACTGCTCGATGTGTCGCTTCCACCGTGTGTTGTGTTTTTTTAATATGAGACACACACAATAAATAACTGCGCCAACGTGTGCGCGAGATTTCAGCGGAGAGTTAAATTGCTACATATGCCCAGGAATTCATTTTCCTCATTTTGGTTTATTAAAATTACTCTCATGGATCTTCCCTTTTAAATATTTTATTTTTCTTATTAATGGCAGCAATTTGTGGCTCCGTTCTCTCTGTCATTAACACAGCACAAAGTTAACGTCATTAGCAGTTTTTTCCTTTAATTATGTGACTAGGAAGCAGAAACATTGAAAGTTTTCTGGGAAAATTGGAACACGGTTCGAAACGGCCTCATGTTTATTAAAACAATAACAGTAAATGAAGTGGATGGATCTGATGTTATGAGATGCAGACGGTATGTCCCTGGTCGCGCTGTGATCTCAGATACCTTCAGCGCTGGCATTGTAAAGCAAATCCGAGCAGCATTAGCACATAGAATACATGACTGTTACGGGTTCCACTTTAAGGCGACTGTGTGGCAGCGATGGGCCTTATGGCTATTAAGGGAGGTGTATGGCAGGCTTTTCCATCTCTTCCCCGTCAATCAGCAGGTCAGAGGCAGCACCAGGTGCCACAATCATTACTGGGGAGTAACAGCCCATCCCAGACTGTCAGTGGGGTGTGTGGTTACAACCAGAGGCCAGGTGAGGCTCTGGATGTGTGGTTTTAGCCGGGCTTGGCCGAGAAACCATGAGGCTGGGAAATAGCCTGGACTGACCGTGTTACAGCCTGGGGGCTGGTATACGATTGGCTGATGAAGCCGGGTCTGACACTGTATCTGAACAGCACTGTATAGGTGAGTCAGGGATTGTATCGTATGTTTAGTTAGAGCCCAGCCGGGCAGGTGTTTGTTTATTGTTTCGTTGTTCTGGTATTGCTGGTGTGCCAAAATAAATGCACTGTTTGGACTGCAACACGGTTTTTAGCGAGATATCTGGGACCAAAACCCCGAGAGACAGAGCTAATCCCTCACACGACCTATTCATATTCTGTCCATTCTGTAAGCAAATATTACAGAGATGTTTAATAACATGGTTTATTACTGCAGAAAAGCTCTCTTTATGCCCCAGTTCATGACATTTTCCATAAAGAACAGAGCAGCATACAGAGCTATTCTTCTTGCCATTAGAACAATAGAAACCACAGCAGAACCCTGACAGACCCAAGTGGGAGTCAAAGCGGTTCTTCAGACGCCGTTGGCCTGTGTTTATATTTTAAAATCTTGCGAAACAATTGCTGACAGGCCTAGCCGTTAGTAGTAGCTATAGATTTTATGCCATTGCTAGAAACAGCGAGAAAAGAAATGATCGTTTACAGATCTCTCCACCATCTATACCATGTGTCTCTTCTATTGATGAGGGCATCATGGCCAGGGAAGCTTCCAAGTTGTAATGGTAAGCAAAAACATTAAGGGTGGGTTTGGATATGGCAGGGTTTTTGTGCTATGAATTTTGCCACAAATCTGCATGTGCTACATGTCTTGGACCCTTGACCAGTGATGACGAACCTTTTAGAGACCGAGTGGCCAAACTGCAACCCAATCCCCACTTAATTATCCCAACTTACTATTAATAGTGCCTGATTTATATATGAATTAGGCATGCGTTATGATGTATGGTGCTTTGTTATATTCCAAATATGTTTTACAGCTTTTTACCATGATCATTTACATGTAGTTACATCTGTTACCTTTTTCTAGGGTTAACTCTGGCCTTAGAATGAGGTAAATATACAAAAACAAAAAAAAAACAAAAGGGATCTTCACGCCCAAGCTAAAATTAGCATATACAATCCATGTTGCGGCAGCAGTACGAGGATCAACCTATAAACAATCACGAGTACCAGCTCCCATGAAATATGCAAAACCTATAGAAGAAACGAAGCTGACTACGTACTATTATCAAATATCATAAATACTTTATTAATTACAAAACATGATATATATCAAGGAAATGATCATTAAAAACCAAGTGGACAGAGAAAAACACCATCCTGATGGGACACAGGCTACAGGCAATAATGTATAAAAAAATAATAAATCAATAGATATCACGAAGGTAGGTCATATATAATAACACAATATATATGTGGGGAACCGCAGGTGAACAGAATAATAACTGCCGGTCCAGAAGGAGGATCCAGAAATAACCACCCACTTCCACCCATACAACCTGACAGCATAGAAGAAATATAAAAGAGAACCTACCAGGACAAGTGCCGTGTGTCAACCAGCAAGGATGGCGTTACCTCAACGCGCGTTTCGGCGTGTCTTCGCCCTGTTTGTACTTTTGCTTGTTAATCATTCACTACAAAGTACCACACCTCTATGTGATCTGTAAGCGAGTAGATGACGCCATATTATATGAACGGATCTGTGACCGAGGAACGATAATTTTTTTAGCAGGATGAAAGATCACGATTGGCGATTCATCACTCGTTTGAACGCTCATACTTATTACATCTTGCGAGGCTTGTTCAATTTCGTTTGCTTTAACAACATTTGGTAGATTTGATATTCGCTTCATCTAATATAGGCTTAAAGGTGTTGTCTCACTTCAGCAAGTGGAATTTATCATGTAGAGAAAGTTACTACAAGCCACTTACTAATGAATTGTGATTGTCCATATTGCCTCCTTTGCTGGTTAGATTCTTTTTTCCATAACATTATACACTGCCAGGCTTGGACTGGCCCGCAGGGGTACAGGTGAATCCCCCTGTGGGCCCCTAGTCTCCCACCCCCTGCGCAAGTGGCACATAACACAGTAGACTTACTGCACTACATACATGTATTCAATGTACAGCACCTCAACCAGCCTATGTTCATATAAAAAACCTGATAGATTATTAAAGAAACTCCACAGTTTATTATCATAGACACGATCAGAGCAGAGATGACGTCTAGGTATAGAGGAAAGCTACCAGTGTCCTCTTCTCCCCAGGATCTACCTTCTCAAAGTTGCTGCAGGGACCCCCATACTCAATCATCTGGTAGCATCTCACTGCTGTGTGAGCAGGTAATATTTGAATGTATTCATATGGTGAGCACCCAAAATAAATTTTACTGGTGGGCCCTAGGCACCCCAGTCCGACACTGTACACTGCTCATTTCCCTGGTTACGACCACCCTGCAATCCATCAGTGGTGGTCTTGCTTGCACAATATAGGAAAAAGCAAAGGCCTCTCTGGTGGTCGGGACCGTGGGAGCTCACGTAGGATTGTGCTTTTTCCTATAATGTGCAAGCACGACCATCACTGCTGGATTGCAGTGTGGTCAGTGGCGCACCTACAGGGGGGGTCCAGCAGGTCTGGACCCCCCTAGAACAACCAGCCCAAATTTTTATTTTTTTATCCTTCAGGGCCGCACCGCCGATCACCACAGGCAGCGCGGCCCTGGATGTAATTGCGGCGGCCGCGGCGGTGGTGGTGGGGGGCTGGGGGGGCAGTAGCAGTACTAGGAGATGAGCGCTTCCATTGTGGAAGCGCTCATCTCCATATCTAATCCATCTGTATCGCCGTCCTTAGGACAGCGATACAGATGCCTGTGCTGTGCTGCGGCAGGGGAGGAGACGTGTGTCCCTCCCCTGTTCTTCTGATAGGCCGCAGGCACTAATGACAGCAGCCTATCAGAGGCCGACTCAGGCGGTGCGATGACGTCATCATCGCGCGCCTGAGCCGGGCAGCACACAGCAGGGACACAGGCCGGAAGAGCCTGCATCGCATCGCTGCTGATGGAGGTAAGTATCAGTGTATTTATTTATTTATTTTATTTTTTTTTGGAGGGGGGGAGCTGGCACTATGGGGGCACTAAAGGGGAGAACGGCACTATGGGGCATCTGGTGGTACTTTTTTTTTAGGTGGCACTTCTTACTGGCACATTATGGGGGGGGGGGGCACCATGGGGGAGAGGAGCACTATGGGGGCTCTAAAGGGGCTTTTTTTCTTTTTTTTTTTTACACATTATGGGGGGCACTATAGGGGAGAACGGCACTAGGGGGCATCTGGTGGCACTATAGGGGCATTATTTGGGGGGCACCATGGGGGAGAGGAGCACTATGGGGGCTCTAAAAGGGCTTTTTTTTTTTACACATTATGGGGGGCACTATAGGGGAGAACGGCACTATGGGGCATCTGGTGGCACTATAGGGGCATTATTTGGGGGCACTATGGGGAAGTGGGGGTTCTAAAGGGGAATTTTTTTCTTGTTGGCACATGGGGGCATTATGGCATCTGGTGGCACTAAGGGGGGATTTTTTACTGGCACATTATGGGAGGCACTATAGGGGAGGGCGGCACTATGGAGGAGTGGAGCACTATTGGGGCATATGGTGGCACTTTGAAGCGGCATTTTTTACTGGCACATTATGGGGCGGCACCATGGGGGAGAGGAGCACTATGGGGGCATCTGGGGGGTCTAAAGGGGCTTTTTTTTATTGACATATTTTGGGGGCACTATAGGGGAGAATGGCACTATGGGGCATCTGGTGGCACTATAGGGGCATTATTTGGGGGCACTAAGGGGAAGTGGGGGCTCTAAAGGGGCCTTTTTTCTTATGGGGGCATTATGGCATCTGGTGGCACTAAGGGGGCATTTTTTTACTGGCACATTATGGTAGGCACTATAGGGGAGAGCGGCACTATGGGGGAGTGGAGCACTATTGGGGCATATGGTGGCACTTAGAAGGGGCATTTTTTACTGGCATATTATGGGGGACACTATGGGGAAGGGGGAGAGGAGCACTATGAGGGCATTTACTGGGGCACTATATAGGGGTATTTTATACTGGCATACATTATGGGGACATTAGCTCAACAGCGGGCACTAAGCGGGGGTATTTCATGTACTGTCATATTGTAGGGAGAATTATTAGTACTAGGAGGTATTATGCGGAGCTTTGCTAATACTGGGGGGCTATGAGGAACATGATTACTAGTATGGGCACTATAGGGGCATTATTACTACTAAGTGTGCTCTGGCAGAGAATTATTTCTATTTTGGGGAGCCCTGTTACTTTGGGGGGCACCCTGCCACAGTATCAGCTTAGCACAATAATTTTTGGGGGACATTATCTTTATACTATTAGTGTCTGGGCGCAGTTATTTTTTTAGAGCACTGTGTGCCAATAATTGTTGAAGGGGGCACTATCTGTGTGGTAGTAGTATTTCCAGGGGGACTGTTCTGCAGTATAGTATTGGGGGTGGCAGGAAAGGGTGTTCAGAAGATGTGAAGATGATGGAAATGTGGGAAACTAATGTCTGTTTGTTAATCTCTGCAGAGATGGGAGATGGCAGAAAAATCATCATGGCGGTCTGGTCTGAATGGAGAAGATGAGGAAAGAGAACGTCTACAACAAAGGTGACATCACTGGATGTAAGAGGTATGGGGCGCTATGTAGGAGAGGAGATTCTCCGGCTCCTCCCCCTGCCATTTGCAGAAGGAGGATTCAGAGCTGGGTGAGGACGGTCAAGGGGGGCAGCAGGCCACGGGCGGGTGGCAGATGGTAGGGGGAACCACAGGCCTTGAGCAGGATGGGGGGAGGGAGGAGAGCGGAGGAGCTTCCTGTCTGTAGCCTGCTGTTGTCTATTGTATAATGTGAAGCAGGCAGTGCAGCCAGGACAGGCCTCCCCTCTCCGTATGATGTATAGAGACAGGCCTCAACTATAGAATGTCAGCTGTACAGTGTTTGTTGGAAGTGGCCTATTATATGTAGGAGGGGCTTTTAATAATGGGCGGGGCCAAATTTTTATTTTCCTACAGGGCTTTTAGAATCGCCAAGTAAAAGAATCAGCGCAACACACTACACCCCTTCCCTGCATTTTTAAATATAAAGGGGGCTTTGAAAAATTGAATTAGCACAGCGCACTACACATGCCACATTTTTTTGCCTTTCGGACCCCCCCTAGACAAAATTCCTGGGTGCTCCCCTGAGTGTGGTCATAACCATGGAAACGAGCAGTATATAATGTGATGGAAAAATGAATCCAGCCAGCAAAAAAAGCAATATGGACAATCACAATACATTAGTAAGTGCCTTGTATTAATTTCCTCTACATAATAAATTATATTTTCTGAAGTGAGACAACACCTTTAAGGCCTAACAGGAGATAATTTGGAGCTACCTATGAACTAATAACCACCAGATGTCTTACTAAACCTTACTGATGGTATATCCTGAATGTGCAGAGATAATAAAAATTACTTAAAAGTGAACATGCGTATGTCCTGTATACACAGAGTGGGCCCCTGGAATTATTTCCTCAGGTGGGCCCAAGAAAATTCAGACTGACACTGCTCTGGATAGAATATAAGATATCATTATGAAGAATATAAAAGACTACAACAACATTTAAACCATCTACCTAACCACACCCAAGACTGCTCTCAACCATCAAGGCATGAATTCCACAAGACCTGTGAAGGTACCATGTGCAAGGTAGGGTCTACATAAATCACATGCTCATCAATGAGCCTTGGGCACCCACAATCCTGTTACTGGTTCGCCGGTTCTTTTTCCTTGGACGACTTTTCGTAGGTACTAACCATTGTATTTCTGGAACATCTCACAAGACCTGCCATTTTAGAGATGTCCAACCATCACAACTTGTCAAATAAGATCCTTACGCTTGGCCATTTTTTTCTGCCTCCAACACATCAGCTTCAAGAACTGGCCACTTCTGCCTAATATAGCCTGCACATTGACATGTTCCATAACTGTTACCCGTCACTGGTTTTAGGGTGGAGTCACACGTGGTGTAATTTTACGATGGAGATAAATCTGCCAGAAAAATGTCAGATTATGTGGAGCCAGCATGTTCCCCAGAGTTTACACAGTGCACTTATCAGTCTGTACTATACATGTAGGTCATATGTTGCTTTAGCATATTGTATGATAACTCTAGATATTCTAGGGGGCCTTTTAAAGAGCAGGTACTCAGCTTTAACCACATAATGGCCTCTGGTTTGCGTTGCTGGAACTGAGTTTGTCCATGCACTTATTGTCATGTGATATCAGGCTTCAGGCAGGATACTGGTATTTTTCCACATGTTTCCACAGGAGGTGGAAAATGTACCCAAGAGAGACTTAACTTTTTCACTGCCAGCCCAGTCCGATGTCTTAAGCTCATGCCGTAATTACATGTGGTTTCCATCAGCTTTGGGATTGAGTTTAAAAGATTGTTTTGCAGTACTTATGTTTTTTTTTTTATCAGTGCACTAAATAATTCATAACTATGGGGGAAGGGTTGGGTTAGCCATACTTTTTACATGTCAAGGATCTCTGTAAATGTATAGTTACTATAGATAAGTGTAAGGCATTTTGTTATCCTACTCTGCAAAAAAAAATCTCTTTTCCTACGAGGCAACAGAGTTAATTTTTTTTTTCTTACATTGCTCGTCAGGAAATAACATATGTGAGTAGAGCGAGCAGAGATTCTTCAAAATATGAATAATTGTTTTTCCTCTGAAACATTGTTACATTTTGGTTAATTTGCCTCCAGATTTTTCTCAGACAGTTGCAAATATTACTGAAGGCCGAGGAAAATTTGCGCGCTTTCACTTGAATGGGGCTCAGCTGCTCCTAGGCCAAGTGATGCAAGAACGTGTAATCACTGGCCTAGAAAAAGCTACTGTGAGCACTGGTGACTTCTCAAACAGCTGATCGGCAGGGGTCCCGGGTGTCAGACCCCCACTGAACAGATACTGATGACCTATACTGATAGGACAGAGAGAGAGAGGATACAGAGCCAATCAGGGCTCCGGCTCAGCATTCAGAAGGCTGGGAGGGGGATTTAAAGGGTTTCTGTCACCAGAATTAACCCTATTAAACTGGCTGACATTAGCGATGTGCTAATGTCAGTAGACCCTAACTGTACTATTTTTATGCTTATGGATGCCCCGGTTACTGCACAATTTTAACTTTGATGATATGCAAATTACTCTCTAGGAGCAGGAGGGAGCGTTGCTTCTGCTCCTAGAGGCTCCATTCTCCCACCTCATGTCATGCCCTGCGATCCTTGATTGACAGGGCCAGGCAGTGTTCGTCTCCTCCTGCCGTCCTTGATTAACAGGGCCAGGCAGTGTTCGTCTCCTCCTGCCGTCCTTGATTGACAGGGCCAGGCAGTGTTCGTCTCCTCCTTCCGTCCTTGATTGACAGGGCCAGGCAGTGTTCGTCTCCTCCTTCCGTCCTTGATTGACAGGGTCAGGCAGTGTTCGTCTCCTCCTGCCGTCCTTGATTGACAGGGCCAGGCAGTGTTCGTCTCCTCCTGCCGTCCATGATTGACAGGGCCAGGCAGTGTTCGTCTCCTCCTGCCGTCCTTGATTGACAGGGCCAGGCAGTGTTCGTCTCCTCCTGCCGTCCTTGATTGACAGGGCCAGGTAGTGTTCGTCTCCTCCTGCTGTCCTTGATTGACAGGGCCAGGCAGTGTTCGTCTCCTCCTTCCGTCCTTGATTGACAGGGCCAGGCAGTGTTCGTCTCCTCCTGCCGTCCTTGATTGACAGGGCCAGGTAGTGTTCGTCTCCTCCTGCCGTCCTTGATTGACAGGGCCAGGCAGTGTTCGTCTCCTCCTGCCGTCCTTGATTGACAGGGCCAGGCAGTGTTCGTCTCCTCCTGCCGTCCTTGATTGACAGGGCCAGGCAGTGTTCGTCTCCTCCTGCCGTCCTTGATTGACAGGGCCAGGCAGTGTTCGTCTCCTCCTGCCGTCCTTGATTGACAGGGCCAGGCAGTGTTCGTCTCCTCCTGCCGTCCTTGATTGACAGGGCCAGGCAGTGTTCGTCTCCTCCTGCCGTCCTTGATTGACAGGGCCAGGCAGTGTTCGTCTCCTCCTGCCGTCCTTGATTGACAGGGCCAGGCAGTGTTCGTCTCCTCCTGCCGTCCTTGATTGACAGGGCCAGGCAGTGTTCGTCTCCTCCTGCCGTCCTTGATTGACAGGGCCAGGCAGTGTTCGTCTCCTCCTGCCGTCCTTGATTGACAGGGCCAGGCAGTGTTCGTCTCCTCCTGCCGTCCTTGATTGACAGGGCCAGGCAGTGTTCGTCTCCTCCTGCCGTCCTTGATTGACAGGGCCAGGCAGTGTTCGTCTCCTCCTGCCGTCCTTGATTGACAGGGCCAGGCAGTGTTCGTCTCCTCCTGCCGTCCTTGATTGACAGGGCCAGGCAGTGTTCGTCTCCTCCTGCCGTCCTTGATTGACAGGGCCAGGCAGTGTTCGTCTCCTCCTGCCGTCCTTGATTGACAGGGCCAGGCAGTGTTCGTCTCCTCCTGCCGTCCTTGATTGACAGGGCCAGGCAGTGTTCGTCTCCTCCTGCCGTCCATGATTGACAGGGCCAGGCAGTGTTCGTCTCCTCCTGCCGTCCTTGATTGACAGGGCCAGGCAGTGTTCGTCTCCTCCTGCCGTCCTTGATTGACAGGGCCAGGCAGTGTTTGTCTCCTCCTGCCGTCCTTGATTGACAGGGCCAGGCAGTGTTCGTCTCCTCCTGCCGTCCTTGATTGACAGGGCCAGGCAGTGTTCGTCTCCTCCTGCCGTCCTTGATTGACAGGGCCAGGCAGTGTTCGTCTCCTCCTGCCGTCCTTGATTGACAGGGCCAGGCAGTGTTCGTCTCCTCCTGCCGTCCTTGATTGACAGGGCCAGGCAGTGTTCGTCTCCTCCTGCCGTCCTTGATTGACAGGGCCAGGCAGTGTTCGTCTCCTCCTGCCGTCCTTGATTGACAGGGCCAGGCAGTGTTCGTCTCCTCCTGCCGTCCTTGATTGACAGGGCCAGGCAGTGTTCGTCTCCTCCTGCCATCCTTGATTGACAGGGCCAGGCAGTGTTCGTCTCCTCCTGCCGTCCATGATTGACAGGGCCAGGCAGTGTTCGTCTCCTCCTGCCGTCCTTGATTGACAGGGCCAGGCAGTGTTCGTCTCCTCCTGCCGTCCTTGATTGACAGGGCCAGGCAGTGTTTGTCTCCTCCTGCCGTCCTTGATTGACAGGGCCAGGCAGTGTTCGTCTCCTCCTGCCGTCCTTGATTGACAGGGCCAGGCAGTGTTCGTCTCCTCCTGCCGTCCTTGATTGACAGGGCCAGGCAGTGTTCGTCTCCTCCTGCCGTCCTTGATTGACAGGGGCAGGCAGTGTTCGTCTCCTCCTGCCATCCTTGATTGACAGGGCCAGGCAGTGTTCGTCTCCTCCTGCCGTCCTTGATTGACAGGGTCAGGCAGTGTTCGTCTCCTCCTGCCGGCCCTGTGTGCTGGGTCTTTGCTGTCTGACAGAAGTGGAGAGAAATGCTGCTTACTTACTGTAGAGCATTTTGATGTGCACATCCAGGCAGAAGTGGTAATAAATCTTTATTCTGTGGATATTTCTATTGATTAGGGTCTGTTCATCCAGAAAACTCATCTTTCCCAGCATTCAAAAGCACACAGAAATGCTCAAGGCTTTTCCATATTTCATCATTTTACTGCTTTTAGTTTTATACTGTCCATTGTGCAACACAAAGTGCATCGTTTTTCTTCTTGTATCAGGAAGGAAATCAGTGATTAAAAGGACGATAAACCTACAACGGACCAAAAAGCCCAAGATACCTGCCTGCAAAACATTCTGCAAGTGTCCTTAAAATAGTCTTTAGAAATGTATTGCTCCTTCTCTTGAGGCCTATTGCACACGGACGTTTTTTTTTCCCGTTTACTGGACGTTTTTTGCGTTCCGTATACGGTCCGTATACGGAACCATTCATTTCAATGGGTCCGCAAAAAAAACGGAATGTACTCCGTATGCATTCCGTTTCCGTATTTCCGTTTTTCCGTTCCGTTTTAACATAGAACATGTCCTATTATTGCCCGCAAATCACAGTCCGTGGCTCCATTCAAGTCAATGGGTCCGCAAAAAAACGGAACACATACGGAAATGCATCCGTATGTCTTCCGTTTCCGTTCCGTTTTTTGCTGAACCATCTATTGAAAATGTTATGCCCAGCCCAATTTTATCTATGTAATTACTGTATACTGTATATGCCATACGGAAAAACGGAACGAAAAAACGGAACAGAAACGGAAACACAACGGAAACAAAAAACGGAACAACGGATCCGTGAAAAACGGATCGCAAAACACTGAAAAAGCCATACGGTCTGAGTCTGTATATTGCTGGATGGATAACATATAGAAAGGCAGGATTTAGCTAATCGGAAGAGGTTTCGCTTGCTTGGTCTCCAGATAAAGCAGCTGGGGAATGTCTTTGCTGGAGCCTAAAACCCCTTAAGGTGCCCATACACCTTCAAAAGTCAACAGTTATGTTTCCCAAAATCCCTCATACACATGCAACCTGAGCATTCAAATGTTTACAGCCAGGACAGGGGAAATCAGCTGCTGCCAGACAATTCTGGCAAGGGCTTATTTTGTGTGGGAACAAAGGATTGGGCATGTAGAAATACAGCGATGCCTGATCCTTCTGTCCCCTAACATCCGGTGTTGAGAGTCAGCATATCCTCTTACACAGTAGATAGTTGGCCAAACCCACCAAAATCAGCAGGTTCAGCCAACATAACTCTTATGGGCACCTCTACACTTAGCATAGAAGGAAGTAGTCTAAAGCCTGCACCCCTTCCAAAACATTGCTTAAAGGGGTTGTGAGAGAATGTTGTTGTTGTTTGGCAAACCCATTCTGTTGGACCTGCAAAGGGAAGATGACACACCTGCTTCCCAGTCCCCTTTGCATTACATTTTTTTAGATGAGATGATAAAGATACTAGCTATTTCTGTTACACTGATAGATTGATTCTTTCTAAGAAGAGATTTGTTAATTACATACATTTCTGCAGCACAACACTGCCACTAGAGGGAGCCAACTGACAGATTTACAATCTTGCTTCAATGTTCTGTTTAAACAGGTCTTCTGCTCCCCCTAGTGGCAGCCTTGTGCTTCAGAGATGTATACGTATTTAAACAAATTGCCTCACAAAGACAACACCTTTCCATATACTCTTCTTGGGAGGGGGTATTGGTTGTCGGTATGTGTAGTACTACATTTTCCCTGTAGTGACAATAAGAGATGGTCATGGTAACTCATGGTGATCATCTGATCATCAGGGCAGGGACGTGCACAGACATTTTGAAGGGCAGTGTCTTAAGTAAAAAAAAAAGAAGGCACTTCATAATTTCAAAAAATGTTTGTACCAGAAGCTTACTTTTCTAGAAGTCCTACCTTGTTCTCCATGAATTTTTTGATATTGTAATTGTAAACACGACAATTGCAAATATTCCTTTTTTGGTTTCACCGTACATACTATGGTAAAATGATGTCATTACAAGACTCTACAGACTCTAATATGCAAAGAGACAAAGCACTACAACCCCCAGTATGCAAAGGGCCAACGCACTACAACTATTGTTCCTTTGCATACTTGTTTTGTTCCTGGACATAAAATTATATACAATATATTACCAGGGCGGGCACTGAGGGCAGACAGGCACTAAAGAAACATAGAAACATAGAAACATAGAAACATAGAATGTGTCGGCAGATAAGAACCATTTGGCCCATCTAGTCTGCCCAATATACTGAATACTATGGATAGCCCCCGGCCCTATCTTATATGAAGGATGGCCTTGTGCCTATCCCATGCATGCTTAAACCCCTTCACTGTATTTGCAGCTACCACTTCTGCAGGAAGGCTATTCCATGCATCCACTACTCTCTCAGTAAAGTAATACTTCCTTATATTACTTTTAAACCTTTGCCCCTCTAATTTAAAACTATGTCCTCTTGTGGTAGTTTTTCTTCTTTTAAATATGCTCTCTTCCTTTACCGAGTTGATTCCCTTTATGTATTTAAAAGTTTCTATCATATCCCCTCTGTCTCTTCTTTCTTCCAAGCTATACATATTAAGGTCCTTTAACCTTTCCTGGTAAGTTTTATCCTGCAATCCATGTACTAGTTTAGTAGCTCTTCTCTGAACTCTCTCTAGAGTATCTATATCCTTCTGGAGATATGGCCTCCAGTACTGCGCACAATACTCCAAGTGAGGTCTCACCAGTGTTCTGTACAGCGGCATAAGCACTTCACTCTTTCTACTGCTTATACCTCTCCCTATACATCCAAGCATTCTGCTGGCATTTCGTGCTGCTCTATTACATTGTCTTCCCACCTTTAAGTCTTCTGAAATAATTACTCCTAAATCCCTTTCCTCAGATACTGAGGTCAGGACTGTGTCAAATATTCTATATTCTGCCCTTGGGTTTTTATGCCCCAGGTGCATTATCTTGCACTTATCCACATTAAATTTCAGTTTCCAGAGTTCTGACCATTCTTCTAGTTTTCCTAAATCCTTTTCCATTTGGCGTTTCCCTCCAGGAACATCAACCCTGATACCTATCTTTGTGTCATCAGCAAAAAGACAAACCTTACCAGAGAGGCTTTTTGCAATATCACTTATGAAGATATTAAACAAAATCGGTCCCAGTACAGATCCCTGTGGAACCCCACTGGTAACATGACCTTGTTTTGAATGTTCTCCATTGACTACCACCCTCTGTTGTCTGTCACTCAGCCACTGCCTAATCCACTCAACAATATGGGAGTCCATGCTCAATGACTGCAGCTTATTGATAAGTCTTCTATGTGGGACAGTGTCAAAAGCCTTACTAAAATCTAGATATGTGATGTCTACTGCACCTCCACCGTCTATTATTTTATTCACCCAGTCAAAAAAATCTATAAGATTTGTTTGACATGATCTCCCTGAAGTAAACCCATGTTGTTTTTCATCTTGCAATCCATGGGATTTTAGATGTTCCACAGTCCTATCCTTTAATAGGGTTTCCATTAATTTGCCTACTATTGATGTCAGACTCACTGGTCTATAGTTGCTCGATTCCTCCCTACTACCTTTCTTGTGAATGGGCACGACATTAGCCAATTTCCAATCTTCCGGGACGACTCCTGTTACTAATGATTGGTTAAATAAATCTGTTAACGGTTTTGCCAGCTCACCACTAAGCTCTTTTAATAATTTTGGGTGTATCTCATCAGGCCCCTGTGACTTATTTGTCTTCACCTTAGACAGCAAACTTAGAACATCTTCCTCTGTAAAGATACATGCATCAAACGATTTATTAGTCATTCTTTCTAGTGGAGGTCCTTCTCCTTTTTCTTTTGTAAAAACTGAACAGAAGTATTCATTAAGGCAGTCGGCTAGCCCTTTATTCTCTTCTACATACCTTCCGTCCTTTGTTTTTAATTTAGTTATTCCTTGTTTTAATTTCCTTTTTTCATTTATATATCTGAAGAATGTCTTATCTCCTTTTTTCATAGACTGAGCTAGTTTTTCTTCTGCCTGCGCTTTAGAAGTTCTTATAACTTGCTTGGCCTCTCTCTGCCTAATCTTGTAGATTTCCTTATCTTCATTGCTCTGGGTTTTTTTATAATTACAAAATGCTAGCTTTTTATTTTTAATGATTTGGGCCACTTCTGCTGAGTACCACAGTGGTCTCCTCCTTTTTTTGCTTTTAATGACAAGTCTAATGCAATTTTCTGTTGCCTTCAATAATGCACCTTTTAAGTAGTCCCATTTCTCCTGGACTCCATGTAATCTGTTCCAGTCTGATAAGGACTCATTTATGACTAATTTCATTTTTGAAAAGTCTGTTAGGAACTTAGACAGCAGACGGAGTCACACAGGCCGGCGCTTGCTCCCCTGCATTAATCCCGCTGGGAGGGTCACGTGACGTAGCAGACGTGCGTCACGCACATCCAATACCCAGGCAGCCCCTGCACTAACCTTAAAGGACACTGTCACCCTCACCCTGCACTGGTGAGCGGGCAAACTAGTGAATAAATTGTATCTGTGAATAAATTGTGCTGCCGCCGGCGGGATGGAGGGGGGGGGGTGCGTGCGGACTCGTGGCGCACTTGTAGTGGGTCGGCTTGGGCAGGGCCGTCTTTAATATTGATTGGACCCTGGGCAAGAATTTACTTGGGCCCCCTGGATCCCGCCTTCCCACACCCTAACATGCAATCACGTCTCCACCACAACACACACACACAAAAAAAATCCACACACCTGGTAGAGTACAGTGAATTACTGTAAATACTTACAGTTCTGAAGACTCCAGCGGCTCAGGATCAGTGCTCTGGGCAGCTGGGCTCAGAGCTGGAAGTGGGCACCGCTCTGCAGGAAGGAAGGAGACCGGGGCTCGGCTCATCCTAGCGTTACAGTGCACCCCAGCACCCCACAGTATGCAGTATAGCACCCTATAGTATATAGCACCCCACAGTATGCAGTATAGCACCCTATAGTATACAGCACCCCACAGTATGCAATACATAGTATAACACCCCACAGTATACAGTAGAGCAGTATTGCATTCCACAGTATACAGTAGAGCAGTATAGCGCCAGTATACAAGATCTCATACAGCAGCCCCCCTAGTATATAGTCTCATACAGCAGCCCCCCAGTATATAATCTCATACAGCAGCCCCCCCAGTATATAATCCCACACAGAAGCCCCCCAGTATATAATCTCATACAGCAGCACCCCAGTATATAATCTCATACAGCAGCCCCCCCAGTATATAATCCCACACAGCAGCCCCCCAGTATATAATCCCACACAGCAGCCCCCTCCCCCAGTATATAATCCCACACAGCAGCCCCCCCAGTATTTAATCCCACACAGCAGCCCCCCCAGTATATAATCCTACACAGCAGCCCCCCCAGTATATAATCCTATAAAGCAGCCCCCCAGTATATAATCCCACATAGCAGCCCCCCCAGTATATAATCTCATACAGAAGCCCCCCTAGTATATAATCCCACACAGCAGCCCCCCTAGTATATAATCCCACACAGCAGCCCCCCCCCCCAGTATATAATCCCATACAGCATCCCCCCGGCCCCAGTATATAATCTCATACAGCAGCCCCCCCAGTATATAATCCCACACAGCAGCCCCCTAGTATATAATCCCACACAGCAGCCCCTCCAGTATATAATCCCACACAGCCTCCCCCAGCATACAATCCTCAGACCCTCCCCAGTAGTCACATCCACCAATCCAGCGCTGACAGACTCTCTCCCCTCTACAGACGCTGCTGAGCAGCCATCTCTGATCTTCCTACTCTGCAGACAGTCGGCCAGTACAGAGCGCTGCCGACCCACGTGACCTACCCTTCTCCTGCAGGCTGCAGCAACACTGAGTCCTGGAAGAAAGAAAGGACCTTTGATTACCTCATAGCCATGTGACCAGTAATATCACTATGTTACTGGTCACATGGTGATGATGTCATGTAAGGTCCTTTCTCCCACAGCTCTCACTCTCCCACAGTTCGCTCTGGAGTGCCGGTGTTCTGTCAGAATACTAAACCTTACTGGCACGCAGGCAGGCATGGCAGCACCCCCCTGTAGCTAACAGCCTGACACCTGGGGCGGACGGCCCCCTCCCCCGCGGCACACCACTTGATGTAATTGAAAAAAAAAAAAGGGCATTAAAGGGGCAGGGGCAGAAGGGGGCAGGGGCTCAAGCCACCTTTGAGCCCTATGTGTGCACGTCCCTGCATCAGGGCATATTGTCTTAATAAATAAATGATACCCCTTAAATGTTATACATCTTCAATCTCAATAATATGTAAATTTTCTGATAAGCCTTATAGCTGGTAGATGTAGTCAGACAGCTATTTTGTACTTTTATTAGATTTGGTTAGATATTGAGAAGATTCTATTTATTTCCATTTGTCCTTAGGTATAGTATTGAAGTGTCACGATCAGTGTGGTGGAAAAAACTCCACACTAAACACAGGAGGAAAGTAGAACAGTAACTGGGCCTGGAAACTAGGGAAGGAACAGGTCACCTCCTAAACAAACTACAAATTGGTGTGGTATTAAAAAGCAGGAAGTGCTCAACCCCATATGCAGTGGTGCATCTATACCGGGGGGGGGGGGGGGGGGGCAGATCCTGCACTTGTGGCCCGTTGCTAATGGCAATCCCCAGCAAAAATGCATACAATGGAGGATGCCTGCAGCGGACCACAAGTACCACAATGGACATCCTACACAGGATAGCAATTGTGTGGATGTGATAAACAGTCAAAATAACATAACAAAAACAAAGACAGGTGCACTCTGCGGTCTTACTAACCCTCGTACTGGTGTAAAATTGAGAATTAGCCAACATATCCTGCTTGGAGGACATGTCTGAGCCAGAGCACCGCGCCAAGGTTTCTCAAGTAGCTCGGGACCTAACGCTAAACTTACCTGGGCCGTATGGGCAATACCAGGAGCCAGTGGGCGAATTACAGGCGCGCAAGGTCCGACTCAAAGCAATCTCCCAGTAATCTCCAGCATGTGACCATGCATACAATGAGAGGAGGCAGAGAGCTCTGAGCCCCACCCAAGACTGGCTGATATAGCCCGGGCCTCACATGTGCACCAGAATGCTGCCTGTGAATGGAAATAAAGGCACATTCAGACTAGGAGTTTCTACACCTCCAAAAATTCAAAATACAAACTACAAATTGGCGTGGTATTAAAAAGCAGGAAGTGCTCAACCCCATATGCAGTGGTGCATCTATACCGAAGGGGCAGATCCTGCACTTCCTGCTTTTTAATACCACGCCAATTTGTAGTTTGTATTTTGAATTTTTGGAGGTGTAGAAACTCCTAGTCTGAATGTGCCTTTATTTCCATCCACAGGCAGCATTCTGGTGCACATGTGAGGCCCGGGCTATATCAGCCAGTCTTGGGTGGGGCTCAGAGCTCTCTGTCTCCTCTCATTGTATGCATGGTCACATGCTGGGGGTTACTGGGAGATTGCTTTGAGTCAGACCTTGTGCGCCTGTAATTCGCCCACTGGCTCCTGGTATTGCCCATACGGCCCAGGTAGGTTTAGCGTTAGGTCCCGAGCTACTTGAGAAACCTTGGCGCGGTGCTCGGGCTCAGACATGTCCTCCAAGCAGGATATGTTGGCTAATTCTCAATTTTACACCAGTACGAGGGTTAGTAAGACCGCAGAGTGCACCTGTCTTTGTTTTTGTTATGTTATTTTCACCTCCTAAACAACCCTAATCCGGGCCCTAACTACCTATCAATATGAATAGACTTTGAAGGTAGGAATATTCATATGCAGGATACCTAGGCCCTAATATCCCTATAAGGCCCTGGAATGAGGTTAGGACCAGAGACAACCCATTCCTCCCCAGATGGACGAATGGAAGTCTCTGTCTCAGGCCCAGATACAACAACAGGGAATATAACAAACACAAAATAATAAGAAAAGACAAGACTTATCTGAAAGTAGAAAACTGGCAACTCCAGAAGCACCACAGAGTACAACCAACCAGCTAGTTAGAAGGCAGGAAGAAAATCTATAAACCGCACCTCCAAGAGTGAGAAGCGTCTACTTATGGTAAATTACCAACAAGCAACACCTGAAGCAAGGGGTGTGGCATTCACCAAAACACAGACACAATAAGATCCACAGTGAACTTGTCATTTTAACCCACTAGTTGCCAGTCTCTCCGATCTCCTGGTACCTGCCAAGGGAACGCCCGTGACATGAAGTCCTTAGTGTGCTAGCCTAAAGGCTGAATGGAAGTGAAAAGTAAATGGCAGCCCTTCTCAGCAAAGGGCGAAAAGGAGTGCACACTACAAACAATATGAAGTACGTGGTCCATCCTTCTGCATGATGGGAGAGAAATCCAGAATAAAAGCTATTCCTGTATATAAGTAATAATATAACTTATATCAGCCTTTATTGCTGTTTTTTACTATACAGTCCTGCAAGTAAGAAGTAAATAACCCAGTTCACGTCTTACAATATAACAGCACTTGAAAAATCATAGAATAATTACTCTATTTTCATCATTATGGTCCATCTGTGCTGGCGAAGCATTTTAGCTTTTATTTTTCACGCCATTTTGCATTCCAGTTCAGAGCAATTAACTCTTTCCCAGCCATGGGGCTTTAACAATGTCTAGAACAATTTAGGCTTCAAGCACGGAGCAGCGTTCTGTATCCATGCAGAAAGATTTGTTGTCTCTAGTTGTGATTAAAACCCTGGTAAGACGCTGTGCCAGCAGCACAGATCTCGGCCCCGCTCGCCGACTATTCTCCAATTAATTTAGTTCAATCAACTTATGGCAGCTTTAATTTACCAAGCAATAAAACGACAGCTTTACATCAAAGAGCTAAAACAGATGAAAAAGGAGATAGTTTGGGTATTGGAGAGGGAATTCAGGAGGGTGTTGTTATCGGAAGCTGGTTAACTGTTTCTGCCACTACCAAGGGCTGCATGTACTACAATTCACAACCGGCAGTAGTAGTAGTAATAATAACTATTCTCTAGTCAGAAACCAAAAAAAGCTGCTATCTCTTAATAAGCAAGTGTAAACTGCCTGTTTCCTGATCTTAAAGGGGTTGTCCAGGGTCAACCAAAAACAGGGCAGTAGTAAAAAAGAAAAGTCATAATATGAAAAAAGAAGCATTACTTATTTTATTTTTATCTTAGCATTACTTAAAGGGGTATTCCCATCTGAGACAATGGAGGCATATTGCTAGGATATGACCCCATTGTCTGATAGGTGTGGGTCCCACCACTATCATCAACACATCTAGAATGGAACTGAAAAAGTGGTGGCTGGAGGACCCCAGATTTCCTTGGGTCTGGCCACCACCAAGCGCTCTCCCAATAGAAGTGAATGGGAGTGCACCGCCCTTTCGTGGCCACCACTCCCATTCATTTCTATGGGGCTAACGGAAATAGCCGAGGTGGCGCTCAGCTATTTTCTGCAGCCCCATAGAAACTAAAGGAGGACAGCCGCGCATGCACGGTGCGCCCTCCGGGACTTTTCTGGCTGCCTTTACACCACTGGAACTTGCACCTATCAGACTATGGGGGTATATCCTAGCGACATGCCCCCATTGTCTGAGATGGGAATACCCTTTTAAGGTACCTTTACACCAGTAGATGATTGGTACGATTGAGCAACAAACGAGTCGTTTCTTGGTGTAGTGAACGTTTCAACAATGACCCTTTTTATACGCGCTGATTATCGTTCACAAGATAGTAATTTCGATCGCATATTCCATCATTTGTAAAGCAGACAGTTGCATTTATACAAAGCGATAACTTGAGTGTGCTTAAACACACCCACGGTGTAATCATCTGCAATCATGTGTGCAGTGAACGATTCCTGTTTACACCTATGAAATCGTTAACGTCCAATGATAATTTTTGTGCCCACAAAAACAATCGACCCAATGAGAAATCTACCGATTGTCGGTTGTCGCTTTATCGTTACGCTCGATTTAACAATAATCTACACGATAATCACCTCGTGTAAAGGTACCGTTAACCATTAGATGCCCTGCCACTTATTGTTCCCCATTGGTCTTTGTTCACTGTGCCACTTGACTGATATCATGTTGACACATGTGATCGCTGCAGCCAATCACTGGTGATGTGGTGGCATTAGAGAGGCAGGGGATCTAACAGTTAACAATGCTTGTTTTATTATATTGTGGCATTTTTTACCATTGCCCCATTTTTGGTTGATCCTGGACAACCCTTTTAAGACCAGGATACAAAGACCAATGTAGAACAATGAAACTGAGTTGGAATGGCAGGAGATCAGATAGGACCTGTAGGTATCAAAGTGTCTCTTCCGTTCTCTGGTATGGAACTGGTGCACTGATCGTTATGACTCACCTAATCATTAATCATTGAAACTTATCTATTTCGAATGATCGGCACTCAACATCTGGAATCACCATGGACATGCATTTTATTTATAAAATCTTATTCTTTACACCTGATAAAAAATATAAACATGTGATAAAATATAATAATATAATAAATATAATAATATAAAAAATACAAAGTTATACACCAACACCACTGTAAATGCTCAAAAATCTCACCCGGCAGTGAGAGATCACCGATAAGGACAATGTCACATATGTGGGGTGAGACAGGATGTCATACACCACATGAATCAATTGTGCCAAGACCCATCGGTGGCATACCTCTACTGAGCAAACGCCATCATTAGATAATATGATACATAATGTATAATGAACACCTAAAATTATTATGTAACTTCGGCAATGAAATCCGATGTTATGTTGTATCCAAATTTATCCTGGGATATTGAGTCTATGGACGAACTTAGTTCAATTCACTTGCGTATTCCATGTGCACATTTATGAAAGTTGTTTGTAATTTATCCGATATTAGTATGTCACTGATAACTTAATCTCTATTTTTTCTCTAGATCAATGTTGGTAAATGAATCAAACGTAAGTACATAGACGTTCATACTATTATGCCACACAGTTGCTCGATATTTTAATTTGTTACTCACTCTTGAGGAGCAGAGCTGAGTATCGATTGTGGCGTCCTACTTGCTGCCCAGGTACTGTTCGAAAGCGGGACCAAATGTCGCGTTCTGCCTAATACAAGGCACCGACACACCTTACCTCCGTATCTCCTTCTGATTCGTGAGTGTCAAATCTTTATGTGAACTTTCGTGTGGTACAGAAAATCTAGTTGGCGTCCCACGTGTTCGGTGGAATTGTGTCCAACAAAAGGTCTGATCGGTATCCCACGTATAAGGTCATCTGAAATGGATGAATCGGCTGGTTGTACTCTTTCTTTCTTTCTTGTTCAAATAGTGACCGTCAAGTCCCTGGAGAGCTCCATTGGTTGTTGCTTTAATAGATCCATACGAGGGTACATGTACATAAGGATATTTCCGACCATACCCGTTTTGGAGCTTTAAACGTGCTGCTTCTTCAGTGGCTAATTCCTTTATGCTATTCGTACCCTTAAATACTGATTGTCTATATGGCTTGAGGATAACACAGAAAAGTGGAGTGGATTATTCTCCATTTACAATACCTCTATATAGTCAGTGTCCATGATACATTATCTTATATAAAATGTCTATAGCAAAAAAAATGTTAGTGTATCAGCTTCCTACTGGTAAACATATTATCGCATCTCATTCATGTGCGTTTTTTATGCGATTATTGATCGTGTCTTTCATGATTATCCAATGTTCCCCCTCATCCCTATTGAGCCACTAAGGGATGGGGGTAAACGTTGTACAGCTGTGGATTTATTATTATCCTTTTTTCTATAAGTTGCCCCCAATCATCTTGCAATCTATACATAGAACCTACTTTTTAGATCCCTTATATTTTTATTACTGGTATCATGTAATAAGCAAGTGTAGAATTTAGAATAAATAAACAATAATAAAAGTAAAAATGTTCTGTTTACAACATAATTAGTCTACTTATGATCTATATGTGGTTTTTGTGCGATTTTGTTGTGATATATTTGCGTTGTTTTTTTGCTCTTATGTTTTTCTTATTCTAATGATCGACAATTATAACTCACAATTCCATAATTAAAATTTTTAGTTGATTCTTCTACCAATTATATGATGGTGAGTTGAATGAGGGATATGCTTTAAGCCTGGACAAAGTTACATTATATGTTCCTTTTTCTTCACAGATGAATATCCAAAATTGAGCATCACTGGTATTTGGGTGGGGGCCTCCTGCTTAGGAAGGATTGGTATACCAACAGGTTAACCCGATCACTCGTCGGCACAAGGCACCTGCCCTACATCTACAAGAATCCAAATACTTCAAGGTCGGCATTTAGGCCTACAGGTGATAGTGTGTTAAATTCAAAGGTTCTCCTTGATTCTAATCTAGACATTTGACTAATATGGTCTCCTCCCCTCCAATGCCTCTCTACCTTTTCAAGTGTCTTGGTTATGCCCTAATTTAAAGTGACTTGACAAAGAGTGGTTATCAAACCCCTTTTTTATATTCATTATGTGTTCCGAGATTCTTTTTTTGAGGGTCCTTTTGGTTCTCCCCATGTACTGTTTGTCACAGGGACATTGAATGACGTAAATAACGTTTGTAGAGTTACATGTTAGAAAATCTTAGATTTTTTGTGAATATGTGCTGATAGTTGAAGATATCTCTAGGATTTTTCTTGGAAATGAAGTAATTCTGCAATTGTTACAATTTCCACATCTGTGGAAACCAGACAAGCCCGGGTATTCCCATCTGAGACAATGGAGGCATATTGCTAGGATATGACCCCATTGTCTGATAGGTGTGGGTCCCACCACTATCATCAACACATCTAGAATGGAACTGAAAAAGTGGTGGCTGGAGGACCCCAGATTTCCTTGGGTCTGGCCACCACCAAGCGCTCTCCCAATAGAAGTGAATGGGAGTGCACCGCCCTTTCGTGGCCACCACTCCCATTCATTTCTATGGGGCTAACGGAAATAGCCGAGGTGGCGCTCAGCTATTTTCTGCAGCCCCATAGAAACTAAAGGAGGACAGCCGCGCATGCACGGTGCGCCCTCCGGGACTTTTCTGGCTGCCTTTACACCACTGGAACTTGCACCTATCAGACTATGGGGGTATATCCTAGCGACATGCCCCCATTGTCTGAGATGGGAATACCCTTTTAAGGTACCTTTACACCAGTAGATGATTGGTACGATTGAGCAACAAACGAGTCGTTTCTTGGTGTAGTGAACGTTTCAACAATGACCCTTTTTATACGCGCTGATTATCGTTCACAAGATAGTAATTTCGATCGCATATTCCATCATTTGTAAAGCAGACAGTTGCATTTATACAAAGCGATAACTTGAGTGTGCTTAAACACACCCACGGTGTAATCATCTGCAATCATGTGTGCAGTGAACGATTCCTGTTTACACCTATGAAATCGTTAACGTCCAATGATAATTTTTGTGCCCACACAAACAATCGACCCAATGAGAAATCTACCGATTGTCGGTTGTCGCTTTATCGTTACGCTCGATTTAACAATAATCTACACGATAATCACCTCGTGTAAAGGTACCGTTAACCATTAGATGCCCTGCCACTTATTGTTCCCCATTGGTCTTTGTTCACTGTGCCACTGGACTGATATCATGTTGACACATGTGATCGCTGCAGCCAATCACTGGTGATGTGGTGGCATTAGAGAGGCAGGGGATCTAACAGTTAACAATGCTTGTTTTATTATATTGTGGCATTTTTTACCATTGCCCCATTTTTGGTTGATCCTGGACAACCCTTTTAAGACCAGGATACAAAGACCAATGGAGAACAATGAAACTGAGTTGGAATGGCAGGAGATCAGATAGGACTTGTAGGTATCAAAGTGTCTCTTCCGTTCTCTGGTATGGAACTGGTGCACTGATCGTTATGACTCACCTAATCATTAATCATTGAAACTTATCTATTTCGAATGATCGGCACTCAACATCTGGAATCACCATGGACATGCATTTTATTTATAAAATCTTATTCTTTACACCTGATAAAAAATATAAACATGTGATAAAATATAATAATATAATAAATATAATAATATAAAAAATACAAAGTTATACACCAACACCACTGTAAATGCTCAAAAATCTCACCCGGCAGTGAGAGATCACCGATAAGGACAATGTCACATATGTGGGGTGAGACAGGATGTCATACACCACATGAATCAATTGTGCCAAGACCCATCGGTGGCATACCTCTACTGAGCAAACGCCATCATTAGATAATATGATACATAATGTATAATGAACACCTAAAATTATTATGTAACTTCGGCAGTGAAATCCGATGTTATGTTGTATCCAAATTTATCCTGGGATATTGAGTCTATGGACGAACTTAGTTCAATTCACTTGCGTATTCCATGTGCACATTTATGAAAGTTGTTTGTAATTTATTCGATATTAGTATGTCACTGATAACTTAATCTCTATTTTTTCTCTAGATCAATGTTGGTAAATGAATCAAAGGTAAGTACATAGACCTTCATACTATTATGCCACACAGTTGCTCGATATTTTAATTTGTTACTCACTCTTGAGGAGCAGAGCTGAGTATCGATTGTGGCGTCCTACTTGCTGCCCAGGTACTGTTCGAAAGCGGGACCAAATGTCGCGTTCTGCCTAATACAAGGCACCGACACACCTTACCTCCGTATCTCCTTCTGATTTGTGAGTGTCAAATCTTTATGCGAACTTTCGTGTGGTACAGAAAATCTAGTTGGCGTCCCACGTGTTCGGTGGAATTGTGTCCAACAAAAGGTCTGATCGGTATCCCACGTATAAGGTCATCTGAAATGGATGAATCGGCTGGTTGTACTCTTTCTTTCTTTCTTGTTCAAATAGTGACCGTCAAGTCCCTGGAGAGCTCCATTGGTTGTTGCTTTAATAGATCCATACGAGGGTACATGTACATAAGGATATTTCCGACCATACCCGTTTTGGAGCTTTAAACGTGCTGCTTCTTCAGTGGCTAATTCCTTTATGCTATTCGTACCCTTAAATACTGATTGTCTATATGGCTTGAGGATAACACAGAAAAGTGGAGTGGATTATTCTCCATTTACAATACCTCTATATAGTCAGTGTCCATGATACATTATCTTATATAAAATGTCTATAGCAAAAAAAATGTTAGTGTATCAGCTTCCTACTGGTAAACATATTATCGCATCTCATTCATGTGCGTTTTTTATGCGATTATTGATCGTGTCTTTCATGATTATCCAATGTTCCCCCTCATCCCTATTGAGCCACTAAGGGATGGGGGTAAACGTTGTACAGCTGTGGATTTATTATTATCCTTTTTTCTATAAGTTGCCCCCAATCATCTTGCAATCTATACATAGAACCTACTTTTTAGATCCCTTATATTTTTATTACTGGTATCATGTAATAAGCAAGTGTAGAATTTAGAATAAATAAACAATAATAAAAGTAAAAATGTTCTGTTTACAACATAATTAGTCTACTTATGATCTATATGTGGTTTTTGTGCGATTTTGTTGTGATATATTTGCGTTGTTTTTTTGCTCTTATGTTTTTCTTATTCTAACGATCGACAATTATAACTCACAATTCCATAATTAAAATTTTTAGTTGATTCTTCTACCAATTATATGATGGTGAGTTGAATGAGGGATATGCTTTAAGCCTGGACAAAGTTACATTATATGTTCCTTTTTCTTCACAGATGAATATCCAAAATTGAGCATCACTGGTATTTGGGTGGGGGCCTCCTGCTTAGGAGGGATTGGTATACCAACAGGTTAACCCGATCACTCGTCGGCACAAGGCACCTGCCCTACATCTACAAGAATCCAAATACTTCAAGGTCGGCATTTAGGCCTACAGGTGATAGTGTGTTAAATTCAAAGGTTCTCCTTGATTCTAATCTAGACATTTGACTAATATGGTCAGGGCCGGATTAAGAGCATCATGGGCCTGGTGCTGAGGATTTTGCTGGGCCTTTTTATGGAACTGCACTCAGTGTCTTAATTACATATATATTTTATCGATACCATTAAAGTATTTTGTTCTTGCAACTACCCCTTCATTTGGCGTCTATCTTGGCAACATGGAGGGGGAACACGGGAGGGGGACCCTGAGGGTGGGGGCACCCTCAGGGCACTATAGTGTCAGGAAAACCGCTTTGTTTTCCTGACACTATAGTGATCATTTAACATGACTATGAAGATTACTGTTTTCTAGCTGCTGTGGAATGTGGACAACAGCAGCTAGAAACAGTAATTTTCATAGAGCTGTGTTATGATTTATGGACACAGCACTCAGCATGCTTAGCCAGTCAGATAGAAGGCTGGCTAAGCATGCTGAGAGCTGTGTCTAAATAACATAACACATTAAAGGGATTCTGTCACCAGGTTTCACCCCTGTCAGCTAAAAATATGCTGATGTTCAGGGCGTCTTCACGATTCCCAATGTGGGCTTATAAATGTCATCTGTGGGCTTATTTAGCTAAAAAACAGCTTTTACTAACCTGTCAGTCAAACAAATAAGGTGCCCAAGGGGATGTTAATGGATGCAAGGTGTCGGCCGCACCCGCCGCCGTTCGTGCCCAGCGCCGCCTTTCCGGACTTCTGCGGCGCCTCCTAATCCTCTGTGCTGCCTCTCGCTCTCCCTCCCTCCCCCTCCTCCTGCTGTAAGATCTCGCGCATACAGGGGTTGAGCGAAGTGCCGGCGCATGCGCACTTCGCTGTAAGAAGCCAAATGGAGAGGTCTGCACGGGCGCATCAGGCAGAGCCCTGTGCGCAAGCGCGAGATCTTACAGCAGAAGGAGGGGGGAGGGAGGGAGAGCGAGAGGCGGCACAGAGGATTAGGAGGCGGTGCAGAAGTCCGGAAAGGCGGCGCTGGGCACGAACGGCGGTGGGTGCGGCGGGCATCTTGCACCCATTAACATCCCCTTAGGCACCTTATTTGTTTGACTGACAGGTTAGTAAAAGCTGTTTTTTTAGCTAAATAAGCCCACAGATGACATTTATAAGCCCACATTAGGAATCGTGAAGACGCCCCGAACATCAGCATATTTTTAGCTGACAGGGGTCAAACCTGGTGACAGAATCCCTTTAAAGAAATTACTGTTTCTAGCTGCTGTGGACTAGCAGCTAGAAACAGTAATTTCTTTAATGTGTTATGTTATAGAGACTGAGCTCTCAGCATGCTAAGCCAGTCAGTAATTTTCATAGTGCTGTTATGATTTATGGACACAGCTCTCAGCATGCTTAGCCAGCCTTCTATCTGGCTGTGCTTCTTGAGAGTCACAGTCCACAGGCTCAGAAACAGCCTGTGGACTGTGACTCTCAAGATGCAAAGCCAGATAGAAGGCTGGCTAAGCATGCTGAGAGCTGTGTCCATAAATCATAACAGCACTATGATTGCCCTCCCTTCCAACTGGATGAGTTTATCTGATACCTGCCCTGCTCCAGAAGCTCCTGCTGTCTCACGGGCTGGTGTGGCTGAGCGCTGTGGGCCGTGTGCTGGTCGAAACTGCTGAGTAGGTTGTACACAGCACAGCGTGCAGGAGGGATAACCGCGGGCGCACTGAGGTCATATCCGGCGGGCCGGCATTACAGGAACCGCACCAGCTGCTCTGACGTCCTACCGCCGGATATCCTGTGCTGTATATCCGGCGGCAGGACGTCAGAGCAGCTGGTGCTGTTCCTGTAATGCCGCGGCCCGCCGGATATGACCTCAGTAGTGATGGGAAGTTCGGATCTTTCAGATGAATCGGTTCATGAATCGGATCTTCGGTTCACTTGCTGAGTCACTGACTGCTGAGCTGACTCGCAAGTGAACCGAAGACTCTAGGTGCCGGTGCGCATGCGCAGATGCTATCCATCCGATTCACTTGCTGCTGCTGACTCAGTCGGCTCTTCAGCTCGCTAATGAGTGAGTCCGGATCAGGAAGAGTGATTGATTATAGTGATAGTGAAGGGAGTCTGAGGCTGACGCCGGACAGGAGGACTCAGGAGCTGTCCCTGTGGTGTGCATTGTTGTCTGTTGTGCTTTGTTACCCACAGTGACAACAGTCTGACACTGACAGTAGTACAACGAACCAAGTGAAGTGAAATGTGAATGCACGGGAAAAACTATGTGCTGAATTGATAACAGTATTACAGTAACACAGTCACTGGCTGATAATAAAATAGTCCCCACAGTCCCCACTTAACTGAATCCATAAAGGAGATGTGAACCCACCCTTAGTTATATAGCTACTGAATGAGATGCCTTTAACATATATATCTCCTGAGAAGCCAATTTGATCCTAAAGGGTTAATTCAACCTATAATCTAAACTCTGTGTCATCTGTCACTTCTCTTATCTCTCTGGGCCCCATAGCAAGAATCTAAATTGGGCCCCTATTCCCCTTTTATAGCCCCTCCCACTACCCATTCCAGGCCTCTCTCTTTGTTCCATGAACTATGTTCGCTGCTGTTTTATAATTTATGCCATCAGGGCCGGATTGGGATTACAAAACAGGCCTGGCACACAAAAGAGGCATAATAGATACTGTACAGATGTATAGTGTATACAGCAGTGTACTGATATGTGAGGAACGTGGTATAATATATGCAGTGTGTTCAGGTATATAGTATATACAGCAGTGTACTGATATATGAGGTATAAATGACAGCTCGTACCTCACATATCAATCCAATGCTGTATATACAATATACCTGTACACACCATCTATTATACCTCGTACCTAACATATCAGTACACTGCTGTATATACAATATATCTATACACACTGCATATATTATACCTCGTACCTCACATATCAGTACACTGCAATATATATTATATATCTGTACATATTGCATCTATAATACTGTTTAATATATGCAGTGTGTGTGTGTGTATATATATATATAGATGTGAGGCATACAAGGTATAATACTGTAGATGCAGTGTTTATAGAAATATGTGGTCAGTTATACATTATAGTCACTGTGTGTGTGAAGTACATGAGGTAGTGGTAACTGTCTGAAGTATTATACATGAGTGAGCAATGAGTAAAAACAGGGCATGTAGGGGGGGGGGGTAAATGATGAAAAGTGGAGGACCTCCTCTTACCACTCCATTCCAGTCTGTATGGATCAATGCAGTGCTGCTTGTGAACTTCTAATACTTGCTGTTAGGGGTTGAAGGACCTGTGATGATGTCATCACAGGTCCTGGCAGATGTACCTTTCAAACCTAGGAACTACACCATTTTTGGTGCAGTTCCTTTGCTAGATTCTGCAGGACCTGTGATGCTGAAGATGATGTCATCACAGGTCCTGGCAGATGCACTGTTCTAACCTGGGAACTACACTTTACACTGTGCACTTCCCTTACAGGACCTGAGACGACTCAGAGCTGCTAGTGCTTGCCTTGCCTCAGCTCTGATTGGTTGGTGGGCGGGGAAGGGTGGGGCTGGCAGAAGCATCTTCCACTCTAGGATCATATTACGCTCCTCCCGAGTCCCTCCCTCAGGCTCCTGCTGCCAGCGTGAGGTGAGCGTCTCTGCATTGTCAGTGTGCTATGTGACGCTGTGTACAACAGAGGACTTTTAACCCTCCGACGGCCTTTTGGCTGGCAGATGGGCCTATTTTCACTCAGGGGCCTGGAGCTGCAGCTCCATCAGCCCCTACGTTAATCCGGCCCTGAATATGGTCTCCTCCCCTCCAATGCCTCTCTACCTTTTCAAGTGTCTTGGTTATGCACTAATTTAAAGTGACTTGACAAAGAGTGGTTATCAAACCCCTTTTTTATATTCGTTATGTGTTCCGAGATTCTTTTTTTGAGGGTCCTTTTGGTTCTCCCCTTGTACTGTTTGTCACAGGGACATTGAATGACGTAAATAACGTTTGTAGAGTTACATGTTAGAAAATCTTAGATTTTTTGTGAATATGTGCTGATAGTTGAAGATATCTCTAGGATTTTTCTTGGAAATGAAGTAATTCTGCAATTGTTACAATTTCCACATCTGTGGAAACCAGACAAGCCCATCCATTTTTTAATGGTTTGGTCACCCTTCCAAGTGGACTTAATGAAGGGTGCTACTTTGAGGCCTAAATTTGGGGCCTTTGTAAATGTAAATTGTGGTATATTGGGAACCAGCAGGCCTATAACCTTATCTTTTAGGATGTAATGCCAATGCTTTTTAATGATTTGTTGAATCTTCCTATAGTGTGTGTTAAATGGCAAAATTATTCGTATTATCTCTTCTTTGAATTTATCTGATGATATTGTGTCATCTTTAAAAAATGCATATCTGTCCATAGCTCAAACTTTCTGTAAAGATGTTTCTATCGTTGTCAGCGGATGTTTCTTGTTTAAAAATTGCTCTTTCATTTTTATGGCTTCTTCCTCAAATTTGTCTTCCCTAGTGCAATTACGTTTAATTCAACAGAATTGTCCTAGTGGTATGTCGAGAAGCCATCTGGGAAGGTGGCAACTCGAGTATAGAATGTAGCTGTTCTTGGTGACAGGTTTCTAGTAAGTACTGTACTACAGACCAAACTTTCTTTTTCTATAGTGATCTGAAGGTCCAAGAATTCAACTGATGATTTGCCTATATTGGATGTAAATTGTAAATTGAATACATTTATATTTATCGCTTCCAAAAAATTTTTACGTTCTTTTCCATCTTTTTGCCATACAAATATGATGTTGTCTATGTACCTTTGCCAGAGTGGCGTGCTTAAACACACCCATGGTATAATCGTCTGTAATCATGTGTGCAGTGAATGATTCCTGTTTACACGTATGAAATCGTTAACGTCCAATGATAATTTTTGTGCCCACACAAACAATCGACCCAATGAGAAATCTACCGATTGTCGGTTGCCGCTCTATCGTTACGCTCGATTTAACACTAATCTACACGATAATCACCTTGTTTAAAGGTATCGTTAACCATTAGATCCCCTGGCACTTATTGTTCCCCATTGGTCTTTGTTTACTGTGCCGCTGGACTGATATCATGTTGACATGTGATCGCTGCAGCCAATCACTGGTGATGTGGTGGCATTAGAGAGGCAGGGGATCTAACAGTTAACAATGCTTGTTTTATTATATTCTGGCATTTCTTACCATTGCCCCATTTTTGGTTGATCCTGGACAACCCTTTTAAGACCACGATACAAAGACCAATGGAGAACAATGAAACTGAGTTGGAATGGCAGGAGATCAGATAGTAATGCTAAATACTAAAGCAATAATAAAAGAGGTCATGTTTATTAAATTTTTGGGCATTTTTCACAATTGCCTTGTTTGTGGTTGATCCTGGACAACTCCTTTAAAGTGAACTCCCTTGAAAGTGACAGCACGTGCTGTCATAGAGCAGGAGGAACTGAGCAGATTTATATATAGTTTTGTGGGAAAAGATTCAGTAAAACTTGGATTTAATTCATTTAAATTCCTGCTCATTCTGGGCTTTGAAGTCCAGGAGGCGGTCCTATCAGTGATTGACAGCTATCTCTGTATACACAGTCATAGAGGGACGGCTGTCAATCACTGATAGGACCGCATCAGTGGCATAACTAGAAATGACTGGACCCCACAGCACATTTTTGAAGGGTGTGTAGGTAGCCTATAATGTCCCTTAATGATGGTGCACGGGTCACGGTGCTCCTACCTGGATATGCTGGACCCCAGGCGTTGCCCTCCGAAAGCAGAAAAAGTGTAGAATTAAGAGATGATGAAATAAATTGAGTCCAGATCTTGTACTTCGCTTTTTAGTCTGGTCTGTCTCTAGCTTGTCTCTCCTGGTTTTTGAGGCTTCAGGGTGTGGCCTCATGTCCAGCAGAGCTGAAGGTGCTCTAGCTGGTTTTGCAAGGCACGTCCAAAAGGGACCTACACCTGTGGCACACCCTCCCTTGGCAGGGGGTAAACTGCAACTCGACCTCTCCCCTAGGAGGGGTAGGCTAGACTGACCTAACTCTCACTAGAACTCTACCCTTCCTGCAGCAAGTGGGACACGCTTACCACACCACAGAGGGGGGTTAGAATGGAATAGAAGGTTCTATTCTCTATACCTGTAGCTCTGCCATTTATGCTGCCACCTGCTGGTAAACCAGGCATGTTACACTTGAACACAAACTGTTGCAAAATAGGAGATGCACATTATGTAGGACCTGGAAATAAAAACATCGGATGACACGTGGTTAACCATAGAAGATAGTAGTGGAGTGCAGTAGTAGTAATGCACCTCTGGGGCGTTACGCATCCCCCACTCCTACATCTAGTCTCTCCATCCATTTCCTACAGTGTCACTGTATATAAAGTAATTTTATAATACTGTTGAGAGGGTCCTGACATTAAAATCTTTTAGTCCTCCTCCTGGGTGGATCCCTACTGAGTTAAGGCCCCAAAAAAGCCGCTTCCCCTGCTTCCCCTATAGCTACTCCCCTGGACTGCATCCTTGAATTCAAAGTCCAGAATGAGCAGGAATTTAAATGAATGAAATACAAATGATGCAGATTTTTTCCCCACAAAACTATACATCAATCTACTCAGCACCTCCTGCACTAACAAATGCTGCTTTCAGCTCAGATACCATGTTCAACGAGACAGGTTCCTTTAAGGTGGCAGCCTCACTGCAGTGAATAAAGACTAGTGAGGAGCACCAAATAGATGAGGAATAATTGTTTAATTGCTTTATGGCATTTCCCACGATTGACCCATTGGTTGATCCTGGACAACCCTTTTAACCCTTTTTGATTTTTCACTCCCTGTCTCTCTGCCTTCCCAACAATCTGTAGTTTTTATTGATACCATTTTGCAGTGTGTGAGAGGTGAAATGACGAAAAAATTGCGAATCGGCCACTTTGATATTTTTTTCTGTTAGACTGTTCGCCATATGGGATAAATACTTCTATATTTTAATAGTACGGGTGTTTTCACACATAGCGATGCCCATAATGTTTATTTTTTTCAGTGTTTATGCATTTGTATTCTGGGAAAGTAGGGGGGGTGATTTGAAAATTATTATTTTTTATATTTTTTTAAAATCTATTGATAAATAGAACATTCAGTATATTGTAATGTAGTGCTGCCACCTGCAGGCCTACATTGAAATATTCCTGTGAAGAGCATTGGAGCCTCAGCATGCCCCGGGCTTTCACAGCCAATGAATGGCTCCCCTGATTCCCACGTTGGGGTGTTGCAAGGGGTTAAATGCCTGCGATCGACATTACCGCTGATCGTAGGCATTAGCCCCAGGTGTCTGCTGTATGAAACCAGGTGGCTATGGCGCTTGCTGACTTCCACCGTACTATTATGGTGGAGGTCAGGAAAGGGTTAAAGACGCCATACATTTTTTATTCTTAAAGAACTCCCCGTACACACATGCTTGATTTTGTCTAGCGTATATGCATTTTCACTGGGGAGGGGGGAATAAGCTGCAGTCAGACATTTCTTGCAGCTGCCTGTCTCCCTTACAGGGGTTTTATGGTAAATATTGATTTATGAAAGTCGCTGTAATTTAATAATGTTTTTCTTTTATCTTTTTTGCTCCTATCTCCTGTTCTGGGCTGTGGTTATTTCCTGTGATGCAGTGGCGTAGCGTGTGTTGCCAGCACCCGGGGCGAACCTAGTATGGCGCCCCTAACTTTTGTGCATGCGCCTTTTTATAGAATGACGCCCCACAGGCATACCAAGACCAATATTACCACTAATACTATAAAAGAGACATATACCGCAATTCATTGCAGGATCTCATAAAATACAGGGTTCCATTAACCCTATCAGAATTAAACAGGGAGGGGAGCCTGCATGAATACTGAAGTGAAAGCACAGGCTGCAGTACTGGACGTTGCTCCTAGCAACCAGCATTCCGGCGGTTGAACAGCCTGACGTATCTGTCCCACCACTAGTTTACATGTGCCTCTGGACTGCCGCTCCATACCCATTGACTATAATGGGGGTGTTGGCTGAGTTCCGGCGGCAGTACGGCAGCGCACAGTAAGAGGCCGCCAGAACTCCACCATCGCCCCATTATAGTCAATGGGGATGGATCGTCAGTCCGGGGGCACATGTAAATCACCGGCAGGATCCGTCAGGCTGTTCACCCGCCGGACAGCCTGCCCTGCTGCTAATGAGAAATTAGCCTAAAACTTGGTCAGCGACTGCAGAGATACTTGTCTGGACATGAGGTGAAGAGGAAGCTGATAGCCAAACAGCAGGTATGCAGTGAAGTGCCATGAGAGCCAGGCAGGCCAAGCAGGTGGCAGTCAGGGTGCTGGTGAAGGGTGACCAGAGACAGTACTGACTCTAGGATGCCATCTTCTGCCCATCTCTGCTGTCCATACCAGCCCAGGCCAAGGGTAGGCCTGGTATAGAGATGGGCAGATGGCATCCCAGAGGCAGTACTGTCTCAGTGCCTCTCTACTGTTATCCTGCCACATCAGAACCATGAATGCCAGACTGCCATGCCACCTATTTGGCCTGGCAGAGCTCTGGAACTTCACTCATTGATTTATTACCCTTATTATTGCATGCCCAGGCAGTGGTGCACACTGTAAACCCACCAGCCACCATCCCCCCACACACAGACTCAGGGAGGTCATCATTCATGGTGACATGGTCACCCAACTTAATCACTGACATCATCATGACAGTGACACTAACTCAGCCTCAGCGGCGTGGGGCAGCAGCTGCCTGGCTCCCCCTCTACCTCTGCTCTGTAGTCTGGACTCTAGGCTCAGGGCTCACTCAGGCTGACTGGTCAGTGACTGACTGTCTGACTCAACAGTTCTCTCTGGACTGGAGTCTGACAGGACTCAGTCTTCCGCCGCCGCCTCCTGCTCCTGGCAATCTTCTACTGGGCAACTGGCAGTGGCTTCTGCTGGCTCTGGCTCCTGCGCTCCGCACTGTGTTTCCCGCCTGGAAAGTGGGTGGAGCCGGAGGGAGCCAGGCCAGCCTAATGATTGCCTATCCCGACCCTATGTATGTTAAGTTAACTAACTGAAGTGCGCCGTGCCCGCACAAATGAATCATCAGGGCGCTATCAAACAGCTCTCAGGCTGTTGCGCAGGACCCGGCACTCCGGCAGAGAGAGAGCCGCCCTGAAAAACTTACTTTTACTATTAGCCTTAGCAGCCGGTGCCAGAGCGCCCCCCTGCAGTTTGGCACCCGGGGAAATGGCCCCCCTGGCCCCCCCCCCCCCCACGCTACGCCCCTGCTGTGATGTTATGTCCATGGACGTGTCAAAGCAGCAACAGGGGTAGTGATAGGCGAGTGTCTATGATGTAACTAGCTGGTGGGAGGAGCTATAAACTAGCTGGGTGTTAGGGGCAGTGATAATGGAGTGTCTATGTAACTAGCTGGTGGGAGGAGCTATAAACTAGCTGGGTGTTGTTAGGGGCAGTTATAGGGGAGCGTCTATGTAACTTGCTGGTGGGAGGAGCTATAAACTAGCTGGGTGTTGTAAGGGGCAGTGATAGGGGAGTGTCGATGTAACTAGCTGGTGGGAGGAGCTATAAACTAGCTGGGTGTTAGGGGCAGTGATAGGAGAGTGTCGATGTAACCAGCTGGTGGGAGGAGCTATAAACTAGTTGGGTGTTGTTAGGGGCAGTGCTGGCACTATGGCAGAGAAAGGAGAAGTGCATCATGGGTTTGGTTGGATACAGCAACAGGAAGTGCTACTTACAGGATGTACAAACTAAGAAGACAGGTTGGCATTAGCAGGAGGTGCTCAAACCCACATGCAGTTGTGAATATATATAGGGGAGCAAATCCTGCACTTGTGGCCCGTTGCTAATGGCAATCCCCAGCAAAATGCATACAATGGAGGATGCCCGCGGTGAACCACAAGTACCACAATAGACATCCTACACAAGGTAACAAGTGCGGATGTCATAATTAATATAACAATATAACAAAACAATAACAAACACAGGTGCACTCTGCAGTCTCACTAAATCCTCAAACTGATTTTAAAATTGAGAGATTAGTCAACATGTCCTACGGTGTAGAACATGTCTAAGCCCGGACACCACGACAAGGTTTCTCAAGTAGCCCGGGACCCTACACTCTCCTACCTGAGCCGTATGGGCAATACCAGGAGCCAGTGGGCAAATTACAGGAGCATAAGGCCGACTCACAAACAACTCACCAGTTACCTCCAGCATGTGGCCATGCTTGCAATGGGAGGAGGGAGGAGTCTGTGAGTCCCACTCAAGACTTTTAAAATCAGTTTGAGGATTTAGTGAGACTGCAGAGTGCACCTGTGTTTGTTATTGTTTTGTTATATTGTTATATTAATTATGACATCCGCACCTGTTACCTTGTGTAGGATGTCTATTGTGGTACTTGTGGTTCGCCGCGGGCATCCTCCATTGTATGCATTTTGCTGGGGATTGCCATTACCAACGGGCCACAAGTGCAGGATTTGCTCCCCTATATATATGCACAACTGCATGTGGGTTTGAGCACCTCCTGCTAATGCCAACCTGTCTTCTTAGTTTGTATATATAGATTCCTGGAGGTGTATAAACTCCTATTTAAATGTGCCTGTTTTCCATCTACAGGCCACATTTAGGTGCACCTGTGAGGCCTGGGACATATCAGCAAGTCTTGAGTGGGTCTCACAGACTCCTCCCTCCTCCCATTGCAAGCATGGCCACATGCTGGAGGTAACTGGTGAGTTGTTTGTGAGTCGGCCTTATGCTCCTGTAATTTGCCCACTGGCTCCTGGTATCGCCCATACGGCTCAGGTAGGAGAGTGTAGGGTCCCGGGCTACTTGAGAAACCTTGTCGTGGTGTCCGGGCTTAGACATGTTCTGCACCGTAGGACATGTTGACTAATCTCTCAATTTTAAAATCAGTTTGAGGATTTAGTGAGACTGCAGAGTGCACCTGTGTTTGTTATTGTTTTGTTATATTGTTATATTAATTATGACATCCGCACTTGTTACCTTGTGTAGGATGTATATTGTGGTACTTGTGGTTCGCCGCGGGCATCCTCCATTGTATGCATTTTGCTGGGGATTGCCATTAGCAACGGGCCACAAGTGCAGGATTTGCTCCCCTATATATATTCACAACTGCATGTGGTTTGAGCACCTCCTGCTAATGCCAACCTGTCTTCTTAGTTTGTATATATAGATTCCTGGAGGTGTATAAACTCCTATTTAAATGTGCCTGTTTTCCATCTACAGGCCACATTTAGGTGCACCTGTGAGGCCTGGGACATATCAGCAAGTCTTGAGTGGGACTCACAGACTCCTCCCTCCTCCCATTGCAAGCATGGCCACATGCTGGAGGTAACTGGTGAGTTGTTTGTGAGTCGGCCTTATGCTCCTGTAATTTGCCCACTGGCTCCTGGTATCGCCCATACGGCTCAGGTAGGAGAGTGTAGGGTCCCGGGCTACTTGAGAAACCTTGTCGTGGTGTCCGGGCTTAGACATGTTCTACACCGTAGGACATGTTGACTAATCTCTCAATTTTAAAATCAGTTTGAGGATTTAGTGAGACTGCAGAGTGCACCTGTGTTTGTTATTGTTTTGTTATATTGTTATATTAATTATGACATCCGCACTTGTTACCTTGTGTAGGATGTCTATTGTGGTACTTGTGGTTCGCCGCGGGCATCCTCCATTGTATGCATTTTGCTGGGGATTGCCATTAGCAACGGGCCACAAGTGCAGGATTTGCTCCCCTATATATATGCACAACTGCATGTGGGTTTGAGCACCTCCTGCTAATGCCAACCTGTCTTCTTAGTTTGTATATATAGATTCCTGGAGGTGTATAAACTCCTATTTAAATGTGCCTGTTTTCCATCTACAGGCCACATTTAGGTGCACCTGTGAGGCCTGGGACATATCAGCAAGTCTTGAGTGGGACTCACAGACTCCTCCCTCCTCCCATTGCAAGCATGGCCACATGCTGGAGGTAACTGGTGAGTTGTTTGTGAGTCGGCCTTATGCTCCTGTAATTTGCCCACTGGCTCCTGGTATCGCCCATACGGCTCAGGTAGGAGAGTGTAGGGTCCCGGGCTACTTGAGAAACCTTGTCGTGGTGTCCGGGCTTAGACATGTTCTACACCGTAGGACATGTTGACTAATCTCTCAATTTTAAAATCAGTTTGAGGATTTAGTGAGACTGCAGAGTGCACCTGTGTTTGTTATTGTTTTGTTATATTGTTATATTAATTATGACATCCGCACTTGTTACCTTGTGTAGGATGTCTATAGTGGTACTTGTAGTTCGCTGCGGGCATCCTCCATTGTATGCATTTTGCTGGGGATTGCCATTAGCAACGGGCCACAAGTGCAGGATTTGCTCCCCTATATATATGCACAACTGCATGTGGGTTTGAGCACCTCCTGCTAATGCCAACCTGTCTTCTTAGTTTGTATATATAGATTCCTGGAGGTGTATAAACTCCTATTTAAATGTGCCTGTTTTCCATCTACAGGCCACATTTAGGTGCACCTGTGAGGCCTGGGACATATCAGCAAGTCTTGAGTGGGACTCACAGACTCCTCCCTCCTCCCATTGCAAGCATGGCCACATGCTGGAGGTAACTGGTGAGTTGTTTGTGAGTCGGCCTTATGCTCCTGTAATTTGCCCACTGGCTCCTGGTATCGCCCATACGGCTCAGGTAGGAGAGTGTAGGGTCCCGGGCTACTTGAGAAACCTTGTCGTGGTGTCCGGGCTTAGACATGTTCTACACCGTAGGACATGTTGACTAATCTCTCAATTTTAAAATCAGTTTGAGGATTTAGTGAGACTGCAGAGTGCACCTGTGTTTGTTATTGTTTTGCTACTTACAGGATGGAAACAGACCAGAGGGATTTGTTACATGGTGAAAACGTGTCAAAACTGAAAAAGAAAACGCATGGGCAAGGTGCACATGAGGTAAGCAACTACATAAGCATATCTATTAGAAACCATATTAATCCTGGAAAACCCCTTTGAGAATAAAAGACCATGCATACCTAAATCAACATGCTGATCCTTTTTGTTCCCCAGCAGGTGTTGAACAAATGTCAGATAAACATTTCATAAACATTAGATGGTCAGCCAGTCCTGCTGAAATCAGGTGGTTCAGACTAAATGGACACTTTTAGAAGAAAACCAAGGCTCTTAGTGGCCCTGATGCCCAGAGCAACCAGAGCTCAGATTCCATTTTCTAAACTGCACTGGAAAATTTAAGGGAACCTGTCATCAATTTTTTGCTGACCTCACTGAGGGCAGCATAAAATAGTGACAGAAATGCTGATTTCAGTGGTGTGACCGTCAATAATGAGCTAAAAGTAAGTGGTTGCTGAGAACCAGCATCATAATTAGGGATGAGCGAATCGACTAGCATAAAACATTGTTCTAATACTGTACGGAGCAGGAGCTCCATACAGTATTAGAATGTATTGGCTCCGATGATCCAAAGTTATTGCTTCGCGAAGTCTTGCGAGACTTCGCGCAATAACTTCATAAATTAATTTGTACTGTAAAAAAACATTTCCCGGACTCGGGTTCGGTTCCAAGTGGTACCTTAATAATGGCTGAGAATTCCTACACTCTCACCCATCTGCTGATGATTGGCAGTTCTCTCCTAGAGAGAAAGGGAGAAAACTAGGTAAAAGACTGTCAGCCATCAGCAGGTGGAATTCATGAATAACCAGGACTCTTCTCAGGTGGTCGGGACTCTTTTCCAGGCCCAGTATGTAATGATTGTGATGTTGGTTCTCGGCAACCACTTACTTTTAACTTTTAAATAACAGACCGCTGAAATCAACTCACCTGTCTCTACCTTATTCTGCCGTTAATATTGGCAGCATAAAGTTGATGACAGGTTCCCTTTAAGTGTGAACTATACAGGATACTTTAGGCCTACTGTGCAATTGTTGGTATCCTAAGCTTATTGTAGCCTTTTTTTTGTTCTGTGTTGTTGATATGCCTTTGTTTTATCATATCTTTGACTTACCAAGTCTAAAATTGTTGTGATCAAATTTTATTATGCAATGAAATTCAAGTAATAAGTACAGTATACTTCCACATCCCATTTTATATGGTACAATTCCGTAAATAATGGTGACATTAACATATATACAGTACGTCCATAAAATATTTAGCTGCAGGCTACACTATGAGAAGATACTGTAGATACTTGATTAAATACACTGCTCAAAAAAATAAAGGGAACACTTAAACAACACAATGTAACTCCATGTCAATCACACTTCTGTGAAATCAAACTGTCCACTTAGGAAGCAACACTGAGTGACAATCAATTTCACATGCTGTTGTGCAAATGGGATAGACAACAGGTGGAAATTATACGCAATTAGCAAGACACCCCCAATAAAGGAGTGGTTCTGCAGGTGGTGACACAGACCACTTCTCAGTTCCTATGCTTCCTGGCTGATGTTTTGGTCACTTTTGAATGCTGGCGGTGCTTTCACTCTAGTGGTAGCATGAGACAGAGTCTACAACCCACATAAGTGGCTCAGGTAGTGCAGCTTATCCAGGATGGCACATCAATGCGAGCTGTGGCAAGAAGGTTTGCTGTGTCTGTCAGCGTAGTGTCCAGAGCATGGAGGCGCTACCCGGAGACAGGCCAGTACATCAGGAGACGTGGAGGAGGCCGTAGGAGGGCAACAACCCAGCAGCAGGACCGCTACCTCCGCCTTTGTGCAAGGAGGAACAGGAGGAGCACTGCCAGAGCCCTGCAAAATGACCTCCAGCAGGCCACAAATGTGCATGTGTCTGCTCAAACGGTCAGAAACAGACTCCATGAGGGTGATGTGAGGGCCCGACGTCCACAGGTGGGGGTTGTGCTTACAGCCCAACACCGTGCAGGACATTTGGCATTTGCCAGAGAACACCAAGATTGGCAAATTCGCCACTGGCGCCCTGTGCTCTTCACAGATGAAAGCAGGTTAACACTGAGCACATGTGACAGACGTGACAGAGTCTTGAGACGCCGTGGAGAACGTTCTGCTGCCTGCAACATCCTCCAGCATGACCGGTTTGGCATTGGGTCAGTAATGGTGTGGGGTGGCATTTCTTTGGAGGGCCGCACAGCCCTCCATGTGCTCACCAGAGGTAGCCTGACTGCCATTAGGTACCGAGATGAGATCCTCAGACCCCTTGTGAGACCATATGCTGGTGCGGTTGGCCCTGGGTTCCTCCTAATGCAAGACAATGCTAGACCTCATGTGGCTGGAGTGTGTCAGCAGTTCCTGCAAGACGAAGGCATTGATGCTATGGACTGGCCCGCCCGTTCCCCAGACCTAAATCCAATTGAGCACATCTGGGACATCATGTCTCGCTCTATCCACCAACGTCACATTGCACCACAGACTGTCCAGGAGTTGGCAGATGCTTTAGTCCAGGTCTGGGAGGAGATCCCTCAGGAGACCGTCCGCCACCTCATCAGGAGCATGCACAGGCGTTGTAGGGAGGTCATACAGGCACGTGGAGGCCACACACACTACTGAGCCTCATTTTGACTTGTTTTAAGGACATTACATCAAAGTTGGATCAGCCTGTAGTGTGTTTTTCCACTTTAATTTTGAGTGTGACTCCAAATCCAGACCTCCACGGGTTTAAAATTTGATTTCCATTTTTTAATTTTTGTGTGATTTTGTTGTCAGCACATTCAACTATGTAAAGAACAAAGTATTTCAGAAGAATATTTAATTAATTCAGATCTAGGATGTGTTATTTTTGTGTTCCCTTTATTTTTTTGAGCAGTGTATATACTTGTAATTACCCATAGGAGCTCGGACATCAGTCTTGACCCCATAAATAAAAAATAGTAAGAAAAGCAAAAAAAAATTAAAAAAAATTAATCTAGCCAAAACTTCAGAAACCTTGTCCAATGACTTAGGGTCAATTTTGGTCCTAAGCTGGCCAGGATATCTGTCCTGACTACATGTGGAAATAAAAACCTGCCAAAAATTAGCAAGGGGGCACAATATGGGATGATTAAAGCCCCATGTTTTTTCCTCCCTCTGGTCCAAGAACCTGTCCTTCATCTATTGCAATATTTCCATTCCAAAGTTTCCTAATTCCAGTCCTTAGGGACGCTTAACAAACTAAAATGTTTTCCAAGTCATCTATCAATCGCATATACGGATTAACGTGTGACTGACTCATTTTATCGAATCAATATGTGCTACCATGAGGACATACGGAAAACATGTACCATTAGCCATCCCATAGAGCTTGAGTTGAGGAACCCCCTGAACCATGCAGAGTGATTTTGTCATCTGGATATTCATTTTAAAAAGGACTAGATCTTTAGAACAGAAGAATTCTTGGCATGGACCATGCATTCTGATGCTGCGTAGTAAGTGTGGAGATAGATTATATAGATAATAGTATATGACACATGAAGTAATATGAGGTCTAACATCTAGTAAGTACTCTAAATCTAAAGATAGATATAAATAATATAGCAATTTTTTTGAATTCTTTCGCGTTACATCCCGATCCTCACTTTCAGTCATGCTTGCACATCTACCGCTTATTCTGAGGCTTGTGTACAAGGCACCAGATGGTAAGTGAGTGTGAATGGGATATAGTTTTAATTACTGCAGATTGCAAGCAGCACCATAGAGTGGGAAAAGAGAGAAGCTGTGCTTGTGCCAGTGGAGGGGTACTCATTTATCCGGCAGAAAAAAAACCACATAGACTGGTGAATAGCTATAACTTGATGCAGGATGCAGACTGACAGAAAGGCGACAATCAATAATTACTCACTGATTGCTACATTATAGCGGGATCTCGCCAAAAAGAAAGAGGATATTATTATAGTCTAATTGGGCTTAATGCACGAAAGAACAGCACAGAAGTAAAATGAATGTTCTAATTTGCATATTACCACGTATTGCTTGTCTCGACTATACTATAACAAGATACAGGTAAGTGCAGCATGACTCATCTGGTATAGAAACACGTACTCGCATAGGTGTATGTAATATTTCCACCACCAATCCCCTAGGGATGCCAGGACAAAAGGGTAACTGAGAGTCCCATAGCGAAATTTGGACTGGGTCCCTACTCCACGATGACTACCTCCAGCAGGCGTTTCACACCATGATAAACACATTTTTTCCCCACATTGTGTCTCAATGACAGGAATAATGGACAAATTGATGTCACAATACTGGGATTATGTAACAACACAGATAATGCACACATTGGTATCACCCTAAAGGGATAATTAACTCAGTGAAGGTACATCACCTGAGGAATGCGCCCAGTGATGTTATAGTACAGTACAGGGAGACTGTATAGTGATGTCTGGAGGTCTCGTCTGAGGTCTGATATGGGGGTCTGTAAGTTTAATCTACTGCAAACCTATTTTATTGGAATAAAAAGAAGTTTGAAACTCAATTTTGCCTTGACCGGGTTTTGGAGCGCCAAAAAGCAGAATTTCTTCTATTATTTATGTAAGTCTAATGGGGGCCTGGAGGCAGGGGCATACATAGAAATCATTGGGTCCCATAGCAAGAATCTGAATTGGGCACCCTAACTCCACCCACTACCCACCCTGACCAATCCCACCACCTGCCTTGGCTCCTCCCCTGACACGTACCGTTGTATTCCTACTGACACAGAGAATAAAAGGCACAGATCAGTTTTGCCACAAAGGGAACACCATAGGAGCAAAACCTGTAAAATGGTGGAGGAATTTTATATTTTTATTTTTTTTGTTCAATTCCACCCCATTTGGAATTTTTTGCCTGCTTCCCACTACATTGAATGCCATATTAATGTACAACTTTACCGCAAAAAAGAAGCCCTCATATGGATGTGAAGAGAAAAATAAAAAAGTTATGGCTCAAGTAAGATGGGGAAGAAAAATTAAAATGCAAAAATAAAAAAAAACCTCCAGTATCTTAATGGTTAAAAGGTTTATCCAACCCCTATTATGCCCCCCAAAATGCAACAGTTCTTCACCCTTATGGCCCCAGAATACGCCACATGACCCCTCCCCTCACAGCAATAAGTTCCCCTCACAGCAATAAGTTCCCCTCACTCACGGCATCTTAGAGTGTTAAAAAAACGAAAGTGTGGAATTCATCTTCAGGCGCGCTTTCCCCCAGCGGAGATCGTGAAAAGCACCGTGTTCTATAAATAAGCCACAGCCTGTACTAGGCTTCCAGGCTCATTGTTAGTATATCCCAGTTCAGGCCACTAGATGACAGCACTGAACTGTGATATAGTGATTTCTATACAGAATAATGGAGCAATTTACATCTGATGATTGTAAGTTGTGGTCCACTTGGGAGACCTAGCAAAAAGTAAAAAAAATGTAAAAAAAAAAGTTTTGAAAATATAAAAAAAAACATAAAAATTCCCATTTCCCAAAATAAAAAAAAATAAAAAAATGGAATTATGGGCATCGCCGCATGCAAAAACGCCCATACTATTAAAATATTTTAAAAAGTTAGCCCATATGGTTAATGGCGTAACAGAAAAATATTTTTTAAAAAGTGCGATTTGTGTTTTTTTCATCACTTTATCGCCCAAGAAAATTTTATAAAAAGTGATCAAGTCTTACACACCCCAAAATGATATTGTCAAAAATGACAGATCGTACCACAAAAAAATGAGCCCCCAAAAATCTCTGTAGACATAACTATAAAAAAGTTATGAGGGTCAGAATATAGCGATGAAAAGAAAAAATAAATTTATGAAGTCCTGTGTATTTAGGTTTTATTTAGACTCTATTTTTTAAATGTTTCTGTGGGGATTTGAACTCACAACCATCTACATTAAAGGTAAGAATCTTAACCACTATAGAGCTTAATGCTAAGTCATTGCTGAAAAACATCATAGAAGTTTCTCTTGTATTAAAAAAAAAGGGGCGGTAGTTTCAGAGGAACTGTTTCTGCAGTATAGTATTTGGGAGCACAGCGGGCACATTATTAGGGTTGGCAGGATAGGGTGTTCAGAAGGTGACAAGATTATGGAAAAGCAGGAAACTAAGGTGTCTGTTTGTCAAACTCTGCTGAAAGAAGAGATGCCTGAAAGAAGTCATCATGGTGGTCTGGTCTGAATGGAGAAGATGAGGAAAGAACATCAACACTGGATGTAAGAGGTACATATGTGGCGCTGTATGACCCTGTATGTTCTGTAGCGCTGTATGTAATGTTTTCCAAGTATGTCATTAAAGGGGTTGTCCGCTTTTTTTTTCCCATATGAGCGCTGCCTTCTCTGGTTTGTTACCTGCTCATCACTGCAAATGCTGCAGCGAGCAGGTGAACAGAACAGAGAAAGCAGCTCTCATATGAGCACTGCCCTCTCTTCAAACAGCTGACCCCCGCCGATCTGGAGGGAATGGGTTAGGTTGAGAATTTGGCATGTGGGTGATGTTTCAATTTTTACCTCAGGCAGCAGAAAAGCTAGAATCGGCCCTGCCTTTAATAAGGGCTCATTCAGACGGCCGTATGCTGTCTGCAAAAATACTGAATGCTATCAGTATTTTTGCGGACCCATAGACTTCAATGGGGCCATGTCCTGATTTTCACAGGCAAGTATAGGACATGTTTCATTTGTTTTGCGGAACCGTGGAATAGAAAAGGGCCCCATAGAAGTGAATGGATCAGCATCTAATCCGCAAAGAAACGGATCTAATAAACAAACGGATCCTGTTACATCTGTTATGTACATTTGGCATTCTTTTGAGCTATTTCCATCTGAGATCCATTTTTTTTTAGATGGAAAAATAAGTCCTGCATGCAAAGATGATATCTGTTCCCTTGTATCAGTGGGTACTTTTTTTTCAATTTCCCTTTAAGATACAACTTTAAGTAAAGGCTCATGCAAAGTGCTGTGGACTGCAAATTCCAATCAGTGCCTCCATACTGCTAAAAGATAGGTGAAGCCCTATCTTTGGTCGTATCTAGCAGATGTGGACCCATTCAAGTCAATGGGTCCACATCCGTGATATGGAGTGCACACAGCCAGTGCCCGCTCGTGTGCATAAGCCCTAACATAAGTGTTTTACAGACTTTTGGTAATATACTTGATAAAGCTATAGTGAAAAGTACCCTTTTTTCTTTAATAGTGATCATTGGTCTATTCTTGCACTTCTATTGACCTGAATATGGCTATAGGGCAACAATTAGACACCTGTGAGTTGCAGTGGTTACCAAAATTGGACCTCAGTGTTAGGGCTCATACACGTATTTTCTTTCCGCATCCATTCCATTTTATTTGTGGACCGTATGCAGAACCATTCACTTCAGTGGGTCCGAAAAAACAATGGAAGGTACTCCGTGTGCATTGCGTTTCCATATTTCCGTATTTCTGTTCCGCAAAAAAATAGTGCATGTCCTATTATTGTCCGCAAATCACGGTCCGAGGCCCCATTCAAGTCAATGGGTCTGCAAAAGTAAGGAACTCACACGGAACACATCCGTATTTCATCCGTATTTTGCGGATCCATACTGTAGAAATGCTATTCCCAGCCCATATTGCTCATGTGTTTGGTGATTAATAAGTTACTGTTTCCGTTTCCGATCTGCAAAAAACGGATCGCATACGGAAACCATACGGATATATTTTGTGGAATAACGGAACGAAAGAGGACTTAAATCAGAGAAAAAAAAACCTCAGATACGGAACAATGAATCCGTGAAAAACGGACCGCAAAACAACAACGGTTGTGTGCATGAGCCCTTAACCTAAGGCCTCTTGCACATGACCGTATGGCTTTTTCTGTGTTTTGCGGTCCGTTTTTCACGGATCCATTTTTCAGTTTTTTGTTTTGGTAGTGTTTCCGTTTCTGTTCTACTTCTGTTCTGTTTTGCCATGCCGTTTTTTCCGTTTGGTTTCCGTTTGTGATCCGTTTTTTTTGCTGATCGCAAACGGAAACGTACAATAATGTTTCAACAGTAAGTACATTTAAAAATTGGTCTCGGCATAAAATTTTCCAATAGATGGTTCCGGAAAAACGGAACGGATATGGAAGACATACGGATGCATTCCGTACGCATTCGGTTTTTTTTTGCAAACCCATTGACTTAAATGGAGCCACGGATCGTTATTTGCAGGCAATAATAGGACAAGTTCTATCTTTCAGCAGAACGGAAATATGGAAACGGAATGCATACGGAGTACATTCTGTTTTGTTTTTTTGTGGAACCATTGAAACGAATGGTTCTGCATACGGACTGCAAACGGAATCCGCAAAAACGGAACGGAAACGGAAAAAAAAAGAGGCCTTTGGGTGTGACTATGCAGCCATTGCAAAAATCTGTGTTTGTTTCCAGTGATCAGAAGGTCCCTAGTGATCTTGTCTCCCATAGAGAAATATTTTTACCCGACTCTCAGGTGACTAAAATGTGCTGTTTAACCCAAGACACCTCAGGGTGGGTTCACATCACGTTTGACATATACCGTAGGAATAAAAAAGGATATAAAAATGCAGCACACCACGTTCTTGTATCCTACACAGTCTGGTAAGACTAACGTATACGTTTTTTTTACAGTGGAACTCTATGGTGAACGGATGCCACTGTATGGCATCGGTCTGAGGCATCCGTTTAACGTATACATTTTTATGTATACGTTAAATGGATGGTAAAAAACGTGATGTGAGACCAGCCTTAGAGATGCTTTGTCACTAAACCCTCTTCTGTGGTGGAATTGGGCAAGCATGTGGTGCATGGACAAGGGCGTAGCTATAGGGGGTGCAGAGGTAGCAGTCGCTCCAGGAGCCTGAGGGGCCCCAAAGAAAGACCCTTGTGCCACATAAGAAGACACAGTATTATGGAAAGTGCACGCTGGTCAAGTTACACCTCTGGGTGGAGGAAAGGGAATTTGGCATGGGGTGGTGCCGTTTCAATTTTTGCCTCGGCCTACACGAAGGCTATGTGCTTCACTGGCACTGGCCACAAAGCACTGAGGGAAGGGGGGCCCAAGCTGAGCTCTTGTACCAGGGCCCATGAGCCTTTAGCTACGCCCCTGTGCATAGTGGAACAGGGTAACCTGTAATAAAGGAACAGCAGCTGTCGTATTCCTAATCATTTCTGCTGGTGGCGTCTTGCATTAGACCCTCTTTAAATACAACAAATGTGTTTTTCTGCATACTTCCACTCTTCCATGTCTGGCTTCCATGAGTTTGCCCCTAGAGTATATGTGAGTGATAGAAATGACATTGTGAGACCCACTGGGCGCAAAACAGGGACTTGGGGTACGTTCACAGTTGCAGTTGCCAGATCCGGATCCAGGATTGCTGAATTCTACCATTCACTGCCGGATCCCATTACTCATTATAGTGATTCAGGAGCTTTCCGGCATACAATGACGGACAAATACCGCTGCATGCCGCAGGTTTTGTCCAGCTGTCAGCCGACATTTATGCCGGAACAGGCTACCGGATTTGAACCGCAACTGTTCATGTACCCTGAGGTGAGTATTTAATAATATCTCTGTACAGCGCTCCAGAATATGTTGGTGACAATTAAAAGTTTAGCTCATAGCAATGAAATCTTTGGGAGCACACGTTCTTGAAATACATATAAATTTCCTTTATCTCTCATCATAAAACAAGAACCAATCGGGATAAAGTTGAACTCAGTTTGATTTCATGCAAGGCAATCCACCTGTGTATATTTCCAATGAAAATGGTGGTTGGAAGTAATTTAATCCTTCAATGAGGCCTGTAAGTGCAGTTTTGTTGAGTGCGTCTTTGGAAGCATTACGTCTAATGCTGTCAGAGGCTGGATGCTGCTTCTCTCCTTCTTCTCTCCCGCTTTCTGTCTCGCTTTCTCCTTCTGTATTCATTCGCCTCTTGTTCTGCAGGAGGGGCAGCGTCACGCTAATGAGTGTTTTAGCTATTCATTTGTTTTACTTGCAGCCCGTAATGAATTAAAAGGAGGGGGGACTTTGGAGACCGATTTTTAATACAAACTCCCCTCCTGGTGCCGACCCCGACCGTCAGCGCCTTGCCCGTTACTACGGCAACCGCAGGCATTTTCATGCAAATTGGCTGCTCTATGGATGAGATGGTGTCGGAGCATCCTACAACTAATCATGATAAAATTAGTTTCACTATATTTAAATGACTCTACCTAATGCATTATATCCATATGCATGAAATTGCTTCGGCTAATGCTCTGCATAAAATAGCAAAGACGTTGCAAATTACCATATTGCCGGCCCTAAAACAGGTTGCCATAAAGAAGCCCCCCACCCCCCACTTACAGGATTTTTTTTATTAAATGACTCACCCCCAAGGCATTTATTAGACATGCTGCAATGGGAAAATTCACATGTAACCCACCCCAACTTGTTCCGAAGGATGTCGCCATGCATCAGGCAACGCAGGGTTAATGATTCTACCACTTGGTTTATCATTCCAGCAACAAAACAGCCTTCATAGTCGCATATCTCCCAAGTGTCCCTATTTTTTACCCAAGTCCCTCTGTCCCTCTTTGCTCCTTAGATGTCCCGCTTTTTGATCTGAGGTATAGATTCACATTATTACATTTACAATATTGATACAGAAACTGTCCGGTTCCTCGCTGTATATTAGACCCCGCCTTCTATATTATTTCATTATTTGATACTATTTGGATTTGAGAAATTTCTATATTCAGATAACTTGCTATTGTGCACTAAGAAAACGAATAAAGTGTATAGATGATCAGGAAAAATTGCTCTTTCAAATAATGACCCATAAGTGTCCTTCTTTGACCGCCCCAAAAGATGGGAGGTATGATAATCGATATGATTCAAAGGTTATGCAAAGACTGGGCCCGCAACCCAAGTCGCCATACTTCCACATGCCACTGTATACAATGGGACATACTTATTATTGGTGTCTTAAATTTAGACAGCTTAAAAACTACACCAGACAGGCAGAAGATGCGCCAAATGTATCACAGTGGTGTTTGATGTGTAATGGATTAGGTGCATCTTGTTAGACATTTTGGATACTTTACTTTTGCATGAGCCACCCCTAGATTGGGTTACATTAGTATGGTGCACACTATTAAGAAGACTGGGACATTTTAGAACTCTTAGCCAAACTCCATTTTCTAAACACTTTTTAAAACAGTCTCACGAGGAGCAAAAAGTGTCTAAAGTGCATAGTAAATCTGGTGGAGGCATGTATGCCAGTTTTCTAGGCACAATTTATTAACATTTTTCTTTTCATTTCTACAGCACTTACATATTCCACAGGACTTCATTGTTCGTATCACTTGTTTTTAGAGTTTGGGAAGAAACCAATGCAAAAATGGGAAGAACATACTAAGGCCTCCTGCACACGAACGTGTGAGCTCCGTGGCCGTGCTGCGGCCTGCAAAATGCGGGCCGCAATGCATGAACACCGACAATGGGGCAGCCACAGCGGATATTCACTTTAATGGGTCCGCGATCCGGCCGTTCCGCAAAAAGATAGGACATGTTCTATCTTTTTTGCGGAACGGAAGTACGGGTCGAAACCCCACGGAAGCACTCTGTAGTGCTCCCGTAGGGTTCCATTCCTGCTTCCGTTCCGCACCATTCCACATCTTCGGATAATGCACACGGAAAGGTGCCCGTATATTGCGGATCCGCAAATGCGGTCCGCAATAGGGCAACGGGACACCTACGGTCGTGTGCAGGAGGCCTAAGTCCGTGCAGAAGCTGCTCCAGGACACAAGCAAAGCAGCAGTGCTAACCATTGAGCTGCCCTTCTTCTATCAGAATTCTAGTGTGTTTTGTTTAGTAAATCTGCTTCGACGTCTTCGTAGTAGATATACTCCACCATAAGATCTATAAACACTGAAACTTTTTTGAGATTACCACCAAAATTTGCACAGAAAAATGGTCTATTATGGGTGTGATCTTTAAAAAAAAAAAGTATACAAAATAAAGGTTAAAGCAAACAAGTACAATACAGAACACAAATTAACAAAAATGATTAATGATCTCAAAATCATGTTTATGCTGGGCATCACCTCAGCATATCACACAGAACCAGGCCCAAACTAGTACTAATAACTGCCCACATACATAACCATAGGTGCTACCATTTCTCGGTCCCAGTAGTTCCTTTCTGAGTTCAAGATGACCTCTTGGCCCCCAGCACGGTACCCCTCTAATTCCTGATCTCCAGCATGGTAAACCACTAAATCTTGCTCTCCTCTCATTTCTGTTTTCCATTTGTAACGCCCCCGAGTGGCATTACCACTCCTACGCCCTGCTTCTATCTGTGTATGCTAATACTGTGTATGCTAATTTCATCTATGCATTTATTCCAAGTCCTCCACATTGTGCATTTCCTATTTCTATGCAACTATATATGTTCATGTAATGTACCTGGTTCACCAGTAGGTGGCAGCAAGCATGGCAGAGCTACAGTTAGAGAGAATGGAACCCTTCTTTCCATTCTAAGCCTCTCTCTAAGGAAGGGTGGAGACTAGTTAGTTAGAAGTCAGTCCTAGCTTACCCCAAGCTAGGTGAAGGTGTGCAGGGCCACGTCTCTTCGGGACGTACACAAGCCCAAACCAAGCCAGCCAGATAACCCTAAGCTCGGCTGGACATGGAGGCAGAAGCTTGAAGCCTCAGAAGCCAGGAAGAAAGTTCCCTGTTATAACTTAAGAGACAGGCTACAGAAGGAAAGTGTAGCATACAAGAAGAAGCTAAGTTATACAGCTAGCCTGTCAGCACAGCAGAGTCAGAGCGCAACAGATGTAGTAGAGAGGAGTTTGCCTGACACAGTTTTAATACTAAAGCCTGCTGGAACCAAGACAAAGTCTGTAAATCGTTTGGAGAAATGTTTATTGAAAGTAAAGCTGCTTTTCAATTTAATCACAAGGTCTGGACTCAATTTATTCTTCATCCCACAGTTCAACTACCCCCTTTGTCTGCTTCAGAGCCAACGCCTGGGTTTCCAGCGTATCCAGGTAGGAGCACCGTGACACGTACACAAAACATTAAGGGACATTGTAGGCCACCCTATACCACTCGGCCATTCCTACACCTGGGTACCAACACCATTTCTTAAAGGGACTCCGTCCCGTTGTTGCTTCATTGCAAATGGCTTCACAAAACACTTATCTCATCTTAAAGGGACTCCTTGTGGATTACGCCTCTGTTGCACGGTAAGGCCCCCCTCTCATTCCTGATGCCCAGTTTGTCTCTCTGTCATTCCTAGTCTCCAGCATGGTTCCACCTCTCACTCCTGGTTCCCATTATGGCTTCTCCTCTCATTCCTGGACCCCAGCAAGCTTGCCCTTCAAATTCCTGGTCTCAAGCTATAATCATTCCCCTAGCAACACCAGCTGCATGTAGAATTTACCTTGAGAAATGAAGATATAGGTCAAAGGAAAATCCTCTTTCCAGTACTGTGATGCACGTCTGACAAACAGGAAAAGATTGAAGGACACAGGATGTGAGCTCACGGAAGAGGAGGAGTTATATGATGAATGACATAAAGAATTACAACCGTAGATAACTTACATAAATCAAATATAACAATGGCCACTAGATGGCAGCAAATTGCATTAAGCATAGTAGATAACTACAGTATAACACAAAATGCAATGAAATGAAGTCTAGTTTGAGAAACCATTAGCTGGGACAGCACACTCAACTTTGGTCAAGAAAAGTTGAGATTTTACTAACCAACAATCCTGTTAGGGTATCTTGATAGGCTGTTGTGGTCAAAAGTGGCAGTAGATAAAGAGCACATAACCTGATAAAACAAAGTGTGGTGGTGAATGTACACAGTAGGTTAGATGGACTAGTCCTATGAGACCACTAATGTGAAAGGCATGGTCCCTGGGATGTTCTTTAATAACATTAATATGTAATTACGGTATATGAAATGACAACCAACCATTCCCTCAGTGTTTAGCTGTTAATTGAGCCATAAAAGGTACATGGCTGCAGCCCAGATATGATTACATATGCATATGATAGCACACAGCAGCATATTACTCCTCTGTATTAAATGCAGTACTATTCATGTACACTGTCAACATGCCTGATATAACAATAAGAGCTCAGTCATTTTTAGATTCTGGAATTACAGACAAGAGAACAATTGCCTGTGATGTATTTAGGAAATATTTCCCAATAGGTGGAATAGGAATTGAGGTTCCTGAGGCTCCATCTACAACTAGGCTCTGACAGCATAAAGGGCCAAAACTGCACCCGCCGCTCCCTATTCTAATTAACTGCTCAATTAAGTTAAACTCCAGGCAAAAACAAAAAATTCAGTTCTTACCTCAGTTAGCGTACATCTTTTCATCCAAAACCTGATTTACCTGAGATGCTTAAGGTGGCCTCCTTGCTGGCTTCCGCTGTTGCAATCCAGCCCATTCACCACAGCACTAATTTATGGGATTAACATGATTGTAAGCTTGTAAATTAAAGTTGCAGCCTCTAGAAAATCAGTATGGCATCTACCATGAAAATTTGCATAGATGGAACACTGTTCAGCTTCCAGGGACAATGACATCACAAAGGGCACTAGCTGTTTACCTCCCTGGAAGCAGCCATGATGGACTCATTTGTTGGTGTAATCCAACACATTCACATTTGCATTCACCAAAGCTTCACAATCGCAGCCTCTAGATAATCAGTATGGCATTGACCATGAAAATGTGCATGGACGGAACACTGCACGTGTCACAATGGGCCCCCCAGCATTCAGGGACGATGACATCACAAAGGTCCCTGGCTGTTACCTCCCTGGCACCAGCCATGATGGCTTCATTCTTCGCTCAGGTGTGCAACTATACACATTACGACAATTTACCCTTTTGCAGTTACCCTATTCTGGGCTACTACACATGTCACAATCGGGCCTCTCAGTATCCAGGGAGAATAACATCAAAAAAGGCCATGGTCACTTACCTGCCTGGTGGAAGCCATGATGGATTTGTTTGTCAGTCAGATGTGCAATCGTGCATATCTGAAGATGACGGTGCGTTTGTGTATGTTCATGTCGGCCAAGGGTACGCATCAATAGGGGAAGGTGTGTGGCCCAAAAAGGCACTTCTATGTAGACTGGAATATTGTTGCAGCATATTTTGGCAAGCGAAGAACAGACAAGCCACCTCGCGCGTTTCTTATGGGGTGGTCCTCTGGACTTGGAAAGTACATTGGTGCACCCACCTCTCAACACTTCAAGGGGGAGCTGGAGCAGCTATCAATGGGGGGAACCATTTCTCTTTGCTGCTTCCTCACCCTTGTGTTGCAGGTTTGTATTAGTTTAGTGTCTGTGCCAACCAATCCCCCCCACCTCCTTCCATGGAATGCCATACGTTCTATAGATTTTTTGCCCAGTGAGATGAAGAACAAGCCTACCTGTAGATCCACATGCTGTGCTGGTACTGAACTTCCCCAGGACCCCTGCACCAGCCCTACCTTTTTCAGGTTTCTAAAGTCAGGATCAAGCCTAGAGTTTCGATGCAGCTAAAAGCAATTGAGCGTGGACACTAAGATGTCTCCTTGCTGGCTTCCGCTGTTGCAATCCAGTCCATTTACCACAATGCTAATTCACTGGACTGACAGGTCTGTTCAAGTGCAAATCAAAGTTGATGAATGTTTGCATAGATGGAACACTGCATGTCACAATGGGGCCACTTAGCATTCAGGGATGAAGACATCACAAAGGGTCCCGGCTGTTTACCTCCGTAGAGGCAGCCAGGACAGATTCATTTGCTGGTCTGGTGTACAAACCTGCACATCAGCAGTTGAAGGCGCACTTTTGTGTGCATGTTGGCCAAAGATATGCATCCATATTGGAGGTGTGTGGCCCAAAAGGCACTTTTGTGCAGATTGGGATACTGTTGCAGCATATTTTGGCAATCGCAGAACAAATCACCTCTCCTGTTTCTGATGGGGTGGGCCTCTGAACTTCGGAGAATGCACTACTGCACTCTTTCCCTAGAGTCGCACTGGCCAACCAGAATACTAGAGGATCCTCAGGCTGAGCCAGGCTCTGATAGCATAATGAGCCCCAACGATTTAGGAAAAAAAATAACATTTGGCTGCCTTTATAGCCAGTCACTGACCAATAGGGTCTATTTCAGCAAGCCCCCCAGCTATAGCTGCCATATTCCGTCATCCTCTTCCAACCGTCCGTCTCTAATTAAGATATGGAGTTGGGGGGCTTAGGAGGTGAGATGCAGGCCAAAGCGCCAAACCAGCCCTACTTTCATCATGCTTTCCAGCATTCCTGTTCTGTTCTGCTTTCCTGTGCCATTTGTACTATGTCTCATATAGTGGCCTGTGACTTATGAGGGTAAACGGCGGGGCAGAGAGCCATGGGCTCCCCATCCTGAGGACAGCCATACAATTGTATTCAGGAGTGAATCTGCGGCTGCCAGATAGGTATGTAAATATCTGATGCCCCCAGTGTTATTTAACACAGAGAGCTCCAGATTGTTATGTACCCAGCCAATGGCCATGAGGAAGGCTTAGGCAACCCCATGGACATCGGTCCACCGAGAAATTTCCCTGTGGAGTCCATGACCAGTCCACCTCTTGGATGGGAGCAGAAAAAAGTTACATTAGAGACTGCTGTAGGCCTGCCTAAAGAGATGGTGTTTTATGGCACATTTGACACTGGATTTTGGGAATCAATCAGATTTTCTGAGGCAGTGCATTCCAGTAAGGGGTGCCATTTGTTCGCAATGCATTTTGTGAATGTAATCACAGAATTAATTTTGTCTTGAGAGAAATCTTTTTGCCGCACAGAATATTATTTTGTGACACACAGTTCATAATGTGACACAATTCATTTTGTCACACAGAATTGATTTTATTACATGGAATTCATTTTGTGGTGCAGAATTCATTGTGTGTCATAGAATATATTTAGTGTAACAAAATAAACAGAATTTCATTTTGTGACACAACATTCTTTGCACAGAATGGCATTTTCTGACACAGAATTCATTTTGTGACACAATACTTATTGTCACACCAAATGTTGTTTTGTGACACAGAATCACAAAATAAATCTTCTGCACATAAAATTAAATTTAGTAACTTAGCTCCAATACTTGCTCAGAAACCTATGATTGTTGAGACCATTTGATTGGTTAGATTGACAGATATTTCTCACAGAATGTCATTTTGTCACACAGATTTTATTTTGTGACACAGAAATCCTTTTGTTGGACTGAATATCATTTTGTAGCACACAATGTCATTTTGTGGTACAAATTTCATTTTGTCACTCAGAATCATCATTTTGTCACACAGAATGTAATTTTGTTGCACAGAATTCATTTTGTAGCACAGAATGTCATTTTGTCAAACAGAATTTTATTTTTTCGTGCAAAATCTCATTTGCTACACAGAGAATTCATTTTGTCACACAGAGTTTCATTTTGTCGTACAAAATGTCATTTTGTCTCACAGAATACAATTTGTCACAAAATGTCATTTTGTCACACAGAATGTCATTTTGTGACATAGAATTCTACAAAATGAGTTTTGTCTATACAAAATGCATTTTTTGTCACAAAATGCACAATGGACAAATGGCGCCCCATATTCCAGAGAACTTGTGAAGCACGAGTAAACAGTTTTTCACACCTTACAGCAGTGAAGGAGAGTTCATTGACCCTGACCAGTGTAAAACAGCGGACTTTGCTAAGTTTCCCCCTTAAATGCTTACGACCACCGGATGTCTCCATATTAATTGTATAGTGGTATTATTTAGACATTGTATAATACTGATATTAGATTACATTATATCTGAAGCTATTATTTGGTCACTGTATGTTGGTATTATTTGAGGACCATATCTGGTATTTTGCGACTGAAGTCATTAGGTTACCATGTAATATATAGTTGTGCTACAGATCAAGAGCCTCTCTTTGCAGTGACTCTGTTCTCTGGTTAATAGAAGTGGTCACAAGTTGGAGAACTGCTACTCTATGATGTCCACATGCCCTGACTAAATATTGTTTTCTGGTAGGAGGTAAAAGTGGGGCAGTAATAATAAATAGGGGAATTACTAGGGACACTATAAGGGGGATTACTTGGGGCATTTTTAACACTTGCAGAACTATAGGGAGTATTACTGGGGGAACTATGGGGGAGGTTTTAACAAAAGGAGCATAATAGAGGGACATTATTATTGTTGTTTGAGGCACTATAGTGAGCATTATTAATAGTGGAGACATTATAGGAGCATTAATATTACTGGGGGCATTATAGTAGGCATTATTTTTACTGGTAGCACTATAGGGAGCATTATTACCACTGGGGCACTATTTTTTCTGCAGTTTATTATTTGGGAGAATTAAGGAGCACAGCAGGCACAGTATTACGAATGGCAGCAAGATGCTAATTTTTTGTTGAGGGGATGATGGAAAAGTGAGGAACCTAAGATGTTTATGTAGTAAACTCTGAAGAGAGAAGACATAGATTAAATAAGTCACCATGGAGGTCTGGGCTGATTGGAGAAGATAAAGAAAGACAACGTCTACATCAGAGGAAACATCACTGGATGTAAGGCTGAGTTCACATCACCGTTCAGCATTTCTGTTTTCCTACTCCGTTATAGGAGCAGGAAAACGGAAAGGACGGATTCGGCACATAACTGATCCGAACGTAGCCCACGGGCCCCATAGACTATAATGGGGTCCGTTAGGTTTCCGCCTAGAAGAAGATTTTTGAAGCGGAGATAAAAATCCTGCATGCACTACTTTTGTCTCCGCTCCAAAATCATCTTCTGAGCGCAAACCTAACAGACCCCATTATAGTCTATGGGGCCCGTAGGCTCCATTCGGCTAAGTTATGTGCCGAATCCATCCTTTCCGTTTTCCTGCTCCTATAACGGAGTAGAAGAATGGAAAGGCTGAACGCTGATGTGAACTCAGCCTAAGAGGTATTTAGTGCTGTATCCTCCTGTATGTTTTGTAGCCTTGAAAGACCAGGTAGGATGCTGAATGTAGAGCTGGCTCGGTGCTGTACCCCATTTCTCACCTCTCAATATCTTAATTAGAGACAACTGGAGGAGGAAAGAACATGGTTGCTGGCGCTGGCCAAAAGAGGGCAGCAGCTTGTAGGGAGGTATTTTGTGCTGCTGGAGTAATATTGTATACAGCACTGTGGTATTTGGTTCTGCTGGCCAGTATATTATGCTGCAGTGTGGTATTTGTTTCCGCTTGGGCAGTATTCTGGGTAGCACTGTGGTACTGCTGGCCTCACCTACTTGTGTTGGCCCTGCCTTCGTGTGTTGGCCACTTTTAGTTTTTTCCAGGGACACTTTACGTTCCCAGTCTTCCCCTGTGGGTGGAAGTGTAATTAGGTCTACATACAGCACTGTTATTTAGGCCCCATGCTGTATGGCATTTATAATTAGGTTTGGTTATTTGTACACTGTATTACATTATGCCATATTGGAGGGCACCCTCTACAGCCTTGCTTAATAGGAAAATCACATAATTGTAAGAAAAACAGTACAGTTTACAATAGAACTGCTAATGAGCATTCTCTGCTTTTAATTCCTCATGTAAACTATTACAATATATTATGGTTCCCAGGGGTGCACCTAGCCTTTCTGCTGCCTGAGCTGAAAAATGAAATGGCGCCAAATGTCTCACTTCAGCAAATGGCACTTACCATGTAGAGAAAGTTAATACAAGGCACTAATGTATTGTGATTGTCCATATTGCCTCCTTTTCTGGCTGGATTCAATTTTCCATCACATTATACACTGCTCATTTCCAGGGGTTATGACCACCCTGCAATCCAGCAGCAGTGGCCATGCTTGCACACTATAGGTAAAAGCACTGGCGTCTCTGGCCGGGACCGCACGAGCACACATGAACAGAAGCTCCCATCCTGGCCACCTTGTATCTGCTCTGCAGGGTGACTATGACCCCTGAAAACAAGTATTGTGTAATGCGACTGAAAAATGAATCAAGCCAGCAAAGGAGGCAATATAGACAATCACAATACATTAGTAAGTGCCTTGTATTAACTTTAAAGGGCTTCTGTCACCCCACTAAACTCATTTTATTTTTTTGTGTACTTATAATCCCTATCCTGCGATATATCTATACATTATGTTATTAATAATTTCCGTTCAGTAGATATGTCAAAAAACGTACTTAATTACCTGTCTACTTGCTGGTAGCAGCCGCAAAAAACCGCCCCCTCCTCCTGTTGATTGACAGGGCCAGCCGCGATCTCCTCCTCCGACTGGCCCTGTCAGCATTTCAAAAATCGCGCGCCTGTGTTGATTCCTCAGCACTCCCTCAGTGCGCCTGCGCCGATGACGTCTTCTCTTTCGGTGACGTCATCGGCGCAGGCGCACTGAGGGAGTGCTGAGGAAGAGAGCCTCCTTCTCTCAGAGCGCATGCGCCGAATCAACACAGGCGCGCGATTTTTGAAATGCTGACAGGGCCAGTCGGAGGAGGAGATCGCGGCTGGCCCTGTCAATCAACAGGAGGAGGGGGCGGTTTTTTGCGGCTGCTACCAGCAAGTAGACGCCCTACTTGCTGGCAGACAGGTAATTAGCATATTATAAAAGTACGTTTTTTGACATATCTACTGAACGAAAATTATTAATAACATAATGTATAGATATATCGCAGGATAGGGATTATAAGTACACAATAAAAATATATATGAGTTTAGTGGGGTGACAGAAGCCCTTTAAAGGATTACAATGTCCAAGTCAGTAAATCCAGAGAATTTTTTTTTAGATGTTGCACGGTTTTGCTTAAAGTGGTTTTCCAGCCTAGGAGCCGCCAATCCCAATAGTGGTAACCTGTGTCTATCCTCATCCCTTCATTCCTTGTGCTGCTGCCCCATTACCAGAGACTTCTGGTCAATCTAGCATTGATGTGTCATTCTAGCACAGGAACAGCGGGACTGTGGACAGGTGAGGTTTTTTTTTATTTTTAAATTGGGCACAGACTACCAGTGTCGGACTGTGGTGCCTAGGGCCCACCAGTAAAATTTATTTTGGGGGCCCACTGTACGGATACATTCAAATATTACCTGCTCACACAGCAGCAAGATGCTACCAGATGATTGAATATGGGTGTCCGTGCAGGGTCCTGGGGAGAAGAGGACACTGGTGGCTTTCCTCTACACCTAGAAGACATCTCAGCTCTGATCGTGTCTATTATAATAAACTGGGGAGTTTCTTTAATAATCTATCAGGTTTTTTATATGAACATAGACTGGTGGAGGTGCTGTACATTGAATATATGTATGTAGTGCAGTAAGTCTACTGTGTTATGTGCCACTTGTGCACGGGGTGGGAGACTAGGGGCCCACTGGGGATTCACATGTACCCCTGTGGGCCAGTCCAAGCCTGCAGACTACCACCATTGGGTTTGTCGGATTGTAGGCCAAACAGAATGTCTGGTTGTACCTTAAAGGTTAGTTTACCCTGGGGACGATTTCTACAGACCCCCCCCAGTTTGGCCAGACCTGTGGTGGTAATCAGTGGCGTTGCAAGGGGGGTGTGGCGCGTGCGGGCCGCACTGGGTGAAACCAGTGATGAGGTGACACCAGTCTGATGGCGGCAGCGGCAGGACACAGGCAGATGAGCGCTTCCATTTTGGAAGTGCTCATCTCCTTAGTCATCTGTATCGCCGTCCTCAGGACAGCGATACAGATAGCTGTGCTGCGGCGGGGCAGGGGATGGAGGCACATGATGGGGGGGCTCTTGTTACTGGCACATGATGGGGGGTGCTCTTGTTACTGGCACATGATGGGGGGTGCTCTTGTTACTGGCACATGATGGTGGTGCTCTTGTTACTGGCACATGATGGGGGGTGCTCTTGTTTCTGGCACATGATTAGGGGGGCTCTTGTTACTGGCACATGATTGGGGGCATCTATGGGGGCACATTTTACTGGCACATTATTGGGGGGGCATCTATGGGGGCACTTATTACTGGCACATTATTGGGGGCACTTATTACTGGCACATTATTGGGGGCACTTCTTACTGACACATTATTGGTGGGCACTATAGGGGCATCTACTGAGGCCACAAAGAAGGGGTATTTTATATGGGGGGCTCTGTACAGTAGCATTTTATACTGGGACACATTATGGTGGGTACTATGGGGAAGGGGGGAGAGGAGTACTATGAGGTCATCTATGGGGGGCACTAAGAAGGAGTATTTTATACTTGCAAATTATGGGGGACACTGAGGGCATCTACTGGGGCACTATATATGGGGCATTTTATAATGGTACATTATGGGGGGCACTAGGAGGAAGGGCGGAGAGGAGCACTATGGAGGCATTTACTGGGGGCACTATCTAGGGGTACTTTATACTGGCACATTATGGGGGCACTATGGGGACATTAGCTCAACTTGGGGCATTACAAGAGGGTATTTTTTGCACTGTCACATTATAAGGAGAATTATTTCTACTGGGGGGGGGGGGGGGCATTATGGTGGGCTTTATTACTCCCCCATGGTATGACCCCTTAGTAGCAGCACCAGCCTCTCCCTGCTCTGCTATTCCTCTGCCCCTTCTCCAAATCTTTATTATGAAATCTTTCTCATTAGGATAAAACACAACATCAGCTCCGCCGAGCCCCCGGCCAAGTGTTGAAGTGGCGTCCGAGATCCCCAAGGGCCAAGCCAAGTAACTGTAAGTTTTCATGTGAAATATGTTTATGTTATACACATATAGCATACACTATGCCACACAATATACAGCATACCTCTACACTGTGCCACACAATGTACAGTATACATCTACACTGTGCCACACAATATACATTATACCTCTACACTGTGCCACACAATGTACAGTATACCTCTACACTGTGCCACACAATGTACAGTATACCTCTACACTGTGCCACACAGTATACCTCTACACTGTGCCACACAATATACAGTATACCTCTACACTGTGCCACACAATATACAGTATACCTCTACACTGTGCCACACAATGTACAGTATACCTCTACACTGTGCCACACAATGTACAGTATACCTCTACACTGTGCCACACAATATACAGTATACCTCTACACTGTGCCACACAATGTACAGTATACCTCTACACTGTGCCACACAATGTACAGTATACCTCTACACTGTGCCACACAATATACAGTATACCGCTACACTGTGCCACACAATATACAGTATACCTCTACACTGTGGAGTCTGTTCTATAAGCACCCTTGTTTTGTGGCGGCGGACAGAAAATAATCTGGAAGTGCCCCTCCCGAGACAAGGCTCTGGAACCGCCACTGCCCGGTAAGCGATCTGACTGCTAGCCCCTTCCCACCCCCATCGGCAATCTGTCTGCTTAGCCCCCACCCGGTCTGTTTACTATCCAAACCCCCAAATTGGGGGGCCATTACCGCTTGAGTGGGGTCGGCAGGCTCAGTGAAGGACGTGAAGGGATGTCAGCGGCGGCGGCAGGGCTGAGCTTGATGGACGTCCCCTATGTAACTCGTCCACACAAGTCAGAACACGATGACCACACGAAGAAGTGGTCACCAGAAGAAATTGAACAGCATTTGGTGTCTCGGTCAGCCAGCCAGCGAAAGTGGGGTGCACCTAAACTAGGTGAGCTGCTGCCAGGGGGAAAGGGGGTGCTGGGGCTCTAAGCTTTGGGGGGGGTCTGCTGAGCTAACGGATGCCCCCTACGGCAGTAGCACCCCCATAGCCCCCATATATGGCAAGAAAATTATTGCTTCGGGGGGGGGTACTTGGGGGGGTGAAACCTTTTTCTACCGCATCCGGTGACACCAGCCCTAGCAACGCCACTGGTGGTAATCATACTTCCCTGCTCCCTGACACTGGGTTGTGACTCCATAGCAGCTTTGCTGGCTCTGCAGGTCCCAGGACTCGCCGCGCCAGCTTCCATTTTGATGCGGGTTGTGTGAGCGCTGTGTAGGTCACAGTGGTGACCTAACATTTATGCGTCACGTGACCAGTTGACCTGATGCATGGGTGACTCACATCAAAGTGAATGTTGACTCGGGGAGACCTGGGACCCGCAGGGCCAGCAGGGCAGCAATGTAGTAGGAACCCAGTGGCGAGAATCAGGTACCATTGTGGGTATGCGATCATTGGTTCCCATAGGTGTGCAGGCCTTAGCCTTATGCAGCCTAAGGCCTCACCCACATATTCTGCAGAGCTGTACAGAGTTTGATATTGCTCACATCAGTCCCAGTCCCAGTTTTAAACCTGTAAAAATACTGTAAAAATATACACTGGGTCTAATTTCATAAGAAGCTTATTAACCTATGATGATTTTGGAGTGGGAAGCACCTGTTGGAAACCTGCAGAAACACGACACAGATGTCATCATCATTGGATCCAAACCTCAAACCCCAGTACTGCATAGCACTAGTGCTAATCACTGAGCCACCATGATGCCCACTAACACTTTAAGGTGAAGATACCGCCATAATACGCCATGCAATGAAACATGCCCGGATTTTCATACTGAGGTACAATATGGGTCCATTGCATACTTCCATGTAAGGCTCCTGAAAAGAAGGGAGACCTCCTAGACTCCCAGAGGAGTTGGTAAATCTCTGGGACCAGCATGGAGCACTGCTCTCTCCTGGAAAGCAGCCTTCCATTTATTCTGTGGTGCCAGGATCCTGTGTCATTAGGTGCAGCCCGAGCGCCCAAACATGCATTCAGGGGGCTGTGCATTGCACAAAAAAAGCAGAGCACCGCAGCCCCCATTCTCCTGGATGCCAACTCACAAATTTTGGCAAGTATGGCCAATGGATATGAGCCCTGTCTTGTTATTGCAGGTCATAAATGTATGATCTCAAAGTATGGAGAATAGAGAGAGAGGCGGCACTGCCAGACGTTACGTTGATATTGACACCCCGTCTTTAAGTACCTGTCTATTGCACGTCTAGGTGGTGCACAGCCTTGACAGTAAGCTTGCAAACATGAGGCGAGGAATAGAAAAGCAGCACTCACCGGCGTGGTTCAAATCCTTTATTCGTACAAAAAAGGTAAAATCATCGGGCTGGAGCGTATGGTGCTTTGCCCTATGATTTGGGTTGGGATTCTCCTCTCGTGTACATATATGACAAGCCTCCTCTTACTTCAGCGATTTCACAGTTTTTGAGTTTCAGTCATTTATTAAGAATGTAAAATATTATTTGTTATTTTACTAAAATCACCCATTAAATCGGAATAATCCTCTGCTTCTCCAGATCGTATGGTTCTGTAGACTAAGGCCTCCCATGTGATGCAGGATTTATAACCTCACAGAAAAGACTAAATATCAAAGTGATGATGTCACAGCTGTGTGTTAATAACATATAATTTACCGAGATGATCACAGTATAAACATTACTTATGCATTGTAATAATGTTTAGCTACATAAGTCCAGTCATCAGCAAAACAGCAGATGGGTGGACCAATCAGACTCGCTAAGATGGTTCTTCTCCCACCAGGTTCTCTCTAGCAGATGGAGTTCAGTCCTTGCAGACATTGACTATCAGAATACAAACAGACACTTCTACCTCCATAAACATGCTAATTTGCAACCATAATATTCACAGGAAAAGTATCCATCACACAGGTCCTATCTGCAGACAGCAGCGAGGCTCATCTGTCAGCAGAGCTTGGGCTGCCAACTCACTGCGGGGGGCAGAGAGCAGAACTTAAGTTTCATGATGAGGCCCTCAGGGGGAGGGGGTGGCAAGAATAATTCTGAAGGAAGGGAAGAGAGTATTACCAGCATCGGATACAGTGAGAGAAGGAGAAGCAGAACACAAAGGAAAATTGTTCTGTACTGCCAATACTTTTGTAGGATAGATTGTTCAGAATATATCCTATAATTACAGGCCTGCTAAGGCTCAGCGTTTCCTTAAACCATGTCTAAAAGGAGGCGACAATCTCTTTTACAAGTTATTTCTTACATCAAATATTACAGCTATTCTCTGTGTTCTTCTTTTTAGTCATACTCCAGTAGCACTTTGTGAAAACAGCCATAGATATACAGATTGAGTACTTAAAAAAAATAAAATGTGAATGCACCTTTACATAATTTCACCTTATTAGCACCCACTTTTTTCTATTTACATTGTATGTGCCAATGGTGCAGTGTTCCAAATGGCCAGCAGGGGGCTCAGAAGTAGTTGTCTTGGCTGCACTGCCGCTAATGACCAGCAGAGGGTGGGCAGATGTAGGGCTTTAAAAGAGCACTGCACCTGCAGATAGTTGCCTTATTATCTTACTAATAGTGCACATTGTCTGATGTTTCCTCACATCTGTTTACCTGCATTTGATCCTGGTTTGTTTATCTTGATCATGCTATTGATCTTTGGTTATGATTCCTGGATTAAGAGTCCTCTTACTGGTCTGGTGCCACTGAATGTGCAGGAGGGTGCAGTGTATGTGGCAAATTAACTTTTGACACATTGTATAGCCAATGGAAATGTGTTTCCTATTGATTGTGTTTGTATGTAATCCAGCATGAATGTATGCCTGCATTGTTAATGGTTGCCACTAGATAGCTCTGTAGTGCCATAGATTATAAATATGGGCTGTAAGTAGAAAGTGAGTCATTGTGTGGCTGTGACAACTTGAAAGGTAGAAGTCCACCAATGCAGAGGAGAACATAGAGCAAGGCCACAAACATGGAGCAGTTTCCAAAGAAAAGGCCTAGCATTCGGCTCCAAAATATGACTTGAACTGTAAACCCATTCACACACTACCTCATCAGGCCCTCTCTCTGTTGGTGTCCCTCAAGGCTCTGTCCTGGGTCCCCTACTGTTCTCCATTTATACACTCACCTAAAGAATTATTAGGAACACCATACTAATACAGTGTTGGACCCCCTTTTGCCTTCAGAACTGCCTTAATTCTACGTGGCATTGATTCCACAAGGTGCTGATAGCATTCTTTAGAAATGTTGTCCCATATTGATAGGAGAGCATCTTGCAGTTGATGGAGATTTGAGGGATGCACATCCAGGGCACGAAGCTCCCGTTCCACCACATCCCAAAGATGCTCTATTGGGTTGAGATCTGGTGACTGTGGGGCCATTTTAGTACAGTGAACTCATTGTCATGTTCAAGAAACCAATTTGAAATGATTCGAGCTTTGTGACATGGTGCATTATCCTGCTGGAAGTAGCTATCAGAGGATGGATACATGTTCTCATTCTGTTTACGCCAAATTCGGACTCTACCATTTGAATGTCTCAACAGAAATCGAGACTCATCAGACCAGGCAACATTTTTCCAGTCTTCAACAGTCCAATTTTGGTGAGCTCGTGCAAATTGTAGCCTTTTTTTCCTATTTGTAGTGGAGATGAGTGGTACCCGGTGGGGTCTTCTGCTGTTGTAGCCCATCCGCCTCAAGGTTGTGCGTGTTGTGGCTTCACAAATGCTTTGCTGCATACCTCGGTTGTAACGAGTGGTTATTTCAGTCAACGTTGCTCTTCTATCAGCTTGAATCAGTCGGCCCATTCTCCTCTGACCTCTAGCATCCACAAGGCATTTTTGCCCACAGGACTGCCGCATACTGGATGTTTTTCCCTTTTCACACCATCCTTTGTAAACCCTAGAAATGGTTGTGCGTGAAAATCCCAGTAACTCAGCAGATTGTGAAATACTCAGACCGGCCCGTCTGGCACCAACAACCATGCCACGCTCAAAATTGCTTAAATCACCTTTCTTTCCCATTCTGACATTCAGTTTGGAGTTCAGGAGATTGTCTTGACCAGGACCACACCCCTAAATGCATTGAAGCAACTGCCATGTGATTGGTTGACTAGATAATTGCATTAATGAGAAATAGAACAGGTGTTCCTAATAATTCTTTAGGTGAGTGTACATTCGGCCTGGGACAGCTCATAGAGTTCCACGGCTTCCAATACCATCTCTAAGCTGACGACACTGAAATCTACCTCTTTGGCCAGAAGTCACTTCCCTGCTATCCAGAATCCCTGCGTGTCTGTTGCCAATATCTTCATTCTTCTCCTACTGCTTCCTAAAACTCAATTCAGAAAACTGAATTTATCATCGTTCCCCCATGTCACCCAGCCCCCCTAGCTGACCTATCCATTACAGTTAATAGCATGTTGCTTTCTCCAGTCTCGCAGGTCCGCTGTCTGGGGATAACATTTGATTCTGCCCTGTCCTTTGAGCAGTAGCGTACTGGGAGCACCGTGGGGGCTCCAGAAGAGCAGGACACCAGGAGTGGTGTAGATTTTATCTGAATGAATACATCACCACTGTTAGAAATCAGTGTGTTGGTACACAGGAATTTGTGCAAGGTTAGAGTGAAGTATACCGTAATGAAGCGGCCAAAAAAATTCCAAATGGGGTGGAATAAAAAAAACAAAACACAATTTCTCCACAGTTTTTTAAGGTTTCTTGTTCTTACGGCATTCCCTTCGCGGCAAAACTGACCTGTGCACTTCATTCTCTGGGTTAGTACGATTACAATGATACCACATATGTATAGGTTTTTTATGGCTAAATAGTGTAAAAATAAATTAAAACTTTGTAAAAAAAATAATAATAATTTTTTACATCACCATATTCTGACCCCCATAACTTATTTTTATAGTTATGATCCCTGCCATGCTACTTCTTTTGACTTGGACTTTTAGAGGCAGAACCATGTCATCTTTAAAGTACCGGTAAGTAAGTTTTTTTTTGGGGGGGGGGGGGGGGCTGTAAGCTCATAGAGGACTCAGGAGGACAGTGTGCTTTCCAGTGTGCTTTCCTTCTACTCCTCCCTGGGCATTTTGGGGGGCATTTTAGGGATTGGATAACCCCTTTAACTCGCTGAGTGTGCACATAGCCACCAATCATATTCTCCCCCAGCACATAAGTCACCTTTTGAGGGGGGGGGGGGGGGGGGGGGAATATGATTGGTGGCTATGTGCACAATCAGCATTAGCAGCATGGAGTTAAAGGGGTTATCCAATCCCTATAATACTCCCCTGCCAACCCCTCTCGTCACGCAGATTAAAACATTCAGCAACATGGGGGGCAGCCAATAGTAGGCCACGATTGGAACCAGCCTCCCTAGTATCGCGGGTGATGCTAGGGAGGCTCATTTCCGACGTGGCCTGCTATTGGCTGCACACACCCACTGGGCATAAGTATTATCTGTATGTGATGCCCGGCATTTTGGGGGGCATAATAGGGGTTAGATAGCACTTTAACCCTTAGGATACCAGAGGTTTTTTCGTTTTTGAATTTTCTTTTTTCTTCCCTAGTTTCCTTGAGCCATAACTTTTTTTTTATTTTTCCGTTCACATAGATGTATGAGGGCTTATTTTTTGCGAGAGAAGTCGTACTTTAACCACCTCAGCCCCCAGTGCTTAAACACCCTGAAAGACCAGGCCACTTTTTACACTTCTGACCTACACTACTTTCACCGTTTATTGCTCGGTCATGCAACTTACCACCCAAATGAATTTTACCTCCTTTTCTTCTCACTAATAGAGCTTTCATTTGGTGGTATTTCATTGCTGCTGACATTTTTACTTTTTTTGTTATTAATCGAAATTTAACGATTTTTTTGCAAAAAAATGACATTTTTCACTTTCAGTTGTAAAATTTTGCAAAAAAAACGACATCCATATAGAAATTTTGCTCTAAATTTATAGTTCTACATGTCTTTGATAAAAAAAAAATGTTTGGGTAGAAAAAAAATGGTTTGGGTAAAAGTTATAGCGTTTACAAACTATGGTACAAAAATGTGAATTTCCGCTTTTTGAAGCAGCTCTGACTTTCTGAGCACCTGTCATGTTTCCTGAGGTTCTACAATGCCCAGACAGTACAAACACCCCACAAATGACCCCATTTCTGAAAGTACACACCCTAAGGTATTCGCTGATGGGCATAGTGAGTTCATAGAACTTTTTATTTTTTGTCACAAGTTAGCGGAAAATGATGATTTTTTTTTTTTTTTTTTTTTTTTCTTACAAAGTCTCATATTCCACTAACTTGTGACAAAAAATAAAAAGTTCTATGAACTCACTATGCCCATCACGAAATACCTTGGGGTCTCTTCTTTCCAAAATGGGGTCACTTGTGGGGTAGTTATACTGCCCTGGCATTCTAGGGGCCCAAATGTGTGGTAAGGAGTTTGAAATCAAATTCAGTAAAAAATGACCTGTGAAATCCGAAAGGTGCTCTTTGGAATATGGGCCCCTTTGCCCACCTAGGCTGCAAAAAAGTGTCACACATCTGGTATTGCCGTACTCAGGAGAAGTTGAGGAATGTGTTTTGGGGTGTCTTTTTACATATACCCATGCTGGGTGAGATAAATATCTTGGTCAAATGACAACTTTGTATAAAAAAATGGGAAAAGTTGTCTTTTGCCAAGATATTTCTCTCACCCAGCATGGGTATATATAAAATGACACCCCAAAACACATTCCCCACCTTCTCCTGAGTACGGAGATACCAGATGTGTGACACTTTTTTGCAGCCTAGGTGGGCAAAGGGGCCCATATTCCAAAGAGCACCTTTCGGATTTCACTCGTCATTTTTTACTGAATTTGATTTCAAACTCCTTACCACACATTTGGGCCCCTAGAATGCCAGGGCAGTATAACTACCCCACAAGTGACCCCATTTTGGAAAGAAGACACCCCAAGGTATTCCGTAAGGGGCATGGCGAGTTCCTAGAATTTTTTATTTTTTGTCACAAGTTAGTGGAAAATGATGATTTTTTTTTTTTTTCATACAAAGTCTCATATTCCACTAACTTGTGACAAAAAATAAAAACTTCCATGAACTCACTATGCCCATCAGCGAATACCTTGGGGTCTCTTCTTTCCAAAATGGGGTCACTTGTGGGGTAGTTATACTGCCCTGGCATTCTAGGGGCCCAAATGTGTGGTAAGGAGTTTGAAATCAAATTCTGTAAAAATTGACCTGTGAAATCCGAAAGGTGCTCTTTGGAATATGGGCCCCTTTGCCCACCTAGGCTGCAAAAAAGTGTCACACATCTGGTATCTCCGTATTCAGTAGAAGTTGGGGAATGTGTTTTGGGGTGTCTTTTTACATATACCCATGCTGGGTGAGAGAAATATCTTGGTCAAATGCCAACTTTGTATAAAAAAATGGGAAAAGTTGTCTTTTGCCAAGATATTTCTCTCACCCAGCAGGGGTATATGTAAAATGACACCCCAAAACACATTCCCCACCTTCTCCTGAGTACGGAGATACCAGATGTGTGACACTTTTTTGCAGCCTAGGTGGGCAAAGGGGCCCATATTCCAAAGAGCACCTTTCGGATTTCACAGGTCATTTATTACAGAATTTGATTTCAAACTCCTTACCACACATTTGGGCCACTAGAATGCCAGGGCAGTATAACTACCCCACAAGTGACCCCATTTTGGAAAGAAGACACCCCAAGGTATTCGCTGATGGACATAGTGAGTTCATGGAAGTTTTTATTTTTTGTCACAAGTTAGTGGAATATGAGACTTTGTATAAAAAAAAAAAAAAAAAAAAAAAAATCAGCATTTTCCACTAACTTGTGACAAAAAATAAAAAATTCTAGGAACTCGCCATGCCCCTCACGGAATACCTTGGGGTGTCTTCTTTCCAAAATGGGGTCACTTGTGGGGTAGTTATACTGCCCTGGCATTTTCCAGGGGCCCTAATGTGTGGTAAGTAGGTAAATGACCTGTGAAATCCTAAAGGTGCTCTTTGGAATATGGGCCCCTTTGCCCACCTAGGCTGCAAAAAAGTGTCACACATGTGGTATCGCCTTATTCAGGAGAAGTTGGGGAATGTGTTTTGGGGTGTCATTTTACATATACCCTTGCTGGGTGAGAGAAATATCTTGGCAAAAGACAACTTTTCCCATTTTTTTATACAAAGTTGGCATTTGACCAAGATATTTCTCTCACCCAGCATGGGTATATGTAAAATGACACCCCAAAACACATTCCCCAACTTCTCCTGAGTACGGCGATACCAGATGTGTGACACTTTTTTGCAGCCTAGATGCGCAAAGGTGCCCAAATTCCTTTTAGGAGGGCATTTTTAGACATTTGGATACCAGACTTCTTCTCACGCTTTGGGGCCCCTAGAATGCCAGGGCAGTATAAATACCCCACATGTGACCCCATTTTGGAAAGAAGACACCCCAAGGTATTCAATGAGGGGCATGGCGAGTTCATAGAAAAAAAAAATTTTTGGCACAAGTTAGCGGAAATTGATATTTTTAATTTTTTTCTCACAAAGTCTCCCGTTCCGCTAACTTGGGACAAAAATTTCAATCTTTCATGGACTCAATATGCCCCTCACGGAATACCTGGGGGTGTCTTCTTTCCGAAATGGGGTCACATGTGGGGTATTTATACTGCCCTGGCATTCTAGGGGCCCTAAAGCGTGAGAAGAAGTCTGGAATATAAATGTCTAAAAAATTTTACGCATTTGGATTCCGTGAGGGGTATGATGAGTTCATGTGAGATTTTATTTTTTGACACAAGTTAGTGGAATATGAGACTTTGTAAGAAAAAAAAAAAATAATTCCGCTAACTTGGGCCAAAAAAATGTCTGAATGGAGCCTTACAGAGGGGTGATCAATGACAGGGGGGTGATCAATGACAGGGGGGTGATCAATGACAGGGGGGGTGATCAATGACAGGGGGGGGGATCAATGACAGGGGGGGTGATCAATGACAGGGGGGGTGATCAATGACAGGGGGGGTGATCAATGACAGGGGGGTGATCAATGACAGGGGGGGTGATCAATGACAGGGGGGGTGATCAATGACAGGGGGGGTGATCAATGACAGGGGGGGTGATCAATGACAGGGGGGGTGATCAATGACAGGGGGGTGATCAGGGAGTCTATATGGGGTGATCACCACAGTCATTGATCATGCCCCTGTAAGGCTTCATTCAGACGTCCGGATGCGTTTTGCGGATCCGATCCATCTATCAGTGGATCCGTAAAAATCATGCGGACGTCTGAATGGAGCTTTACAGGGGTGTAATCAATGACAGGGGGGTGATCAGGGAGTCTATATGGGGTGATCACCACAGTCATTGATCACGCCCCTGTAAGGCTTCATTCAGACGTCCGGATGCGTTTTGCGGATCGGATCCATCTATTAGTGCATCCGTAAAAATCATGCGGACATCTGAATGGAGCTTTACAGGGGGGTGATCAGGGAGTCTATATGGGGTGATCACCACAGTCATTGATCATGCCCCTGTAAGGCTTCATTCAGACGTCCGGATGCGTTTTGCGGATCGGATCCATCTATCAGTGCATCCGTAAAAATCATGCGGACATCTGAATGGAGCTTTACAGGGGGGTGATCAGGGAGTCTATATGGGGTGATCACCACAGTCATTGATCATGCCCCTGTAAGGCTTCATTCAGACGTCCGGATGCGTTTTGCGGATCCGATCCATCTATCAGTGCATCCGTAAAAATCATGCGGACGTCTGAATGGAGCTTTACAGGGGGGTGATCAATGACAGGGGTGTGATCAATGACAGGGGGGTGATCAGGGAGTCTATATGGGGTGATAACCACAGTCATTGATCACGCCCCTGTAAGGCTTCATTCAGACGTCCGGATGCGTTTTGCGGATCCGATCCATCTATCAGTGGATCCGTAAAAATCATGCGGACGTCTGAATGGAGCTTTACAGGGGGGAAATCAATGACAGGGGTGTAATCAATGACAGGGGGGTGATCAGGGAGTCTATATGGGGTGATAACCACAGTCATTGATCACGCCCCTGTAAGGCTTCATTCAGACGTCCGGATGCGTTTTGCGGATCCGATCCATCTATCAGTGGATCCGTAAAAATCATGCGGACGTCTGAATGGAGCTTTACAGGGGGTTGATCAATGAGAGGGGGGTAATCAATGACAGGGGGGTGATCAGGGAGTCTATATGGGGTGATCAGGTGCTAATAAGGGGTTAATAAGTGACGGGGGGGGGTGTAGTGTAGTGTAGTGGTGCTTGGTGCTACTTTACTGAGCTACCTGTGTCCTCTGGTGGTCGATCCAAACAAAGGGGACCACCAGAGGACCAGGTAGCAGGTATATTAGACGCTGTTATCAAAACAGCGTCTAATATACCTGTTAGGGGTTAAAAAAATCACATCTCCAGCCTGCCAGCGAACGATCGCCGCTGGCAGGCTGGAGATCAACTCTCTTACCTTCCGTTCCTGTGAGCGCGCGCGCCTGTGTGCGCGCGTTCACAGGAAATCTCGCGTCTCGCGAGATGACGCACGGATGCGTCCAGGAGGAATGAATCAACCACCTTCCGGACGCATCCGTGCGTTAGGCGGTCGGGAGGTGGTTAATATGGCATACAATGTAGTGGGAAGCGGGCAAAAAAAATCCAAATGGGGTGGAATAAAAAAAACAAAACACAATTTCTCCACAGTTTTGTAAGGTTTCTTGTTCTTACGGCATTCCCTTTGCGGCAAAACTGACTTGTGCACTTCATTCTCTGGGTTAGTACGATTACAATGATACCACATATGTATAGGTTTTTTATGTCTAAATAGTGTAAAAAGAAATTAAAACTTTGTAAAAAATTTAATAATTTTTTTTATATATATATTTTTTTCTTTTTTTAGAATATTTGAAATCTAGCTTAGGCTACTTTCACACTAGCGTTTTTGCTGGATCTGGCAGGGTTCAGCAAAAACGCTTCTGTTACTGATAATACAACCATCTGCATCCGTTATGAACGGATCCGGTTGTATTATCTTTAACATTGCCAAGACGCATCCGTCATGAACTCCATTGAAAGTCAATAGAGGACGGATCCGTTTTCTATTGTGACAGATTGTGTCAGAGAATCCGTCCGGATCCGTACCCATTGACTTGCATTGGGGGTCATGCCGGATCCGTCTTGCTCTGCATCCCAGGACGGAAAGCAAACTACAACATGTTGCTGTTTGCTCTCCGGTATGAGAACACAACTAAACGGAACGGAATTAATTTTGGAGCATTCCGTTCCATTCTGTTCAGTTTTGTCCCTATTGACAATGAATGGGAACAAAACTGAAGCTTTTTTTCCGGTATTGAGCCCCTATGACGGAACTCAATACCGGAAAACTTTAACGCTAGTGTGAAAGTACCCTTATCTATAATATTTGATTTCTGTTTTATTTCACAGAACAAATCCTTATTGGAAAATACGTATACATTTTTTTAAATAACTGCAACAAAGTTGGTTAATAAAAAAAGAAAATAAAGATTTATCCTTAACGGTTTCAGTAGGTCATGTATACATTTCTTTATTAGCAAATGGGGGTGTGGCAGGGGAGGAGCCAGGACAGTAGGTGGGATGGGCCAGGGGTGGGTAATGGGCCGGGTTAGGGGGCCCAATTCAGATTCTTGCTATGAGGCCCAGTGATTTCTATGTACACCCCTGTGTATGTGCCTTCTACTGAATCAGCGTCTTTGGTAGTTGTATGTAGTCTATCTGCAGTCTCTGAAATGGGTAAAGTGGCCTAGGGGTGTGCTTGCTTGGAGTCTTCACCACTTGCCCTGGATTATTCAATGCACAGACCATATATCCTTGCACAAAACAGCTGCAACTGTAGAGAACCCTGGAGCAATCCAGCCAATATTTACCACACCACTTACCATGGCACCTTTTGACAGATGTGAAGGCCCATGGGCCTCCTGAGCCATAACCTGGTACAGCGGGCGTGACAGGCAGATTATGTCTTTGTTTCTCTATAGTCCTTGGTCGTCTCGCCCAGCCCCTTGTTTAGTCCATAATTCTTTTTCTTCAGGTGGGGCCTGCTCAGACAATTTGATCAGAGTGTCTTTGGATATATTCACAGGTTTTAAGGCTCTTACCGGGGTGGCATCAGCACTCAGTAGCCGGAGCACAGCTAGCTTGGCTGCCTTATCAGCTCTGTCATTGCCTTTTACCTCTGCCGTGGTACACCTTGTGTGAGCCTTTACTTTCGCAATAGCAACTTCTTCTGGCAACAGTAAAGAGTTCATTAGTTCAAGCACAGAGTCTTTGTTTTTAATGGGCTGACCTGCAGAAGTCAAAAAGTCTCTAGCCCGCCATATGGGTCCATAGTCATGTGCAATCCCAAAACACATACCTGGAGTCCGTGTAGATGTTCACCTTCTTCCCTTCGGCCATTTTACACACCTCAGTGAGTGCCTTTAACTCTGCCTCCTGCGCAGACATGTGCAGAGGGAGTGGTTCAGCAACGGCTACCTCATGCTGTGTGACCACTGCATATCCAGTGTGAAACCGGCCATCTTCTCCCATAAACCAGCTTCCATCTACAAAATACTCAACATCAGGGTTATCAAGAGGTTTTTCATGCACATGAGAAAATCCAAAAGTGTCTTGTTGCATCAACTGTATACAATCATGAGGATCATTTTCAGCTAAGGGTACTTTCAGAACAAATATTGGAAAAGGGACGTTAAAAGGAGCAAAATAACAAAAGTTTATTGGTGCTCAAGGAATGGGGGTGAATGCCTCCAATAGTCAAAAGACATAAATACAAAACCGTCTATCCAGCTGGTACACCCTCTAATATTATTGATAGCGATCCTTCTAACCAGGGTATGGTGGAGGATCACTAAGGTGTAACCAATAGATAGACGGACTAATATATTAAAATGTATGGATCCACCGCACAGAGAAGCACTTGTGTTACTAAGAGATCCAGAGTGGTTGTCACTCAATAGTAATCTGTGCTGGTGGACTCCTACAAGAGTGGTATGATCACTAGAATGGTCACTATGTTGATTGACTCCACAACCATATGGAACATACCACACGCAGTACACATCTACCACTGGCCAGTGACAGAAGTATCGCTGGGCAGTACAGGACAGTGCAAGGAGCGGCTGTGTGTTGTGCCGTGACTACGAACACTATCTCCAATGTAGGTGCAACAATAACACAGGTGAAGGCTTCCGTTGCAAATGTGCTCACAGCAGACAGCCCACCCGCATAAGCTGAACAACGGCTCTACGCGTTTCTGTGCACTTTATCAGTGCACTTCTTCAGGAGCCTACGTATCTATAACACCTTCGCTGCCTAAGCCGATACCCTAGTCTGGGGAACGGCGAGCTAAATGAGGCTGTTAGTGCGTGCCACCGGATCCTAGTGTAGATCTCGGTGCACTGCTTTTGACAAACAAAGTCTCGGCATTGTAATGGTACTTTCACACTAGCGTTTTTCTTTTCCGGTAGTGAGTTCCGTCCTAGGGGCTCAATACCGGAAAGAAACTGATCAGTTTTATACTAATGCATTCTGAATGGAGAGTATTCTGTTCAGTATGCATCAGGATGCATCAGTTCAGTCCCTCCTACATTTTTTGACCGGAGAAAATACCGCAGCATGCTGCAGTTTTCTCTCCGGCCAAAAATCCTGAACACTTGCCAGAATGCCGGATTAATTTCCACTTAAATGTATTAGTGCCGGATCCGGCAATGCAGCAATTTTAACGCCGGATCCAGCACTAATACATTTCAATGGAAATTAATGCAGCAGACCTTTAAATTTGTGGGGGGAAAAAATCCTGGATCCGTTTTTCCAGTTGACACCGTACAGATGGATCCAGTATTTCAATGCATTTATCAGACAGAACTGCCTGCCAAGTGTGAAAGTAGCCTAAATCAGACAAAAGGTTACCTGTGCCACCCTCCCCCATTTCTGAATCTGTGATTGGTAACAAAGTAGCAGAATTCATAGAAGTACATCTTGTGAAAGAAATAGTGTCTGGCATGAGGAGTGCACATTGGAGTCTGAGTTGTCTAGCCATAAAAATATGTTTTGGTTACACCTGTGTGATTATGCCCTATATGTCATGGGGAGTTTGCACAATCACCGGGTAGTCCAACACTACTTCTGAGGCTTTTTCAGTCATTGCCTGCGCTGCCGCAACTGCCCTCACGCAGGAGGGGGCGCCTCGAGCAACAGGATCTAATCTAGCTGAGAAGTATGCCACTGGGCGTTGACGTTCACCATGGTTCTGAGTAAGCACAGCAGTACTGTGACCCTGCATTTCTAAACAGAACAGGTTAAATTCCTTATCATGCTTTGGAATACCCAAGGCTGAAGAAAAGCATCAATTTGACTGGCCACAGCTCACTCCTGGGCATGACTGAGGGGGAGGGGGGGGGAGGGGTACTGCTTCACTCGAGGGGGCTGACATCCTGACTTAAGATACACAGTAACCGGAAACATAGTGAGTTTCCCTATGATTGTTCATCATTGTTTTTTTTTTGTTTTTGTTTTATAATATCCAGAATAAAGTAATTTCACTCCTTTTTTTTACCTAAAACCAGAGTACACACCTCCCTGTTTTTTTGTGATGATTCCATCAGTAAAGCTGATTTCGCTCACACAGACATAAATAAATATTTCCCATACATTAACACACACACAAGTGTTTGAACCTATTAACAAAAAACATTTTCTGGAGCTCCATAAACTCACACTAAGTACCTCACATACATTGCCTTGTTATTTTCTCTTAAAATTGCAGACAGTGTTCTCGCTATCACACATTCCAATGCCGTGACGTCACTCCCCCGCAGCTGCAAGCAGCCCCTGCATTCTCCCCTCTGTCTCACTCTTCATACTCTTCAGCTTTCTGTCTCCATATGTTCTCTATCTCAGCAGAGTTCCTACGGGTTCTGCGACATATTCACCGGGCAACAGGTCACACAGATACACGGACAGGCAAGACATAATACTACCTCTGCGCTGCACTGAGCAAGTTTCCACACTCAGTTCTCCATTTTAATCACATTCTGTAATTGTCCGCAGTCCAGCTGCATACGTGTCTACTATCTCTTTTCTACTCTCTCTCTCACTATTTGTCTGGCAGTTTTCCTCTTTTTCTCCCCGGACTTACTTGGTATGGTCCCATGGTCTGTCTCAGTCCAATCCCAGGATTTGGGTCTGGCTCACAAGACACTTTAACACCCCAAATCCTAAATTAAGTCCTTCCATGAAGGCAGACGTGAGAAGTTTTTCCTCCCATTTGTCCCGTGGCATCTCACCCCATTTCAGTCCGGACAGTTTTTAGTCTTGACTCAAAGGAGACTACATCCTCTTTAGCCTCCTGCACTACGTCCTTCAGGCTCCGTTAACTTTCATCCTCCTTTGCCCTGGCCCATCTACCAAAAGTCCTGCAGTACTCTGTCCCTGACTGTCTTCTCCCAATCCCTCCAGGCCACATTTGGGTCATTTGTCACTCTGTCGCCCTCTAGGGTATTCTTAACCGAGCTATACTGTGCCTCCCCTAACTTCAGGGCTTCCAAGTCATTTAAGTCTGCCCATGTTGCTCTGTAAGTTGCCTGTATCTGTTGTACATTCGGGATGTAGGCATGGGTCGCGTCAGTGGGTCAGGTATCCTTGACAGTAGTCCCAGTTGGTCCTTAGGACTCAATGGAACATACTGTATAAGGTGCTGTTGAAAATAATGGGGAGCCTGAGGAGGTTTTGCTGCCTGTTGGCCGTCTTGGCCATCTCCACCACCAGCTCGATCGGCTGTGGGCACCTGAGGGACCTGTGGTATCATCCCTGTTATCAATAGCACTGGATATAATCCAGTGCTGTATCTGGGGCACCACACGCTCTGCAGGTTTCAGTCCAATCTAGATTCTGATTCCTGCAGGTCCTGCAAATCCATCCCTCTGGTCCCTGCGCAGGGGCCGTGGGAGAGGCATGCACCCTTGGAGGATTATAAGGTGGTGGACCTTCAGATTTAACCTTTTCAGTTTCCTCTTCAGGGGGTTTGTAGTACAACTTTCCCCTGTAAACTTGTGGCTTCCAATCTTCGGTTTCTATCTCTCTTGCTACCTTAATCCAGATGTTAACTACATCTTCACATGCATGATCCTTAATCCACCCACTGTGGGTGTGCTTGAACATTTTCCAAACCTCTAAATCGAGGTTTTCATGCTTCATACCTGCTTTTTCCAACACTTTGTCAACTTTCTTTAACGCATCTTTGACACCTGTCTTTCCTACCAGTTGTTTAGCTGTCTTATACTCTTCGGGAACGCTGTTCTGATTACCCATTGTCTATTCCTGATTCTGTGCTTACTAGGGGGACGCCTATTTTCTCCTACAGTGGCTTCCACACCCTGTCCTTCCAGGTGTACCTACTGTGTTACTTTAAAACTAAAGCCTCTCTGGGCTTCTGGCCCCTTCCCTTCCTGCCAGATTCTACACACACAATAAACAATGTAAACAGCTGCCCCCAGAACAATCCCAAGCAATTCCCAGCTAAAATCCTGGTTTAAATCCATCCACCACTCATGTGCTTATCTGCTAGCCCTTTATCAGGGTCACAGATTCTTAAACATAAATTAGGCACGACTGTAAAGTTACCTTATACTCTGCCGGACTCTCGAACAAGACAAATGCCAGGGAGGTACAGACTACTTGTAAGAAAAAGCTCTTACCTCAGCACTGATATTCGTCTGTTTGTCCAGGTGTGGCACGTCCAGGCGTCGGAGGTCTCAGCAGGAAGGACTTAGTCGTTCCCCACGTGTCAGGCACCAGTTTCTGTTGGGGCAAAGACCCCAATGCCGGCTGAGCGGTGGACTCCGAATTAGAAGTTATGGGTAACCATAGAGAAAAACCAACACAGGCATAGAGCTGTGTATCAAGAGTTTCTAAACTTTATTAAAGAAAGCAGAGGTTAATAAAGCGATTTTTTGGGATCATTTCCAACTGAAGACGTAGTCAAACATTTACGTCATTAACTCATTAAAACACAATCTGAAATGAGCATCTTTTTGGCTATACGCCTAGAACCTCTCCTTAATCTTAACTGTGGGAGTTAGCCACATACTAGTACTCCTAGTGCTTGTTAAGATTCCTTTCTAACAAGTGTTGGTGGGGGCTAGAAGTGACCCTGAAGTTACAATAACTTTCCACAAGAAGCTCACAGTTCATTACACAAAAAATGGCAGTATGAAATACAAACATGGAGGCTGCGGACGCAACATGGAGTCTTAACCCTCACAGTGACTCAGTACTAAACGATTGGTGATCGGACTTCTGGATTTTTATGAAATTTCTGACTCGTATCAGGGGGCTAGAAGTGGCGCTATGAGGTGGATTCAGTAGTTATTGTATTCTTATGACTCATTAAAACCAAGTAGGTTAGCGAATTAAAATGAAAAATCCAGTACATCTCCTTCCTACATAGACGTAGGAAGGATTTGGGGACCCATTCAATCGGGGTTAGTCATAAAAAGGAGGCATCACCAGAATGTGCTTGTGCAAAGTGTTGAAAGACACTATGTTTGGCATATTTTTTATTTATATTTGAACAATGTGAATTAAGATGGTCTCTGATGCTCTGAGTGGTGCGACCAACATATTGGAGCCCACATGGGCACTCGAGCATATATACCACATTCGTAGTGCTACAGTCCATGTAGCTGAGGATGGGAATCTTCTAACCAGATGTGTTGATGGTTATTACTTTAGTATCATCAGTTATAGGATTCTTTGGGCCCCTGCTGCCTCACAATCGAGTCTTGATCTCTGATGGGGGTGGTAATTAACTTATCTAATTTGGGACATGAGAGTGCTAAGATTTGTTTCCGGGTTTTTGCTCTGCGGAAGGTCATATGTGGTGTGATGGGGACTAAGTCACCTAAGATAGGGTCTTTATGGAGTAATGACCAGTCTTGATTTAGTATTTGCTTAATCCTATTATGAGCTGATGTGTAACGGGTGATGAAATTGTAGGTATGTTTGTTACTCTCATGGGTCTGTGGTGTGGGATTGATATTCCTCTCAGTATGATGTTTAGGTAGCAGGCAGTCAAGTTGAGTCTCCTTCTCTATTTTTTTGAATCGAGTCGGAGATTAGGCCCTCTGGATACCCCTTTTCTAAAAATCACGATTTAAGGACTCCTAATATCCTCCTCATCTGACCATAAGGAATGTTGTGCTTCTACTTATAATAGTGGCAGCTCCTGTAGTCCAGGTAGCTGTTTGTGTCAACCTTTTTAAAATGTGTACTGGTCCGATCTGGTTATTGTGGATGAATAGTTGTAAATCGAGAAATATAGCGGTGGAAGAGTCTATTTGGGAAGTAAAGCTCAAGTTCCATTCGATTTGGTTAAGATTTCAAATATATTCGTCTAAAAAATTCCTCGCTCCTTGCCAGATAAAAATAATATCATCGATATAGCATTTGTAAAATACAATGTTGGGGTGATGTAAAAGACCAAATGATTCCTCAAATGCCCCCATAACTAAATTAGCATATGATGGGGCAGTTTCTGAATATAAAACACATTATTATAATTAAAATAATTATGATGAAGGATAAAATAAATAGAATCTAAAATTAAGGTTCTTTGTGTGGTGTGCATAAAAGGATCTTTGGAGAGAACGTTCTCTACAGCACTAATGCCTAATTCGTGGACAATGTTGCAATAAAGGGCTGACTCATCAAGTGTTACCCAAAGCATATCGTCCATCCAATGAAAATCCCTAAGGAGCATGATGAGTTGACTAGAATCGCGGAGGTAGGAAGGTAAGTTGACCACATACTTTTGCAAAAGGTTGTCAACATAAGCTGAAAGATTTGAAGTAATGGAGTTTATGCCTGAAATAATAGGTCTACCTGGGGAATTGGTAAGACACTTGTGAATTTTAGGGAGGAAGTAGAAGTAGGGTACAAAAGGGTGTTCAGTCAGTAAATAGTTTATTTCCTGTTTTGTAATTATTTTATCTATATGGCCTGAATAAATTAGAGTGTAGAGTTGTTTCTTGAAGTCTTCGGTGGGTGGGGTCTGTCTGGAGTTCAAGATAATAGGTTTCATCAGAAAGAATGTTTAAGGCCTCCTTATTATAGTCTATAGTATTCAAGACAACTACTCCTCCTCCCTTATCAGCATTTTTGATGACTATGTCTCTGTTTTTAGCTAGATTTGTAATCGTTTTTTGTTGGACTTTAGATAGATTATGAGGTGGGACATAGTTCTGTGTAATTTTCTCTTTTGCAAATGATTCTTTAAGGTCATTCAAAACTAGGTTGTAAAAGATCTCAATTTCTATTGGATAAAAAGTGGACTAAGGTTTGAGGGAGGAGTATATGGGCGTGTGTAATAATTCATCGACTAGAGTGTCAATATCAGTGTCATCATCTAGGGCAGTGATGGTGAACCTCTTAGAGACCGAGTGCCCAAACTGCAACCCAAAACCCACTTATTTATCGCAAAGTGCCAACACGGCAATTTAACCTGAACACCAATATCATATATCTTCCATGTATTTTATCATTTAGCTATAATAACCTGCCTACATTCAATGTACTGCCTGTGCTGTTCATAGCATGTCCTGCACTATTGAATGGCAGGCAAATTCTAAGGCATATTGGTACACCATAGACTTTCTCCAGGGTGCGGGTGCCCACAGAGAGGGCTCTGAGTGCCGCCTCTGGCGTGTTTTCCACCTCTGCTTTCTCGATACATACCCACACATAATCTTATATCCTCACAGGACCTCCTCTTCTGTTCTCCTCTCATCTGTTCTTTACACAATCATCTACAATATTTATCATGTGCCTCTCCCCTTCTCTGGAACTCACTACCCCAACACATCAGATTCTCCCCCAACATCTAAACTTTCAAGAGTAACCTGAAAACCCACCTTTTCAGGAAAGCCTACCACCTGCAATGAGCATGCTGCCACCGCACAGCCACAAGAGCAGCCATTACCCTCACCTACTGTGTTCTCCTCTTCCCTTATAGATTTTAAGCTCTAGCAGGCAGGGTCCTCTACCCCTCTGTACTAGTCTGTTAATAGTTTCTTGTTTTTTTATATTGGTGTTACCCGTCTGGATGTACAGCGCCATGGAATTAATGGCGCTTTAAAATAAATAATGATAATAAATAATAATAATAATAAGAAGAAGAAGAAAATGTTGAGGACTTTAGCACCGGGTGGGGTTAGCCAGGCTCCTACATGTGCACCATTCCTAGAGCAATAGTGTGTGACATGCACAAGAACTGGGAAGTATGGACAGTTACCAAGGTAGACTGCTGACAAACTGTGGTGAGGGCCAACAGTGACTGAGTCCAAGAGAGAGACACCTAAGGGCTCTTTCACACCTGCGTTATTGTCTTCCGGCATAGAGTTCCGTCGTCGGGGCTCTATGCCGGAAGAATCCTGATCAGGATTATCCTAATGCATTCTGAATGGAGAGTAATCCGTTCAGGATGCATCAGGATGTCTTCAGTTCCGGTACGGAACGTTTGTTGGCCGGAGAAAATACCGCAGCATGCTGCGCTTTTTGCTCCGGCCAAAAATCCGGAACACTTGCCGCAAGGCCGGATCCGGAATTAATGCCCATTGAAAGGCATTGATCCGGATCCGGCCTTAAGCTAAACGTCGTTTCGGCGCATTGCCGGAGCCGACATTTAGCTTTTTCAGAGTGGTTACCATGGCTGTCGGGACGCTAAAGTCCTGACAGCCATGGTAAGTGTAGCGGGGAGCGGGGGAGCAGTGTACTTACCGTCCGTGCGGCTCCCCGGGCGCTCCAGAGTGACGTCAGGGCGCCCCAAGCGCATGGATCACGTGATCGCATGGATCACGTCATCCATGCGCATGGGGCGCTCTGACGTCATTCTGGAGCGCCCGGGGAGCCGCACGGACTGTAAGTATACCGCTCCCCCGCTCCCCGCTCCTACTATGGCAACCAGGACTTTAATAGCGTCCTGGGTGCCATAGTAACACTGAACGCATTTGGAAGACGGTTCCGTCTTCAAATGCTTTCAGTACACTTGCGTTTTTCCGGATCCGGAGTGTAATTCCGGCAAGTGGAGTACACGCCGGATCCGGACAACGCAAGTGTGAAAGAGGCCTAAGTAGCTTTTGTATCAGCCAAATGAACTGGTCTAGACACAGATGGGGTTCAGGGCCAGGTCGTCACCAGTGGAGCTGTTGTGAGAGTCAGTAAATCTGGAAACAATGTATTTGCTCTGTTGCAGCACCTCGCTATTGGAGCCTTTTCCAACCCATGCTAAGCTTACCCCCTAAGCTTACAGAGGGAGAGGTGCAAGGGGAACTGTTTAAGAAGTTGGAGTGTTACTCTAAAAGGGAACTAAACCCTGTAAAAAGGTAACACAAATGCATTTAATCCATAGTGCACATACAGCTGTGTATACAAGGTACTCCCCAAACTCACATCATAAGCAGTTTAGGACAGATCTTTTGATTGCTATGCACTGAGCACAGAAGAAGGCAGAAGTGGTCATAAACCACTTCTGTCTCCTTCTCAGGGTCCTCGGCTGTCACTGACAGCCAGGCACCCAGCCTTGCCTTGCTATATTGCAGGAGCAAAAACTTTAATTCTGTGCTGTACATGTACAGTGCTTAGGATGCCCAGCATCGAGCACCGTACATGTATGGCATTTGGTCATAAGGAGGTTAAAAAGGTTGATGACCAATGCAATATGCCATCTACTCACAAACTCTCTAAATGTATATCCCACTTTGAGACCCAACGTAAACTTCTCTATAGGTGGTACTTTACCCCGCTGCACCTATCTAATATTTTTCCTGAAACTTCTAACTAATGTTGGAGATGCGGCACTGTAATAGGTACTTACCTACATATGTGGTGGGGTTGTGAACCAATATACTGCATATGGCTGCAGATCTGTTTTATCTGCTGTATGTCAATTCCACATTGACCCCAATCCATCCCTCCTCTCACTTGGTATTCAAGATTACTCAACAGTACATACCTCATGCTTGTATAGCTATCAGGGAAAAGATAGCAATGAACTAGAAGACCTCTACTCCATTATCACTTCCCAATATCTTACAGTAAGGGATGTAGCTAAAGGCTCATGGGCCCTGGTACAAGAGTTCAGCTTGGGCCCCCCTTCCCTCAGTGCTTTGTGGCCAGGGGCAGGGAAGCACATAGCCTTCATGCTGCCCGAGGTAAAAATTGAAATGGCCGCTCCCCCATGCCAAATTCTTGACCTAAACCCTTCCCACCAGCCAGGTGTAACTTGACCATCAAGCACTCTCTATAATACTGTTGTCTTCTTATGTGGCACAAGGGTCCTTGGGCCCCCTCAGGCCCCTGGGCCCGGTAGCGGATGCTACTTTTGCACCCCCTATAGCTACACCCCTGCTTACAGTCTTTTAGGGGTGGATTGGCCATGGGGCCACCCAAACCCTCCTCTCTGCCACTGGTCAGGTACATAATGAGCACTCAGCAGTAATTAACTCTGAGAATCAGAAACTCATGTACCCCACCAGCGACCGCACATGCACTCTGAATTCAACTGCTGTGGCCCACATCTCACCTCCTAAGCCCCCTGCTACATATCTTAATCAGAGACAACTGGAGGAGGACAGAAAATGCCATCTAATGATGGCCATAACAAAAGGACAGTTTTTGGGGCAGTATATTGTGCTGCTCTGTGGTATATGTTTCTGCTGAGACAGTATTTTGTGCTATGGTATTGCTGGCCCTTCCTATTTGTGTTGCCCTGCCTTCTGTCAATTTGGACACCCCTACAACATGGGGCCACTTTTAGGTTTTTTTTCAGGGCCACTTTAGGTCCCCAGTCCGTCCCTTCAGTCTATTAATGAGTTATGTTGGTATGAGAGGATGTCCGCCTTGGCCTTGGGATATTCTAAATCCTATGAATACAAGATGGGCTGTTTGGACCTCATCTACAGTCAGGTCCATAAATATTGGGACATCGACACAATTCTAACATTTTTGGCTCTATTTGAAATGAAACAAACAAGATGTGCTTTAACTGCAGACTGTCAGCTTTTTTTTTTATTTTCAACATCTTTATTGATATACAAAACAAATACACAAAAGAAATTCAAACTTAGCGTAATTAATACCATTTTTCCCCTAAACCCCTCCCCCCCCCCCCTGTGATGCATCCGCCGCCTCCCCCCCCCCCCCCCCCAAAAAAAGGGCAGAGAAAGAAGGGGAGAAGAAAGAAAGAGAGAAAAAAAATATATATATATACAGTACAGACCAAAAGTTTGGACACACCTTCTCATTCAAAGAGTTTTCTTTATTTTCATGACTATGAAGGCATCAAAACTATGAATTAACACATGTGGAATCATATACATAACAAACAAGGGTGAAACAACTGAAAATATGTCATATTCTAGGTTCTTCAAAGTAGCCACCTTTTGCTTTGATTACTGCTTTGCACACTCTTGGCATTCTCTTGATGAGCTTCAAGAGGTAGTCACCTGAAATGGTCTTCCAACAGTCTTGGAGGAGTTCCCAGAGATGCTTAGCACTTGTTGGCCCTTTTGCCTTCACTCTGCGGTCCAGCTCACCCCAAAACATCTCAATTGGGTTCAGGTCCGGTGACTGTGGAGGCCAGGTCATCTGGCGCAGCACCCCATCACTCTCCTTCATGGTCAAATACTTTCAAAGTTTTCCCAATTTTTCGGCTGACTCACTGACCTTCATTTCTTAAAGTAATGATGGCCACTCGTTTTTCTTTACTTAGCTGCTTTTTTCTTGCCATAATACAAATTCTAACAGTCTATTCAGTAGGACTATCAGCTGTGTATCCACCTGACTTCTCCTCAACGCAACTGATGGTCCCAACCCCATTTATAAGGCAAGAAATCCCACTTATTAAACCTGACAGGGCACACCTGTGAAGTGAAAACAATTTCAGGGGACTACCTCTTGAAGATCATCAAGAGAATGCCAAGAGTGTGCAAAGCAGTAATCAAAGCAAAAGGTGGCTACTTTGAAGAACCTAGAATATGACATATTTTCAGTTGTTTCACACTTGTTTGTTATGTATATAATTCCACATGTGTTAATTCATAGTTTTGATGCCTTCAGTGTGAATCTACAATTTTCATAGTCATGAAAATAAAGAAAACTCTTTGAATGAGAAGGTGTGTCCAAACTTTTGGTCTGTACTGTATATATGTGTGTAACTTCCAGATACAGTTAAATCAGAACTTCCAGTCGTCCCATATCTTAATCCATTACTCTAGTACATCTCTCTGCTTATAAAGAATCCGTTCATAGTTTTTAACCTTATTAACCAGATTTATCCAATTGTTTACCTCTGGAGTATGGCGTGCAAACCAGCTCCGACTAATCAGGACTCTGGCCAGTAATAGTATTCTACCTAACAAGATCTTTTGATATTTATGGCTACCTAGTGACGAAAAATCGTTCAGTAAAAACAATTTTGGCTCAAGAGGAATCCATATTTTTAATTTATGGCATGCCCAGATCATGTGCAGATAATCCGCACCTGTAGTATCACATCGGGGGCATTTGGAGGTATCTCTTAATCCACACTTGTTTAACCAAATGGGGGTAACATATAGTCTATGATAAATATTGAACTGTATTAAAACATGATTAAAGTTGTGAGATAATAAGTCAAAGTTACTAAAAATGCTTCCCCACCCTACCGATTGTATATTTGGGCAATCCATCTCCCAGGCCCTTTTTGTCCCGGCGATTGTGTCTCTCCAAAACGTGACTTAAGTAATAATTTATATATATTTGAAATCTTCATTCTAAGTGATATCTTCCCTAACCACCCATTTAGCGGAGAGGTATTATCTATTTCTAACAGTGATTTATCATTCAAACTAAAAAGTGCCGACCGAAGCTGAAAATACCTAAACCAAGAAAGGTTCGCTATGTTATGTGATAATTCCACAAACGACTTAATCTCTCTATTCTTAAAAACCTGTGTGATTAAAAAAAATCCCATTCTTTTGCCAAAATTGATCCGTTGCTATACCCTCTAGGGTCTGTAAGTGAATATTTTGCCAAAGAGGCGTGAATGTAAGTGATCCCTTTACCCCCAACCATCCTCTAGTAGTAGCCCACATTTTCAGTAGTGATTTTGTAGTCTCTTTATGGCCCCGGTCTCTATTAATCAGTAGCCCGGATTCCAAAAGCGTAAATATCTTATTATGTGAGGAGCTTCTCACTAACCTACTTAAAAATGTACTATTTTGCCATTCATGGCATGTCCATAACTGAGCAGCAATAAAATAACCTTTGAAGCAAGGGAGGTTTAAACCCCCCTGCTCCAGAGGTTTATATAGATATTCCAATTTGAGTCTCACACGTTTTCTTCCCCAAACTAGGTCATTAATTATTTTTTCCATAAGTTTAAAATATTTATCCTCTATCCAGATAGGTATATTCCTAAGAACATAGATGATTTGGGGTAGAATCACCATCTTGACCAGTGAAACTCGATCAGCCCTAGATAGAGGGAGTCTCAACCAAATCCCTATTTTTGCCCTAATTTTTGTTATCAATGGGATCAGATTAAGTTGTACACAATTTTCAACCTTGGGAGATATCATCATACCTAAGTATTGAAAAGTGTCAACGACATCTAGCTGGGTTATCAAGGACTCCTTTTGGGACACCGGATCTATTGGCATCAGAATTGTCTTCGACCAGTTTATATCTAGGCCTGATACCTCACCAAATAGTTTAACCATACGGATAATTCTTGGGACAGTTATTTCTGTATTATCTATAAAGAAGAGGACATCGTCCGCATATAGGGAAATACGATCCTCCACGCCTAGTATTCCAAATCCTTTAATTTGAGCGTCCTGCCTAATAGCCAGAGCCAGGGGCTCAATATAAATATCAAATAGGAGTGGTGATAGTGGGCAGCCCTTACGAGTACCTCTATTTAAATCAAAACTGGTAGTAAGGCTCCCATTGAGACTCAACTTAGCCGTGGGGTATCTATACAATAGTTTAATCATATTTATGAATCTCTCCCCAAAGCCCATCCTGGCCAGGACCCTCCACAGGAATCGCCACTCCACCCTGTCAAAGGCCTTAGAGGCATCCAATGACAGTATGGAGCGAGCAGACCCCCCAGGAGCCTGTATATTGGCGAAGAGCCGATGAAGATTATGATGAGTACCCTTATTTGGGCTGAAACCATTCTGGTCCGGATGGACAAGACTGTCAGCTTTAATTTGAGGGAGTGAAAGTTTGATTTATGATTATTATTCGGTCCCATTACTTTTGGTTCCTTAACAAGGGGAAGGCACATATGCAAACTGTTGTAATTACTACACTGTTCACCTGATTTGGATGTAAATACCCTCAGACTGTCAGCTTTAATTTGAGGGTATTTACATCCAAATCAGGTGAACAGTGTAGTAATTACAACAGTTTGCATATGTGCCTTCCCCTTGTTAAGGAACCAAAAGTAATGGGACAGAATAATAATCATAAATCAAACTTTCACTTTCACTTGCCTCTACTGCAACTGTCTTCAGTTCCTGCTTGTTCTTGGGGCATTTTCCCTTTAGTTTTGTCTTCAGCAAGTGAAATGCATGCTCAATCGGATTCAGATCAGTTGATTGACTTGGCCATTGCATAACATTCCACTTCTTTCCCTCAAGAAACTCCTTGGTTGCTTTTGCAGTATGCTTTAGGTCATTGTCCATCTGCACTGTGAAGCGCCGTCCAATGAGTTCTGAAGCATTTGGCTGAATATGAGCAGATAATATTGCCCGAAACACTTCAGAATTCATCCTGCTGCTTTTGTCAGCAGTCACATCATCAATAAATACAAGAGAACCAATTCCATTGGCAGCCATATATGCCCACGCCATGACACTACCACCACCATGCTTCACTGATGAGGAGGTATGCTTAGGATCATGAGCAGTTCCTGTCCTTCTCCATACTCTTCTCTTCCCATCACTCTGGTACAAGTTGATCTTGGTCTCATCTGTCCATGGGATGTTGTTCCAGAAATGTGAAGGCTTTTTTAGATGTCGTTTGGCAAACTCTAATCTGGCCTTACTGTTTTTGAGGCTCACCAATGGTTTACATCTTTTGGTGAACCCTCTGTATTCACTCTGGTGAAGTCTTCTCTTGATTGTTGCCTTTGACACACATACACCTACCTCCTGGAGAGTGTTCTTGATCTGGCCAACTGTTGTGAAGGGTGTTTTCTTCACCAGGGAAAGAATTCTTCGGTCATCCACCACAGTTGTTTTCTGTGGTCTTCCGGTTCTTTTGGTGTTGCTGAGCTCACCGATGCGTTCTTTCTTTTTAAGAATGTTCCAAACAGTTGTTTTGGACACACCTAATGTTTTTGCTATCTCTCTGATGGGATTGTTTTGTTTTTTCAGCCAAATGATGGCTTGCTTCACTGACAGTTACAGCTCTTTGGATCTCCTCTTGAGAGTTGACAGCAACAGATTCTAAATGCAAATAGCACACTTGAAATGAACTCTGGACCTTTTATCTGCTCATTGTAATTGGGATAATGAGGGAATAACACACACCTGGCCATGGAACAGCTGAGAAGCCAATTGTCCTATTACTTTTGGTTCCTTAACAAGTGGGAGGCACATATGCAAACTGTTGTAATTCCTACACCGTCCACCTGATTTGGATGTAAATACCCTCAAATTAAAGCTGACAGTCTGCAGTTAAAGCACATCTTGTTCGTGTCATTTCAAATCCATTGTGGTGGTGCATAGAGCCAAAAATGTTACAATTGTGTTGATGTCCCAATATTTATTGACCCGACTGTATATTCTATAAACCTTTATAAACTCTCTTTTCTTTTATTAAACCTTATCTCTCATATACCTGCGACAAAAATTGCCAAGTCATTAACTTCACTTAGTGTTATTTATCCTTGATATTAGGATATTTTTTGTGTTTAGGCTTTGTTCCCGTTCAAAATTCTGTACTTGATAATACCATGTTTTTTTTGCTTTGTTTTTCACAGAAGAATATATCTGATTTGTATCTGATAATATGGTATTTCAATAAAAAATATGTTTAAAAAAAAAAGGTTGTCCCACCATTAAATAATCATATACATTATATAAATCATTGCAAAATTTGTTTTGCTTTAACCCCTTCCCGACCAGCACCGTAATAGTACGGCGGTGGCCGGGTCTTTAAAAATGGTGCCCGCTCATGAGTGCTGCATGCGCCATAGCCACGGGTGGCCGCCTGCTTCTTATAGAAAACACCCGCGGCTCATGTCCGCAACCGGCAGTAATGCCGATTGCGGACATTTAACCCCTCAGATGCCGTGGTCAATCCACCTGTGCGGCGATCAGAGGAGCCGGAGCTTGTGTGCAGCAGCCCCTGTCTTTGTGAATGACAGGAGGCTGCTGCATAGTATTTCCTATGGAGCTCTTGCCTGTAATAGGGCTCCATAGGAAACAAACAAGCATCCAAATGGCCGATTCGCTGGTTTTGGTCGCTTCATTTTCTAAAAAATCAAAAAGTCACACACCCAAGAATGGTATCAATGAAAAGTTCAGATCGCCCCGCAAAAAATTAGCCCCCATACAGCTCCGTACACATAATTACAAAAAAGTTATAGGGGTCAAAACATCACGACAAAAAAATAACACTATCAAAACGCAAGAAAAACTATACATATAAGGTATCGCTGGATTCGTACTGACCTGTAGAATAAAAGTAACTGGTCAGTTTTATCGTATATCGAACATCGTAAATAAAAAACCCGTAAAACGGTGGTGGAATTCCTTTTTTTTTATTTTTTATTTCACCCTATTTGGAATTTTTTTCCTGCTCCCCACTACATCATGTGCAATATTAAATGGTGGTGTTGGAAAGTACAACTTGTCCCGCAGAAATCAAGTCCTCATATGGCTATGTGAACAAATAAATAATAAAGTTATGGCTCTGGGAAGGCAGGGAGAGCAAAACGAAAACACAAAAAAAAACTCAGGGGGTAAAAGGGCTAAGGGAAAAAACCAAGCCAGTGAGGAGAAATGGCATTTACTTACATAGTTTGGAGCCACCTGGTGGTCAAAATGTACTACTCTGCTGAGTAGTGGGACACTCATGATCGGTCACGCTCTTCACAATCAAGTCATTGTATAGTAATGCTCAGTGCAATGCAGAGCATCGGTAAACCTGAGAAGACAGATGGAGTCAGAAGGAACTACTGTATATTTTGTCAGCTGCCAGAGGGGTAAGGAGACTGATTATGTCCATAGCCTATCTACAGCAGCTCAGATTAGTGGCAGCACCTGGGGGGAGGTACAAATGATAGAAACACTGCAAATGACAGCTATTGACAGCCTCTCAGAGCTTTTGGCATGAAATAGATTCATGGGATAACCTTTAGGCTGGGCCTACACAGTATCATATGTTGTGGAACAGTAAATCACTGAAAAGTTGCGTGACAAAAAAATATGTGCAACTTGTCTGAAACTTGCTGTCACGTGATTTGTTTGGAACTATCATTTGTTTGTAAAAAAAGATGTGCACACGAGTCACATGTCGTACATGACTTACATTAAAGTCAAAGGATTGAAGGTAATGCGCGACTTGCCACCTGTGATACAAAATCCTTTAGGTCTGGATTCTTTGTCACTAAGGTGTCACATGTCCCAGAAGTCAGGCGGCCAATATTTTTTTGGACTGCATTGGTTTTATATCTGCAAAATCCACTAAAAATGTCCATTTGTCTCCTGGCGTGGTCTAATTGGCGCCTTTTGGTCATCACAATTGTGCCATACTAAAGCCAATATTTAACAAAGTGCTCTTTATTCATGTGCCTCTTCCACACTACACTAGATGAACGGGAGACTGATATTAAATGTTTGGCTCAGCTGCTCTCGCAAGTCAAATGTCTATTTAATAGTTTTCACATTGTGTCTGACAGTCGGCTATTTTTATAATCTTTAATTTAAGGCAAACTGTTTTATCTCATTTGCTGTGCGTCCCTTGCTGTCCTCATTACTCTGCTTTATGTCCTTATGGGGAGCTTATTATATCACATTGGATTTAGCTCAAATAGCATAAAAGGTTTCTATTAGCTATATAATACCTGACCTGAGATTCCTGCAGAACAAACCTTGACCAGCTAAAGATAGGTTCACATATGCAACACATTTTTCAATTTCTGTTGAGATGTAGCGGGGGGGGGATGGAAGCACCAGATCCAGCAAATGACAGAAACCAACAGGACCCAATTGCCATTGATTTTAATGGGAGCCACTGGATTTCCATAATGGTTTCCGAAATTTAGCCCTGCTTTTTTTGCCTGTCCCTAAAGAAATCTCCACTGCAGATGTGAATGTAAGTAATCATGGATATTAGATCCTTTAAACCTAAGTCCATGAATCCATCTCTTGCCCATATTTCATGACGTGATCGCCCTTTTGGATGATACTGGAAACATTAATTAAATGGCCATGTCTGTGTTTGATATGATAATGGACGCATATTAGAACATTTTGCACTAATAATAAGCCTGGGTATAAAGTGTACCTGCACTTTCAGATAACTTTCCAGAATAAGCTGTTGTGTGTGTACCTGAGGATTAACACTATTTCTAACCATTATATGACTTGTATTTGACAGTTGTTCAGCAGTTTATCCCTCTGCAGGCTCCATCTCTAATTCCCAGTTCTCCCTATCACTATCTTTCATATACAGAGAAGCAAATGTGAATGAAGGACATTATACTGAAGATGTGTGTAGTATAGATGTGAAACCAGTAGCTAAGAGTATGCTGTCCCAGCTAATGGTTTCTCAAACTAGAATTAATTATTGTATTCTATCTGTTGTCCACTATACTATTGCTGCCATCTAGTGGTGCTTGTTAAATTTGTTGTCATGAAGTTATCTATGCTGTAATTTCCATGTTATTTATTCTGTAACTCCTCCTCTTCTGTGTGCTCACATCCTGTGTCCTGCAGTTTTTTTCTTGTTTGTCAGACATGCATAACAGAGCTGCAGAGCGGATTTTCCTTATAACTTTATCATCATTTCTCAATAATTTCTAAATTACCTATAGGCATATCCATTGCATTTCCCTCATTGCAATTTTACATGCAACTGGTGTCCCTAGGTGAGTTCACTATAGTGAGTTCAGTATCTTTCATTGCTTGTACAAGAGATTGCAGCTCACACTCATCAAATATTTCTCTCATGTACATCAGTGGCACAATAATATTCTGTAAAATTCTATTAGTGGCTGGTGTATTTCTCTCCTCTGCAGATCATACCCAGGCTCGGACTGGTCCACAGGGGAACAGGTGAATCCCCTGGTGGGCCCCTGAGCAAGCTGGGCTCCCAGTCCTCTTCCCTCTGCACAAGTGGCACATAGCACAGTAGACTGACTGCAAAACATACAAATATGTGTACAGCACCACAACCTCTCTATGTTCATATAAAAACTGCTTAGATTTAACAACCTTCCGAGTTTATTATTATAGATACATTGGATGCCTGAAATGACTTGTAGGTTTCATCACTTCCTCACTTCCCAAACTCACTGCAGGGAACCCCAGCAATCATCTTATAGCATCTTGCTGCTATCTGTCGCTGTGTGAGAAAGAATTATATGCATGTAGCTTTACAGTGGGCCCTCAGAATAAATTTTACTGGTGGGCCCAATGCACCCTAGTCCGATGCTGCTCACTCCTCATCCTCCCTTCCCCTCTCCATAGACTTCTATGGGAAGCTGAAATGTGATCCTTCAGTGAGTGTGTTTTGGTCTATTAAAATGGATTCAGCAGTCAATTGATAGAAACTTTTAATTTAGGAGGGATAAGGAAAAGAGCCTCATAAGTGGAGAAGCAAGCAGCTTTCTAAGGAACATTACAGAGTATCACATACTTGCTTGGACTACTGGTGTATGGAAAGTTGTGTTAAAAGTTAGTGAGCATTTAGATACTGTAATACTGTGATGGCTAACCTCCGGCACTCCAGCTATGGTAAAACTACAACTCCCAAGATGCACACTTGCTTGGCTGTTCTCAGAACACCACAGAAATGAATGGAGCATGCTGGGAGTTGCAGTTTCACCACAGCTGGAGTGCCGGAAGTTAGCCATCACTGCTATAATACAAGGTACTGTGTGCTTTGGACCAACATTTGGCTTAATACAAATATGTCACCATAGAAGTTGCTCCAGTGAGAGCTTGCTGCTTTGCTGTTTATAAAATCAGATCTCAACTAGAAGGTCTAAAGAAAAATGCAGGATGACTCAATAGGTCTTAGGTTGATCTTTTCACCCTGCTCTTGAGGTATGATGCAACCTCTGCTGAACTTACACACTAGCTATTGAAGAAGGCTGCATGGAAAAAATTAATAAATGCTGAGGTTTTTCTTCAGTGTCCCACTTAGGCTACTTTCACACTAGCGTTGTTTGAATCTGGTGTTCAATTCTGTCACCGGAACTGCCCGCCGGATCCAGAAAAACGTGTGAAAACTGATTACATTTGAATCCTGATCAGGATTTTGATCACAATGAAAAAATGCACTGGAAAAAACGGATCCGCCATTTATGGACTTTAACTTTTTTTTCACATTTTTCGGGTTTAACATGCAAAAGCCGGATCCAGTTTGACGGAACACACGGCACCGGATCCGGCGTTAATGCAAGTCAATGGGAAAAAGGCCGGATCCGGCGTTCAGTCAAAGTGTTCCGGATTCTTGGCCGGAGGTAAAAATACAACATGCTACGGTTTTCTGAAAAGCCTGATCAGTCAAAAAGACTGAACTGAAGACATCCTGAACAGATTACTCTCCATTCAGAATGCATGGGGATAAAACTGATCAGTTATTTTCCGGATTTGAGCCCCTAGAACGGAACTCAGCACCGGAAAAGAAAAACGATAGTGTGAAAGTAGCCTTAGGGTACCTTCACATTTGCGTTTTTTGATTCCGGCAGGCAGTTCCGTTGCCTGAACTCACAAGAAAAATAGTCAGCACTCACTCTGTTTGCACGTTGCACGGGATAGGAATGAAATCCACGTATATTCAAGGAAGAATCCCAGCAATCGTGTCTTCAATCAATAGGATATTTATTTCATCAAATAAGATATGTCCACAGTCCTGGACGCGTTTCGGCTAGCATGCCTTCATCAACAGATACAGGTATACAAAATGACCTAGTTTATATAAAGGGATATACTCCTCCCCTCATGACAACATCACCTACTCCCATTACCTACACAGGTGATTGGAGGGGTGTATAATTAGCAAAGAAAATACGCCCATTAGTAAATCACTAGAAATGGGTCTGTGTCTCAGATTATACTTCACAATCACACATATGCAAGAAATGATTCAAAATCATATACGCATTTATATATATATATATATATATATATATATATATCTCATCCGTTGCCTGAACTGACTGCCTGATCAGGCAAACTGTATGCAAACGCAAGTAATTTTTTTATGACTGATCAGGCATTTTTTAGACTGATCAGCATCCTGATCAGTCTGAAAAATGCCTGATCAGTCAGAAAAATGCATTGCAATACCGGATCCATTTTTTTGGTGTCATCAGGCAAAACGGATCCGGTATTTTTCTTCTTCTCATTTTTAAAGGTCTGCGCATTCCGGATCCGGTATTGCATTCCGGATCCGGCATTCCGGTATTTTGAATGCCGGATCCGGCACTAATACATTCCTAAGGAAACAAATGCCGGATCCGGCATTCCGGCAAGTCTTCAGTTTTTTTCACCGGAGCTACGGTTTTCATGCTACGGTTTTCTCTTTTGCCTGATCAGTCAAAATGACTGAACTGAAGACATCCTGATGCATCCTGAACGGATTGCTCTCCATTCAGAATGCATGGGGATATGCCTGATCAGTTCTTTTCCGGTATAGAGCCCCTGTGACGGAACTCTATGCCGGAAAAGAAAAACGCTAATGTGAAAGTAGCCTCAGGACACAGCCAGAGGACCACTGTATGGTTTGCTGACAAATGAGACTACACTGCTCAAAAAAATAAAGGGAACACAAAAATAACACATCCTAGATCTGAATTAATTAAATATTCTTCTGAAATACTTTGTTCTTTACATAGTTAAATGTGCTGACAACAAAATCACACAAAAATTAAAAAATGGAAATCAAATTTTTCAACCCATGGAGGTCTGGATTTGGAGTCACACTCAAAATTAAAGTGGAAAAACACACTACAGGTTGATCCAACTTTGATGTAATGTCCTTAAAACAAGTCAAAATTAGGCTCAGTAGTGTGTGTGGCCTCCACGTGCCTGTATGACCTCCCTACAACGCCTATGCATGCTCCTGATGAGGTGGCGGACGGTCTCCTGAGGGATCTCCTCCCAGACCAGGACTAAAGCATCTGCCAACTCCTGGACAGTCTGTGGTTCAACGTGACGTTGGTGGATAGAGAGAGACATGATGTCCCAGATGTGCTCAATTGGATTCAGGTCTGGGGAACGGGCGGGCCAGTCCATAGCATCAATGCCTTCGTCTTGCAGGAACTGCTGACACACTCCAGCCACATGAGGTCTAGCATTGTCTTGCATTAGGAGGAACCCAGGGCCAACCGCACCAGCATATGGTCTCACAAGGGGTCTGAGGATCTCATCTCGGTACCTAATGGCAGTCAGGCTACCTCTGGCGAGCACATGGAGGGCTGTGCGGCCCTCCAAAGAAATGCCACCCCACACCATTACTGACCCAATGCCAAACCGGTCATGCTGGAGGATGTTGCAGGCAGCAGAATGTTCTCCACGGCGTCTCAAGACTCTGTCACGTCTGTCACATGTGCTCAGTGTTAACCTGCTTTCATCTGTGAAGAGCACAGGGCGCCAGTGGCGAATTTGCCAATCTTGGTGTTCTCTGGCAAATGCCAAACGTCCTGCACGGTGTTGGGCTGTAAGCACAACCCCCACCTGTGGACGTCGGGCCCTCATATCACCCTCATGGAGTCTGTTTCTGACCGTTTGAGCAGACACATGCACATTTGTGGCCTGCTGGAGGTCATTTTGCAGGGCTCTGGCAGTGCTCCTCCTGTTCCTCCTTGCACAAAGGCGGAGGTAGCGGTCCTGCTGCTGTGTTGTTGCCCTCCTACGGCCTCCTCCACGTCTCCTGATGTACTGGCCTGTCTCCTGGTAGCGCCTCCATGCTCTGGACACCACGCTGACAGACACAGCAAACCTTCTTGCCACAGCTTGCATTGATGTGCCATCCTGGATAGGCTGCACTAACTGAGCCACTTGTGTGGGTTGTAGACTCCGTCTCATGCTACCACTAGAGTGAAAGCACCACCAGCATTCAAAAGTGACCAAAACATCAGCCAGGAAGCATAGGAACTGAGAAGTGGTCTGTGGTCACCACCTGCAGAACCACTCCTTTATTGGGGGTGTCTTGCTAATTGCCTATAATTTCCACCTGTTGTCTATCCCATTTGCACAACAGCATGTGAAATTGATTGTCACTCAGTGTTGCTTCCTAAGTGGACAGTTTGATTTCACAGAAGTGTGATTGACTTGGAGTTACATTGTGTTGTTTAAGTGTTCCCTTTATTTTTTTGAGCAGTGTATATTCGCCTAATGCCAGATGACCAGGAATTACATAGCCTCAGAATCTGAATTGGTGAACCTTTTATCTTGGACATTATTGATGTTTGACTTCTTTCTTTATAGGCCCCAAATAGATGTTCAGAAGTCTTAAAAGTGGGTGTAACGGATCACCTGGCACCCCGACTGGGTACCTCCGTTGACGATGCTCCTAGCGTTTTCCTGAGGTTTCCAAGCACTCTGGCAGACACCACAATCACCGAACCGAAGCAGCATATAAATCCTCTTCAAGCCTCTGAATGCTGTAGACAGTTGAATAGGAACCATACGAATAGGTTTTCACTCCTAGCAGTCAAACTGGGACAGCATACCATAAATCCTCCCCCAAGAATGAGACGACACTTCACCTTGAGGGTTAAAACAGGAACTGACTGTACTTCACGTACAGCCTCTTTTATTCACAAACCAAAAACATAGTACTGCCCACAGGGTTTTGAAATACAACCAATCAATATATTACAACACATCCCCACAATGCATCATGGTTTCCTCCTCTCTGCCCTAGAGACACCCGGGGAGTAATCCAATTATCTCTCAGGACAAAGGGAAATCGCCAATACACATGTGGAACAACAGGACAGGAATCCCCACCCAAACACACAAATCCTCCCTTCTGTCTGTGATATAATTATGGATTAACATAACTATCACAGACAGTAAAAATACAGTTTTTGAACATAGTCTATAACTTTAAAACCATACATTCCATCTCCATAAAAATTACATATTTAAACTCAGCATACATCAAATATAACCACTTCCAAAAATCACACAAATCCCTCCAGCGGATCAAAAGTTAAGTGGAAGTCCTTTATGACCGACCGCAAGCACAATTTCCTGCCCAAAACAGTTCCATAGATTTGGGCTGTGCGGTCGGTCAATTTCATGCAGAAAAACGACTAAGTCCCATCTTCGAACGGGAGTTAGTCTCTGGAGCTGAAAGTTCCGTATGGAAGAAGGTAAGGGTCAGCGGTGTTCGTGTATTTGCGTATCCGATTTTAGTTCCACAGAATCTTTAGTATACACTGCTGACCGCGTTCGGTCCTATTAACAGTCCAGACATGCGGCATAGTTCTGTTACACTGTTCTTGAAGGGTAATATGTCCCGGGTCCATAGTCGTAGGGCAAGAGGCTGGTAAACAGGCCTCTCCAAAACCCAGTGGCGAGGTTGGTTTCGCCACAGTGGGTAACCCTTTCACGACCACAAAAGCACTCAGTCCTATAACCAGTGTTCCCTGTAAGCTGCGCGGGCGCGTGCCCGCGCAGCTTCCTTTATGCCTCCGCTCGGGACCTCTGCAGGCTCGCTCACCTCCGCAGCCCTGACTTCATGTAATGGTGCTTACAAGACAGTCTACGTAGCAGCCGGAAGTAAGTTTTATATAGTAATGCCGTTCATACTGGCTCCCTGCCTGTAAGCCAGATACAGCTGACAAATAAGCAGTGAGATGCCCTGATGCTGTCGCTGCTTATTGGCCAGCTGTACTTCAGCATCACCGGATCTAGCCTCTGGTGCGGCAGGGGCGTGTCTCCGGCTGCCGGCGCCATTGCAGTGAGGAGGGGACAAGAGGCCAGTAGTTCTCGAGGAGAAGTTTGGAAATCTCCCCCACTGTGACGATCGCGGCCCAGTGACTGCCTCAGTGACAGCACTTTGTCAACCTCGGTAAGTAGGAGAGGCTGCAGGCCTGGTGTAGCAGTCTACATCACTTTGTGTGTGACTGTACTAGTGTAATAATTAGTCAGTCACACACACTGTCCTGCAATGTGTAAGGGGGAGGGGGGAGTTACACTGTGGTCTCTAGGTGGTGTGTATAGCCACAAAGACTATCAGTAATAGGACAATGAGAGGCAGAGAATGGAACTCCATCAAATTACAGCATTTCCCCCATAGACATAATCTTTAAGTTCTAAGGGGGGTTCAGTCTCTGACCCTTAGTGCACTATTACACTAATAGTCTTTGTTAATTATAATAAATAATAGGACAATGAGAGCTTATATATTATATATATATATATACAGTACAAACCAAAGGTTTGGACACACCTTCTCATTCAAAGAGTTTTCTTTATTTTCATGACTATGAAGGCATCAAAACTATGTGGAACACATGTGGAATTATATACATAACAAACAAGTGTGAAACAACTGAAAATATGTCATATTCTAGGTTCTTCAAAGTAGCCACCTTTTGCTTTGATTACTGCTTTGCACACTCTTGGCATTCTCTTGATGAGCTTCAAGAGGCAGTACCCTGAAATGGTCTTCCAACAGTCTTGAAGGAGTTCCCAGAAATGCTTAGCACTTGTTGGCCCTTTTGCCTTCACTCTGCGGTCCAGCTCATCCCAAACCATCTCGATTGGGTTCAGGTCCGGTGACTGTGGAGGCCAGGTCATCTGGCGCAGCACCCCATCACTCTCCTTCATGGTCAAATAGCCCTTACTTTCAAAGTTTTCCCAATTTTTCGGCTGACTGACTGACCTTCATTTCTTAAAGTAATGATGGCCACTCGTTTTTCTTTACTTAGCTGCTTTTTTCTTGCCATAATACAAATTCTAACAGTCTATTCAGTAGGACTATCAGCTGTGTATCCACCTGACTTCTCCTCAACGCAACTGATGGTCCCAACCCCATTTATAAGGCAAGAAATCCCACTTATTAAACCTGACAGGGCACACCTGTGAAGTGAAAACCATTTCAGGGGACTACCTCTTGAAGCTCATCAAGAGAATGCCAAGAGTGTGCAAAGCAGTAATCAAAGCAAAAGGTGGCTACTTTGAAGAACCTAGAATATGACATATTTTCAGTTGTTTCACACTTGTTTGTTATGTATATAATTCCACATGTGTTAATTCATAGTTTTGATGCCTTCAGTGTGAATCTACAATTTTCATAGTCATGAACATAAAGAAAACTCTTTGAATGAGAAGGTGTGTCCAAACTTTTGGTCTGTACTGTATATATACACTGAACAAAAATATAAACGCAACACTTTCGGTTTTGCTCCCATTTTCCATGAGCTGAACTCAAAGATCTGAAACATTTTCTACATACACAAAAGACCCGTTACCTTTAAATATTGTTCACAAATCTGTCTACATCTGTGTTAGTGAGCACTTCTCCTTTGCTGAGATAATCCATCCCAGCTCACAGGTGTGGCGTATCAAGGTGCTGATTAAACAGCATGAATATTGCACAGGTGTGCCTTAGACTGCCCACAATAAAAGACCACTCTGAAATGTGCACAGTTTTGCCTTACTGGGGGGGGGGGGGGTGTCAAAAAACCAGTCAGTAGTCAGTATCTGGTGTGGCCACCATTTGCCTCACGCAGTGCAACACATCTCCATTGCATAGAGTTGTTCAGGTTGTTGATTGCGGCCTGTGGAATGTTGGTCCACTCCTCTTCAATAGTTGTGCGAAGTTGCAGAATATTGGCAAGAACTGGAACACGCTGTCGTATACGCCGATCCAGAGCATCCTAAACATGCTCAATGGGTGACATGCCCGGTGAGTATGCTAGCCATGCAAGAACTGGGATGTTTTCAGCTTCCAGGAATTGTCTACAGATCCTTGCAATATGGGGCGGTGCAGTATCATGCTGCAACATGAGGTGATGGTCGTTGATGAATGGCACAACAATGGGCCTCAGGATCTCATCACAGTATCTCTGTGCATTTAAAATGCACCTGTGTTCGTTGTCCATAACATACGCCTGCCCATACCATAACCCCACCGCCACCATGGGTCACTCGATCCACAACGTTGACGTCAGCAAACCGCTCATCCACACGACGCCACACACAATGTCTGCCATCTGCCCTGAACAGTGTGAAAACCGGGACTCATCCATGAACAGACCACCTCTCCAACGTGCCAGACGCAGTGGCCTTGCTAGGGCTGGTGTCACCCGATGCGGTAGAAACTGGTGTCACCCCCCCCCCCCATTTGCCGACGGGGGTGGGGAAGGGGGCTAGCAGTCAGATCGCTTACCGGGCAGTGGCGGATCCAGAGCCTGGTCTCGGGAGGGGCACTTCCAGATAATTTTCTGTCCGCTGCCACAAAACAATGGTGCTTATAGAACAGACTACACAGTGTAGAGGTATACTGTATATTGTGTGGCACAGTGTAGAGGTATACTGTATATTGTGTGGCACAGTGTATGCTATATGTGTATAACAAACATATTCCACATGAACACTTACTGTGCGTACTGATGTACAGTAATATGAATTCAACCAAGTAGCCCACATTGTGAGAAACTTGTGGTGAGTGCGATTAGATCTACTAGACATCTCTTCAAATCTGCATATTTGATGCAATTTTTCAAACCACTCATCTATAGTGGAGGGTACAGTATTTAGCCATTTCAGAGGGATCAAAGACTTAGCTGCGGCTAGAAAGTAAGTGATCAAGGATGAGGAGGATGGCCGAAATTCCAATGTAGGACATCCCAGCAGTACTAAAGCAGGAGTTAGTGTTAATTTTGATCCCGTAATTTCCTTTATTGTGCGTTCTATCTCAAACTAAAAGGGGCGTATAACCGGACAATCCCACCAGATATGAGTATGTGTGCCTACAGGTGAGCTACATCTCCAGCAGAGAGTAAGATAAGATGCCTTTATTGTCACTGTACAATACAATGTAATAAAATGTACAATACAATTAAATGTTGTTTGGAGCAATCCTAGATGCCATGGACAGAGGAACGAGAACTGACATTTAAACTAAAGTGTGGCGAAACCAACCTCACCACTGGGTTTCGGAGGGGCCTGGCTACCAGCCTCTTGCCTCAGGATTATGGCCCATACTAACTTTAAAGGAGAAGACAGACCGGCCGCACAGCTTAAATCTGTCTTTGGAATTGTATTTTATGTTATGTGAGGGTACCCAGATAGCTAATGTTATTGTATTTGTGTAGTCTGAGTGCTATTCACCTAATAATATGCACTCAGACTTGAGCTATCTGGGGATATGTTAAATGTCTGTGTTTACTGTAAGGGTTGTGACATTGCATGTTTAAATGGTGATTTCTGTCCTGTTGTCCCCACATGTGTATTGGCGATTTCCCTTTGTCTTGAGAGATAATTGGATTACTCCTTGGGTGTCTCCAGGGCAGAGAGGAGGAAACCATGATGCATTGTGGGGATGTATTGTGTCTGTGTATCCTAAAGTGCTGCATATCTGTCCTGTGTCACAGTCTCCCTTCTGGTCCCCTATGGGAGTGTCTACCAGATGGGGACCTGCATAAATACGGGCGGGTAGCCCTCAATAAAGAGTGCCTGTTTTATCCTTCATAATGTTGAGGCTGGTGTTTGGGTAACTGATCGACGCTGGGGATTGCTATACGCTGGGAGATTGCTATACTCCCCTGGCTATAACTACTGGCTCTTTTAAGAGCTGTTCCTGCTTTCTGGTTTTAGGAGAGGTTCACCCACTGGAGCCTGGAGCCTTGTCGTAGGTCCAGGGTGGGTAGGAGACGGTGAGACCTCAACGAAGCTTCGGCGGTTCGTGGGGTCTGCAGTGCGTACGGTGTCAAGTGGAGTGCTTGGAGTCCTCGGAAAGCACTAGGAGCATCTATCAACGGAGGTACCCGGTCGGGGTGCCAGGAGATCCGTTACATAAAGCATTACACTAGAAAAAAAACAAAAAAAAAACATTGAACTAGAAAGCATTACTATTCACAGTTCACAGCATATGGTAGTGGTAGTGGTAGAGAGTCCATGTGTATGGAGAAACTCAGGGGTTTTGTACCATCTCGCGGCAATTTTGTAGTGAGACTCTTGCAGGCGAACACATGTTGAATATCCATGGGAGTTTTGAAGAATCTGGGTTATCACTTTGGCCGGGGGGCTCGGTGGAGCTGATGTTGTGTTTTATCCTAATGAGAAAGATTTCATAATAAAGATTTGGAGAAGGGGCAGTGGGGTCGCAGAGCAGGGGGAGGCTGGTGCTGCTACTAGGGGGCTCATACCATGGGGGAGTAATAAAGCCCACCATAATGCCCCCCCAGTAGAAATAATTCTCCTTATAATGTGACAGTGCAAAAAATACCCCCTTGTAATGCCCCCAGTTGAGCTAATGTCCCCATAGTGCCCCCATAATGTGCCAGTATAAAATACCCCTATATAGTGCCCCCAGTAAATGCCCCCATAGTGTTCCTCTCCCCCCTTCCTCCTAGTGCCCCCCATAATGTACCAGTATAAAATGCCCCATATATAGTGCCCCAGTAGTTGTCTGCAGAAAACGTGAAAGAGGTTCTAGTGTTAGATTGAAGAGTAATGGCGATAAGGGGCACCCCTGTCTAGTTCCCTTAAACAGTGTAAAGCTAGGAGAAAGGAAACCGGGGGTATTAATTCTGGCTTTAGGGTTTGCGTATAACACAGATAAGTAATTTCTAAAACAACCCTTCAGACCAATTTTATCTAAAACTCTTTCCATCCACCCCCAGCTTACTTCTTGCGTTTTCTGCACTTTCTATGCGTTCAGTGTTAGCGCTTTGTAGTGCTGTAAATGACGTTGTCACCGTAGTGGACAGCGACTCTTGTAAGTCTGGTAGTATGCGGTTAGCTACCTCAAGGGCCAGCTTTTTGTAGTCGATGTAAGTGGTGTCTTCACCTACTTCTGCATGTGTCTGGGCTTGTTTGTCCAGTGTTTCTGGAGTTTCTTAGTCCGCCTTCCCCTCTTGTAAGTCCGCCATCTTGCATGCAGTATTGTCGGCTTTTCCCCCTTTCGTTTGCGCTTTTGCTTTGTTCTTGCTCCCCATGGTAGTGAGGAAACGATCCATAGGACCCTCCGTCCAGATGGCGAGTAATTTTCCCGGATAATTCACCGGTATGGCGGGGATGGATAATGATTATAGGTGGTGGGTGGTGGAGCGTCTCTTACTCGCCTCCTATCATGCCGGCGCCGGAACCAGAAGTCCCAGAGTGTCCTTTTATTGTGGGCAGTCTAAGGCACACCTGTGCAATATTCATGCTGTCTAATCAGCACCTTGATATGCCACACCTGTGTGGTGGGATGGATTATCTCGGCAAAGTGCTCACTAACACAGATTTAGACAGATTTGTGAACAATATTTGAGAGTAATGGGTCTTTTGTGTATGTAGAAAATGTTTCAGATCTTTGAGTTCAGCTCATGCAAAATGGGAGCAAAACCGAAAGTGTTGCGTTTATATTTTTGTTCAGTGTATATCCAAGAAAAGACCACAGTATTGCAGGGGTAAGTCAAAAATATTAGGGAGCTTTATTCAAAAAGGTACCAGCAAAAAACACCTTTGACCATTTCACAAAGGTGTTTTTTTATGCTGAAACGTTCCATCATGTGTTGGATGTACGTTTTTGAATAAAGCTACTTTGTATTATTGACTTACCCTTGCGATACTCTGGTCTTCTTTTCTTGGATGTTTAACCAAGCTATTGTTCTGGTGGCAACGTGCACAACGGGAAAAGAAACTGACTGCTGACGCTCAATATTTTATATTTAGTTGGGCGAACCCACTATTTTTTGCTATGGGGCGCCTTGATTTCTTTTTTTATCATCTGTGTTTTTATTAGTTTATATATGCAATAAAGATATCCAATGAAGTTAAGTAGTAATTACACAACAATCCCAACACGGGATAATGGATCGACATTGGGTGGCAAATTACAAGGCAGTAGTCAAAGTAAGACCGGCATAACTGCATACCGGTACAAATGTACATTTTAACAACATTCTGGATAGGAATCTTGTTGTAAAACAAAAATCATAAGATTTGGGTGTGAGTGGAGTAGAGGGGAAAAGGAGTGGGGAAGGAGGGGATCGGGTTGGACACGGAAAGACAGACGAGTACCTCAAGAACTTGATCGAATCGGATGCTGTTCAGTCAATTAAACTTGCTGCGTACTGATGTACAGTATGATGAATTCAACCAAGTAGCCCACATTGTGAGAAACTTGTGGTGAGCGCGATTAGATCTACTAGACATCTCTTCAAATCTGCATATTTGATGCAATTTTTCAAACCACTCATCTATAGTGAAGGATACAGTATTTAGCCATTTCAGAGGGATCAAAGACTTAGCTGCGGCTAGAAAGTGAGTGATCAAGGAGGAGGAGGATGGCCGAAATTCCAATGTAGGACATCCCAATAGTAGCAGGAGTTTGTGCTAATTTTGATCCCGTAATTTCCCTTATTGTGCGTTCTATCTCAGACTAAAAGGGGCGTATAACCGGACAATCCCACCAGATATGAGTATGTGTGCCTACATGTGAGTTACATCTCCAGCAGAGAGTAGTGGTAGAGAGTCCATGTGTATGGAGAAACCATCTCGGGACAATTTTGTAGTGAGACTCTTGCAGGCGAACACATCTTGAATATCCATGGGAGTTTTGAAGAATCTGGGTTATCTCTGTCTCATTGAGAAAGAGACCTAGTTCTTTCTCCCAAGAAGCAATGTACCCTGGCTTATTCAAGTGTTTTTCACCTCTAATAAGGTTCAGTAGCTTAGAGAGTTTTTTGAACTTGAAGACTGGTGACGACAAGTCCAATTCAAATTCAGTTAAGTCTCTGGTAGTGAGCTTGGTGGAAATCTTTACAACACCTAGTAAAGTGTGATATGTGTAGAAACGTGAATGGGAAATTTGGGAGCAGTAGCTTTAGGTCAGCCAGGCTAGGAATCCCACCACTCGGGAACATATTCAAGACTGAAATGTGCGCAAGTTGATCCCACATAGGTTTAAAGGTCAGAGACTCCCTGCCTACGACCACGGGTATTAGGCTGGAAGGTAGTAATGGGGAAAGAGTAGGGGATAGGGAAGATGAGAGCAGAGCCCAAGTACTAGAAGCCCCTTTGTAAAGCAAGTTGGTGTCAGTGGGATTATATGTGTTATGTGATTTGGGGGGTAGCCACATGTCACGCACCAAGTCTCCCTTATAAGCCTTTGCGGCCCATCGAAGGGTGGTATGTGAGCCGTAAAAAGTAGTTAAGTTGATCCACCTTCTCAATTGAATCGCCCTATATATTGTTTGGACATCTGGTAGGCCAATGCCTCCCTTCCTAGTTGGTCTGGTCAGGAGTTTGTGTGCCAGACGGGGGTGTTTCTGTTTCCATAGGTAATACGAGAAAACGGAGAGCATCTTGGTAAAGAAAGTTTGTGGCAAGGCTATCGGCAACATCTGTAATTTATATAGGACTTTGGGAAGGACATATGTTTGTATAACATTTTTCCTACCAATCCATGATATCAGAGGAATATCATAGTCTGTAAGAGTTTTTTGAATCTCAGTAAGGAGAGGGCGAAAGTTTATGTCATATACCTTGTGTATCAAGGTAGGAATATGAACACCTAGATATTTGAGGGATGAGGGAGCCCATGCGAAAGGAGAGGTTCCTTTGAGTGTCAAGTAGCTCTGTTTAGTGAGGGATATGTTCAGGATTTCTGATTTCGTGATGTTTACTTTAAAGTTTGAGATTGAGACTTCTCCAAATTTTTCAAATAGTTTAATCAGACAGGGGAGTCCAATCTCTGGATCAGGAAGCAAAAAAAGGAGGTCATTTGCAAAAGCTAGTGTTTTCAACTCGCCATCTGGCGTGGGGAAACCCTGTATGTCTAGATGCTGTCTTACCTGCTGTAGCAAGGCTTCCATTACAAGTACGAACAGAGTGGGGGAGAGCGGACACCCCTGCCTGGTTCCGTTCGTTATCTCAAAAGGGGGTGACAAATAGTCATTCACTAGAAGAGAGGCTGACGGTTGGGAGTAGAGCGAAAAAATCGCTTTTATGAAAGTGACTGGAAATCCAAACTTCAATAGTATGGAAAGCATAAAAAGCCAATTGACTCTATCAAAGGCCTTCTCGGCGTCTACTCCGAGAAGGGCCAGTGGTCTAGCTTCGGCGTGGGCTTAGTGGATTGCTGTAAGCAATTTGGTCGTGTTAGTCCTTCCCTCCCTCCCCGGTACAAACCCCGATTGTTCTTCACCTATAAGGTGGGGTAGAAGCCTCTTTATGCGTAGGGACAAAAGTTTAGCCCATATTTTAAGGTCTAAATTTAGAAGTGAAATGGGTCTGTAACTCCCACACTCTTCCGGATTTTTTCCCTCTTTTGCAATAAGGGTGATGTGAGCTTCCTGTGTTTGCCTAGTCAGTGGATCACCTCTAAACAACGAGGAACAGAGTTCAATGAGATGAGGCATGAGCACATCTTGGAATTTTTTATAGTAGAGCAAGGGGAGTCCATCTGGACCTGGGCTCTTCTCTGGGGGGAAGGAGGAAAGGACCATGCACACTTCCTTATGTGTGATAGGAGAAAGAAGGGAATTTATCATGGCCTGATCTAGGTATGGCAGGGATATGCCTTTCAAGAAGTCATCAATCAGAGCTTGCTTATGATTGTTTTCTTGCGCAGCAGGTGTTTTATCAATGTTATATAGAGCTGAGTAATATCTATGGAAGGCTGCCGCCATTTCTGGGGGAGAGGAAGTAACCAGACCTGTGTGGTCTCTAATCTCATGAATGTGTTGCTTAGCTGTTTCTTTCTGAATTAGAGAAGACATAAGCTTTCCTCCCTTATTACCATGGGCGTAAAGCCTGTGTCTGAAATGAAGGTAAGCTTTAGCTGATTAATTTTGCATGTGAGTGAGGAGTTTTTCCCTTAATGTTCGCAATTTCGTCTGTGTTTCTATTAGTCTAGAGCGTTTATGTTCTTTTTCTAAAAGTGTTATCTGTGCTAAGATCTCGTCTATTTCTCTTTGCCTATCCTTTTTTAGTTTGGAACCCCATGAGATGAAAAGCCCTCTGACAAAGGCTTTGTGTGTTTCCCAGATTATTGGGCTTGAGGGGCCCGAATTTTTATTCAGCTCAAAAAATGCGGAAAGTTGTGTTTGTATGTCAGAGAAAGCTTTGGTGTTTTCTAAAATCTGCTCATTGAGGCGCCATCTCCACATCGTAGGAGGAGTATTGGTCAAGGTGAGGGCAAGGTGAACCGGAGCGTGGTCCGATATGGAGATAACAGAAATACCTGCAGTCGTGACACGTGGTAATAGATATGTGTGAATCATTAGATAGTCCAGTCTTTGGTGTGAATTATGCACTGTGGAAAAATAGGAATAGTCCAGAGCGGAGGGGTTCTGCAGCCTCCAAGTATCTGTAAGAGAGAGGTCAGAAAGTTTAGATCGTAGTTTGGCTAAGGCGCGGTGAGAGGTATTGGATTTAGAGGTTGAAGAGTCAAGTAACGGATTCAAGGTGACATTCAGGTCGCCTCCCAAAATTACCGGACCATCTGTAAATAGCTTAAGTTTATCAAAGGCATCCAATAACCAAGGAATCTGCGCATGGTTGGGGGCATATATATTTGCTAAAGTAAGTTTAGTCGTATATATCTGAGCTCTTAGGAAAAATATTCTACCATCTTGGTCTGTATATTGTTGTAGTACTTTAATCGGTAGGGATCTATGGATAGCAATGGATACCCCTTTGGATGCTGAGGTAGCATGACATGAATGGTACCAATTTGCGAAGTGTTTAGTGGGCAGTTTGGGGTTTAAAATGGGTCTCCTGTAAAAAGAGAATGGAGGCCTTAAGTTTCCTGAGAATGTCGAGTACATGGTACCTCTTGTTGGGGGTATTTAATCCACGCACATTGAAAGTAGCCTGAAGTAAGTAGTAGAGAGAGAAGTAAGTAGAGTGGGGAAGAAGGAGTGACAGTAGAAGAAAAGAGGGTCGAGATCACCTAGTGAATGGTAGGGAGAAAGATAGGAGGGGGGGGAGATGGGAAGGGGAAATCTAGGTGGAGAGGTGAAGGTTGATAAGTAAGAGAAAGTGTATTCCAAAACTATGAAATAGAGCAAGGGAATGTATAAGAGAGCAAGGGGGGGGGGGGGGGAGGATAGTCCTGAAATCCGAAAAAAAATTTTGACCTGTGGTGTACAAACACATAGCATTATGCATAACAAAAAAAAATATAAGGTAACATAAGCTACAAGAACAGCAATACGTCAGGGAGGGGAAGGGGGAGGGGGGGGGGGGCGGGATAGGATTAACTTCACAAGCGTACTTAATGGAGCCTAATATATGTCCTCATAATTCAGATCTCATAAGGCTATCTACATCCATGCTTACTGGGTTATAAAGCCTACATATTCTCTATTGAAGTGACGACAAGTAAAGGAGTCAGCCTGGAAAAGAGGGGGGGGGGGGGGAGTTGAAGGTGAGATGCATAAATTAGAGATACAGACTACCGAGGTAATACCTTTTAAAGAAGGAAGAAGAGTCGTCTTCATCTTCATGATGCTCTTCCCTCTCCTCACAAGAAGCAGTAAGCCTACCCCGACCCGGGAGACATCCACAACATCATCCGGTAGGCCACTTCACTATGACAGTATCTCAATCTCTATTGCGATAGAGTGTGGATTGGAGGAAATGGAAGAGCACCACTATCGTCTAAAGCATAGCCTTCACTTAAGTATTTCAATAGACATAGTCCCAATCACATCTAAATCGGTTCATTCACATCTTATGTAATTCAACTCAGAGTCCGAGTTTGTGGAACCATGTGTGGCATGCTCCAGAAAGGACCATAGGATATGTTAAAGTCCTGAGAAGGTAAAAAGAGGAAGACGGGGGAAGTGAGGGAGATGGATAGGGGAAGTGGCCAAGAAACAGTTCCCTGAGATATTTAAGGGTTAACTTCACACTTGTCTGGCAAGATTTTCTTGAGACAGATGAACAAAAAGTCACCTATAAGATTCTGGGTGTAGATAACCTGACTAGAGCGTGGGATATATAAGGTTATGAAGAACATGGTCTGGAAGTCAGCGGTGTGGCGAGCTGGTCAGAGCTGAGGACCTTTTGGTTCTCTGAGGCTTCGGGCGAGTGATAGTATGCCAGTCCTCTGATTGCGGAAGGGGTGGTAAGTGTACTAAATCTGCTGCTGGAGACCAGGATGATATTTCTACTGGTTCTATGTCAAGAATAGACCATGCGGTTTCAAGGTCTGCTGGGGTTTTTATGATAATTCACTTGTCATTTTTCATCACAGAAATTCCAAAAGGAAAGAGCCAGGCATACTGAAGACCTTTTGCTCTCAGCTTGTCCAGCAATGGGCGCAGCAGTCGTTGTTTCTGGAGTGTTGAGGGTGCAATGTCCTGATATAGGGATATTTCTGCACCTTCATAGCAAACATGGCTCTTTTCCCTGGCTGAGCGGAGGATTGCGGCTGTGTCCACGTATGAGAGCAGTCCACAGATGACATCTCGGGGTGGCTCGTTTGGCTTGGGTTTCGGGCGCAGAGCTCTGTGTAAAAGCTCAATCACAACTGCGCGCTCCGAGCCCAATAGATAGACGAAAATCTCCTGCGCCACTTTAGGAAGTGCGTCTCCTGCCCAGGATTCAGGGATCTCTTTGAAGCGAATGTTTTTACGTCTGCTTCTATTTTCCTGATCCTCTGTTAATGTGTATGCTGTATTCACGTTTGCCTCTAGCTGCTCTGTTCTAGCTGCAAGTGCGAAGGCATGAGAGGTAAGCTCTAAACATGTCGTCTCTAAGGCCTCCATCCGGAACCCAAGGGCATGTAAGTCTGGTTTTAAGTCATCTCTTACCGGTTTCAGTGCCTGGGTTAAAGACTTCTTCAGCACTGCCGCAGTGAGCGTTTCATCTGGGACCTGTTCTTCTTCACTGCTGGAGTGGCGTTCATCCTCTGATTCCCGATGAGGGGTAAGCTCCAGCGCCGTCTTAGTCTGAGAGGCGGGAGAATGCGTTTGCCTTTTGTCAAAGAGTTTTGTGACCGCCACTTGATTCATCTTTGTCTTGGCGGTAACTTCATCGTCTCTCGGTTGATATCGTCCTATTTTGCCAATATTTCAGGCGATGCAAGGTGTATTTCAATGCTTTGTGAGAGTACGTGGCAGGAGAGCTCTTTCTCAAGCCATCCAGTCCGCGGTCAAGCCGGGCCCCTTGATTTCTATGTACGCCCCTGGTCAGGAGTCCATTCCTGTGCGGCGCTCCAAGCTGTCCCTGCCTTCTTCCTCATCTGCTGCTACTGGAAGAGGAGAACATGTGCAGTGAGGCAAAAGAGGGTAAAAAAGGAGGGGATGGCATGTTCTTAGACCTAGCCCCCAGCCAAAGTGTTAAAGTGGCGTCCGAGATCCCCAACGGCCAAGCCAAGTAATTGTAAGCTTTCATGTGAAATGTTTGTTATACACATATAGCCTACACTGTGCCAGACAATATACAGTATACCTCTACACTGTGTATGAGTTATACTGTATATTGTACAGCATGGCGCAGAAGTTATATTGTCTGGCATGGTGTAACCTCCATATATTTGCTGTACAGTATACATTATAATTCCCTGTACCATGCTGTACAATACACAGTATAATCCCTGTACCATGCCGTACAATATACATTATAATCCCTGCACCATGCTGTATAATATACATTATAATCCCTGCACCATGCTATACAATATACATTATAATCCATACACCATGCCATTCAATATACAGTATAACACCTACACTGTGGGGTTATGTTGTATATTATACGGCATGGTGTATGGATTATAATGTATATTATACAGCATGGTGCAGTAATTATAATGTATATTGCGCAGCATGGTGTATGGATTACACTGTATATTTTACTGTATAGTGTATGGATTATAATGTATATTGTACGGTATAGTGCAGGGATTATAATGTATATTGTACAGCATGGTGCAGGGATTATAATGTATATTGTACAGCATGGTGCAGGGATTATAATGTATACTGTTCAGCCGTGCAGGTATTATAATGTATATTACACGGCATGGTGCAGGGATTATACTGTATATTGTACAGCATGGTGCAGGGATTATAATGTATATTACACAGCATGGTGTAGGGGTTATACTGTGTATTTAACAGCATGGTGTAGGGATTATAATGGATATTATACGGCATGGTGTATGGATTATAATGTATATTATACGGCATGGTGCAGGGATTATAATGTATATTATATGGCATGGTGTAGGGATTATAATGTATATTACACAGCATGGTGTAGGGGTTATACTGTATATTGTATAGCATGGTGTATGAACTATACTATATATTGTACGGCATGGTGCAGAAATTATAATGTATTCTGTACAGCATGGTGCAGGGATTAGACTGTATTGTACAAGATGGTGCAGGAGTTACACTGTATTCTCTTTAATGTGACAATTATCTTAGATTTTCCTATCGCCCACCTTTGATGGCGCTGTGCCCGGCTCTTAGCCGACCCCGCTTAGCAGCTGCCAAGGCTTAGAGGGAACACTGCCTATAACTAATTTACCCATGTAAGTGATACATGGATATCCAAATATAAATTGTGGCTACATGCCATAATAATAGATCCCTCTTTAGCAAGCTTCTAGTCTGTCTCTATGGATCACTCTATGGCTTGAACTTTGTGATTTCAAAGGGGATGTCTTGACTATATATATATATATATATATATATATATATAATTTTTTTTTAAGGGTCAGGATGGCTTCAAAAATAAAAAGTACAGTATCAGAATGAGAGTGGCAGGTGATCTGTCAGTTCAGCACTACAGGTTTTGTAAGCCATTCGGACCCTCCAACTGCATGGCTATCTACAGGGAAGTAGGAGAGGGTGGCCTTCTTATTTTACCCCTATAAGGATATATTATGAAAATATTCACACAAAATATTGGATTAAGGCCTCTTTCACACTTGCGTTGTCCGGATCCGGCATGTACTCCACTTGCCGGAATTACACTCCGGATCCGGAAAAACGCAAGTGTACTGAAAGCATTTGAAGACGGAACCGTCTTCAAAATGCTTTCAGTGTTACTTTGGCACCCAGGATGCTATTAAAGTCCTGGTTGCCATAGTAGGAGCGGGGAGCGGGGGAGCGGTATACTTACAGTCCGTGCGGCTCCCGGGGCGCTCCAGAATGACGTCAGAGCGCCCCATGCGCATGGATGATGTGTCCAATGCGATCACGTGATCCATGCGCTTGGGGCGCCCTGACGTCACTCTGGAGCGCCTGGGGAGCCGCACGGACGGTAAGTATGCTGCTCCCCCGCTCCCCGCTACACTTTACCATGGCTGCCAGGACTTTAGCGTCCTGGCAGCCATTGTAACCATTCAGAAAAAGCTAAATGTCGGCTCCGGCAATGCGCCGAAACGACGTTTAGCTTAAGGCCGGATCCGGATCAATGCCTTTCAATGGGCATTAATTCCGGATCCGGCATTGCGGCAAGTGTTCTGGATTTTTGGCCGGAGCAAAAAGCGCAGCATTCTGCGGTATTTTCTCCGGCCAAAAAACGTTCCGTTCCGGAACTGAAGACATCCTGATGCATCCTGAACGGATTTCACTCCATTCAGAATGCATTAGGATAATCCTGATCAGGATTCTTCCGGCATAGAGCCCCGACGACGGAACTCTATGCCGGAAGACAAGAACGCAGGTGTGAAAGAGCCCTTATTTAGGTTTAGAGGAAACAGCAGTAACAAATAATAATAGACTTTTGTACCTAGAGACACAAGTACTTTGTAGGAAAGTCATCAATTACATCCAGGGTTGTTTTAATCTGCAAATCACAATACAAATGTAACTTTCATGTTCAACATAGCTCATAGAAGATGCTAGGATGTCATTATGCCATAAATGGCAGAGCCTGGTAACAAGGTTTGAACAGAGACAAGTTAATAGTTATCATAGATTAGGCTTAGGGTTTATGAAAGAAATGGGAAATAAATCATGGATTTAAAAATATACATTGTAATTCATCTATTTGGAGCTATGCCGTATGCTGGGTCACATATTCAGGCATGTTTGGCTGCAATACACTGTTAGAAGCAAGGCTGCATGAAGGTGGTTAAGTGTAAATTGTGTAGTAACAAACAAACATTTAAATGATTTTTCTTCTTTGAATAATAGCTTTAGGCTGCATAATGCATAATTTCATCAAATCTGCATTAAATAGGGTGAGAGTTATTGTTATAAACCTGAATTTTCATGCCATTTTGCTTAAAATAACTTTTTTTTTATAAAGTTGAATGAAGGTGATCATAAGTGTGCAGCTTTGAGTTGCATTTTTATAAACTGCATGTTCTATTGTATAGATGAACACATCGAAATATAGAAACTTTTCACTGCACAAGTGTAGTTTGTGTGTAAGCCTCTTCAAAAATCTATGTTTTAGTCCTAAACGTCATACTGTACAAACAATTCTTGTTTCTCACAAAGTTGCAAGAATGTGCCCAAACTGTAAATTACTATGCAGTACCCAGCATAGACACTAAAGTTTGAATGAATCTGTAGAAATTAATTTTTGCTATTAAAAACCTTTTAACGAATTCGGTTTCATTTCCAAGTGGTACCTTGGAACCAAACCCGAGTTTGGTAAAAGTTTTTTTTACAGTAGAAATACATTTTTGAAGTTATTACCCGAAGTCTCGCGAGACTTCGCGAAGTAATAACTTCGGCTCTTAGGAGTCAATACATTCTAATACTGTACGGAGCTCCCGCTCTGTACAGTATTCTAACAAAGTCTTATGCTAATCTATTTGCTCATCCCTAGTCATCACTATCTGATCGGCAGGTGCCAACAGCTGATCTGCAGGGGTGCAGAATGTCTACTACTGATCAGTTAGTCAGATAGTGACGGTCTATCCTGAGAATAGGTTGTCATTTGTAAAGGAGTCCATCATTTGTAAAGTAGGACACCATCTGTAAAGTAGTGCATTATTTGTAAAGGAGATTATCATTTGCAAACGAGATTATCATTTGTAAAGAAGGTTTGCATTTCAACAACAATAGGGCTCCAAAACTTTATGACCACTACTAGATTAAATCCAATACCACACAGTACATAATTAAATTAAGAATACATATACTTTATTAGTTCCTCATCCATAAGGTCTATGCGTTTCGACTGTACATCTTAATCATGGTGGTCATGATTAAAACGTACAGTCGAAACGCATAGACCTTGCCTGTCTGGTCAGCCTTTATAATTAAGAATTAAAGAAATTGGATTTTATCCTGAGCCTGCTGCTGGATTTTTTCTACTGTTCTGATTGATTCCTGGTCCAGGATCCGTGCACGGCGAAGGAGGACGGTGGGTGAGCTGAAATCCCTTTTTTCATATATTTTAAGCCACTTACTAATGTACTGTGATTGTCCATATTACTTCCTTTTCTGTCTGGATTCATTTTTCCATCACATTTAACACTGTTCGCTTCCAGTTATGACCACCCTGCAATCCATCAGTAGTAGGCGTGCTTGCACACTTTAGGAAAAAGCAAGCACTATCAATTTTCCGGGATATCCGCCATTGTGCAGGGAAACCATAGAAGGGGACCCTGAGTTAAGTAAGTCAGTGCTGCGGCCCCTTCATTCTTAAGTCTGGTGGTGGTTCTAGAGGCCAGGGATATCACTTTATAAGATGGAAATAACCCTTTAACATTTTGAAGTTCTTTTCATTAAGAGTACGACTGGGTCTGCTTTTTTTTTTGCTGATGACTCATTCTGCAGATCAGCTTATTAGATACTTGAACTCTCAAGCAATTTGTGCCAAATTTGAGTGCACACCCTACTCGCAGTTTGTTTAACCCTTTCACTATAGCTGAAAGATGTTTATACTAAAAGTCATACCCACGCCAAGCTTTAGCCACACAATTCCTTAATATAAAAGTTCAATGCATACGTGCACTGTGCGCATAGGTGTACCTGCACATTTCTTCCCAAATTCACCAAATGGAAAATATCAAAAAGTTTGGATTACATAAAAGACTAGTAAACCTATTATTTCTTGTCTACGGTCCCATGTTAAGTTCAGGTTGACTATAGTGATCTTAATGGTAAATTTTGGCAGAAAGTTGAGAAAATGTCATTACTTTTCTCTCCACGTCTGAGAACCTCCAAAAACATACATGTGTGTAAATTATATTAGCAGTTACATTTTGCAGTTCAGATGTATCTCTATTCCTAAGTTTATGGGCATCCATAAGAATATGACCTATTTTGGACCTCATGTATCATCTTTCTATATTGGTCTTCTTGATATTATATATGTATTACTTATATATTAATTACTTATGAAATACATAGATATATAAAACATGTACCTTAGTATGACACACAAGTGTACAAGGAACATTTTGAGCTGTAACCATGATGCGGTTTATTGTGGCCCTCTAGTGGTAATCAGCAAGAAGCACAACACAAATTTAGGGACTTCAAGATGAAAAAGTTAAACTGAACGCAGCAAATCCATATTATGACCTCCATTCATTATCAATGAACTTTAAACATAATTTTCCTATTCAGGTCTACAAGTTATGCATAATAGGTTAGTGTCCCTTTTCTAGGACCCCCACTTATCAGGAGAACAGGGATCCAACCCACTGTTATGCACCCACTCTTCCAAGAGACTTCAGCAGATTAAGAATTTTTTAACCATAATTTTAGGGTATACAAAGCTAACATATACAGTATATACACAACTCACAAACAGTTAGGGAGTTTTGGCTCTCGGGTGAAATTTATGGAAAATGTAAAAAGTTCACGTTACAGAGATATTATATCATTAAAGTAGGGCATTTAGGTAGAAGCATGTAATGGTGATTTTCTCATCTCAAACAATTTATTAAAACAAAAGCCAAAAACAGTGGTGGGTATACCGCCACAAAAATGCCAATGTCTAAAAAAACTTGTCATGTGGGCTTGAGCATCAAATACAGATTGACAACAACGTCTAATGCTGTTCACAAGTCGACTTATTGTCTGCATGGCATCCCACTCTTATTGAAGGGTGGCCCTCAGATCATTGAGGTTCTGGGGTATAGAGTCATGAGCATCTATACGGTGAATCAGCTGATCCCATAGGGTTTCAATGGGATTCAGGTCTGAAGAAAGTGCAGGCCACTCCATTTGAGGTACCCCAGTCTCCAGCATCTGTTCCCTAACGATGCGACCTCGATGAGCTGACGCATTGTGGTCCATGAAGATGAAATTAGGCCTGTGTTGTTCATGCAGAGGCACAATGACTGGATTAATGATGTTATTCAAGTAGTATGGGCTTGTCACTGTATCATTCACAAAGTGTAGGGCAGTTTTGTATTGACTAGACAAACCTGCCCACGCTGTAACACCACCACCACCAAAGGCTCCTCTGGTGACAACAGTGGCTAATGCATAGCACTCTCCTTGAAGTTGGCAGCCATCATTTCTGCTCAGCGTGAATCGATTTTCATCAGTGAACAGCACTGAGGCCCACTGGTCCCTCGTCCAGTATAGATGCTCCCTGGTAAATGCAAGACAATGATGCCTGTAGTCGGGTACCCTTGCAGGTCGTCTAGAACACAGACCATTCTGATGTAAATGATTTTGAATGGTCTGACATGACACTTGTGTGCCTCTCACCTCCCTTAAATGTGCCTGTAGTTGTGTAGCATTCATCATCCGGTTCCTCAGGGCATTGTTCACAAGCGGTCATCAGTAACATAGTAACATAGTATATAAGGCCAAAAAAAGACATTTGTCCATCCAGTTCGGCCTGTTATCCTGCAAGTTGATCCAGAAAAAGGCAAAAAAAACTCCTGTGAGGTAGAAGCCAATTTTCCAAGTGTGGGATGTGACTAAAGGACGTTCACTTCTATACCTTTCTGTGACTCTTCCAGTCTCTCTGTATCTCTGATACACCCTGCTGATGACACTCTGTGACACTCTAAGTTCAGTGGCCACTTCCATCTGGGAACATCCTGCTTGAAGCCTCACAATGGCGAGGTACTGTTTATCAATTCTTAGGTGTCGTCTTGGTCTCATGATGTCAAAATGTGAACAGCATGATGAGGAGGACTGTTTAAATACCAATTCTAATTGAATCGGGAAATTTATTGGGCGATTCATGGATCAAACACCTGTTTTTAATTTTGCCGTTGCCGTCCTTGACCCTTGTTAGAGAACAGCAAGTTGTGCAAAAATTACTGAAACATGGAACAGCTGCATTTAAAAGATTAGAGAAGGTCACATTAAGTTCACCTATAAAGGTTAGAGTGCATTTTCGGTTCATCCTGAAATTTTACCCACAAGCCAAATATCCCTAACTTTTTGTGAGTAGTGTGCATATATTTATATATACTATTTTTAAAACAGGGAATGCATAAAAAAGCTATTCTTTCATACTTTTTTTTATATTTTGCATACTTTTTTATATAATAAAATTATAAAATTTTGTGGATTGTTTACCAATATGGTTTTTATTTTGGGTACTCTTATTGAATAAAACATTTATTTATAAAACGTGTTTATTGTGGTTTTTTATTAAACAATCAATTACATTTTTATTATAGTTATTAGGAGACTATTACATGTTTATTTTAAACTGCAATGTCATGTCATATGACTGGTTCCTGTACAAAAAATATTCTAGTTTTCAAACCAGCACCTGGATCTGAACACTTTTGTAATTGCATGTAATTAAAAATATAGCATAGCCACTGAGTTAATAAAATGTATCTGTATAGTGCTACCTGCTGTTTTTTTTTATTTCTAAGACCTGCTCACTGAGATGGTCGCACATGCTCAGTTTCATCCTTCAACTGCCTCCTGAGCTGTGATAGGGAGAGCATGGACACGCCCCCTTAGCTGCAGCAGAAAAGACACTCCCCTGAGCTGTCAGCTTGATATAAATCTAGCAGAGCAATGAATGGGGAGATCTCTGGATCCATGTGAGGTACAGGGCTGGTTCTAGCTTTGTTAGAAAGAGATTGTCCTGTACTGTATGGAGTCTGATTTCCATTTTTTACATTAGTCATCGGATAAGGCAGACAATCTGCTAGAGCATATCTAAGAATGTTCTAGCAGGCAGTATCGCTTAAGGACCTTTTTTAGGCCACCTGTCTGCCAGTATATGATCGCTGGCAAATGGAAACTTCCAAAGTGACGATCTGTATTCAAATGGAGTCCCCTACTGTTTAAAGCACCTTGAGCACTCTGGCAATGATGCCTAAGTGGTTAAACAGTCAGAATCTGAGATTTTGCCTTGCTGTTGATAGGAGGGTTGCTATCAGTCCCAACAATTTTCCTGCAGCAAAGTTCATAATGTGGCAGCATAATGCTTCCTACCATATACCTGATAATGCAGGACAAGGTCAGGGGTGGACAGCCCATAGACCATACACAGAAATTTCCATAAGGGGCTGATGCCCAGGGTGCTGCTCGAGCCCTTCTCATGGCCACTGGCTGGATACAAAATGATCTCATACTCTCAATAGAAATGAATTTTAGGAGCATCAAATGCACTTGGCCGTGGCCGCAGGTGCCTTGCTGAATCCAGCTGTATTGCCGTCCTCAGGACTGTAATAGGGGGGGGGGGGGGGGTGCAGTAGTTTGTGCTGCACTGTGGTATTTGGTTCTACTGGGGAGGTATTTTGTTCTGCACTATGGTATTGCTAGTCCTGTCTACTTGTGTTGTCCTCACCTACTCGTGTTGCCCAGCCTTTTGTCAATTTGGACCCACCTACAATATGGGGCCCTTTTTAGGTCTTTTTCAGGGCCACCTGAAGCTCCTGGACAAGTTTAATGCACTCAAAGAGCTCGTCTGGGTATACATAATTTCTAGCAGGTGCCGGCAGCCTGCCTCTCCTACTGAAAGGATCATACCTGCTCCATGCCTTTCCAGTCCTCTGCACTGGATCCTGGGGTCTCCATCTTTCAGTCTGGGGTTTGTTTTCTTCCTCCCCAGCATGGGCTTAGTTGTCTGATCCTCTCCAGCCAACTGCTGCCTTCAGCTGTGAGGTGAACCCGGACATACCCCAGTTTTCACCCAGTCATGCTCGGATGCACTCCTTTGCCCTGTGCTAAATCACGCAGGGCAAAGGCTTTTTTAGGAGATCCAGAGATGTATTGGGCTCTCCATAGGGACTGGTAAAGCCCGCCCTTCAGAGCCTCTCCTGATTTCTATGGTCACCCTTTTATGAGAAATTTCTCTCCGCACTCTTTCTTAATATACAATAGCCCCTTGGCGCTTCCACCCTACCCCTCAACCCCCGCTTTTTTCCCTGTTTTGATACTCCATTTTTTATATTATTTTCTGTATATTTATTTTGGCCTAAGATGCAATGTTTTGCGGCAAAATTTTAATTCTGGCATAAAATTATCTTAAAGTAAACCAACCAATAGTTGGTATACAGAGAAAAGTGGCTATCCCTGCAACACATAGCAGTAAATGTCTAGAATTACAAATTGTAAAATTTTTATGCTGTAAGAAATGATTATATATAAATATATATTAAATATACCATAGATTAGTGCCATTTAATGGGGCTAACTAGGGATGAGCAACCTCAACATTTTCAGGTTTGGGTTCGGGTTCTGGTGGAATTCCGTTATGGATCCCATTATCACATAATATAACGGAACTCTATGACGGAATGCACCATAGAAGCCTTTAAGAGGCATTCCGTTTTGCATTCCGTCATAATAGAAGTCAATAGGCAGCATTACGGATCCGTCTGGTTTCCGTTATGCAGGACGAAAAACAAAGTCCTGTCCTGCATAACGGAAACCGGATGGATCAGTTTTGCTGCCCATTGACTTCTATTATGACAGAATGCAAAACGGAATGCCTCTTAAAGACTTCAATAGTGCATTCCGCCATAGAATTATATTCTATATTCTGTGATAACAGAATCCATAATGGAATTCCACCATAACCCAAACGCCGAACCCATCGGGTTCGCTCATCCCTAGTAATGAGATTCAACAGTCGCAAGAAATGCAGACATGCTGGATTTTGTGTCACATGTCGCACATGACTTTTACTCTATAGGCTTTAATATAAGTTGTGCTCTACATGCGACTTGGCTGTGTTTTCACAGCCAAAACACAGTGCTAAAATAGTCGCGCAGCAGCAAGTTGCAGACAAGTCGCATATATTTTTGGGTCACGTGACTTTTCTGCGACTTGCTGTCACGTAACACATGTTGCCGTGTAGCCCTACCTTAAGGCTCAACAAATGATGCAGATGAAGAAGCGCCTACAATATGTGATGATGATGAAGACCAGCTAGGAACGCTACACATTTTTAAAGGGAGCCTGTTAGCTGTTTTTACCATGGTAACCTGCTGACAGCACTAGGTAGGGGGCAAAGAGAGCTACATAAACGTATCGTTTGTGAACCTTGTATTATCAGGAGTAGTGTGAATTTGAACTTTTATTCTGACAGGTTCTGTTCCAGCAAGGGCCAAGGAAGTAGGGCGTCACTGTGAAGTGCTCTCTGCTTTAAGCTGCTTCACGGCCTGGTTGGATGTTACAACTGTCAGTCAGAGAAAAAGGGAGGGGCTGTCAAGAAACTCAATTCAGAGAGCACTTCACATTGAAGGTCTGCCTCCTGGGCATCACTTGCAGGAACAGAATCTGGTAGAACTTAAACTTCATATTCACACTTCATTTTACTCCTGATGAAAAAAGCTTCACAAAAGGTTTGTTTGTCCTGCTCTCTGCAGCCTCTACCTAGTGCTGTCAGCAGTTTAGCATGACAAAAAATGCTGACAGACTCCCTATAAGAAGTTGCAGGTAAGTTCTTATAGCAGTATCAATCTATGACATTACATTTGACCTCTTCAAAATGTGACCAACATACTGGTTCCTGAATAAAGAAAGCATTTTTTGGCAGGGTGATTGAGACTTACAGCATTCCATTAACATCTGAGACAGGCACTAGATCAAATGCATAGACAAGCATTGCCTGTGTCAACAACCTCAGTACTGTGAGTAATTCTGGTGTAACTTATTCCACTTCCTCAGAAATATCCACTTCATCGCAAACAACATCACCAGATGTTCCTATAAATACCACCCGAAATAACTGTAGTGCAGTACAGGCTCATGCTGCGTGATGTGGATTTTCACATAAAGCTAAAATGTTTAATTACAAGATTTTTTGGGGGAGGAGGTATACTCTGCAAATTGTAATACTGAGGAGGCCCAGCATATGGCATATCATAAGATATAATGCCTTGGGTTACCTTGGGTTTACTGGAGGAAATTATTATTAGGATTCAACCTTTATTTAGCACAAGGGCATACATTCCCTAGGCCCAAGGAGAGATGAAGGAAAGCAAATAAAGGCTGGCACTCATATATGTGGAATCAAAAGAAGGTGACCGTTTAATACATAAAGGCTATACAATACACAATCAGTTAATAAAATACATAAATAATACACATGGTGTAGGATAAAGATGAAAATTGCCGCGGAGTCCAAGTCCACTGTGGGCTACAGACTGAGGGGTGGTATGCCCCTTAAGAAGCTCAGGGTATATCTCTTGGTTCACTTAGTGGGAAATTGACAAAAGGACCGTTTCTCTGTAATGTAAAATAGAATAATATCCTCCTTGAGGTGATCCTCTATTGGGATGCAGGCTATGATGTAAATAGCACTATGAACAGATGGTAGTGATACATCAGAGAGGCAAAGTCCAGTTCCGACTGATGTGAGTATGTCACAGAGTCACTGTAAGGCTGCAGGTGGGAGTAGGGTATAACCGGTGTGTCTTACCCTAATTAGATCGGGTCCGGTGGATAGGAGATTTCTTCCTCTTTGCCGCTACTCACCACGATGCGCCGGCTTCTTCTCACGCTGTTTGGCGTCCTCGAGTGTCGTGTCACGTGACGTTAGTCTCGCGGGATCTGCCTCACGGGAAGTTAAGCCTATTCTTTCCTCCGATTGCTTTCAAGGAGAGATGAACTGCATTGTTGGCAAATACAAATAAAAATGGTCCGTGGGTCATGAAAAGTGTGTGGAGGAGGAAAACAAACACACGGCTCCTTCTGTCCTGGGTGGCAGCTCCATAATCGGGGGCCCATTTTCCGTCGATGGCCTAAACTTGTTTATGTTTCCTATACAGAGCCCATTCATCTCATACGGCACATGGGTGCGCTAACAGGTGATCCTAGGGCTATATCGCTTAGAATACTAGACACATACAGTATGACACATACTGGTTAGTTAAATCCAAAAAAGAGGAACAAATTCCAGCTTCCCAATAAAAACGATGGTCTTTATAAAAACTCCCATAGAAAAAACACTTTTATCTACACGTTTCGGATTAAAACATTAGAATCCTTACTCAAGTGCACGTGTATACAACCCACATTGATATAGCAGACTGCCTCCAATCAGAAATGAGGAACAGCATGTCAGGTGTTGTCAATATCAGGATAAGATACAAAAAGTGGAGTCCATATCATGGTGACGGATGGGTAAAAAAAAATATTATTAGTATTATTTTTTTTTCCTTTCCTTTTCCTTTCTATTGCTTTTGCCAATAGTGTAACTTTTATTACCAACTATAGTAAGGAATATACCGAAATATGTGCCATAGTGAGAAAGCATCTATCAGTACTAAAATTTGATGATGATTGGAGTACAGTTGCGAACATGGATATAAAGTGTGTAGCACTCAGGGCCTCTACACTGCAACCAAAAATTAGCCCTAGTCTTTTCCATGACCGCCACACTGGTCATTGAGATTTAGAAAGTGCTGGTACTGAAGCGGGGTCAGACTGGGCCACCAGAGTACCAAAGGATGCTCCTGCCATTTGGCTGCATTTCCTATCACTTGCTACTAGGGTCTATTTCTTTAAATCAATACCTATTAAACTTTATTGATTAAGTAGGGGTTGGGCGTCAAGAAAAATTTCTCTCTGTTGGGCCTCAGGAACCCCAGTTGCACCCCCCCCATTGCTTCAAGGGGGCACTAGAGTGGCCGCCATCTATGCTTTGATCTATAACTGCTTCTCAGCATAATGAAAAGTATACAGCCCCTTAAACGGGTTGTCTCATCTCAGACAATGGGGCCATATCGCTTGGATATGCCCCCATTGTCTTAAAGGTGTGGGTCCCACCTCTGCGACCCGCACCTATATCGGGAATGGAGCCTCACAAAGTGGCGGCTGGAGGACTCCGGTCCCGCCACCACCAAGCACTCTCCCCATAGAAGTGAATGGGAGTGCACCGCGCATGAACATCCACCACTCTCAGAGCTCGGCTATTTTTCAGCGGCCCCATAGAAAATAAATGGTTCACATCAGTTTTGTGTCTGTTGCCCTCACCCCCCAAACCAAGATAGATGAACCACTGTGCATGTCACAATGGGGCCTCCCAGCATCCAGGGCCTATGACATCACAGAGTGATCTGGCGGTTTACCTCTGTGGTGGCAGCCAGGACAGCTTCATTCGTTGGTCACATAGACAACTGTGCACAAACGTTTGTGTGTTTGTCAGCTGAGGGTGTGCATTCATGAATGAAGGGCATGGCCCAAAAAGTCTCCTTTGTTTAGATTGGAATACTAACCTTCAAAAGATGAAACAATGCGGCACTCACCATAAAATCCTTTCTGACTGCTCTTCCACAGGCCTGTGGAAGCCCAGTTGCAACGGGCACCTCCCCCAGGGCCCTCTCTTTAATGCGTCCAATGTGTAGGAAATGCTGAGTGGTGTAGTGCGGCCTAAATGTCTCTTTTTGTGTGTCACCGTGCTCCTACCTGGATGCTGCTGGACCCCAGGCTTTGGCTCCGAAGCAATAAATGGGGGGAATAGTTGAGGGATAAAAGAATAACTGGAGTCCAGACCTTGAGATGAAGTTCATTGGCAGCTTTACTTGGAATAAACGTTCTCCAAAACTGTTTACAGGCTTAGTCTTGGTTCCAGCAGGCTTTAGCATGAATCTTGCAGTTAAACTCAACTCTGCTCTCTTTCTCTTTGAATTTGATATACTGACAAGCTTAAAGGGAATCTGTCACTAGCAATTTACAATTTATTTTTTTTCATGAATCCATGTTTAACAGAGTACCTTTTTTCCATCTGTCTTGTTCTTTTGATTGTGAGTCTTGTCATTTCTTCAAAAAATCGATTCTTATGATATGTAAATGACGCTGTAAGGAGCCCAGAGGGGCGTTATTCTTTCTCCACGGTGCCCAGGAACGCCCCTCTGAAGTGCCGTGCCAGGCTAAATTTGAAATCTAATAACGCCTCCAAGTTCATCTAAATCGCCTCCCAGAGGCGCGGCTAAGTGCTCAACACCCCCCCTCCTCAGCGCCGTGCTCTGCGGCAAACACCCCGATCCTCCTCTCGCCGGCATCCCAAATCCCGCGCAGGCGCAGTGCCAGCGATTGCCTGCGCTATGATAAGATGACTGACGGCACTGCGCCTGCGTGGGATTTGGGATGCCGGCGAGAGGAGGATCGGGGTGTTTGCCGCAGAGCGCGGCGCTGAGGAGGGGGGGTGTTGAGCACTTAGCCGCGCCTCTGGGAGGCGATTTAGATGAACTTGGAGGCGTTATTAGTTTTCAAATTTAGGCGGGCACGGCACTTCAGAGGGGCGTTCCTGGGCACCGTGGAGAAAGAATAACGCCCCTCTGGGCTCCTTACAGCGTCATTTACATATCATAAGAATCGATTTTTTAAAGAAATGACAAGACTCACAATCAAAAGAACAAGACCGATGGAAAAAAGGTACTCTGTTAAACATGGATTCATGAAAAAAAAAATGGTAAATTGCTAGTGACAGATTCCCTTTAAATAGTATCTTTGCTTTCTTCTTGATGCTGTGCTTTCTCTGTAGTCTGACTCTAGGTTATGCCAGGGAACTTTCCTCCTGGCTCCTGAGGCTTTAAGCTTTGGCCTCCATGGCCAGCAGAGCTTAGGGTGCTCTGGCTGGCGTGGGCACATCCAGAAGAGACATGCCCCTGCACACCCTTCCTCTGTCTAGATAAGACTATAACTAGAACTAACTGGTCCCCATCCTTCCTGCAGGAAGTAGGGCTGGCCCACTCCCCTTCAGAGGGGGGTTAAAATGAAATTGTAAGTTCCATTCTAAGTACAGCTCTGCCGTGTTTTCTGCCACCTGCTGGTGAACCAGGCACATTACATGAACATAACACTTGCAAACAGACTAGGAATGTACAGTGTATAGGACCTGGACAACAATACATAAGATGATGTTTTGTTAGCCCATTAGAAATAGTAGTCGGGTGCAGTAGTGGTAAAACCATACGCCCTTACTTAAAACATAGCCACCCTCGGCTTGTGCTTAGGGTATGCTCTAAGGGGTGCACAACCTGCGGCCCGGGGGCCACATGAGGCCCTTGATACCATTCTGTGTGGCCCCCAACCATCTGGTAACAGACATGTATGTCTATGTCTTGTGGCTGCTCACATGTATTTTTCATGTATTTCTCCCATTAGATAGTGTAACTAAACATTAATGGTATATAATGTGTGTTCAATATGCCATAAGTACAATATTTCAGTTATTAATACACCTTTACATTTTGATTTCGGCCCTCGTCATTGGTTCAGTCTGGCAATGTGGCCCCCAACCAGGAAACGTTGTGCACCCCTGCTCTAAGGGTACCCTAGGAAAGGTAGAGTGCTTCAAGAGACTATTTATTATTATGACATACATACCGTATTTTTCGCCCTATAAGACGCACCGGCCCATAAGACGCACCTAGGTTTTTGAGGAGGAAAATAAGAAAAAAAATATTTTTAACCAAAAGGTGTGCTTTTGGTGGGTTTTGAACTAATTGTGGTCTGTGGATGGCACTGTTATGGGGGATCTGTGGATGGCGCACTGTTATGGGGGATCTGTGGGTGACGCACTGTTATGGGGGATCTGTGGGTGACACTTATGGGGGATCTGTGGGTGACACTCATGGGGGATCTGTGGGTGACACTTATGGGGGATCTGTGGGTGACACATATGGGGGATCTGTGGGTGACACATATGGGGGATCTGTGGGTGACACTTATGGGGGATCTGTGGGTGACACATATGGGGGATCTGTGGGTGACACTTATGGGGGATCTGTGGGTGACACTTATGGGGGATCTGTGGGTGACACTTTTGGGGGATCTATGGGTGGCTCTTGTTGGGGTCTCTGGATGGCACTGTTATGAGGATCTGTGTATGACAGTTATGGGGGGGATCTGTGGATGACACATATATAGCATCTTATGCTATGTGTCATCCACAGATCCCCTCCATAAGTGTCCCTGTAGTGAATGACCCTCAATACACTCTGGGGGCCGGCATCTGCTTTTATAATGACAGCGGGGCCCGTGCAGTGACTGTATTCTACTACACGGGCCCCGCTCACTGTATAATCCTATGTCTAATAGTTAATTGTAATTGTATGTAATCACACATAAGGAGCGCTGTGTATTACCGGTACTTACAACTACAAGCGCTCGCCGCTCGGTAGGTAGCAGAGAGGAGGGAGGAGGCAGGCCGGGAGGACGGACGCTGGCAGTGTGAGTCATACGTCATGCGCCCACGTCGCCTGCTTCATTCATAAAGTGGGCGGCGCAGGCGCATGACGTATGACTCACACTGCCAGCGTCCGTCCTCCCAGCCTGCCTCCTCCCTCCTCTCTGCTACCTACCTAGCGGCGAGCGCTTGTAGTTGTAAGTACCGGTAATACACAGCGCTCCTTATGTGATTACATACAATTACAATTAACTATTAGACATAGGATTATACAGTGAGCGGGGCCCGTGTAGTAGAATACAGTCACTGCACGGGCCCCGCTGTCATTATAAAAGCAGATGCCGGCCCCCAGTCCCGCCTCCCTCACAGCTGATACACCCGCCGCACGGCATCACGGCGGGTGTATCATTGAAAACTCAGCAAAATCAGCAGCATTCGCCGTATAAGATGCACTGCTATTTTCCCCCCACTTTTGGGGGGGGGGGGAAGTGCGTCTTATACGGCGAAAAATACGGTACTTAGACTGTGTAGGAAGGAACAAGGGGTCGTCATTGATGGGCAGTATGTGTCACTGAGGTTCCTGGCCTCGGTGAGGTAAGACCCGGTTTTTCCCTGAAATGTCATTATTGCAGTCTGAAACTTCAGCTGGTTAGTATGGTTGTAAAGCTGATCCGGGACAGCTCTTACTGGGAGTAGCCAAAGTGCTTAGTGGGTGGCTACTCCCCACGTTCCAGGCCGGGTCTTGGGAGGCTTATAAAAAGCAGTCAGCACTGTCAGGTGGATTATCCTCCATCTCACAGTGAAGCTGTGGAGTTTCTGTGTTTTCGGATCTGAAGATGTGTGCCGTGCTAAAGGGCTGAGAGCCGCATGCTGGAAAACAGGCCCCTAAAGCCTGCTGGGGACCGCTGATGAAAAACTGCTAACAAGGTGAATGTTTTGTTCTGTGGACTTGCCATGGTGTGAACGAACACCAAGACTGCTAACTGTCATTATGTTTTGCCTTCTGTATGAATAAACACGGAACTGTTTAAGTTAAAGACTTTGTGGCTGCCTCTATACTGCGTCCGCTAACCTTCCTCCCAGAGCAAATCCCCACAACTGACATAGCAACGACTACCACTAGGTTCCTGCCCGTATGAGTAGGGTGTCTATTCACAGTTGTCCTTCTCGGTAATAACGAGAGAACCAAAAAGACTGCACAAAGCGCTCAAATACTCCCGTTGTGGATACTGGACCCTAGTACCATCGGAAGCGTGGGGGTGTCATGTACTGTAATCCCTCCATGATGCTATGAGACGCCGGCAAATAGAAGGGTGGCTTCATCCTGTAATCCCTTCCCAGCACCAAGGTCTACATAAAGCTTTTCGCACGGTCACCTTGATGACTAAACAGGTATCTAAACATATTTCCTTAAGGCTGCGCACAAGGCCTTAGGACATCTTGAACTAGGAGGAGGAACCGGCCTACCTTCCATAGTTCCCATGAGGGCTGATCCCCTCTTAACTCACATTTTTAGCAGCGGGGTTACAATGTTAGATCTGCTTGTGACTTACCATTTGGTTCTCCTTGTGTAGCAAAAATACAATACAATGACTAGGCATTCTAAGCTAACACAAGGTGACATAAAACCATTAGTATTTTTGAGTCCTCAGAGGCAGTCCCATGAGCAATAGAGTAAGGTGCTAGCTATCTGGCTAACTACATCAGTTTACCAAAGTCCATACAGAACATACAGAAAATGCATGATAGGTCACATTGCAGTACCCATAAAAAGAGTCCTGACAATGGGCTAAAGTGCTTAAACGTTGCTGAAATTTTAAAAGGTTAGTGCAAAAATACAGTGCAAATATATAATGCAATCAAATTCACATTAGAATCTTTTCCTTAAGTGCTTGGCTTGCCAAGTACACCAAACTGGAACAAATGGTGCAAACGTAATTTGTAATCCACATGAATTAGTAATGTCATTATTTGTAATCCACATGGGTATAATATAAAATAGTAGCAATTGTAATGAGAACTCTTTGAGCAAAAGGGGGCTCCCACTTAACCTGAGAAGAGGGAAAAAAGGAATTGACGCTGTTAGGCGCAACTTGGGACATGAAGTTACTGAAGATGGGCGGAGTCCTAACAAAGCATGTCTATCTGGGTGAGGACCAACACAGTTCAACAGAAACAAAAAGGGGCCAACTAGTTCTCACCCTTCAGGAGTAGTCTAAGATGTGGCTCCGGTTAGTCCATGATGATTCTGGCTTGATCTTTGAAGGAAAGGAGCTCCTTAGAGGAGGTATCTGAAGTCCTCCTCGCTGCTGCTGAAGGACATAAGAGGGCGCTCATGGCTCTTGTACGCCAAGCTGGCTGCCATAGCGGTGCTCCTCTGACCTCTAGCGGAAGCATCCGGTAATGACCGCGTGGTTACGCTAGCGATGACCGCGTGGTTACGCTAGCGATGGTAGCAGCCACTTCTTTCTGTAGGTTGCCGGAACCTCCTGCCGGGCAGGGGGATTCAGGATCTCCGGCTGTAAAGGCTGTGGCCAGGGAATCTCCAATGGTGGTGACGGAGCCCGGGAACCTCTTGCTGCAGCGGACGCCATTTTCCATGGGAGCTGGTAGTTAACCACCGTCGGATTGTAAGAGAAGGCAGTGGTTGTCAGGTAACCCAGCTGGAAAGTTGGTGGAGGTGGTAAACCTGGGATCAGTAGATCTGGCTGAGGCTGGCATCTCTCTTGGAAGCGGAGGACTCCCTCTGCGGTCTCCTGGAGACAGCGCACGCGGCCTGCAGCTGCTGGATCCTCCCGCCAGCACTCAGCTACTGGCAAAGGGACAAAGGGTTTGGACAGGAGGGTCACCCCGCTGGCAAATGGTCCCTTGAGGGAGCCCACGGGGGTGTACTTCACGTGGTCCCCCGCTTATAAGTAATGACGGGCCCGGGGCAGGTAGGGGCGTTTTACAGACCTGCAGCCCATGAACAGCTCTCTGCCGTCTTCGTCATCTGCCAGGAAACCACTGTCTCTTTCAACGGAGAACCATAGGATGGTCCCTCTGCGTCTCTCCAGCTGAGAATCCCCCGGCTGTGGGTTATCTAGGACCTGGATCACCTAGTCCTCGATGGCTTTTTTGTAATCCCACATCGTCTGGGCGTGGGCTATAACTTCTGGCGGGACCATGAGGTTCAATTCAGAAAAAGAGCCGCTCTTCCTGGGCGGCGGAGTGGACGCTCCAGCCGCCTCCGCTGCACCAGCCAGCACGGCGGACACCTCAGGCTTTCGTTCTGGGTTCCGCTGCACCTGAGAAAGTTGCACTTCTTCCAGGGCAGCTTGCACTTCGGGCTCATCACCCCATACCATCTCTCCCCAGTTAGGCCACAGAGGTCGCGCCATATTGTCTTCCTCTGTCTCTCCAGCACAGACTGGTAAAAGGGGCGTACTCTTGGAGGTGGAGTCTTCACTTCCTACACTTGCACTAAGCAGTTCCTTGTGGGCAGGGCTGTCTTTTCCCGCTCTTGAGGTACAAGAAGAATATACGCCATCAAAGGCAAAGATGGCAGATTAACCCCTCGGTAGCCGGCACGCACTTTCCTGAGCCTGTTGCTCCGCAATAAACATAGTAAAGTTTTTCATGGGTTTCCCTGTAAATCTATAGGTCTTATAGTATAAAGACACAAAGGTAAATCCTGTTAGTGACGCCAAAATTGCAACGGGCGCCTCCCCCCAGTGCCCTCTCTATAATGCGTCCCAGGTGTAGGAAATGCTGAGTGGTGTAGTGTGACCTAAATGTCTCTTTTTGTGTGTCACGGTGCTTCTACCTGGACACTGCTGGACCCCAAGCTTTGGCTCTGAAGCAATAAATAGGGGGAATAGTTGAGGGATAAAAGAATAACTGGAGTCCAGACCTTGAGATGAAGTTCATTGGCAGCTTTACTTTAAATAAACATTCTCCAAAACGGTTTACAGGCTTTGTCTTGGTTCCAGCAGGCTTTAGCATGAAACTGGCAGGCAAACTTAACTCTGCTCTCTTTCTCTTTGACTCTGCTGTACTGACAAGCTTAAATAGTATCTTTGCTTTCTTTTTGATGCTGTGCTTTCTCTGTAGTCTGACACTAGGTTATGCCAGAAAACTTTCCTCCTGGCTCCTGAGGCTTTAAGCTTTGGCCTCCATGGCCAGCAGAACTTAGGGTGCTCTGGCTGGCGTGGGCACGTCCAGAAGAGACATGCCCCTGCACACCCTTCCCCTGTCAAGGGAAGACTAGAACTGGAACTAACTAGTCCCCATCCTTCCTGCAGGAAGTAGGGCTGGCCCACTCCCTTACAGAGGGGGGTTAGAATGGAATGTTAAGTTCCATTCTATCTAAGTACAGCTCTGCCGTGTTTGCTGCCACCTGCTGGTGAACCAGGCTCATTACATAAACATATCAGTTGCAAACAGATTAGGAATGCACAGTGTATAGGACCTGGACAACAATACATAAGATGACGTTTTGTTAGCCCATTAGAGATAGTAGCAGGGTGCAGTAGTGGTAACACTGTTTTGCATCTTGAAAGTCTATGTATTTTATGGAATTATGAATAAAGAAAGAATTTTATGGTGAGCGCCGCATTCTTTCATCTTTTTAAGATTGGACTGTGAAGTATTTTGCAGAGCACCATTTATCCATTACTTGCCGTCCCTGGACAAGTTCAGTAGAGTTCTATGGTATCACAGTGGAGCAGAGGAAAGTTGTGCCGACATATTTACTTTATTGAAGCATCAGATTGGAATACTGTTTCAGCATATTTTGGCAAGCGCAGAACAGACAAGCCACCTCACCCATTTCTGATTGGGTGGCTGTTTGAACTTAGAGAATGCACTGGTGCAAGGGTCATACTGGCCTACCAGAGCACCAGAAGATCCTCCGGTGGGCCCATGCTCTGATACCATAATGGGCTTCAACGATCCAGGAGAAAAAATAAAGCATTTGGCTGCCATTGAAGCCACTCACTTACCACTAGGGTCTATGTCTTTGTTTAACTTTACTGATGATATAGGGGTTGGGCCTCAAGAATAATTTCCTCTGCTTGGCACCAGGAAGCCCAGTCCAACACTGTACTGCAGCTCCAGAGTATAGGGTGTGCACTAGTGAAAGAGTACTCTGTGACCATGCCTGTACGCATCAGTCAGCAGGTTGTAGGACAATGTCCTTGTCACTGGCTCCTCCATCAGCCAATGCTTGGACAGGTGCCACTCATCTGGTCAGGACACTGTATGCTGGCTGGGGGGCCCCTGGTCTGTGGGCCCCATAACAGCTGCTATGGTTGCTACGGTGGTAGTTACCCCACTGTCCTGAATTTCATTAATAAGCTGAATGTTCTATTTTGATGATCTGACATAAGACAATGGGGCAGACTTACTAATCCTGTCTAGTACTTGGACAGCATAAACTTAGAGCAAGCAGTCTACAGATGTGCCACATTTTTATCACAGTGGGTCACATTGCATGATAAATTTGGTGAATCTTTCTAGACATGTTAGACACTTTTGTAGAACGTTGCACCCCTTACTGATTGGCTTACTTTGTAGAAATGTTTCCGCCCTGCCCCCTTTTGCTCTTGGCCACTTGGTCCCCTTGTTTGGTAGGACACAAAAAGTCTCTAAAAAACCTAATAAACGTGGTGCAAGGCATGCACGTCAGTTTTTTTTTTCCGCATAGTGAGCCAGAATGCTGAGGATTTTCACTTAATAAGTTTCCCCCAAAGACCTTTGATTCCATTGATTGAGTATATATGGGAAGTGATGGAAGACCTGGCTTTTCGACTGGAGTGTGTAAACTGGGTGAAGTTGGTGTGAATGGATTGACCTTTGAGGCCTTCCTGAGATGCTTCATGCTTGGTCTGTTGTTGTTTTTAATTGGCATGGTGCCATTAGCATCTATAATAAAAGCTGATGTAGAGATAGGGGGGTTAACCATTCAAGACCGGGCCATTTAACCCCCTTCCTGAACAGTAGCATTTTATGTTTTTATTAGTACATGCATCTTTGAAAGCCATAACTTTTCTTCCATTTAGTTATATAATTTTTGTGCCTTTTTACAGTGTCATTTTTATTTTATTTATTTTTTATAAAAAGGAAAAATGTTAAAAGGGGGAGGGATATTTCTATTTTTAATAGTTTTTGTTAATAGCACAAGTGCAACTAAAATATATATTTTTTTTATTATGTCCCATTTCCATAACCGTCATTTTGATATATGAGATGTATGGGTTATGGTGGCTGGGGGTGGGGCTAGAAGCTGCATTGTGGAGATTTCTTAAATACATTTTTTATTTTACACTTTGTATCCCCTGTAAGGTCATTCGAGACTTGTGAGGGAACACTTAACATTATATTTTATTTTTTATTTTATTGCTGATATTTCCTTTAACTGGGGCTGACATATTAGCCCCAGTTACAGGGGGAATACAACCCCCAGAGAGGTAGTACATGGCTGTACAACCTCATTGCAGAGCTGATCTGGGTCTGTAAAGACCTGATGTTTGAAGGAAAAGATTACACATAAATATGGCAGGGCGGGTGGCTTTCATTAAAATACTACTATTACCAGCATTACTGTATGTCATAACTAACAGATGATGTCAGGGGAAAGAGAGATCGGGTGAAGTGAATATTTTCGTCCGATCCATTTGTTCTCCTGAAAGACAGGCTGCCGCCAGAAGTGTCTGGCGGCATCTTTTTCCCATTTCCCCATTGAATACACATACACATGGAGAGGGGGGCATTTTAGCCTTTGAGGCCAACCAAGAACTGTTGGTTTATAGCACAGACAAAGCCTAAAACTGTAAGCAAGGGTGGGAGCTTGGATTTCTATTTCATGCTCATTAACCATTATCAGTGCCAGATATGGAAACTATGGCTCTATGGGAATGGATTTGAGTGCAGTCAGGTAGCTTATTTCAAACTAGTTTGATGTTTCTGACAAGGCTCGGACTGGCCCACCGAATAACAAGTGAATCCCCCGGTCGGGCCCTCAACCACCCCATGCGTCCATATTAAAAAATTAGGTAGATTATTTGAGAGACTGCTCAGTATATTATTATAGATACACCAGGTGACTGAGATGACTTCTAGGAAGAAGCAGGCTAGCCAGTATCCTCTTGCCCCAGGGTCCTTTCATGTCAAAGTCTCTGCAGGGACCCCCATAACCAATCATCTTGGGTGTCTTGCTGCTGCCTGCCGCTATGTGAGCAGGTAGCATTGTACTTTTTCTTCGGCCCCCAGAATGAATTTTTCTGATGGTCCTTAGGCACCCCAGTCCGACACTAGTTCTGACAGCTTTAAATATTCCATTTCTGCACAGTATGACTGAAAATGTCATATCTTGATGTCTAATTTCTATGGTTGCTTAGTCAGCAGGACTAGGTTCAGATGCAGCATTCCTAGAGCCTGTGCTAGGTTTGTTAACACCCATTGGCTTTTGCCTGGATTACTGCAAACTTCAAAATGGATTAGACCATTCAAAAATTCAGTGGTGACCTCGGCCAGAAAGGTCGGGTCCCTATTATTAACGAGGATTTTTTAAAACTTTTTTTGTTTCAGTTTTTCTTAATTGTCAAGATCTCTATTTGCTAATAGTGAATAGGAACTTCTGTATACGCTGTTGGAGACCAAGACGCTGTATCGACACTCTATGAGCTAAATACCACATCTGTCTCCATCAGGTGAATACCTCTAGAAGATATAGGTATCCACCTGCTCCATAGACCGTAATGTCTGACCATTATACTGTATGGCTTTTTGTGCCGTTGTACTTTGCTACCGGTTATTATATCAGTCAGAGTGTCACCGTATTGCTCTGCAGGTTATTATATCACACAGCATGGGAACAGAAGCCTTCGCAAAGTTTCGTTCATCTCTTCCTTTATTCCCCGTTGCCTCTCCCAGTGTCCCCCTCTCCCTTCCCCTTGAGGGGAGTTAGAAATGTGACACAGAGTATTTCAGAGTTAATTCTTGATTGGAGATTTGGCGGGCAGCCACGTCCTCCCAATTTGAAGGAGAGGAAAGGACCTGATGGGACCTGCTGATCCCTTTCCAACCCCCACTACTGTGTCCCACATAAACAGTCTGAGCTGATTGAGGTGACCCCACAGAGAGACATGAGGTGGGGATGTCTGGCTCAAGGCATAGCCATAATTAAGACACAACACAATAGGAAACCTGAGGATGGCAAGCGCAGGGGGTTAGGGCCAAGCCCAGCAGCTAGTCACACTTGTCACCAGCACTTCAGGCTGTGTCAGCCACTAATGAGGAAAAGAAAGTGACCTCATGAAAGCAAGGGCAGCTGTGAATTCCAGCCCTGACCTGCACGCATCCCCTGCTGCTAGTCAACATCACATGAGGCAGGAGCGGAGGGTAGGGAAGTGCAGCAAAATGCAAACGCTTAGCCATTGAAAAGCTGGCCTGCCTCATGTCTAAAATGGGATATAGAGTGCAGCTCCAGGTCCCACACCCTTGGCAGTTTATATGGCTATAAGGCCAACACCCTTGCATGCCGTAAATCTTGATTATCATAATGTGCTAGAAAATGACAACCCCATCTCACGTATTATTAGCCATATAAACTGCCAAGGGTGTGGGACCTATAGTCATATTAATTGCTTATGGAAGCACTTTTCACTGTAGCACCTTCCAGTATCTGAGAATCAAGAAAGAAAACATGGACGTAGATGACCGAGTAGTAGTTTTTGCTCTGCTCCAATTCATTCGAGTTTTGGTATGATTGGAGTGTTATACTCGTTATCCTTCCATTCACCAGTAAAGGAATAGGAACTACTGTATACGCTGTCGGAGACCGAAACCCCGTATCATCACTCTATGAGCTAAATACCACATCTGTCTCCATCAGGTGTATACCTCTGATATAGGTATCCACCTGCTCCATAGACCGTAATGTCTGACCATTATACTGTATGGCTTTTTGTGTGCCGTTGTACTTTGCTACCGGTTATTATATCAGTCAGAGTGTCACCGTATTGCTCTGCAGGTTGTTATATCACACAGCATGGGAACAGAAGACTTCGCAAAGTTTCGTTCATCTCTTACTTTATTCCCCATTGCCTCTCCCAGTGTCCCCCTCTCCATTCCCCTTGAGGGGAGTTAGAAATGTGACACAGAGTATTTCAGAGTTAATTCTTGATTGGAGATTTGGCGGGCAGCCACGTCCTCCCAATTTGAAGGAGAGGAAAGGACCTGATGGGACCTGCTGATCCCTTTCCAACCCCCACGACTGTGTCCCACATAAACAGTCTGAGCTGATTCAGGTGACCCCACAGAGAGACATGAGGTGGGGATGTCTGGCTCAAGGCATAGCCATAATTAAGACTCAGCACAACACGTATTAGCCATATAAACTGCCAAGGGTGTGGGACCTATAGTCATATTAATTGCTTATGGAAGCACTTTTCACTGTAGCACCTTCCAGTATCTGCAAATCAAGAAAGAAAACATGGACGTAGATGACCGAGTAGTAGTTTTTGCTCTGCTCCGATTAATTCGATTTTTGGTATGATTGGAGTGATACTTGTTATCCTTCCATTCACCAGTAAGTGGCAGACCAGTGAAGGAAATAACCTTCAACACTAAGGAGCTGTATACAGGCAGCCTGGACCTTTATGCTTCTCTTTGTCTTTGGTTTTGCACTGTGCTGCCCATAAATACTCTGGAAAGTAACATAGGACTTTGAATATCCAAAACCGTACAGTACTTTCCACAAAACTTCTATACAGTGCTCGCTGCACATTACAAGTTCTACAGTAAGCAGACCTCCCAAGTCTCCCTCTTTTGGAGGGACAGTCCCTATTTTTGACCCAAGTTCCTCTGTCCCTCTTTGCTCCATAAATGTCGCTCTTTTTGATCTGAGGTACAGATTTGTATTATTACATTTACAATATTGACCCAGAAAGTGTTTGTCTGGTTCTTCTCTGTATATTATTCATTATTTGATGCAATTGGGATTTTAGAAATTTCTAAATTCTGATTATTTTTGCGCTGTTTCATAAGAGAAAACTATGGAAGTGTATAGATATGCAGGAAAATCTTGATCTTTCACACAATGAACCAAAAGTGTCTCTCTTTGACCGTCCGTAAAGTTGGGAGGCATGAGTAAGGTCGCAGTGTTATTGCATACCATGATTGTTATGTATATTGTCCAATTTTTATGGCGTAAACAAAAAGCAAACATGTGATTGTGACTTTTTAAATTCCACTGTGACAAAGTAGAGCTGCCTTAGATTTCAGTTTAGGCGCACTTACTGCCAGAGGATCTTCCTAATTTAGGCCAAGGTCTGCACCTCACCATAAATTAGGTGCAGCCTCTGGCAGTTAAAGGGATATCAAGACTGGTGCAGCATACAATGGTCCCCATTATTTTAAATTTTACTTACTAGAAAATTGCCTCAATAGTATTCTTCCATCTTTCTGCATAATCATTTTAGAAATATTTCAGATGGGGAGGTTTCTGTCTTATTTGGGGGACACTATATTTGAGGTCTCCACACATATGTGGGTCACATCTACCATTACAGGTAGATTTAAAAGGGTTCTACAGGACTGTAAAGGCCATCAATATTTGATCAGTAGGAGTAGGGGCATAGCCGGAGGTGGGCTTGGGGGCAACTCATGCATATGCTCTTAATGCTGAATGCCGTGGGGGCGCCAACAAGCCACTTTGCCTTGGCCAGAGTATTTAGATATATGCCTAGGCCAGCAAATTGAACCTTTTTCCTGGGTAAAAGAAATTCTAGCTATGGCTCTGGGCAGAGTCTCTTTAAAAACACACTGCACTGTAGAATTTTTATGCTAAAAAAATGGTCCAAAAAATGTTTGCTTTTGGCAGCAAATGCCTGCGGGTGTGTATGTACACATGTGATCCTCCTTCTTCATCTTTCCTGTCCTCTGATCTCAAAAATGGCTGATGCTATTTTGAAGAATTTGCCCCAACTGAATTGACAATTTTTTTTAATTTTATCAGAATTTTTGAAACATTTTAAATGAATTCAATTTGTTTCAAATTAATTCGTTCATCTCTCCTAAAAAAAACAGGTTGTAAACAACTTACTGTAGTGTTCACTACAGGTTTGTATTGTGGAATACTACACACTATGCACTAATAGACTAGCAGACCATGGGAGGGGGCACCGCGGTTTATGCGAATTATATTACATACATAAAGTATAAATATCATATCTGAAGTCATACTAGAAAAATAACCTAATACAGTTCTGAACTGTATTACACTTTTTTCAGGGTCAATAACCATCAATAAATGCAGCAAGCCCGGGAAGTGGGTGGTGTAGAGGACGGTGGGGCTTTGTTAGGTGGGGCTGCCACACCCTCCCCAATCTGAGCTTTGTATGATGTGGAGTATACAGGGAGTGCAGAATTATTAGGCAAGTTATATTTTTGAGGATTAATTTTATTATTGAACAACAACCATGTTCTCAATGAACCCAAAAAACTCATTAATATCAAAGCGGAATATTTTTGGAAGTAGTTTTTAGTTTTAGCTATTTTAGGGGGATATCTGTGTGTGCAGGTGACTATTACTGTGCATAATTATTAGGCAACTTAACAAAAAACAAATATATACCCATTTCAATTATTTATTTTTACCAGTGAAACCAATATAACATCTCAACATTCACAAATATACATTTCTGACATTCAAAAACAAAACAAAAACAAATCAGTGACCAATATAGCCACCTTTCTTTGCAAGGACACTCAAAAGCCTGCCATCCATGGATTCTGTCAGTGTTTTGATCTGTTCACCATCAACATTGCGTGCAGCAGCAACCACAGCCTCCCAGACACTGTTCAGAGAGGTGTACTGTTTTCCCTCCTTGTAAATCTCACATTTGATGATGGACCACAGGTTCTCAATGGGGTTCAGATCAGGTGAACAAGGAGGCCATGTCATTAGATTTTCTTCTTTTATACCCTTTCTTGCCAGCCACGCTGTGGAGTACTTGGACGCGTGTGATGGAGCATTGTCCTGCATGAAAATCATGTTTTTCTTGAAGGATGCAGACTTCTTCCTGTACCACTGCTTGAAGAAGGTGTCTTCCAGAAACTGGCAGTAGGACTGGGAGTTGAGCTTGACTCCATCCTCAACCCAAAAAGGCCCCACAAGCTCATCTTTGATGATACCAGCCCAAACCAGTACTCCACCTCCACCTTGCTGGCGTCTGAGTCGGACTGGAGCTCTCTGCCCTTTACCAATCCAGCCACGGGCCTATCCATCTGGCCCATCAAGACTCACTCTCATTTCATCAGTCCATAAAACCTTAGAAAAATCTGTCTTGAGATATTTCTTGGCCCAGTCTTGACGTTTCAGCTTGTGTGTCTTGTTCAGTGGTGGTCGTCTTTCAGCCTTTCTTACCTTGGCCATGTCTCTGAGTATTGCACACCTTGTGCTTTTGGGCACTCCAGTGATGTTGCAGCTCTGAAATATGGCCAAACTGGTGGCAAGTGGCATCTTGGCAGCTGCACGCTTGACTTTTCTCAGTTCATGGGCAGTTATTTTGCGCCTTGGTTTTTCCACACGCTTCTTGCGACCCTGTTGACTATTTTGAATGAAACGCTTGATTGTTCGATGATCACGCTTCAGAAGCTTTTCAATTTTAAGAGTGCTGCATCCCTCTGCAAGATATCTCACTATTTTTGACTTTTCTGAGCCTGTCAAGTCCTTCTTTTGACCCATTTTGCCAAAGGAAAGGAAGTTACCTAATAATTATGCACACCTGATATAGGGTGTTGATGTCATTAGACCACACCCCTTCTCATTACAGAGATGCACATCACCTAATATGCTTAATTGGTAGTAGGCTTTCGAGCCTATACAGCTTGGAGTAAGACAACATGCATAAAGAGGATGATGTGGTCAAAGTATTTATTTGCCTAATAATTCTGTACAGGGTGTAGTGTGAGACAGTAGTGAGTAGTGCATATGACAGAGCCAAGTAGAAGCAACCCTGGTAAGCACCAGTCAGCTTGAGAGACAAAGCCATAATCCAGCCTCTGAGGAAGCAAATGAGAATCATTTTGGAGTGTATCAGTCTTTGTGAGGAGGGGCATGCTAAACAGAGTGTGGTGATAACCTGCATAAAGCTTTTTGACTCCATAGCACATCTGTCTGGAGAATAAGGAGCCAAAGCACCCAGGCATATTTTGGAGACAGACTGGCTATCTGGTAGGAAAATGATACCCCGCAGTTGCATATTAGTAGTTGTGCATTTTGAGAACAGTAAAGAGATTGAGATATAGAGATACGTATTGCACCCCTGTAGCTGAACATAAAGAGAGGAAGATTGACTCAGAGAGGAAACAACTAGGCCCCTCGACCACATTTGCAGCCTCTAGAACTGTGGAAACTGCACCTCTGTAACATTTGCTGGTCCATGCATGATAGAGACTGCTGTATGTGCCTGCTGTATTTGTATCTTATTGGCAGTAAAGAACTGCTGTGGTTTGCAAAATCGGCCTCATCATTGCATGCACCACCTGCATTGCCAAAGTATTGCACTGCTTTGCACATCAACCAACATCAAGGGTACACCAAAGCACCAACAGGCAGGTGACCACAAAAACCAGGGGGGCTTGTGCCCCTCCTTTTACTGTGCACCGGCCCAGGGAAAGCTAGAGAAGGATTGCCACTGTGAGCACTACTTCCTCCATCAGTGGCACTACCACCACTCCTGTCCTGTGCCCTACTCTCTTCCCAGGCTCGCTGCATATATTCACCTTTAGTTGAAAATTGCTGTGGAATAATCCCTACTAAAAGCTGCTCCCTGGTGTTCCTTTTTTTGCTCCGGGGCTGATCTTTCAGTGGACTGGTCAAAACGGTGACGTGTATCCAAGCGGCACGTCACTGCTGGGTCACACGCTGCTTGGGGACATGTTAACACTGAGGATAGTCATTGGCTGCAGTGGCGCATGTGAACCCAAATGTGCATAAGTTGACAGGACTGGGAGATCAGTGAAGAGAGCTTGGGAGAGTGGCAAGGAGCAGGTGAGTATGTATTTTTCGACAGGTACAGCTGGCTGGTGCGCAAAATAAAAAAGAAAGACTGTATCCATACGGTCGCCTATTTAAAAGAAAATGTAAAACAAAAATCAAAACTCTTCTTATGGCTGGGACAACATTGTTAGTTCTGTCCTATGCACCAAATACACAGTTTTTATCATTTTCATACATTAGTACATCCTGTTATAATGAAGTTCAGGAGGACAGATCTTCAGATTATTGGCTATTATTATTTATTACTAAAGCGCCATTCATTCCATGGCTCTGTACATATGAAGAGGGATATACATACATAATACAAAACAAATGCACTAAGCATGAACAAGACGAATTACAACCTGGTACAGAAGGAGAGAGGACCCTGTCCACGAGGGCTTACAATCTACCAGGGAGTGTCCTTTTGTGTTATTCAAGTAGATCTACAGTGGTGCTTGAAAGTTTGTGAAAGCTTCAGGATTTTCCATATTTCTGCATAAATTTGACCTAAAACTACATCAGATTTTCACACAAGTTCTACTAGTAGATTGTATACAAATGGAGGAAATGCAAGACCATTATTACCCTCCCCTGAAGTGGGATCATGGCAACAGCAACGTATGTAATAGTCCACAGCGACACAAAGGAACCCAATGTAACCCTTAATGATCTAAAGGCTTTTCTCACAGGAGCTAATGTTAATATTTATGAGTCCACCATCAGGAAGACAATGAACAACAAAGGTGAGCATGTCAAAGCTGCCGCTCTCCACAAAGAACGATGATATCTGTCTGCAGTTTTCTAAAGATCACCAAAGCCATCAGGCTATTGAAACAATGTTTTGTGGAGGATGAGACCAGAACTTTTTTTATTTAAATGAGAAATGTTATGTTTGGAGAAAAGAACATTGCATTCTAGCATAAAAACCTCATCCCATCTGTGGTGGGATGGTGGTGGTATTATGGTCTGGGTCTGTTTTGCTGCATCTGGACCAGGGCGGCCATCATTGATGGAACAATGAATTTTGAATTATACCAGCAAATTCTAAAGAAAAATGTCTCAGGACCCTAAGCACACAAGTCATTCCACCAAAGAATGGTTAAAGAAGAATAAATTTAAAGTTTTGAAATGGCCAAGTCAAAGTCCTGATCTTAATCCTATCGAAATGCTGCGGGAGAAAACCCACAAACAATTTATAGCTGTTTTGTACTGAGGAATGGGCTAGAATTCTTCCAAGGTAATGTGCAGGACTAATCACCAATTACCAGATACGTTTTGTCGCAGTTATTGCTGCGCAAAGGGGTCACACCAGATACTGAAAGAAAAGGGACATGTGATATTGGATCATTGTCCTCAAGAAATAAATGACCAAGATTGAAAATCTGGTGTAGTTTTAGGTCAAGTTTATGTAGCAATATAGAAATTTCTGAAAGGTTCACAAACGTTCAAACACCACTGTACATCTTGGCGTCATTTTTTCCCACCTTCCTTCTAGATTCTGTGTGTATTGTATCGATATAGATCCAGAGCAAAGTGACAGAAATTTGCATTGGTTTAGTATTGCAGTCAAATCCTGGAGAGTCTCATTCATCAGCTACAGTGCAGCACTGCTAGGAGGGAGGAGGTTAAAAATGTTGAGGTCCGTCGCCTGAGTCATGTTTCCCAAAGAATTTCAGGCAGCTCTCAAACTGTGAGGAGAAGATTGTCACTTCATCTCCCCCCTCTTACTCTCCCCTTTCTTTTACTCTTTCCTCATCCCTTCTCTCTCACCATTTCACCCATTGCCATAAATGTTATCAAGCAGCTTTTATAGACGGAAACATTCGGCAGTTCACATGCTTCATATTTATGAAGGCTCATCACCTAGATGCCTAAAAATACCTCTCATCCCGGTGATGAGAGAGTTCTTACAGTACAATAAACAGGATTGTAAGGTTATAGCCGCCATTCAAATATGAAGCACTCTAGCCCCATGGCATTTGAATTTCATAAAGTAATTGTAGGCGCGACCCTGGAGAGGATTGAAACATTGTACGGACATGGATGAATAAAATACCACTATTTTTCATCTAAGTACCTGGAGTGCCACGGAATATAAAGAATTAGCTTGAAGTAAAACATTGGGCACCCTGCATGGTTAGTACCTGGTAACACCCCCTTTGACAAGTGTCACATCTTGTATATGGTTTTTGTAGCCAGCCAAGAGTCTTTTAATTCTCGTTTGAGGGATTCATCCATTCTTTCTTGCAAAAGTGTTTCCAGTTCTGCGAGATTCCTGGGCCATCTTGCATGCACTGCTCTTTTGAGGTCTATCCACAGGTTTTCAATGATGTTCACATAAGGGAACTGTGAGGGCCATGGTAAAACTTTCAGCTTGTGCCTTTTCAGGTAGTCTATTATGGATTTTGGGGTGCGTTTAGGATCATTATCCATTTGTAGAAGCCATCCCCTTTTCAGCTTTTCAACAGTTGGTGTTATGTTTGCTTTCAAAATTTGCTGGAATTTCACTGAATCCATTCTTCCCTCTACCTGTGAAATGTTCCCTGTGTTATTGGCTGCACATAACCCCAAAGCATGATTGATCCACCCCCATGCTTAATAGTTGGAGAGGTGTCCTTTTTTTTCCCTCCAAACATACCTTTGCTCATTGTGGCCAAATAGTTCTATTTTCACCTCATCGTTCCACAGGACTTGTTTCCAAAATGCATCAGACTTGTTTAGATTTATTTATTCTTTACACTTACATAGTTCTACTATATTCCGCAGCGCTTTACAGACATTAGCATCAAGCTGTCCCCAATGGGGCTCACAATCTAACTTATTAGATGTTCTTTTGCAAACTTCCAACGCTGAATTTTGTGGTGGGCACGCAGGAGAGGTTTTCTTTTGATGAATCTTCCATGAAGGCCATATTTGTGCAAGTGTAAAGTTGTGCCTTCCTTGTAGTTCTACAAGCTGCTGTCTCAGAAATTTTTCTTGGTCTTCCAGACCTTCTCTTGACCTCTACTGTTCCTGTTAACTGCCATTTCTTAATTACATTTCAAACTGAGGAAACAGCAACCTGAAAATGCTTCGCTATCTTATTATAGCCTTCTCCTGCTTTGTGGACCTCAACCATTTTCAGATTGTTAGGCAGCTGATTATAGAACCCAGGGCTGCTGTTTTTTTGGGACAAGGTTGGAGTCGTCTAGGCATTTATAAAGCTTTGAAATTTGCATCACCTGGCCTAAACTAATGATGATTGTGAACAAGCCTTAAAGAGGACCTGTCACCGCTCCTGACATGCCTGTTTTAATAGCTTCGTGCATTCCCCATGTAATAACAATTCTGGAGCATCTATTCTTATGTCTTTATGTTGTGCCGTTCCTTTATTTCACCTAGAAGTTATGAATGAATTACTATTAGCCTTTAGTAAGGGTACAGAGGGGTGGTAACCAGTTGGGGGGTGTCCCTGCACTGACTCACTCTATCCAATCAATGCTGCCATTTTCAGACTGTGCAGGGACACCCCCCCAACTTGTTACCACCCCTCTGTACCCTTACTTTTGCAAGGTAGTCCTTCCCTTTCTTTCACTCTAAAATTGTATAAAAAAATAATACACTGATATTGCGTAAAATGCTGAAAAGTGTTTCATCTTCAACTTGCTTAACTAAATTTTACTAGTAATTTTACTAGTAACTAATTTTAACCAGGATGCGAGTGTAAAGAGGAGATTGGGGGCACTCGGCTATCTGGCGCCAAATGGACACAAAGCTTACTCTCTCTCTCAGGACACTGCCGCCGCGCTCTGAGTAGTACTCAGCAGCGTCCTGAGAGAGAGAGTAAGCTTTGTGCCCATTTGGCGCCAGATAGCCGAGTGCCCCCAATCTCCTCTTTACCCTCGCATCTTCATTATATCCGACAAGGGGTAGCCGGCGGGTGAGCACCAAATCATTGCTATCTCGACTGGTTGAGCCACTATAACCCAAACCAATATCTCCAACTAATTTTAACCAGGAGTGCCCAAACTTTTGCATGCCACTGTATATATCAAAGTAGTGTTCATACTGTATTATTATATTATTAGTACATCCACACAGTAAATATCTTTTCCATTTTGATAGCCTGGCCACTATGTCCAAAGGTAGGTTATGTTTACTTGTTATGCCGATTACACTCATTGACAATAGAAAACCTAATGCACCCAGATTAAAATGTTAGATTGCTGCAAAACTTGGTTGCAGTTTTGTCTCAGGCAGATATGTAAAGGATTACAGGTGTGGTCTGACGACTAGACGCTGGGTCTTACCACAAGAGGTTGTAAAAGTGCTTCCTCATGGCCCTATAAAAAGTCTCTCAGAGGCTCCTTTTGGGAAGTGTGCTTTTTGGTGAGAGTTTGTCAGCTACTAGACATGCCTCTACAATGCACTCAAAGACATTTTGGCTGGCAGAAGAAGCAGGAGGAGCAAGGGTGCACAGAGTGACTTTGGCCCAGCCCTCTATTCTCTTAAAGGGCATCTGTCAAAAGATTTGTACCTATGACACTGGCTGACCTGTTACATGTGCACTTGGCCGCTGAAGGCATCTGTGTTGGTCCCATTATACATTGGGGGAGATTTATCAAAACTGCTGTAAAGGAAAATTGACTTAGTTGCACATAGCAACCAATTACATTCCACCTTTCACTTTTCGGAGCTGCTTTGGAAAATGAAAGGTGGAATTTGATTGGCTGCTATGGGCAAATAAGCCAGTTCTCTTTTACACCAGTTTTGATAAATCTCCCCCATTGGCCCCTTTCAGACGAACAAGTTCCACACTGGGGACTCTCAGCGCAAGTATGAGACAGCTCCCGTCCTGACTGACATAATGCTGTCAGTGTTATACAATACATTCTAGACCTCTAAGGGTTACATAGCATTATAAATCAATATAATGGTATGCAACCCCGGCAGTGCTGGGAGCTGCTGCATACGCACGCTTCGAGTCTGGAGTGTGGAACTCACTCGTCTAAAAGGAGCCATTATATGCAAATGAGCCTCTAGGAGCAACGAGGGAGGTTGCCGTTACACCTAGAAGCTCTGCTCTCTCTGCAACTGCCACACCCTCAGCAATGCAGGCACATATGAACATGGGACCAACACAGATGCCATCAGCTGCCAAGTGCACATGTAACAGGTCAGCCAGTTTCATAGGTAATAATCTGCTGACAGATGCCCTTTACTGCTCATTTGCATATCGATAAAAAAAATTTTTCTAGATTAAAGCAACAGATCGATAAGTGAAAGGTATAATTACATTAGGCTGAGCTAGCACTACATGGCATTGCACCCCCGTATAACAGTGAATTTCCTGGTGACAGACTCCCTTCAAGAACATCAAATAGAAGGCCAAAGAACCATAGAATGCATTTTACAGTATTTTCTAAGAATCTTGCTGAATGTACTAGGTGTTGATACTACTTTGTACCAGACCACACACTGCAGGCAGGGAGACCGGTCCGGTAGGAGAGCTATCATTTTCTCAGTTTAATTAGATCCATGAGATCTTCCGGCTTATTGTGCACTGAGAAGTATGCAAAGGAAAAGAGTTAATTGCAATAACTTGGAAAATTCTCAAGCTGATCATTCTCTAAGAGTGTTTTTGAATAAATTAAATTTACTGCTAATGAAATCCACAGGCCAACAAAATTAATGTTTTGTTACCATGGAAACCACCACAAAATATGAAACTGCTATCCATGTGGGTCCTGGAGCAATATGGATTGAATGCTATAGACCTTTGTACTGCGGATCTTAAAAAGCCCCACTGGTGTGCATGAATTTTACTAGTTACATTAACCTGTTAGGGAAATATGGCATACCGGTACGGCATGATGTCCCGGTACTTAAGGACACATGACATACCAGTACGTCATGTGTAGTTTCGATCACCACCGTGCGGTGATTGATTTCAGCAGGCATCGGGTTCCAATCAGCAGGCACCATGGAACAATGCCCACGGGGGTCCTGTGAAACCCGTGTCGTCGATCGCAGCAAACCGCAGGTCAATTCAGACCTGCGGTTTGCTGCGTTTCCGGGTTATTCGGGTCTCTGATGACCCGATAACCCGGAAAGGACGGTGATCGGTGGTGTGATAATACACCACCAATCACCGTCCTGCGATCCTGAGAGATCGCATCTGATTGGCTGGCAGGGAGGGCAGAGCGGCAAATTTGAATTGCCGGAGCTCCTCTCCCCGCTCATAAAAGAGTTCTTGTGCCATTTTTTTTTTCTAAAGCACTTTTAGCACCTTGATCGGGTGTCTGAGGTCCACAGCACTTAGCTGTGTGACCCTAGACCCCCCCCCCCCCCACCCAGGGGCGCTGCAGCTTGCCCCCACACACTTTTTTGGGGGGGAGAAAGTTTTTTTTTGCATGCGCTGACTGTGGCCGGCACTCTTTGCGTCCGGCCACTGTTAGCGCATCGTCCACCCCACCCCACAGCGCATTTGTGACTTTCTTTTTTAGAATTTTTTTTTAGTTTTTCTTTATTTTTTTTAGCTGTAGGGCAAAGTTCGCGATCACCCCACCTTCCTGTTGTCATCTGCGTCCTCATCATCTAGCGATGATGATGAGCCCCCAAGGCGGCAGAGACACCGCCAGGCGGATCAAGGGTACCTCGTGGCCCACACTAGTACGAGCAGCTCTGGGGCTCGTACTAGTTTTCCGGCCCACCAGATCAGTCCACCTGAGTCCCCTGGCGGTGAACTTGTCTGGTGTACCAAAGAGAATTTTGAGCCTGCGATTCCTGATTTTGTTGGTCAACCAGGAATCCAGATTTCCACAGTGGGCTTCACTGAATATGACTACTTTAGTCTTTTTTTTAGTGACCACTTTGTAAATCTGATGGTGGAGCAAACGAACCTTTATGCCCAACAGTTTGTTGCTCAACACCCGGGCTCCCTTTTGGCTAGGGCCGGTGGCTGGACTCCGGTTAGTACAGCCGAAATGAGGACGTTTTGGGGCCTCGTGCTGCACATGGACCTAGTCAAAAAACCCAGTGTGAGGCAGTACTGGAGTGGGGATGTCCTCTACCAGACCCCACTCTACAGTATGACCATGACACGTACCCGGTTTGAGGCCATCCAGAAATGCCTGCATTATGCAGATAATGCAGCATGTCTCCTCCCTCTCCCCCCCCCCCCCCCCCCCCCCCAAGGTGATCATGCCTATAACCACCTGTACAAAATCAGGCCGGTCATCGATCACTTTGGGGCCAAATTTGTGGAGACCTATGTAGCTGGAAGGGAGGTCGCGGTTATGTTCCCTCTAAGCGGGCAAGGTATTTTTGTGAGAGTACCTCAGGGTACACTTACAAGTTTTGTGTGTACGAGGGGCGAGATTCCCATATTCAACCCCCAGAATGTCCCCCCACTCTTGGTGTTAGCGGGAATGTCCTTGTACTGTCCACAATTCACAGTAACGGCATCACCCCTGCACAAGGTACCGCAACAACGCTCCTCAAGCCCGATTGTATCGTCGACTACAATCGGTATATGGGAGGAGTTGATCTCTCTGATCAAGTCCTCAAGCCATATAACGCCATGCGCAAAACCCAGGCATGGTACAAAAAAAGTTGTGGTCTACTTGGTGCAGGTTGCCTTGTACAACGCTTTTGTACTGCCCCAGAGCGCTGGCAACACAGGGAAATTCCTTCAGTTCTATGAGGCAGTCCTCAAGGCCCTGATCTTTTCTGACCAGGAAAGAGCAGGCGGGAGTACCTCGGGAACTGGAGGTGCCCGGATCGTCCCTGGCCAACACTTTCCATACTGGAAAGAAGCGGCGGACCCAAAAAAGGTGCAGAGTGTGTCACAGGAGGGGGATACAAAAGGACACCACCACTCAGTGTGACACGAGCCCCGATCATCCGGGCCGCTGCATTATTGGTTGCTTCAGGGAGTACCACACTTCCATGGAGTACTACATTTATAATCCTCTTCCCCAATTTAGCCACTATCGAAAAAAAAAAATATGGTTCTCAGACTTGAGACACCAAAAAGTTTTTTTTCCCAAAAATGATATTTAGTAAAACTAAAATAAATAAAAAAGTAGACATATTAGGTATCGCCGCGTCCGTAAGAATCTCCTCTATAAAAATACCCCATGACCTAACCCCCCCCCCCAGATTAACACGGTCCAAAAAAAATAAATATTTAAAACGGTGCCAAAACTGCTATTTTTGGCACATTTTCCATTTTAAACAATTTTTTCCGGTAACAAAGCAGGGGGTAACAGCCAAACAAAACTTAATATTTATTACCCTAATTCTGCAGTTTACAGAAACACTACATATGTGGTCGTAAACGGCTGTATGACCAAACGGCAGGGCACAAAAGGAAAGGACCGACATATGGTTTCTGGAAGGCAGATTTTGATGACTTTTTTTTTACACCATGTCCCATTTGAAGAACTTCTGATGTACCCGTAGAGTAGAAACTCCATAAAAGTGAACCCATCTAAGAAACTACACCCCTCAAGGTATGCAAAACTGATTTTATAAACTTTATTAACCCTTTAGGTGTTCCTCAACAGTTTATGGCAAATGGAGATGACATTTAGAATTTCTATTTTTGGTAACCTTACCTCACAAAAATGTAATATAGAGCAACTTAAAATCATATGTACCCTTAAAATAGTCCCAACAAAACCACCACCTTATCCCGTAGTTTCCAAAATGGGGTCACTTTTAGGGAGTTTCTACTCTAGGGGTGCTTCAAATGGGACATGGTGTAAATAAATCAGTCCATCAAAATCCGCCTTCTAAAAACCACACGGCGCTCCTTTCCCTCTACGCCCTGCCGTGTGGCTGTACAGTAGTGTACGACCACATATGGGGCGTTTCTGTAAACCGCAGAGTCAGGGCAATAAATATAGAGTTTTGCTTGGCTGTTAACCCTTGCTTTGTTAGTGGAAAAAATGGAAAATTTTGCAAAAGATAGAAATTCTGAAATTTCATCTTCATTTGCCAATAACTCTTGTGGAGCACCTAAAGGGTTAATGATTTTTGTAAAATCAGTTTTGAATACCTTGAGGGGTGTAGTTTCTAGAATGGGGTAATTTTTGGGTGGTTTCTATTATGTAAGCCTCACAAAGTGACTTCAGACCTGAACTGGTCCCTAAAAATTGGGTACATTTGGTATTTATTTTTTATAAAATAAAAAAAAATTTTTACTTCATTTTACCAGTGTCACGAAGTACAATATGTGACAAAAAAAAACAACTAATCTCAGAAAGGCCTGGATAAGTAAAAGCGTTTTAAAGTTATCACCACATAAAGTGACACTGGTCAGATTTGCAAAAAATGGCCTGGTCCTTAAGGTGAAATATGGCTGTGTCCTTAAGGGGTTAAAGTGTGGGATGGCCTTTACTTATAGCGGCCCCCTTCCCGTGTGAACTCAGCCTTAGGCTACGTTTACATATACGGTATGGACTCTGGTGTTTCACCGGAACAGAGTACCAGAGTTTACCCTATCCGGCATAGCCAGATCCCCATTGACTAAAATGGGATCCGATCGCTTTCCGGCTTAAAAGTCTGTAGGACTTTCTGTCCAGCCGAAAGCAGACATTTATGCCAGGAAACGGATGGATCACCGTCTGTTCCCATTATAATCAATAGGAATCCAATGGTATGGGGCCATGTCCGGTAGTGCTGGATACGGTAAACTCCTGAACAGAGCACCAGAGTTTAAGGCTACGTTCACATAAGCGGCATAAAGGGGTTCTGCTTTGTTTAAACTGAAGATCTATCCTCTGGATAGATCATCAGCATCTGATCGGCAGGGGTCCCGGGTGTCAGACCCCCGCCGATCAGAAGCTGATGATCTATCCAGAGGATAGATCAGTTTAAACAAAGTGCAGAACCCCTTTAACTGGGGAACAAAGAGAACCGTCTGTGCCCTCATCTTTTTAGCTGCCGATCCATCGATTCCCGGACTCCTCTGCTGCCATCCAAGATGTCTGCACTGCATCTCAGTCTCATCTGATGCATACTGTGCATTTAGTAGTCCAAGATGGATTGGCCAGCACTGGTTGTGTGGACAGTCCTGGCCAATCTAGAAGTGTCTTGGGCTACCAAATGCACAGTATGTATCCGGTGATTTGAGAACCGGTACGGCCATCTTGGATGGCAGAAGAAAAGCCAAGGAACTGACGGATCTGCACCTAAAAGGAGGTGACCAGGAAAATGCTTGGTTTGTTCCCATTACAAATATATATTTTTTTTTAACTTAAACCAGAGGATCGCCTTCAGTTATAATCATCTATTGGGTAAAATACATTTCAGATAAAATGCAGATTGTTCCCATATTGAGCAAGAGCACTGGAAACTTTTTTAGCGTACGTTCACATAGGGCTCATATACTGCAGGGGAAAATCCACACTGTACAAGGGTAGGGTCACAATTTTTATTTTATTTTTTTTAGAGGTTTTGAGGCAGATTTTCCTACAGGTTTTTCAGCCAAAGTGTACATCTTTATTTTATATTTCAGATTCCTTTTTAATCCACTTCTGGCTTTGGCTGAAAAACCTGCAGTGGGTCCGTGGTCCACATTTTGCAGCCAAGTATAAGACATGTTCTATCTTTTTGGGGAGCAAACATACAGATGCAGAAAGCACACGGATCATCCGTGTGCTTTCCGCGTCTGTTCCACAAAAAGAAAATATATGTCTGCAAAATGGAAACCACAGACCCATTGAAGTGAAAGGGTCTGGAAAAAAATTAAATAAGATGCAGAACGCACACGGACTGCCTCCGTATTTTGCTGACCGCAAAACTGATATGGTCATTTGCATGAATCCTAAAGCTGTTTCTAACAGGTGCACAATGTAATATTGCAAAGAAAAGTTTGGACACTTATTAAATATAAAACAGGAAATGTATGGCTACCTCTACCTTTAAACTGAATCAAACAGATGAGATAATGTTTGGACAAAGTCTTTAATTTTCTAAACCGGTTTGCGTGGTCATCTGTTGACAGATCAATTACGGACCTATCCAATTGTCAAACTTGTCCAATTTAAACATCCACAGGATGGTCAGACTACTAATGTATCCTGTACTCCAGTGGTTGTATGATAAAATAGGACAACACACATCCAGTGCACTCAACTTCCCCTACATAATACATGTGAGGAAACCCTAACAGGTGAACAGGACAAGTGCATGTAGTCACCTAGATCAAGGTCAACGAGCACTAATCCTAAAATCCTCTGTATGCCAAATGCATTCCGATTTTTGGAGGTTCTTAGTAGGAAACTTGGGGCAAATCTTTTTTCTGGACTTCCTGTGAGTATCTGCATTGTGGAATATTACGTCTCGTCTCCCCCCCTCAAATGGATCATAACAGATCAATTTAAAGAAACAGGCATTCAGTAAGATTCTCCCTTACTTCCCTCCAGTGGATCCAAAATCTGTACTGAATAGGATGGACACACAGATGCACTGCACTTTCTTGCACCATTTCGCAAGAAAGTTTAGTCAGTTTTGCATTCAGTTCAGTTTTTTCCACGCGGTGCAATGTGTTTTGATGTGCGTGATAAAAAAACCCTGAAGGTTTACAAACAACATCTCCTAGCAACCATCAGTGACAAATGCATTGCATCCGCACTGGTTTGCGGATGCAATGCGTTTTTTCACTGAAGCCCCATTCACTTCTATGGGGCTGCGTGTAAAACACAGAATATAGAACATGCTACGTTTTTCATGCAACGCAGAACTGATGCGTGAAAAACAAAACAAAAAAAAAACACCCGCTCATGTACACAGACCCACTGGAATGAATGGGTCATGATTCAGTGCGGGTGCTATGCGTTCACTTCACGCATCGCACCCGCGTGGGAAACTCGCTCGTGTCTAAGAGGCCTAAAGGACATTTAAGTGTAACAATCATCCTACTGCATGGTAACAAGCTATTGTTAATATGATCATTCTTCCGCATGTCAGCAGCACTTACCTTATTTTCTGAGATTTTTATACTAGATAGGTCACCAGTATCTGATCGTGGGGATCTGACACCTGGGATCCACGTCAATCAGCTGTTTGAGAAGGCACTTGCAGTAGCACAGCGGCCTTCTCACAGCTTAGCCCGGTGACGTCGCGTGGCCTAGGCGCAGCTCAGCCCCATTGAAGCGAATGGGGCTGCGATAACAAGCACTTCCGCTATATAATGTATGGCTCTGCGCTTGGTGAGCTAAGAGAAGGCCAAGGTGCTACTGCGAGCACAGGTGATCGGCGGGGGTCATGGGTGTCAGAAAACCCAACGATCACATTCTGATGACCTATCCAGAGGACAGGTCATCAGTATAAAAGTCTCGGAACACCCCTTTAATAATTCATTCTCAGCTGCTTGCCTATTGTTCGTGGCCACACGGTTTTGTATTTTTACTGGCAAAACTGCACGGCCATTAACAATAGTGAATTTTTAAGGAAAATAGCAGCAGTTTGCTGGTGGGGTGCGCACAGCTATGCAATGCAGCTGCAATTAGACTGTCCACACCTGGTCTGTCACATAAGCAGATTATTATCCACTGAAAGCAAACAAAGAAGGTTCCCACTGAATGACAGCAAGCAAAGCTTTTAGTATTGATGGCCTATCCTCAGGTTAGATCATCAACATCAGAACAGCCGGGGTCCGACACCACCACTGATCAGCTGTATGACGAGAAGGCACGCGTCCTGCGCATGTGCCGTCTCCTGTCTGTCTTACTGCTCACTGTCGACATATCAGCAGCAAGCAGGGAGAGAAACAGGAGAAGGCACTACTTACTCTTCATTACACTGCCCGCCGTCTCGGAAAAAAACGCAGTGTAATGATAAGTACTCGCTCCATTCACCTGAATGGAGCGAATACTTGTAAATACACTACGCCGCTGCTCCACAGGAGACGACGCGCAGTGTAATGAACAGGAAGCGACAATTCGCATGGAGCGCTGCCTCCTCCTCGACCAGCTGCCCGGCAGGGGTGCTGGGTGTCGGACACCTGAAGATCAGATATCGATGACCTATCCTACCCCTGCACCCTTTAACTCTTGTGAGAAATTGATTACAAAAAGTATACTTGAAAATGGTACAACTTTTCATAATACAAAGCATAGCCTTTTTCTTTAATTGAAACCCTATTAACCCCTTTAAATTGCCTCTGGCCACCCATGAAGTGAACCGTTAAGATAAATTTCACGTGCGTTTTCACTACACTGGTTTTCGTCTATTGATTCTGTGCTGGAAGAACTGTAAAAGCCAAAGTGCATTTTATTTGTACTTAGGTTCATATACACATTGCACCATACATAAATAATGACATTGTAAAAATGACTCCGTATTTACAAGTATAATATATATTTTCCATATAATATATAAACATTTTATATTAAATCTAGGGCACGGTATTTGGGAGAGTCCTTTTTTTTGTGAGAAGTGTGTGTAGTAGTGTGGATGCCTCCTTCAAAAGGAAATTAACTATTTTAATACCAAGGACCTGCAGTACATTGCAAAGTTAAAAAAAAAAAAAAAAAAAAAAAGGCAGTCCAGGTCCTTGTGGCAAGAAGAGGTTCATTCTTATGGCACCGGAAAGGTTAATGTGACATGACGCAGATCCACAGAGGTGTCATCTTGTAACCATGTGCATAGTTGTGCGGCATCAGGGTGTTCACAGCCGTGTTCTTCAAACATGCAGGATAACATGGCAGCTACAGCCAAGAGCATGAGGAAACGGGGCTAAATCAAGGTTAAATCCCAAAGAAGGAAATGGCTCCTCAGTTCCATCGTGTATTGATGTTGGAAAGCCCATCTTCTGGCAATGAGGCATGATGTGCATTATTAACACGCGTGTAGATTATAAACCAGGTAATGCATGCCTCTATGACAGAAGAGGGGTTAACCAGGGGCCTTACTAACTAATCGGTCAGCTGGAAGTGGTCTGTATCCTTCGATGTTAATACATCAACTGAATGGAGAAGAAACAAAAAATGGCAAAAAACCAGTGGACTGGCTGCTACCGTCCTAACAACACCTCCAGCCAGCAGGGGCAGGAGGTGATCATCTGGCGAGAGTAGCATGGTCCCCAGCCCTTAGCAAAACTGATGCGTATACTGTTAGGGTCATACGGTCCATCTGCATATTCCGGGGGCGCGGGGAGATGCTGTAGGATGCACGACTTCTTATAGTCAAACACTTTGAGGGAATAGCCGGGCATCACCTTGCGTACAACAAGGGACCGGCAGCTGGGTGAATCAAGCGTTGGAGAGTTTACAAAAATAGGGTGGTCGCTGCGATTATAGGTCCACACCCCATCCGGCTCCTTGCTTAGCACAATACCCAGTCCGATCTTCCCTCGTGTCCTGGACGCAGCCTCACTCCGATTCTCCAGATTCAACTGGCCCAGGCAGAAGCCGCTCCCTTGAGGTAGATCATAGAAGATGCTGACTGAAGGCTGACGCACAGCATAGAGGCGGCCCACGCGTGTCCGGTGCTCCCAGTACGCCACGCTGCACCAATGGCCCTGCTTACTGGAGTCGAAAGACAGACTGGTGTCTACTGTAGAGAGAAAAGAAAAATAAATACTGAAGTTAATAAACGTTATAACAATGTACCTGAAAGATAAATTGATTACAAAAAGTTGATAAAGGGCTAAAAACATCAAGCATCACTTTACTGCGTGTATTCTCAGTCCAGCATATAATAGGACTCAGACCTTCATTCCAAATTCTACTGGATGTCATAGGAAACTGTTGGTAAGCTTATCTTCAGTAATAGTCATAAGGCCCTGTTCACACAGTCTTTTGAGGCCAAAATTTAGGTGGCAGCTGCTCAGAGTTCTCCTTCCACTGTTTTTAATGGTAGACCCCACTGCAGTTTGCATGGCTGGCAGTGTCCGTTCATGGATTAGCTCCATTCAGAAACGACGACGGCTTCGATCAAGGAATATGTGGCAGATTTTGTGTGAATGGGGCCTTAGGGTATGTTCATAGAAGTGATGCTGCAGTGTATTCACCAGGTTCTGTGTTTTATTTGTGTTTCTCTTTATTATTATTTGTAACCTTCTTAAGGGCTCATTCAGACGGCCGTATGAACGAGTCCGCATCTGTTCTGCCAGGTGCGGACCCATTCATTTTAATGGGGCAGCAAAAGATGCAGACAGCACGCAATGGTTCCGTTGCGTGGAAAAGAGAGCTTGTCCGCAATTGCGAACAAGAATAAGCATTTTCTATTATGGTTGTGGCCATGTGCGGTCCGCAAATTGCAGAACGCACACGTCCAGTATCCGTGTTTTGTGGATCTGCAAAGCACTACGGCCATCTGAATGGGCCTTAAGGCCTCTTTCACACGAGCGTGACGGATTAGATCCGGATGCGTTCAGTAAAACTCGCACCATTTTGCAAGCAAGTTCAGTCAGTTTTGTCTGCAATTGCGTTCAGTTTTTGCCGCGCGAGTGCAATGCGTTTTGATGCGTTTTTCACACGCGCGATAAAAAAAACGGAAGGTTTACAAACAACATCTCTTAGCAACCGCCAGTGAAAAACGCATTGTGTACGCACCTGAAGACCCATTCACTTCTATGAAGCCAGAATATAGAACATGCTGCATTTTGCACGCAACGCAGAACTGATGCGTGAAAAAAAAAAAAAATATTAAAAAAAATCTCATGTACACAGACCAATTGAAATGAATGGGTCAGGATTCAGTGCGGGTGCTATGCGTTCTCGTCACGCATTGCACCCTTTGCAGAAAACTCGTTCATGTGAAAGGGGCCCAAGATTGAAAAAATAAAAGAAGAAATTCTGCCAAAACAACAAGGGGTAGAATTATCAAAACTGATGTAAAGGAAAACTGGCTTAGTTGCCCATAGCAACCACTGAATTTCCACCTTTCATTTTTCCAAGCTTCTTTGGAAAATGAAAGGTGGAATCCGATTGGTTGCTATGGGCAACTAAGCCAGTTTTCATTTACACCAGTTTGATAAATCTTCCCCCAAAAGTGTGACATGCCAATACAGTGGAGCTGAGCTGCTGAAACTCTGATTACCAAGTGGTATCTGGTATAAAGACTCCACTTGCCAAATAGTACATCACCAAAGCAGCCTCTGATTTCAGCTCTGGAGGTTGCAGAATTAAAGGGATTCTCCAGGATTTATCAACTAGGAAAGGTCATCAATATCAGACTGGTGGAGCTCCCACACCCTGTGCATCCGGTGAGCAGCTGGTCGGGAGTAAATATGGCGCAGGACCTACCACTGTGTAGTGGATGGAGCTGGTTACGGCAGGACCACTCCCAGTCAGCAGTGCTGCAGTAACCAACTCCCTCCACTACACAATGAATGAAGCGGTGTAATACCAGCACCACTCAGGAACAGGGATGAGCGAACCAGTGTTTTCCAGTTCGGCTTACAAGGTTCGGATTATTTAAGAATTCTGTTATGGATTCCACTACCACGGACCATAAATTATGGTCCGTGGTAGTGGAATCCATAACGGAATTCTTAGATAACCCGAACCTTGTACGCCGAACTTGAAAAAAATTACAAGTTCGCTCAACACTACTCAGGAACAACTGATTGCCGGGGTGCGGGGTGCCAGACACTGGCTGATCTGATAATTCTGAGTTCTCTTAGGGATAGGTCATCAGTTGTTAAATCCTGGAGAACCCCTCTAAGGGCTCGTTCACACAAACGTGCCATGTTTTGCGGTGCGCAAAACACGGATGCCGCCCGTGTGCCTTCCACAATTTGCGGAACGGGCGGCCCATTAGAGAATAGCCTATTCTTGTCCACAAAACGGACAAGAATAGGACATGATCTATAATTTTTCCGGGGCCATGGAACGGAGCAACAGATGCGGAAAAAAACACAGATGCAATACGGATGTCACACAGACTTCATCCGTGTTTTTTGAGGGTCTGTTTTGCCGTGTTTTTTACTGCTTACACATTTGCTGTCTATTGTCGTTACACTACATACAATCTATGACTGATACATAGCATTTTACTTCTGCATTTCTTTAAGAATATAGATCTTGGCCCGTCTGTCCATGCTAGGGCAGGCTTATCTTGTAAGCCAGATGAAAATAATTTTGCAAAAAAGGAAAAAAAAAAAACTTTGTGAGATTAAAATGTGCGCTGTGCCCCTTTAAGAAGGTGCAAATCCCTTTCTGCAGGAGCAGCTTGCTGGTTTTCAATTAACTGAAGTGATAAGCTGAGTGAGGGAGGGAAGAGGAAGGAGATAAGACCTGAGCGAAATGTTCAGGAGAAGGATACCAGAGCCTGATTAGGGTTACTCCACTATGCCAGACCTCATACCCTACCCTGGGCCCCTTGCACAGGAAGCTGCCTCCTCCTGCTGCCATCGAGAGAAAAGTAGGGCAAGGGGAAGGGATCAACGCAAAGCCTGTAAGAGACATACGTTTAAGACGTACGGGAGAGGTCACCCTAAAATAAACAGGGTCTGGTAATGAAGTAGTGCTCAAACGAAATGAATTAAGTAACCATACACAGCTTGGAGGACGTTCTCAGGACGTCCTCCTGACATTACCGTTTTAGAACGTAAATGACAATGATCCTCTGTCACTGAGCATCCCCCAGGAAAATCCGCGAGTTGCCTTCAGGGCCCACTCATTTTTCTGATCTCAAGACAGCCCCTGGGGACCCTTCCCTCAGGAGAGAACCATATGATTCTACTTTTAGGCCTGGCTGTTCCTGCCTAAATGGAAAGTCTGTGACAGCAGTTTGGAAAGGACATCAAAGGGCTCTTGTGGTCTGAAAGGAGACGGCTCCTGTAGAGTGCGCATATCCTAAATCTTCTCAGTCTTCCTGGCAAAAATCAGAGAGGGGGTAGGGCATAACCTTTCCTGCCAAGGGACTTATGTAATGACATAATAACCAGAGGCATTTCACTGAGCGAGGTGCATCTTATGTGATGAACATAGCAAGACTGTGACCGACTGATGTTCAGTGTACAAATAGTTTTTTGTTTATTAACTCCCTGATACATCTACGTACCAACCTTTATTTTCTACACAGTCGAGTCACGTTATTATGACCACCAGCTAATATACAGTGATCGTCGTGTGCAGTAAGTGACTCAGTAAGGTGCTGGTAGGTTGTCACAGGTATCTGGATCCATGCTGACTGCAGTGCATCCCACAGCTGCTGGAGGGTGTGCGGGAGAAGATCCATAGAGGTAACACAAACATCATGGGGGTCCCACAGCTGCTGGAGGGTGTGTGGGGGAAGATCCATAGAGCAAACACAAACATCAAGGTGGTCCCACAAACACTCAACTAGGTTCAAATCTGGAGAATTAGGGGGCCAGGGTAGTACTTGGAAGTCTTGGTCATGCTCTTCCAACCAATGTCTGACATTTCTAACCGTATGACATGTCACAATGTCTTGCTGGAAGATCCCATCCACTCCAGGGAAGACATATAAGGGTGTACATGATCTGCAAGGATGGATTCATACCCAAATCGGCTGAGAGTGCCTTCCACAAGGATGACTGTACCATGAAAATAATGCCCCGACTATAACACTGCCGCCAGCAGCTTGTGTTCATCCAGCAATGGTTGCAGGGAGTTTCTTCTCTGACGTTTTTCTCCTGACACGCCAACGTCCATCCGTTTGATGAAGCAGAAAACCTGACTCGAGAAGGAAATCCTTTGCCAATCAGTGGAGGTCCACTTCCAATACTGCCGTGAAAACTGAAGCCTTTTCTGCTAATGCAACTTTGTTTGCAGAGGTGCAGTGAGCATCCGGCTGCCTCAGAGCCCCAGTAGGATTCACTGATCTGATGTTTTAGACACATGTCTGGTAGCCCCTAGTTTATTTTCAGGGTGACCTGCTCCACTGTAGTGTATCAGTTCCCCTCGCACACCTTCATAGCTGACGTTCACCTCTCACATCAGTGACACGTGGTGCCCTGCAGTGTCCACGTCGCTTTCTCACAATGCTGACATTTGTCCATTCATGACACTTGCCCCACAGCAGCACAATAAAAGCTCACAAACTGCACAATCGCGGCCCGAAAGTCAATAATCACCCCTTTTTGCAACTCTGATAAATCACCACCTTTTACCATTGACAGCAGCGAGGGATGTGTGCGCAGACAGGCTATCGCACACCTTATATACCCACCAAGCCAGCTCAACACACCTTATATACCCACCAAGCCAGCTCACGACAACTTCTATACCCAATCCTTCATGAGCTACGCGCTGCCGACATCGAAAGTAGGAAGTGGTCATAATAATGTGACTTGAATGTATAAGCAGGGCAGTTTTGCTAAATACTGTAAACCTGCTGCACGCAAATTAAAGTATGGACATATTGGGGGGAATTTATCACGTCCTTCACTGCAGAATTCTTGCTTCAAAAAGTCGCACAATAGGGCTTTGAGACCTTTTGGGCTTGCCTACAGAAAAATTGTGCAACATTTTCCATTCTTATACCATAATTCACTTTATTTTTGAAAAGTGGGTGGGAAAGTGGGTATGGTTTGCAATGTTCATTAGTTTCATTCCAGATTCCAGCCTGCCGGATCTCTAGCGCTAGTGTGAAGCTGGCCTTGCAATATCTTGCAGAAATCCCACACAGAACACAGAGGTCAATCTGTTCGGATTTTCAGCTAGTAAATGCCTCAGCGGGTGGGGCTTAGTCAACGTGGCCAAAGAGGGAAGACAATGGGAAGGTTCCTGCTGCAGCCAGTTGTCTTACAGCCAGACACATGCCAGCGAGAATGAGGAGAGAGGACACGATTGAGCTCCAGAGACACTTTTTTCTTTTAAGAGATTTCTCAGTTTCAAAGGGCTATTTTGGTTAGATGACATTATCGCCTACCCACAAGATAGAAGATAACTCCTAGACTGTTGGAGGTCTGAACGCTGGAAACCCCAAAAGGTCATAAAAATGGGTGTCTCAGGCCTAAACGACAATAGGACAGGTTCTATCATTTGTGGCCCAGCCGCACAGATGCAGGCAGCACGCAGATGATATCAGTTTTTCTTTTGTGGACCCATAGAAATGAATGTGTCTGAGTGCGACCAAAATACGGTTGTTTGCATGGAGGCCTTAGGCTGGGTTCACAGGCCTCTTTAGAGTCCATGAAGGCACAGGTATATGAATAGCATAGTATGCACACACAGGCGCACATTCGTACTCCCCTCCTTACACAGTCAGGATCCTGCGGTCGCGTCTGTGCAGAGGTTTTGGTTTAGAAGCAGGATAAAAGCAGGATGTTTGTCTGAGGTTACCCTGCCCTCAAATAAACATCCCGCAGCAGCCTCATCCCAAGCACAGGCTGAGCAGTGTGAAATTGCTGGCTCCATTCTGCATTGCTTCCATATCCTGCCTGTGCCGAGCAGGGCACGTCTTCCAGAGAGAAGCAAGGGCTTGAGAGATCTGGGGGGAAAGCAGAGGAATGTATAGGAGGGGAGGAGAACATCAAGGCAGCAAGGGAGAAAGTAAAACAAGAGGAATTTAACTGGAGCAAGGACGAGGAATGTTGGGTGGGGGAGCGGAAGAAATGACTGCTTGAAAGGTGGGTCAGAAAAGCGAGGAGTAGGCAAAAAGTATAAGTAGGGGGCAGAGGGACGGTGGTCCGGTATGTGAAGGGCTAGGAAATACCAACTCCTGGTGAAGGAGTCTCTTCATCTATAATGGAAAGGACGTGAAAAATCTGTAGCTTAGACATTCTTTGCCGTGATACATAGGCTGCTGTTTATGGATGTGAAATGTGACCGATGAAAGGAACGGATTCATCACCTCGGAATAGTAGAGGCGATGCAAGTCTGTGTGAAACGCGTGGATCAGAATTAGCCTAGTGCCAACAGCTTTCATCCAAGGAACATGGCGGAAGTCCACAGGTGAATGGGAGGCAGGACAATAAATCAATGGGTATAGGACGTAGAGCAATCAAATAAAGTACGTTCCAGCATACATGGAAGGCGTGTGTGAACACCTCCTTTATAAGCAGACCTAGTAGTAGGTACATATGGAAACGAGCAGGCATTTCTTGTCCTGTAATATTGCCTGCACCAACTCTTATTAACTGCTCCTCTCTTTTTTCTTTGCCATCTCTAATTCAATCCACTTCCCTTTTTTGGCAGGGTGAAGGAATAAAAATGGCTGCTTAAAGGGCATCTGTCAGCAGATTGGTACCTATGACACTGACTGACCTGTTACATGTGCACTTGGTAGCTGAAGGCATCTGTGTTGGTCCCATGTTCTTATGTGTCCGCATTGCTGAGAAAAATGATGTTTTACTATATGCAAATGAGCCTCTAGGAGCAATGAGGGCGTTGCCATTACACCTCTCTGCAACCACCGTGCCCTCACATGTAACAGGTCAGCCAGTTTCATAGGTACAAATCTGCTGACAGATGCCCTTTAAAAGGGAACCTGTCTTGTTGAACATGGTGTTTGAGCTGCAGGCAGCATGTTCTGAAGCTGGAGTAAATGAGCAGATTGATATATAGTTTATACTGAATATTTTCTGAAAAACCGGTATTTTTTTTTAAGTTCTTGCCCATTCTGCCCTTTGAAGTCCAGGAGGCGGTCCCATCAGTGATTGACAGCCATCTCTGTATACAGTCAGAGGGAAGGCTGTCAATCACGGATAGGACCGCCTCCTGGACTCCAAAGGGCAGAATGAGCAAGAACTTAAAGGAAATGTGCCACCAAAAGTTTTATCTGCCAGTTAAAACCAGATTGTGACATCTTTTTTTCTAATCTGTTTTTATTTTCTGGTTGTAGATTTTTATTTTTTTCCTGAAAATGATTATGGGGGCTGCCATCTTGCCTGAGCTGTTCTTAACATCCGCAGTAAGAAAATTGGCTTATGGCAGCCCCATGGGCCATAGTCACAATGGTCAGGAGGGGACCTCATTGACTTCTATGGGAGAGTTTTCAAGGCATGCTCTGTGACCTGTGTAGAGGTCATTGTACAAGGGAAGACTAGATAAGCTCCGACATTCACCTATTGTGAATGGTGGATCCAGTCTTATCTGTACACAGAGGTGATATCATTACAGGCAGGATTAGAATGACAGGATAAGTAGATAACTACAATAAAAAGAGATCTGTGCAGACCAAGAAGTGGCACTTATTATTAGGCTTAGTGGCCAGTGTGAAAACTGCTGGATTTTTGGTTTTAAATAAACCATCAGAATTCTTTCAAAATATTTTAAACATAAAAAGTGATCTGATCACACATTCCCTTTAAATGCATAACTGCATCTCTGCCTATAAAACTATATATCAGTCTGCTCAGCTCCTCCTGCTGTATCACATTGCATTTTCATGGTGGCAGGTTCCCTTTAAAGCCAGCTGTAGAAAGCAGGTAGCAGACTTTTCTAATAAATGCCAGCAGTGGATTCAGTGTGAATCTGGATGCATGTGATCTATTCATAGCCTCCCCTCTCTACAAAGACTTCTTACTATAGGAAAGGTTATTAGAATGGTTGGCGACTGGGGATATTCCCTGCACTACACAGGACAATGGGTTTCCTGTTTCACAGGGCTGAAAACTTCTAAGACAATAACAGATGAGAACCAGGGGGCCTGTCCTTAAAAAACATTTACACCGTGTGAAGAAATGCCCGACATGACATTTAACACACATAAAGCATGTAGTTGACTTTACCCAGCAAAGGCAATAAACAATAGCTGGACACACTTAAAGCACCGGGAACCCAATATATATGGGAAGACCAAGAACACCAAGCGAAACTTCATCTGATGAGCTACCATGCGTGCCACCAGTGTTTCCTTCCCAACTAGCTTTTCAACATCCAGTATACATACTGAAAACTGCAAAAATAGTCTCAACAGGCTGGTGTGCAGATTTGATTCGAGAATCGGCGCATGAGCAGTGAAGCAGATGACTTCAGCCCTGGCAATCATCAGGCCTGTACTGCGCATGCACCGATTCTCGAAGCTATGGCAAACACGCAGTAACACAGGGCCAGTCGAGATTACACTGCCTTGCCCGGTGATTCAAAGCTAGGGCGCAGGGCTGGCAACGATAAGAAGCAGAAATTCTGGTGCAGTGAAGTGCAACGGTAACATCCTCATTGCACCAAACTATTCAGTCACATATTAGAAAAAGCAGCATTTCTCAGTAACAGGCACATTCATAAAGCAAACACCAGAAATGAGGATACGGTTTATATAAAAATTTATAATTTTATTGAATTACATCAAACAATGAATATCACTTGTAGTCAAAAGGGATGGGATATAGAAAAACGAGCCTCTAAAAAAAGTTGAATATCAGACTACGGCGATATCTTGTTTTATATCTGATGGACAGGGCCTATAATCATAGTAACTCCTTTACACTAGGTAATTCCGCCAGTCTCCATGTCACATACCCATATTGCTGCTGCTCGCGGTGAGATGGATCCCCAAATGCCTCAACCTCGACCCGCGTTTCGCCCTTACAATTACCCAGTGTAAAGGAGTAACTATGATTATAGGCCCTGCCCATCAGATATATAACAAGATATCGCCGTAGTCTGATAGTCAACTTGAGCTCTAGATTGAGGCGGGTGAAAGGATGTTTTTGGATAATGATGTTAGAGATTTGAGGTGATATATTACTATTATTGTTATCCATTATCAATGTGATTGTCACCCGACTAGTCATCATTTTGTGAACCGCGGCTGCTCAAGGTGCGATTTTCCTCCAATGCGATTCTCCGCATTGTTGAGCCCATTTTTTTTTTAGAGGCTCGTTTTTCTATATCCCATCCCTTTTGACTACAAGTGATATTTATTGTTTGATGCAATTCAATAAAATTATTAATTTTTATATAAACAGTATCCTCATTTCTGGTGTTTGCTTTATGTTTTTTTCTGAGGATTGATGTGTTGCAATTGTGGGTTGTTGTAGGTTTAACAGAGGCACATTCATAAGCAGGTCATACGTATTAGCTATAAAACGGCTTCCCGATAAGGTTCAGACAGCTGAATTTGAACTGTCGATCCTTTTGTTCCAGGTGTCTGGCAGCAGCTATCTCCCCATTCATAAGAATATGCATGCTTGGCTGGGCATGCACGTGTATGGGGGGGGGGGGGGGAGGAGAGAGAGAGATATAAACCTGTACCTCTACAGATTCTATTTCAAAGGAGTTGTCCAAACGGTACTCCTTATACGCCATCCCTAGCTGATCGGCAAGGTCCTACACCCCACACACCCGCTGCCGATCAGCTGCTCAGGTGTAGCACCCTCACCGGAACTACACAGATACAGCAACCTTCTAGTAGAGGGAGCGCGTTACTACAGACTGAGCAGGTATGACTAAAATTAGTCTCAGAATCTAAAATAGTTGGATATAGTCTGTAAAGACACTACCATATGTCAACTGAATAAATATATGTCCTTTACTATGGGGATCCTAATAAACGGGACTAAGACCACAGATTTCGTGTCGCAGACAGGATTGAGAGGACACGGTGTGGGGAAATGCTGGGTCTTGCCACTCACAATTCTGATCCCGTCTCATCCCTTGTCAAACAGCTAGTCTTCCTCCCACTCCTCTAATGACTTCATGCTGTCTGGACCTGTCCCCATAAAGATTAGGGATCGGCTCAGGCATTTCTTTGTGACTGTACTAAAAGATCTATTAATGTCATGGCTGCTGATGGGGATTTCAGTACGTTCTATTAAAAATACTAAATTACTGGGTCTCATGGTTAACCTTGCCAGGTCACAATGTAGAATGGCTGTTTGGTGACAGATACAATGATTTTGAATATGAAACAAAATACGGCAAAAGACATAAAAAGCGTATAAAGAATGTGAGATTAAGGAGAAAGCATATAGTAACAATGATGAGACCATACATTTAAAGGGAATCAGTCATCATTCTGGAGAAAAAGTACATTCAATCCATATGCAAATGAGATGTTAAAGGGGTTGTCCGGCCTTCAAGCTGACAGCCTCTGGGGACCTACCCTGTCCACCGAACTTAAAAAAAAACCAAAACAAACAAACACTCACCTGTCCGCGGTACCACTGCCACTCCATTACCACAGGACCAGGAAGTGGCTTGCTCCTGTGACTACTGCGGCCAATCACAGCAGCTTGCACACTACATCTAAACAGTCATGTACCTTCAAGCCAATGTGAGCACTGAGGCCTTGACTGGCTGCAGCAGTCACGGGTCTAAGCTGCGTATTGGTCCTGTGGGGCCTGAAATTGGCTGGGAATGGAGGAGCAGCCGGACGTGGACAGGTGAGAGTTTATTTTTTCTAAACTGGAGTGAGTGGTGTAGCAATGCAAAAAGTCACAAAACATTTGCGCAAGTAACTAAAAAAAATTAATAATAATAATAATAATAATAATCCGCAAAGGTCCTATTTTGCAACTTTTTGAAGCCAGAATTCAGGAGTGCAGGGTGTGATAAATTTCCTTGAGTGGGTACTGTACATACCTGGGACATCACCAGCAGTGATACACAGGGAACTTGACGCATCCATTTCAGTGTATGAATCGGAGAGATCTGCAAGGAGAGGCAGAAAATGCAGTTAACCAAATCATCCATAAAACAACTTCTTAGGTGGATTGGGTTAAAATAAATTTATGAGGTTCTATCATATTCAGACAAAGTTGTGCTTAAACTACTGTGAAGCCGGCCCTAGCTGAGGCCACCCATCAGTCTGCTACGTCTATACTTCTACAAGATCGGGCCACTTGCTGATAAACTAAATTTCACAGTCTGTAAAAGCGGACAGTTAAAGGGGTCGTCTCACTTCAGCAAATGACATTTATTATGCAGAGGAAGTTAATACAAGGCACTTACTAATGTATTGTGAAATGTCTATATTGCCTCCTTTGCTAGTTTGATTCATTTGGCCATCACATTATACACTGCTGGTTTCCATGGTTACAGACCACCCTGCAATCCATCAGTGGTGGTCGCGCTTGTACACTATAGGAAAAAGCACTGCATTTCCACGGTCCAACAGAGAGGCCAGCACGACCACCATTGACTGAGTGCAGGGTGGCCGTAACCATGGAAACGAGCAGTGCAAAATGCATCCATCCAGCAAAGAAAGCATTATGGACAATCACAATACATTAGTAAGTGCCTTGAATTCACTTCCTCTACATAATAAAAGCTATTTGCTGAAGTGAGACAACCCTTTAAAGGGCTTCTGTCACCCCCAAAACCCTTATTTTTTTTTTTGAGCTTGTTAAAATCCTTTTATAATGACTATTCCCTATATAGGGCTCTTACCTTTGGCTGTGGCTTCTTTTCCTTAAAAAACGATCTTTTAAAATATGCTAATGACTTCACTACCAGCAAGTAGGGCGTCTACTTGCTGGTAGCCGCCGCAAAAAAACGCCCCCTCGTCCTGTTGATTGACAGGGCCACCGAGCGCTCTCCTCCTCTGGCTGGCCCTGTCATCATTTCAAATCCCGCGCCTGTCTTCATTCAGCGCAGGCGCGCTGAGAGAAGGAGGCTCGCCTCCTCAGCACTCCCTCAGTGCGCCTGCGCCGATGACGTCACCGAAAGAGAAGACGTCATTGGCGCACTGAGGGAGTGCTGAGGAGGCGAGCCTCCTTCTCTCAGAGCGCCTGCGCTGAATGAAGACAGGCGCGGGATTTGAAATGATAACAGGGCCAGCCGGAGGAGGAGAGCGCTCGCTGGCCCTGTCAATCAACAGGACGAGGGGGCGGTTTTTTGCGGCGGCTACCAGCAAGTAGACTCCCTACTTGCTGGTAGTGAAGTGATTTGCATATTTTAAAAGATCGTTTTTTAAAGGAAAAGAAGCCACAGCCAAAAGGTAAGAGCCCTATATAGGGAATAGTCGTTATAAAGGGATTTTAACAAGCCCAAAAAAAAAAAAAAGAAAAAAAAAAAAAAAAAAAAAAAGGGGTTTGGGGGTGAGAGAAGCCCTTTAAGGTTAAAGAGGTTTTCAAATTTAATTTTTTCCTTTGGCAAAATGTGATCATGCACCCATGCTGCAGACCGGAGGAAACGAAGGAGTACACTGGAGGGGGCTGATAAAGGAGAGCCCCACAGCAGTTTGCCATAATACAATTTTACATCGCACAACCCCTTTAACATTAGATGTATCCTTGTTGATGCTTTTTCATGATATACGTGCACACTATTAAATACGGTGTATTCGGTGATGCGGAGACCAGGCTAGGGAAGCAGCCAGTGCCTTGAGTACAGCATCAAGTCGGTGGATGTGTTTATGCAGCTCCGATAAAATGATAGATAGTTACAAAGCTTCAAAGACCATCCTACACCAGCTAAGGGTACTTTCACACTTGCGTTTTTCTTTTCCGGCGTTGAGTTCCGTCCTAGGGGCTCAAATCCGGAAAAGAACTGATCAGTTTTATCCCCATGCATTCTGAATGGAGAGTCCGTCCTTCAGGATGCATCAGGATGGCTCCGCTTCAGTCTTTTCGACGTTTCCGTCGAAATGAAAAACCGTAGCATGCATAATTTTCTTCTCCGTCTCAAAAGCCGTATCATTAGCCGTAACGCCGGATCCGTCCTTAAGTCCCATTGATTTGTATTAAGGACGGATCCGACTTTAAATCTTCCGGAGAATGACGCATCGACTGATCCGGATATCCTGTCTGCGCCTGCGTCGGATAGAGGAGGAGCAAGTTTCGCGCCATCCTGTCTGGATCCAGCCTGCGAGGGAGTCGGGTGCAAGCCATAGAAGGTGAGTATATCTTGTATAATGACAGAAATAACTCATATAAACAGCTCCTATGTACTTATTCATAGGAGCTATAAGTACATAGGAGCTGTCAGTACTGAGTGCATGTTAGGAGTAGTAGTCCTGTCTACTGCTACTCCTAGCATCCACTGTGTACTTATATTAACTGCATACCCCTATGTACTGTAGCATAGGGGTTGCAGGTAATATAACTACCCAGTGCATGTTAGGAGTAGTAGTCCTTCCTACTGCTACTCCTAGCATCCACTGTGTACTTATATTAACTGCATACCCCTATGTACTGTAGCATAGGGGTTGCAGGTAATATAACTACCAAGTGCATGTTAGGAGTAGTAGTCCTGTCTGCTGCTACTCCTAGCATCCACTGTGTACTTATATTAACTGCATACCCCTATGTACTGTAGCATAGGGGTTGCAGGTAATATAACTACCAAGTGCATGTTAGGAGTAGTAGTCCTGTCTGCTGCTACTCCTAGCATCCACTGTGTACTTATATTAACTGCATACCCCTATGTACTGTGGCATAGGGGTTGCAGGTAATATAACTACCAAGTGCATGTTAGGAGTAGTAGTCCTGTCTGCTGCTACTCCTAGCATCCACTGTGTACTTATATTAACTGCATACCCCTATGTACTGTAGCATAGGGGTCGCAGGTAATATAACTACCCAGTGCATGTTAGGAGTAGTAGTCCTTCCTACTGCTACTCCTAGCATCCACTGTGTACTTATATTAACTGCATACCCCTATGTACTGTAGCATAGGGGTTGCAGGTAATATAACTACCCAGTGCATGTTAGGAGTAGTAGTCCTGTCTGCTGCTACTCCTAGCATCCACTGTGTACTTATATTAACTGCATACCCCTATGTACTGTGGCATAGGGGTTGCAGGTAATATAACTACCAAGTGCATGTTAGGAGTAGTAGTCCTGTCTGCTGCTACTCCTAGCATCCACTGTGTACTTATATTAACTGCATACCCCTATGTACTGTAGCATAGGGGTTGCAGGTAATATAACTACCCAGTGCATGTTAGGAGTAGTAGTCCTGTCTGCTGCTACTCCTAGCATCCACTGTGTACTTATATTAACTGCATACCCCTATGTACTGTAGCATAGGGGTCGCAGGTAATATAACTACCCAGTGCATGTTAGGAGTAGTAGTCCTTCCTACTGCTACTCCTAGCATCCACTGTGTACTTATATTAACTGCATACCCCTATGTACTGTAGCATAGGGGTTGCAGGTAATATAACTACCCAGTGCATGTTAGGAGTAGTAGTCCTGTCTGCTGCTACTCCTAGCATCCACTGTGTACTTATATTAACTGCATACCCCTATGTACTGTAGCATAGGGGTCGCAGGTAATATAACTACCCAGTGCATGTTAGGAGTAGTAGTCCTTCCTACTGCTACTCCTAGCATCCACTGTGTACTTATATTAACTGCATACCCCTATGTACTGTAGCATAGGGGTTGCAGGTAATATAACTACCCAGTGCATGTTAGGAGTAGTAGTCCTGTCTGCTGCTACTCCTAGCATCCACTGTGTACTTATATTAACTGCATGCCCCTAAGTGTACTGTAGCATAGGGGTTGCAGGTAATATAATAGGAGTAGTATTTTTACGTCCGACAATATGACAACCTGTCCAATTTTTTTTTTTGACTGATCAAAAAAAAAAATCAGCCAGCTACCCAACAAGCCAGCCATCCAGCCAGCCAGCCAGCCAGCCAGACAGCCAGACAGCTATCTAGCCAGCCAGCCAGCCAGATAGCCAGCCAGCTAGCAGCCTGCCAGCCAGCCAGCCAGCCAGCCACCCAGGCAGAAAAAAAATATGACCAGTAAGTATTTTTTTCGTCGGTATGTCTGTTTATTAAAGTTCAAATATTCACCTTTTTTTTTTTTTTTTTAAAGGCACATCTTCTTCTGCGAGCGAGGCCGGGAGCTCTCCTCCACGATCACGACACCTCCAGGATGTGGTATGTAAAGTTCATTAGCATTCCAAACTGTATATTTATTTTATTATTAAATTAATTATTTTTTTCTTTGTTTATCAGTCAGACTCTATGGAGGAGAGTTCTCCTGCTCAAGCCAGAACCAGAGGAAGAGGGGAGGAGGAAGTTGGGGGTGGAGGAGAAACGGTTTGTTAATTTTTGGTTTATATTTTTCAAAATTTTTTATGCCTGTATTTTTTTAAAATATATATATATATATATAAAATCACAAATAACGCAGCAGCACAATCAGACCACGTGCACTGGCTGAAATTCCTCACAGAGGTAGGCTTCTCCCCACGATACGTACTCAACAAATGACGAGGCAGCACTTCCCGCTTTTGTTGACAGGTTGATGACCCCAACAAATTTTTTGCAGCAATGTTTCGGCCTACTCAATGAGGCCTTTGTCAAGCTTGACAAAGGCCTCATTGAGTTGGCCGATACGTTGCTGGGCAAAAAGTTTTGGGCTCGTTACCCTGGCAACAAAAGATGGAATTTTGTGCCTCGTCATTTGTTGAGTATATATATATATATATATATATATATATATATATATTTATTCATTTATTTATTATTATTTTTTTTTAGCCATCTCGTCCTGTTGCCAGTGAGAGAGGTCATCAAAGATCTTCCAGAGGACGCCGTGGAGCACGTGGCGGTCGTGGTCGTGTGAGTATTGTAAATTATTTTAATTTTTCTATTTTTTTTTTTTTAAATATTCCAAAAAAATGTTATTCTATTTTTTTTTCTTCTTTTAGGGATCCCAAACCTCCACCAGAAGGCATGAGGAGGACGTTGAAAGATTTTATATTGACAATGACCTCCTCATCCATATGGTGGAGGAACGTACACCGTTGTGGGACCACACCGACCGCCGCCATGCAGACCATCATCTTACACGGCTCCTCTGGAACGAGATCTGTGCGGCCATTGTCCCCAACTGGGATGACCTCCGAGAAAGGCAACAGGGCCAATGCCGTAAGTATAAATATATTTGTAGATAGCAGACATACATGTTAAAAAAATTTTTTTTCAAAAGTGGTTTACAGTATAATTTTATTATAAGCGCCACTTAATTTTTTTTAAAAAATTTTTTTTTCTTATTGTGGCTGTTTAAAGTACAATTGTAAACCAACTTTGATTAAATCACTTATTTTATAGATCCTAATTTGATTTATTTCTTTCTAGGAGACACGATCATGGTTCGGTGGCGCTCAATCAGGGACCGCTACAAGAAGGCCTTTAATGAGGAACTTCGGCGCCCGAGTGGGTCAGGAGGAGCCTCAAGACACGTATACCGCTATTCTGCCGCCTTGGGGTTCCTACGAAGGACCCTGGAGATGCGAAGGTAAGGTATTTGGTGTCTCTAAAAAAAAAAAAATATCAAACTAGGTGTATGGCCCAGACAGACTGTCATTAGGCACTTTGTCTTCGACATCCACATTGTATTTAGTGTAGTAGAGAGTAGCAATGTGTGCTTCTGATTTTTTCATTAGAAGTTGTTTTCCAAAAAAAAGGCTATACTGTACATAGACACTTCCTTGAAAAATCATTTAATTCATGGCCTCTATTTATGTACAGTATGTTTCTCTATTTTTTGGAATGTAACCTCCTATGTCGTTTCAGAAGTCTCTTTGCTAAACCTCTATCCGACTGTTTCTCCCATCCATTAAAAATTCTAAATTTATTTTTTTCTTTGCTTCACAGAACATCAAGCAGCACTCTTGCGCCCGAAGTTCCTCAGGAGGCGGTCCCTGAAGAGCAAGCCGCCGCGGGTCCCTCTCGCCCTGCTCCTACTGCTTGTCAGGAACACCATGTTCCCCTACTTGTGCCCTCTGGCGACGTAACGATGGCAACCATGGCACCACTTTTTGAGGCCCTCATGCGTCGCCAGAGGTCAGGTAGGAGCCGCCAGGCTAACTACGAAGACCTCACAAGGCTCATGTATGAGTCCTTGGCGGGGATCACAAATAGGGTTGCATCTGTGGAGGATCATTCGCGTCGTCTTCAGGAGGGGGCGGTGTTGACGACACAAATGAGTCCGATGCATCACTATCTTGTGTCGTTGTTACCTGCGCTGGAACGCTTATCACCCGACCAGCAGTATGAGGCCAGAAGACAGATGGACAGCGTTTTGTGGCAACTGGCACACCGCCCCACAACCATTCCCCCACCCCAGCCCTATCCCCCATCCTACTCCTATCCCCCATCCTTCACCTATCCCCCATCCCACACCTATCCAACTTTACAGCCCCACCAGGCTCAGCATTCCCACCCTCCCCCTCCCCCTCCCCCTCCCCACAACCCACCCCCATCCCAAACCCCCGAGCTCTTTTCTCAAAGCTTTTCTTCTCCTCCTTCTTACTATGCTCCTTCCTCTTTCACCACTCCCTCTACTCTTGCTCGGGAAACTCCTTCTCCTGCCCAATCCAGTCTTCACACTCCCTCTGTGCCACTTGCATCAACACGCACTTTGTTGTCCACAGTGGCAGAAGAACAACAGGAGAGAGTGGACCCAAACCAATCACTTTCCTCCACCCCCCACCATTTCCTCAATTTGTAACTTTGTGTTTTATTTATTTTATTGTTATTTATAATAAATGTTATTTTTTGGTTTAAAAAATCCAAGAACTGTTTTTGTTTTTTTTTTAAATTAAGATAGATATTTTAAATTTTTTGACAATTAAAATCTCCCAGCGCTGGTGTAGCGACACAACAGATTGTCGCTCCACCAGCGTTGGTAGATTGAAAGCTAGGTGTCTTATAGGCCAGACATTATCTCCCAGCACTGGCGGAGCGACACAACAGATTGTCGCTCCTCCAGCGTTGGTAGATTGTAAGAAAGCTAGGTGTCTTATAGGCCAGACATAATCTCCCAGCACTGGTGGAGCGACACAACAGATTGTCGCTCCTCCAGCGTTGGTAGATTGGTAAGAAAGCTAGGTGTCTTATAGGCCAGACATAATCTCCCAGCACTGGCGGAGCGACACAACAGATTGTCGCTCCTCCAGCGTTGGTAGATTGTAAGAAAGCTAGGTGTCTTATAGGCCAGACATAATCTCCCAGCACTGGTGGAGCGACACAACAGATTGTCGCTCCTCCAGCGTTGGTAGATTGGTAAGCTAGGTGTCTTATAGGCCAGACATAATCTCCCAGCACTGGCTGAGCGACATAACAGATTGTCGCTCCTCCAGCGTTGGTAGATTGGTAAGAAAGCTAGGTGTCTTATAGGCCAGACATTATCTCCCAGCACTGGCTGAGCGACATAACAGATTGTCGCTCCTCCAGCGTTGGTAGATTGTAAAGCTAGGTGTCTTATAGGCCAGACAATTAAAATCTCCCAGCACTGGCGTAGCGACAAAACAGATTGTCGATCCTCCAGCGTAGGCAGACAGTCTCCTAACAGGACTGATTGGAGCGACACAAGTATGTGTCGCTACTCCAGCGTGAGCACATCAATATATTAAAATAAAATCACAATTAATATATTAAAATAAAATCACAATTACGTATAAAAAATATTTATTTAACCTAAAATGCTATTGAAATCAAATACAACACACTGTAACCATCAACCAACGGGACAACAAACATAAATTAACGGTTATTTGAAAATTAATCCAAAATAGTTTATAAAAATTGGTCCTGCCAGTCCACCCTTCCAGCTTCTGTACAAAAATAATCTGCAAACGAGTCTCTCATCCGTGCAACCGCTACAGTTGACCGATGTCGACAACTTTGAATGCTCGCGATCTCGCTGTCCTCGGGCACCTGTTCCAAATTGAGTGGTTCTTTATGAAGGAGGTAGTTATGTAACACCACAGCACACTTGACAACCTCGTCTACTGATTCAACCTTCAGGTGAATAGGTTTAGTGAAAATCCTCCATTTTGCGACCAAAATTCCAAAAGTGCATTCTACCATTCTTCGAGCCCTGGTCAAGCGGTAGTTGTATGTGCGTTTTTTTAAATCTAATCCGCGGCTGGAATATGGTTTAATTAGATTTCCACACATTTGAAATGCCTCATCACCAACCAATACAAACGGCATGGGTGGGCCATCAGTACCTGGCAGTGGTTGAGGGAGAGGAAAATCGAATTGTCCATTATATAGACTACGGCCCATATTTGAATTTTTAAACACCATTGAATCGTTTGCGCGTCCATAGGCCCCTACGTCCACTGCAACAAAACGATATTGAGCATCTGCGATGGCCATCAGTATTATAGAAAAATATTTCTTATAATTGAAAAACTCGGATCCGGTTCCGTGAGGCTTGATGATACGAATATGTTTACCGTCTACAGCCCCTATGCAGTTGGGAAACTGACAAACATCCCAAAATCTTTCAGATATTTCTTTCCAATGCTGTCGAGTTGGATGTGGGATGAATTCATCATGCAGTTGTTCCCACAAAACACGGCATGTCTCCTTTACAATTATTGAAACAGTTGATATCCCAAGGCGAAATTGAAAATGGAGTGAGCTGAAACTTTCTCCACTTGCCAAAAACCTAAAATATAAAAGAAAAAAATAAGTGTATAAAAATTATTAATAAACAAGATAATATACAAGGTACAGTATATCAATTGGACGCAATTTTAGTGCACCCCTACATATATTAGTTTGGTCAAGATTTTTTTTGTGGCCAATGTAATTTTTAAAAAAATTCAACAATAAATGTTTGTTCTCCATGGCGAACAATATTCATCACAGTTCATAAATCTTCAATGACGAGTATATTGATTCAAACTTTTCCAAAACAAGATGTATAATTACAAAAAAAATAGATGAGCATCAATTGGGCCCAAAACACTTTGTACAGTGATCCCAGAAAGTACAGTGATCCCAGAAAAAGTAGATTTGGATTAAAAAATGTATGGCTTCACACTACCAAACAGCAGCTTTTGAAAATTTAGACCAAATATTGGTATAATATGTAATAAAGTATAAACTTTACCTTATCGTCAACAATAGGCGTTCTGCTGGGGAAACACAGCGACGGAAAGTGGTGTCTTGCCTTTGAATGTGAGGTGACACACGTTGTAGAAGATCATCGAAACTTTCTACCGTCATCCGTAAATAGGTAAAGAATTTTTCTGGATAATCCCTCAATTCAGGAAATAGAGTTTCAAAAACTCCCCTTCTTACTCTTGCAGAGGTTATTGGATGCACCCAATAGCGACGCGTTTTACGTCGCCTGGCTTGAAGACGTCTTCTCCATCGTGAAACCAGAATTAAAGCCTGAAATCCAAAACGAATATGGTCCGGCATCATCTTTGCACTCTGCTGAAGGAACTTCTGAGTGGTAAGTGAACTTTGCTGGTCTTTTATAGCCAGTTGTAGTATTTGCTTTAAAAGATTGCATCTTTTTGTGACCTTCTCTTATCTTTTATAGACAGTTTTAATATTTGCTTAAAAAGATAGCATCCTTAATCTCTAAATTTAAACGCCGGATCCGTCTTTCCGTCTAAAAACGGAAGCAAACGGAATAGACGGATCAGCTTTTTAGACGGATCCGACGGACGGATCCGTCGAAAATTGACGACTGAAGGAAACTGAACGACGGATCCGGCTTTTCTAACAGTCGACGGAAGGACGGATCCGTTGCAGTAAAACTGTGCGGCGGTATGCGTTTTGTCGGATCCGGTGGCCAATTCCGGCGCCGGAACTGTTTGACGGATCAGTCTGCCGCAAGTGTGAAAGTAGCCTAAGGCTACTTTCACATTAGCGGCAGCGTTCTCCGGCGGGTGAACAGCCTGCTGGATCCATGCTGCCGCTAGTGCACACTGGGCGGGCTGGAGTTCCGGCAGCAGCACAGCAAACATGCCAAGAGGCGGCTGGAATAAAACTATGACGCGTCACCACGAAAGGCAGTGTAATCTACAGACAGCATGTTCTAGAGCAGATTGATTTACAGGTTTATTGTAGAAAATTCAGCAAAACTTATTTAATTAATTTAAAACTTATAAATTTATGCATTTTGCTCATTCATCGGCTGATCACCGGCATCTTTTACACAGGTCAATTATCGGGAACCAGCAATTTCTAAAAACATTCATCCCCAATAATTGGCCTAATTATCAGTCAGTGTAAAAGGACCTTAAAGGGGTTGTCTCATGAATAATGTAAATAATGAAAATCGTATAGTACATGACAATCTCTTACAAAGCTAGAACCAGCCCTGTACCTCACATAGATCCAGAGATCTCCCCCATTAAGGCTCCATTCAGACGTCTGTAGTGCATTGCGGATCCGCAATACACCCGGCCGGCAACCCCCATAGAAATGCCTATTCTTGTCCGCAATTTTTTCCGGAGCTGCGGACCGGAAGATCAGGGCCACGCTCCGGAAATGTGGATGCAGAGAGCACATAGTGTTCAGTCCCCATAGAGAATGAATGGGTCCGCACAATTGCGGATGTGTGAATGGAGCCTAATTACTCTGCTAGATTTATATCAAGTTGACAGCTCAAGGGGGGTGTCCTTTCTCAGGGGTCCTGCCTTTCTTCTATAGCCCTCTCCCTATCACAGTTGAGGAGGCAGTTGAAGGATCAAACTGAGCATGTACGGCCTTCTCAGTAAGTAGGACAAAGAAATAAGAAAAAAATACAAACAGCAGGTGGCGCTATACAGATATATTTTATTGAGCAACTCAGTAGCTATGCTAAATGTTTAATTACGTGTAATTAGAAAAATATTCAGATCCAGGTTCTGGTTTGAAAACTGTAGAATAATTTTCATGGGACAACCCCTTTAAGTGTGTATAAATAGATATCCATCAGTCACTGATGAGACACCTCCATGCACACCTAAACTCAAAAGAGCAGAGATTTAAAGGCATATTGGTAAAATATGGCAAAGTCCGACAGGTCGTCAAAGTCCGACAGGTGCACATCTTTCTCTAAAACGGGCCCCCGAAAGTGAAGGCGTGCAAACTGCGCATGCACATCATGCTCTCCATTCATTTCTATAGGAGTTCCGAAAAAAAGCCAAGTGAGTGCGGTTAGTTATTTTCCAAAGTCCCATAGAAATGAATGAGGAGCGCACTGCGCAAATGCAGCCATTGGTCCACTGACTTCTATGGGACTGCCGGACAAAGCCAAGCCAGAGCTCACTTTGGGGTCCCTTTCTGGAGATAGGTGTGTGTCCCTCTACTGGGAATCGCACCTATCTGACATGCCAGCAAGTTTAATGAAAATGGAGGGAACACGGTAGGCCATTTCATTTCATATCCTGACCTTGAAAAATTAAAGGGAACCTGTCACCGGGATTTTGGGTATAGAGCTGAGGACATGGGTTGCTAGATGGCCACTAGCACATCCGCAATACCCAGTCCCCATAGCTCTGTGTGCTTTTATTGTGTAAAAAAACCGATTTGATACATATGCAAATTAACCTGAGATGAGTCCTGTCCCTGACTCTTCTCATGTACAGGACTCATCTCAGGTTCATTTGCATATGTATCAAATCGTTTTTTTTACACAATAAAAGCACACAGAGCTATGGGGACTGGGTATTGCAGATGTGCTAGTGGCCATCTAGCAACCCATGTCCTCAGCTCTATACCCAAAATCCCGGTGACAGGTTCCCTTTAAAGCTTTGCTGTGATTGGTTGCTATGGGGCAACAAAGACAGTTTTACTTCTAAACCATTTTATAACTCTGCCTCATGTCAATCTGATCCGCAGCTCTACAACATGCTGCCTGCAGATCTCACTGCATTTCATGGCGACAGGCTCCCAGTGCCGTCTCATCAGTGTAGACATATTGGACCACGTTGAGAGAAGATGATTTGCATCTTCAGGATCCCATCACATATGAACTTGTGTTCAAAAGCAAAACACTATAGAAACAGCATTTAAAAGACATCTAGTTAAAAAAATATTTTTCATATTCAGCAAACATCTACAGCTGGCATTTTTACCACAAAAAAAAGGCACCAAAGACCACAGCTGCAAAAAAACACTACAACTGAAAAAGTGCAGAAAAACACAAAAAACCTGTGTGTTAACAACACTGGATTCCCCGAGAGACATCACCCAGTTTAACATTCGAATTACAATGTCTGCCAAATCTGGCCCTCTGAACTGGCATGTTAGTCATATCACATGGCAGCCTTAGGCTTAATGCATACGATCAAGACTGCGTGCAGAAAAAACGCACCGTAGGCCACGTACATTGTATTCTATGAGAATTTGAGATGTTCATGCACACGATGCAGATTTTTTTTTCTGTGCAGATTTTAAAATCCACAGCCTGTCAATTTATTTTATTTTTCCTGACCGGATTTCATGCAGATTTTCTCCATTCACTTCAATGCGTAGAGTAAAATCCGCATGCAGGAAATCCACACCTATTGATGCAGATTGTCCGCACGGATTTCCCTGCGAACACCTGTGTATTTCAGCACAGATTTTCCACACATAAATCTTGATAGTGCGCATTTACCCTTAGGCTAACGGGCGAGATTTCCGCGCGGGTGCAATGCGGGAGGTGAACGCACTGCACCCGCACTGAATCTGGACCCATTCATTTCTATGGGGCTGTGCCCATGAGCGGTGATTTTCACGCATCACTTATGCGTTGCCTGAAAATCGCAGCATGCTCTATATTGTGCGTTTATCACGCAACGCAGGGCCCATAGAAGTGAATGGGGCTGAGTGAAAATCGCAAGCATCCGCAAGCAAGTGCGGATGCGGTGCGATTTTCACGCATGGTTGCTAAGATGACAGTATATTCACTGTATTATTTTCCCTTATAACATGGTTATAAGGGAAAATAATAGCATTCTTTAATACAGAATGCTTAGTAGGTGGTCAATTGAGGGTTAAAAAATAAAAAATAATTAACTCACCTTCTCCTCTTGATCGCGTAGCTGCCGGTCTCTTCTTACTTCTTTAATCATGAGCTGCCGGCTAAAGGACCTGTGGTGATGTCATATCACATGGTCCAATCACATGGTCCATCACCACGGTGATGGACCATGTGATCTGATGTCACCACAGGTCCTTTAGCCGGCAGCTCATGATTAAAGAAGTAAGAAGAGACCGGAAGCTACGCGATCAAGAGGAGAAGGTGAGAATTCTTTTTTAACCCTCAATTAACCACCTACTAAGCATTCTGATAAAAACTGAACAACGGAACGCAATCGCAGTCAAAACTGACTGCAATTGGGTACCTACTTGCGCGGGTTTGCCGCAACACATCCGGACACGCTCGTGTGAACTCAGCCTTAGAGTCCCCACACACAAGAATTGGGCTCTGGCTTTATTTTTACCATTACAAAAAAAAATAAAAAAAATTAGGCTAGAACTACATGACGACATGTTCTCCACCAATGCACAACATTTATTGTAAGGATAGTCTATGGTGCCACACAACTGTTGCCAAAAATCCATCTAAGCTGGATTTTTATGCGACTGTTGCAGTGCGACACCATAGACTATCATTACAATACATTTTGTGCGACATTGGTGGGGCATAAATGATGTAGTTGTACCAATGTCGCTGTGTAGCCCTAGCCTTAGGGCAGTTCTGAAAGCACGCTCTAAGGCTGGGTTCAGACCTGAGCGTATTTGATATGCGCGTTTAACGCGCGTTTTTTGCAATAGTAAACGCGCGTTTGACGTGCGTTTGTGATTGACTGCAGTGTCCTATGGCCACAAACGCGCGTCAAAACGCCCCAAAGAAGCTCAAGAACTTGTTTGTTTGAGCGCAGGGCGTTTTTCAGCGCGTTCAAACGCGCTGTAAAACACTCAGGTGAGAACCAGGGCCATAGGGAAGCATTGGTTTTCATGTGTTGAGTGTTTTACAGCGCGTTTGAACGCGCTGTAAAACGCTCAAGTGTGAACCCAGCCTAAGTGACGGCCGCATTTACCGGGCCGGACACTGCTTCTCTGACCAGAGCTCATGGCATGATGACTTTTTATATACAGCATGCTTTAAATAAGGGTACATTCACACGTCAGTGGGTGTTTTGTGGATCCGCAAATTGCGGATCCACAAAACACGGACACCGGCAATGTGCGTTCCGCATTTCGTGGCCCGCACATCGCCGGCACTGTAATAGAAAATGCCTTTTCTTGTCCACTGTTGCGGACAAGAATAGGACATGTTCAAATTTTTTTATTTTTTTTTTTCATTTTATTTTTTCGGGAACGGAATTGCGGATCCGGAAGTGTGAATGCGGACAGCACATAGCATCCGTTCCGGCCCCTTTGAAAATGAATGGGTCTGCAAAATCCGTAACGGATCTGGAAAATAATTGTGGACGTGTGAATGGACTCTGTCTCCATCTTTTTCTCTATAGAACTTGAAAAAACTAATTCATGTTTTAAGGGTACTTTCACACTGGCGTTATTCTTTTCCGGTATTGAGTTCCGTCCTAGGGGCTCAATACCGGGAAAAAAACTGATCAGTTTTATCCTAATGCATTCTGAATAGAGAGCAATCCGTTCAGGATGCATCAGGATGTCTTCAGTTCAGTCACTTTTACAGTATTTGGACAGAGAAAATACCGCAGCATGCAGGGGTATTTTCTCCGGCCAAAATTCCATAACACTTGCCTGAATGCCGGATCCGGCATTAATTTCCATTGAAATGTATTTATGCCGGATCCGGTATCAAGTGTTCTGGTAAAACTAATCCGGTTTCCATGCAGACCTTTAAAAATTTCTAAAATAATAAATACCGGATCCGTTTTTCCAGATGACACCGGAAAAACTGATCTGGTACTGCAATGCATTTGTCAGACTGATCAGGATGCTGATCAGTCTGCAAATGACATGCGTTTGCATACAGGTTTCCTGATCAGACAGGCAGTTCAGGCAACTGAACTGCCTGCCGGAATCAAACAACGCAAGTGTTTTCCGGCATTGAGTTCCGTCCTAGAAGCTCAATACCGGAAAAGAACTGATCAGTTTCATCCCCATGCATTCTGAATGGAGAGCAATCTGTTCAGTATGCATCAGTTCAGTCCCTATGACGGAACACTTGCCGGAATGCCGGATCAGGCATTAATTTCTATTGAAATGCATTAGTGCTGCATTGCCGGATCCGGTCTGCGCAGACCTTTAAAAATGTGAAAATAATAAATACCGGATCAGTTTTTCCAAATGACACCGAGATGGATCTGGTATTTCAATGCACTTTGTCAGACGGATCCGCATCTGGATCAGTCTACAAATGATATCCGTTTGCATACGGATTTCTGGAACTGCCTGCCGGATCCTCACAACGCAAGTGTGAAAGCACCATTAAAACACTTGAAGGGAGAGGCATTACCAGTAGAAAGAGGGAGGTGCTCATGCCGCTCTACAGAGCACTAGTGAGACCTCATTTGGAGTATTGTGCTCAGTACTGGAGACCATATCTCCAGAAGGATATTGATACTTTGGAGAGAGTTCAGAGAAGAGCTACTAAACTAGTACATGGATTGCAGGATAAAACTTACCAGGAAAGGTTAAAAGGACCTTAACATGTATAGCTTGGAAGAAAGACGAGACAGAGGGGATATGATAGAAACTTTTAAATACATAAAGGGAATCAACAAGCTAAAAGAGGAGAGAATATTTAAAAGAAGAAAAACTGCTACAAGAGGACACAGTTTTAAATTAGAGGGGCAAAGGTTTAAAAGTAATATCAGGAAGTATTCCTTTACTGAGAGAGTAGTGGATGCATGGGATAGCCTTCCTGCAGAAGTGGTAGCTGCAAATACAGTGGAGGAGTTTAAGCATGCATGGGATAGGCATAAGGCCATCCTTCATATAAGGCTACTATTACACTAGCGTTCAGAGAGGATCCGTCTGGTGTCTCCTATAATGCAGACGTTTGGATCCTTTCAGAACGGATCCGTCTGTATTATAGTTTAGAAAAAATTCTAAGTGTGAAAGTTGTTTAGACGGATCCGTCCAGACTTTACATTGAAAGTCAATGGGGGACGGATCCGTTTGAAAATTTAGTCATATTGTGTCAACTTCAAACGGATCCGTTTGCCTCTGCACGGCCAGGCGGACACCCGAACGCTGCAAGCTTGCTGAGCGGAGGGGAGGCTGAACGCTGCAAGCTTGCTGAGCGGAGCGGAGGCTGAACGCTGCCAGACTGATGCATTCTGAGCGGATCCGCATCCACTCAGAATGCATTGGGGCAGTACGGATGCGTTCGGGGCCGCTTGTGAGAGCCTTCAAACGGAGCTCACAAGCGGAGCCCCGAACGCTAGTGTGAAAGTAGCCTAAGATAGGGCCAGGGGCTATTCATAGTATTCAGTATATTGGGCAGACTAGATGGGCCAAATGGTTCTTATCTGCCGACACATTCTATGTTTCTATGTTTGAAATGCTAACTGCTTTTTTCACAAAAAAATATGGGTGTGAAGGAGGCCTGAGGCTGGATTCACAGGTACTGTATTTTCAGCACATCTCCGTTTTTAGTGGTGCTTTTAGAACCTGCGGTTTTTACACTGACAAATGTAAGGTTATGCACATAGGAAGGAATAATGCAAGTCACCCGTACATACTAAATGGTAAAACACTGGGTAACACTGACATGGAAAAGGATCTAGGAATTTTAATAAACAGCAAACTAAGCTGCAAAAACCAGTGTCAGGCAGCTGCTGCCAAGGCCAATAAGATAATGGGTTGCATCAGAAGGGGCATAGATGCCCGTGATGAGAACATAGTCCTACCACTTTACAAATCACTAGTCAGACCACAAATGGAGTACTGTGTACAGTTCTGGGCTCCTGTGAACAAGGCAGACATAGCAGAGCTGGAGAGGGTCCAGAGGAGGGCAACTAAAGTAATAACTTGAATGGGGCAACTACAGTACCATGAAAGATTATCAAAATTAGGGTTATTCACTTTAGAAAAAAAGACGACTGAGGGGAGATCTAATTACTATGTATAAATATATCAGGGGTCAGTACAGAGATCTATCCCATCATCTATTTATCCCCAGGACTGTGACGAGGGGACATCCTCTGCGTCTGGAGGAAACATAGAAGAGGATACACAAACATAGAAGAGGATTCTTTACGGTAAGAGCAGTGAGACTATGGAACTCTCTGACTGAGGAGGTGGTGATGGTGAGTACAATAAAGGAATTCAAGAGGGGCCTGGACGTATTTCTGGAGCTTAATAATATTACAGGATATTGCTACTAGAGAGGGGTCGTTGATCCAGGGAGTTATTCCGATTGCCTGATTGGAGTCGGGAAGGAATTTTTTTATTCCCCTAAAGTGGGGAAAATTGGCTTCTACCTCTCAGGGTTTTTTTCGCCTTCCTCTGGATCAACAACTTGCAGGATAACAGGCCGAACGGGATGGACAAATGTCTTTTTTCGGCCTTATGTACTATGTTACTAGATGTTGGATGATAAGTCTATGGGACACATGAAATGCAAGAGTTTTTTTTTTTTGCTTGTGTGTTCTCACTCTAGTGTTTTTCAAATGGAGAATGTTGACGCTATGTCATTTCTCGCTATAGAGAGGGAAAAAAAAAAAAAAAGGCGCGATCCACCCATTAGTTTTGAAACAAAAAATCACTATAAGGCCTCATGCACACGTGCTGCAACCAACCGTTGTGATCATTTACCTTGTGATCATTCGTGAAGATTTCCAAGAATCATCTGCATTTGGTCCATGTGTTTGTTTTTGGCGCTCTGTGTGTCAGGCTACTTTTACACTGGCGCTTTGAATTCCATTTCAGGGATCTCACAAACTGTTCAAAACGGATCAGTTCAGCCCCAATGCATTCTGAATGGAAAAGGATCCGTTCAGAATGCATCAGTTTGGCTCTGTTCCGCTCTGGATGCGGACAGCAAAACGCTGCTTGCAGCGTTTTGGTGTCCGCCTGGCGATACGGAGCCAAACGGATCCGTTCTGACTTACAATGTAAGTCAATAGGAGCGGATCCGTTTTCACTGACACAATATGGTGCAATTGAAAACGGATGAATCCCCCATTGACTTTCAATGTAAGTCAGGACAGATCCGTTTTGACTTTGTCCTTCATAATGCAAACGGATCCGTTCTGAACGGATACAATCGTTTGCATTATAGGTGCGGACCCGTCTGTGCAGATACCAGACGGACCCGCACCTACTGAAACCGCACAGCTGAAAATTAATCTTAAGGGCTGTGAAACACAGACGAGATATGGAAGGCGTTTGTGTTGGGTCCGTGTTTTTCACATACCCATAGATTAATAATAATGGATAAAATTAGGGCATGCTTCTATGCTAAAACACTAATGTGTATATACACACACATTAAAATAAATGGGCATGTTTGCTGTCGGTGGAGAACACGTACAGCACACATCCGTGAATCACTGGCATGTGAATAAGGCCTTAGGCTACTTTCACACTAGGGTTAATATTTTCCGTTATGGAGATCAGTCATAGGGTCTAAATACCGGGGGGGGGGGGGGGGGACGCTTCAATTTTGTCCCCCATTCATTGTCAATGGGGACAAAACGTAACTGAACAGAACGGAATGCACCAGATTGCATTCCGTTTCGTTTGGTTGCGTTCTCATTCCGGAGAGAAAACCGAGGCATGCAGCAGTTTTCTTTCCGTCATGGAATGCGGAACAAGACGGATCCGTCATGATGCAAGTCAATGGGGACGGATCCGTTTTCTCTGAAACAATAGAAAACTGATCCGTCCCCCATCGACTTTCAATGGAATCCATGACGGATCCGTCCTTGCTATGTTAAAGATAATACAACCAGATCCGTTCATAACAGATACAGATGGTTGTATTATCAGTAACGGAAGCGTTTTCGCTGAACCCTGCCGGATCCATCAAAAATGCTGGTGTGTAAGTAGCTTTAAACAGGTTGTCTGGTAAGTGGACAAGATTCAGCCATGCCGAGGTTCCTGCACAGATGCCCAGACCCATTTGATACCTGTACTGGTAGGGACCCCATCTGCTGGCCTTCACCAGGAATAACCCTTGATCTATAGGATATATCAAATCTATACATATGACATACCGTGCCTGGTTACTGCAGCATTACTCATTCAATGACTGGGAGCAGCACTGCAGTAACCAGATGCGGCTACTACACAGTGAACGGAGCGGAAGTGTTCCGATGCCTGGCTCTGGCCACAGCAGCTTGAAACCACCGCCAATCGGACATTGACGACCTATTCTAAGGGTGAACCCAAATTGTAGCTAATCTGCAGCCAATTTTGAAGACAAAGGGGGTCATTTACAAAAGCATGCCACGCCACTTGGGAGTGGTGGCGACTGGGGCTGCGCCAACGCCCCTGGCATATTTACTGACATGTACGCCAGTTTTAAGCGTACGGCGACAAGACGGATCCGTCATGATGCAAGTCAATGGGGACGGATCCGTTTTCTCTGAAACAATAGAAAACTGATCCGTCCCCCATCGACTTTCAATGGAATCCATGACGGATCCGTCCTTGCTATGTTAAAGATAATACAACCAGATCCGTTCATAACAGATACAGATGGTTGTATTATCAGTAACGGAAGCGTTTTCGCTGAACCCTGCCGGATCCAGCAAAAATGCTGGTGTGTAAGTAGCTTTAAACAGGTTGTCTGGTAAGTGGACAAGATTCAGCCATGCCGAGGTTCCTGCACAGATGCCCAGACCCATTTGATACCTGTACTGGTAGGGACCCCATCTGCTGGCCTTCACCAGGAATAACCCTTGATCTATAGGATATATCAAATCTATACATATGACATACCGTGCCTGGTTACTGCAGCATTACTCATTCAATGACTGGGAGCAGCACTGCAGTAACCAGATGCGGCTACTACACAGTGAACGGAGCGGAAGTGTTCCGATGCCTGGCTCTGGCCACAGCAGCTTGAAACCACCGCCAATCGGACATTGACGACCTATTCTAAGGGTGAACCCAAATTGTAGCTAATCTGCAGCCAATTTTGAAGACAAAGGGGGTCATTTACAAAAGCATGCCACGCCACTTGGGAGTGGTGGCGACTGGGGCTGCGCCAACGCCCCTGGCATATTTACTGACATGTACGCCAGTTTTAAGCGTAAAGTAGTTGAAAAACTACTCCTCTCAGGGAGTGGAGTCGTTTTTCATGATCGCCACATACAGCAGGAGGATGTGCCTAATTTATGACAAAGAGCAAGCCTGGTCATAACTTGAGCACATCCTCCAGCAGCGCAAAGGGGAAACAAGGACTGCTGTAAAAAGCCCGTCCCTGCCCTTAAAGGGTATAAGTAAGGGTATGCTCACAAAGCGGATTTTGATGCTGTTAAAATCCACTGCGCATTCCACAGCAGAGATCACTGCAGTTTCTCCTGCCATTGTACACTTTGGATGTCACACACTGAATGGAGGTAAACGGCCAGCGGACACTCACCCCTATGTCAAGTGGCATTTGTCCAGACACTGCATCAAGAAGGATATATGTCCCTTCCTGGCGCAGCTGCACGGCGACATTTGTCATACGACTTCTTGCCGCCAAAAAATTGTGCAACATTTTTTTTATAATGATAGTCAATGGTGTCGCACTTCGACAAGACAGTTGCAAAAAAATCCATCCAAGTTGGATTTTTGAGCGACTGTTGTGTCCCAGTATGATGCAGTGCGACAATTGTTGTATGACATTGGTGCGACATGAATGTCGCGTGACACATGTTGTAGCGTAGTTTTACCCTTTTTTTTTTTTAACGACTCATGACGTCGTGTAGCCCTAGCCTTAGGCTATCTGCATACAAGTGCAGGAAACCTGTAAAAATTCTGTACTTACACTGGGAGGTGAACACCAGGCGGCGGCCGCCAGAATTCAGCCACGGCCCCTTCCCAGCAGTGGGTGGAACCCTTACGGCCCCTTCCCAGCAGTGGGTGGAACCCTTACGGCCCCTTCCCAGCAGTGGGTGGAACCCTTACGGCCCCTTCCCAGCAGTGGGTGGAACCATTACGGCCCCTTCCCAGCAGTGGGTGGAACCCTTACGGCCCCTTCCCAGCAGTGGGTGGAACCCTTACGGCCCCTTCCCAGCAGTGGGTGGAACCCTTATGGCCCCTTCCCAGCAGTGGGTGGAACCCTCACGGCCCCTTCCCAGCAGTGGGTGGAACCCTCACGGACCCTTCCCAGCAGTGGGTGGAACCCTTACGGACCCTTCACACATAATGTCGACAATAAATTTGGTCTGGCTTTCTACCATCATTAATAAAATGCCACAGAAACCCCCTGCATCTTTTTTTATTGATATACAGGCGATGGAAAAACACCATTGCTTCAAAACTGGAAAATATATATATACCAGTAGAAAAGGCTTGTGTATCCTGCATTTCATATTTCCAGCGATTTTCAGATACATCTGGAGCTAGCATTTTAGCAGCAAAAATTGCACAATGCCCAAAAAAAATATATAAAAAAAAATATGTAGAAAAAAAAAAAAAAGTTAGAGGACCATCAGAGTGAAATTTTGGATTACACCGAGTACATTCAAGTGAATGGGGGGCCAAAAATATGGTCACAGAGTTCTCCAGAGGAGCAGCCACTGTTTGAAGCAGCTTTTGATTTGAGGAGGGTTTACACCAAGTACAGGAAACATGGATTGGGGTTGAACTAATAACGCAACCCAAATATAATTTTATATGCCATGACAACCGGACAGCTCAGTGGATTTTCACCCATTTCCAGTGAGGTATATGATTTGAACACTTAGTTATCCACTACACTACAACTCCCAGCATGCATACTTGCTCTGCTCTTCTCAGAACTCTCCTAGAAATAAACGGAGCATGCTGGGAATTGTAGTTTCACAACATCTGGAGTGCCGCCGCTTGCCCGCCCCTGCACTCCAGTATATGGACATTGCCGTGTCTGTACTAGCTCAATAGGTGAAATCTGCCATGTAGGTAATCAAACGAAAACCCCAACAAACTTCTCTGTCAGATATCTAACCAATGCATCAAAGGGAACAAATAATCCCGGCGCCAGATGTTCTAGTGAAGACTGTAATCCAGGTAAATGCAGGGCAACGTCACCAAGTCACCAGTGGATCCCTGCTGAGAGAGCGGCACTGCCTGCAGGGTCCACATCCCCTCCTCCTGTTACACCCACCCCCTCCTTTTGTCTGTAGCATGTAAAATTTCAACTGCCCTGACCACAAAGCAGGCTGGAACATGGTGCTGGAGGGATAAGGTTACATGAAGCCTTTAAATGCTTCATAGTTACCATACTTAATTACCCACATTAACATTCTTGAAGTTGTTTATTCCTGCAGGTTTCCTTCCTTCCTCCTTATGCTACTGAAGCACAAAAAACTTTGTTTTAACAAGTTACCCACATTGTTCCCTCTCCATTAAAAAAAGGAAAGTCCTTCAGCTTCAACTGCAGGAGCATCAGAGCACAAGACATACAAATGTGCGCCTCGAATGTCAGCAGGGGACTGAGGAGACCGTCACTATCCCGGCTTTGTCCTCGGCAGCAGCACATTCTGCAGGTAAGGCCTCATGCCAAACGACCGTATTTATTATGCAGTCCACAAAACGCGGCTCTGCAAAATCTTGACTTCAATGGCTCAGTGGTCTGCATTTGGTGGCCAAGAATAGGACTTGTTCTAACTCGTGCGGAACAGACATACGGATCTGTTCCGCAAAAAGATAGAAGATCTTCCATACTTGACTGCAAAATGCAGACCAGGACCCATTGAAGAAAAAAAAAAAAAAAAAAAAATCAATGGAACACGGACATCATCTGTATTTTGCAGACTGCAAAATACATACGGCTGTGTGCATGAGGCCCAATACCGATTCATTACTTTCAAAACTGTGTGGCAGGGTTTCAGCCACACCATGTACAATAAAGGCAATGGACATATTAATTAGGGGATCATATTCCTAATGAACACACTGTAGTACCCAGGCAGCACCCAAAGCAATTCATGCAGCTGTATAGCAATTAGCATAAGTGACTATTTAGAACAGGGATGATCAACCTGCAGCCCTCCAGCTGTTGTAAGACTACAACTCCCACCATGCCCTGCTGTAGGCTGATGGCTGTTCCGCCATGCTGGGAGTTGTAGTTTTGCAACAGCTGGAGGGCCGCAGGTTGAGCATGCCTGATCTACAGGTCATCGGGCTCATTCATGTGCTGTGGTCAAGTTGCAGTTTTTGCCACAATTTTATGAAACTGCAAAACGGCAGCGTTTCTGCCACAATTTCAGAAAAATCACAGCAAACACCACAACACGACTGCAGTGAGTAAGGCCTCTTGCACACGAATGTGCGCGCCCCGTGGCCATGCTGCGGCCCACAAATTGCAGGCCCCAATGCACGAACACCCACCGTGGGGCAGCCGCAGCGGATCGCGGAGCCATTCACTTTAATGGGTCCGCGATCCGGCCGTTCCGCAAAAAGATGGGACATGTTCTATCTTTTTGCGGAACGGATGTATGGGACGAAACCCCACGGAAACACTCCGTAGTGCTTCCATAGGGTTCTGTTCCGTGCTTCCGTTCCGCATTACGGCCACGGAGCCTAAGGCTAGTTTCACACTAGCGCTAAACTGTTTCAGCAGAGAAACAGCCTGCCAGAGTTCACTGTATCAGGCCTAGCCAGATACTACCTTTCCCCGCCGGAGCCCATTGACTATAATGGGACGAGACAGGGATCCGGCCCGTTTCCAGCATTAGTGCTGGGATTCTGGCAGACAAAAACCGCTGTTTGCAGCAGTATTTGTCCGGCCGAATCTCGGCACTAACACTGGAAATGGCCGGATCCCATTATAGTCAATAGGAACTGGTGGATCTCCGGCAGCTCCAGCTATATTTAGCACTAGTGTGAAACTAGCTTAAGCCCTTAAGTAGTTGCGATCCAGGTCTTTGCAGGAGAAATTATTGCCAGAGACCAAAGCTGGTCCAGTAGAGTCAATGCCTTCCTGACGTTTTTAGCCATTACCAGCAAACATCCCTACAACACGGGGCATCTCGTGAGTGACGGGCACCAAGGTGCTACAACCAGCATTTACAATTTCCGATAATGCTGCCGATAATAATGACATTTATAGACGCATGATCGATCAAGTTTTATCGTTAACTGAGTATTTTAAAAATGGGAAAAGCCCCTTAGGGGCCTATACAACATTGTTAAGTATATTTTAGTCTGAGGCTATAAGGAGATATGTTTAGTGCGACACTGCACATCATGACTGTCATTCGTATCTCAACAATCTCAGAAAGTCCAACCCTATTAGAATTTCAGCCCCAGGTCGCACGTGACTTCGCCATCACAGACCACAATGCAAGTCACTTGTGCAACTTTTAAGCGACTTGGTTATTCCTTTACAGCCAAATCACCGCTCCCAAAATAGTTGCAGAACAGCAAGTTGAAGACTTGTCGCACAAGGCTTGTGGTCGCTGTGTAGCCCTACGTTAATTGTGGCTAAAACTTGAAAAAAATTGTAATCCAACTGTATCTAGAAGTATGTGATGTTCACACATCACTAGTACATGTTTGGCCCCGTGACTTCCCGTCTATCAACCATATGCAATATTTGTCTCACAAGTCAACATTGACTTAAATCATAGGGGTAGAATTAAATTTGCTACAGTAGTCACAGAACATCCCAGGTCAGGCACAGAATTCCTAAGCTGAATATATTACACTATACATCTCCCTGACACGACACGGCACTAATATGTATGGTTCTCAACTTCAGATCTCCAGGATTTTACCTGCAGAAGGGATTGAATCGGTTCACCAGTACACATGGGACTCGTCCACGTGGGCAGACCAATGGGCTAAGATTTATTGGGAGGTGATTAAAGCGGTTCTCCAGGAATTAAGAAAATGAAAATATTTCATTATTACTTTATTATAAATATAGTCCCAAATACCTTTCATTAGTTAATGGCTTGTTTTGACTGGGGAGCAATCATTAGGAGAAACAAAATGGCCGCCATCCTATCAGTACACACAAAACCTTTCCTAATCACACAGGAGGACAAGTTACTTCACAACACTGAGCTAGAGAGCTCATTCTCCTCTCTGCTCGTCAGAGATTATAATCCTGGATACAGTTTAATATGATCTTCAGCTGAATCTCTGTGGGAAGGGAGTTCATGAGGAGACATGAAGTACAGAGAGGACGGACAGGACAGACTGTGGTAATGGAGACTGCATACAAGAGCTGCTGCTCAATATTCACATGCCCACTCTCCTCTCTGCACTTCATGTCTCCTCCTGATCTCCATTCCTATAGAGATTCAGTCGAAGATCATATTAAATTGTATTCAGGATCATAATCCCTGACAAGTAGGAGAGGAGGATGAAGCAGCTCTTTAGCTCAGTGTTGAAGTAACTGGTCCTGCTGTGTGATTAGGACAGGTTTTGTATGTACCAATATTACGGCGGTCATGTTATTTTCCCTGTTGATTGCTCACCAGACAAAAAAAAACACCAATTATAACTAATGAAAGGTATTTAGGAATGTATTTATAATAAAATAATATTGAAGTATTTTTATTATCTTTTTTCCAGGAGAACCCCTTTAACCTCGGTAAACAGTATAGTTAAAACTAACAGTTATCATTGAAAAGCATCAGTAAAAATAAATAGCTCAACTATAAAGTGAGGTCTGGACGATAGAATTAAATATTTCCAGGGGCAATAAAAGTAAGTTAATAAAGGTCTTGTGGTGTTTTCATGGCTGGTAATTAGAGGACAGGTCCACTTTAACCTCCAGCGGAGATGATCCACCCCAGACTACACCTCTCAGCAGCCTACGAGAAGTCCAGCAGCCATCCTTCCTCTGGCTGATTTGTTTGACTAATAGAGACAGCGCAATTAGTTTAGTGAAATAATGGAAATAATATTTACACAAGGAGTAAATACGGAATTTTGGAAGGTTGGACATTTATCAAATGGACAACGTTTACAATAGGACATTAGATGCTTGCTAAGGAGAGTAAAGAGCGCACTCTCACAGGTCTGTTTAGGAAAAGAATACTGCTTAATTCATTTGGGAGCACAGTTTAGATTCTGCTTCTAGATACTGTACAGTACCGAGAGATCAACTAAACTGCAAAGCTGCAGAAATGTGTGGGAGACTGGGAGTAGTACAATCTGCAACACAAAAAAAGAGAAGGATCACCTCACTTGGGATGCATCAGGGCAGGTTTACTAAAGTAGCAACGTAAAGGGGAATTTACTAATGATTGTCTATGTTCAGGAGAAGCCATCAAAATCCCACTCCTTGGCTGGTCAACTATTCCCGTGTAGCTCCGGCACTGGAAATAGATGTCAGAACTACATAGCCATGTCCATTGTGTGGTGGATGGAACAGTGTAGTTCCAGCACTGGAGTTACCCTAACTGGTGGAAGGCCAGGGTGTAGGATCCCCACCAATCAGATATTGATGGCCTATTTTGAGGATAGGCCATCAATAATAAAATCCTGGAGAACCCCTTTAAAGTTTTATATTAATAAGGCTATTTTCACACTTGCAGCAGTGTGATCCGGCAAGCAGTTCCGTCGTCTGAACTGCCTGCCGGATTCGCCGATCTGGATGTGACTGAAAGCATTTGTGAGACGCATCTGGATGAGGATCCGTCTCACAAATGCATTGCAAGAACGGATCCGTCTCTCCGCTTGTCATGCGGACAGATGGACCGGAAGGACGGATCCGGCATTTCCGGTATTTTGAATGCCGGATCCGACACTAATACATTCCTATGGGGAAAAATGCTGGATCCGGCATTCAGGCAAGTCTTCAGTTTTTTTTCGCCGGAGATAAAACCGTAGCAGGCTGCAGTTTTATCTTTTGCCTGATCAGTCAAAATGACTGAACTGAAGACATCCTGAACGGATTACTCTCCATTCAGAATGCATGGGGATATGCCTGATCAGTTCTTTTAAGGTATAGAGCCCCTGTGACGGGACTCTATGGCGGAAAAGAAAAACGCTAGTGTGATAGTACCCTAATAAGATTAGAAAGAATGGCATTTATTCTAAGCTCAATACACATCAATGACCATCGACACTCAAGACGAGCAACATTATTCCTGCACATTGCTTTTCTTGCACACTGGATTATCCCAAACGGTGTGCCCCTTTCTCAGAATACAGAGCACGCTACACCGCTTATGGGAACCCCAGTATTAGCAAAGATGCGCGCCATGATGACAGACCTGATCAAAACAATACATTAGGAAATGCAGTGTATTAGGCTAGTTTCACACTAGCGTTCGGGTGTCCGCTCGTGCGCTCCGTTTGAAGGGGCTCACGAGCGGTCCTGAACGCAGCCGCCCGGCCGCAATGCATTCTCAATGGAGGCGGATCCATTGAGAATGCATCCGCCTGCCAGCGCTCAGCCTCCGCTCCGCTCAGTGAGCGGACACCTGAACGCTGCTTGCAGCGTTCGGGTGTCCGCCTGGCCGTGCGGAGGCGAGCGGATCCGTCCAGACTTACAATGTAAGTCAATGGGGACGGATCCGCTTGAAGATGACACCATATGGCTCAATCTTCAAGCGGATCCGTTCCCCATTGACTTACAAGGCTACTTTCACACTTAGAAAATTTTCCAAGTTTTAATGCAGACGGATCCGTTCTGAACGGATGAAAACGTCTGCATTATCGGAGCGGATCCGTCTGATGAAACATCAGACGGATCCGCTCCGAACGCTAGTGTGAAAGTAGCCTTAGCTTTATCTACAGGATAAATGCCATTTGGTGAAGTGAGACAACCCCTCTAACACAGATCTAGAAGATTTACCAGAAGTCTTCACTCAAGGGGAAGTGACTTTTTTCCCCTCTGACACTGGTCAATCACTGTGGACGGAGTCGGAAAGCCCAGCTCAACTCAGACGCTATCCGCGGCAACTGGACCGATAGGAAAGATGATCACAAAGACTCCTGATGGCCCCTCCATTGGCAGTATTCGGGGGAAAGAACTAATACTGCCCCGAATTCCGAATGTGGGGAGTGCTAGTAACAAATATAAAAAGCTATCCATTCAGTGGCAATTCGTAAATGGACTCAGTTTACTTTTATTAAAGGGGTTTTCCCGAGACTTAAATACTGTCTGCAAAATGGACAATGGTAAATGACAGGCCACTGAAATCAGTGCATTTGATACCACTTTACTACTCAGTGAGGGCAGCATGAAGTTGATGACAGGTTCCCTTTACCAGCCCCCCACACTTATTATATTTTTGGAAGAATACACCTAAAGCAATCCCATGAACATCCATTATTTGACCATAGTAGACTACAGAGTAAACAAGTGATATCTGCGCAAATAATCCATCACCTAAACGTAAAACCGAATACCAGTTCTAGCTGTTCCGTCAACACATCACTCGCAGCGAGTTTTAGACCAGGACACTGGCGCTAGCAGACATAAAACATTCACCTGTGGACAGCTTTAGTTCAACCTGGCATGCCACATTAGACCAATGCCCTGGTCTGCAAGTTTTAGACTGTTTGAATAAACATAAGGAGACTTCCTGGCTAGGCTTCCTGAGAAATGTACTCAAAAGCTCTTCCCCAAAATTGCAAGAAAAAAACAAACAAAAATGCAACTAAAAATCCGCTTCAGGATTCTTTGTGGCTTTTTGGATCCAGTTTTTACGCCAATGTAATTTTGGAAGCGTTATTTGATGTGGTTTTTCACCCTGCCCATGGGAAGTTTGGATGTGGATTTGACTTTGAAGCTGCTGCACGAATAAGGGCCCATTCAGACGTCCCTAGTGTATTGCGGATCCGCAATACACCCGGCCAGCACCCCCATAGAACTGCCTATTCTTGTCTGCAATTGCGGACAAGAATAGAACATGTTCTTTTTTTTTCGGGAGCTGCGGACCGGAAGATCGGGGCTCGCGCTCCGGAAATGCGGATGCGGACAGCACACTGTGTGCTGTCAGTATCTCTTCTGGCCCCATAGAGAACGAACTGAATTAATCCAGACCCATACTACGGACGTGTGAATGGAACCTAAGGCCTCATGCACATGACCGTTCTGTTTTTTGCAGTCCGCAATTTGCTGAACAGGCGGCCCATTGTAGAAATGCCTATTCTTGTCCGCAAAACGGACAAGAATAGGACATGTTAAATTTTTTGGGCGGGGCTACGTAACGGAGCAACGGATGCGGACAGCACACGGAGTGCTGTCCGCATCTTTTGCGGCCCCATTGAAGTGAACTGAATAGGTCCGCACCCAAGCCGCAAAAACTGCGGCTCGGATGCGGACCAGAACAACGGTCGTGTGCATGAGGCCTAAGGTTCACAAATTTTTTTGGAGGAGGTTTTGAGGCGGATTTTCCTGGGGGTTTTTCAGCCAAAAGTGGATTTGAAAGGAATCAGAAATATAAAGGAAGAACTTCCTGCTGGATCCACTTCTGGCTTTAGCTGAAGGAAACCTGTAGGAAAATGTGCCTCAAAACCTCGTGCAAAAAAATTGTGTGAACCTACCCAACATATCACTTCTTTTTTCTAGAGTGGTAAAAAAACAGCACCATGTAAATTAACAAGCGGTTTTCCCATTGGATTAAACGGAGGCGATTTGCAAGCGTTTTTCGGAAAACTTTTTGGTGCGAAATCTGCATCAAAATCCACAGTGAAACAACTTTGTTTTAACATACCCTAATAATTTCCTTTTAAACAGGATTTAGGCTGGCCGTAGCCATTGGATAGATGATGGCAGAAACCCTCCTTGGGCATAGTCATCTCTCCTAACCTCTCCATATGCATGTACCCTCAACCAATCATTTGTGTTTCCTGAACAGGAAAGAGGGGGGGGAAGCCTCTGCCGGATACCTAGGCCAGTGGCTTCTCTCTTAGATGGTTGGCCAATCGTGTTGACAACATATATCAGAAGTTTATGGCTAGCTACACAAGAAAGCCATCAGCAGACTGCGGTCTTCGCTATAAACATGATCAATTGGAAGAGTCAGGTAGGCCTGTTTCAAAGAAGGGCCGCTGCTAAAGACAAATGGGCAACATATCCAATCCTTTCTTCTCAAGGGAGATTAGCCACCACCACCAGAGGTGTCTGGAAGCAGCTTACTCTCCTTCTCCTACTAAAAACACATGCATGCTAGGAAGCCAAACTGAGCGCGCATGTGAATCAAGAACTCTTTAGTAACATGCATCCAACACGGACATCCTGAACAAGCAGTGACCTTAAGATTTGAAAGATGCCAGATACAAGCAGAAGACCATAGAACACTGCATACATTTAACAGTGATGGCTAACCTCCAACACTCCAGCTTTGGTGAAAATACAACTCCCAGCCAAGCAAGTGTACACCTTGGGAGTAGTAGTATTACCGGAGGTTAGACATCACAGGCATAAAGGAACCATGATTAAATTATGTGCACTCACCCAGAGGTTTTTGCTTAAATTTTGGAGACAGCCGTGAGTATGGAGGTGGAGGAGATTCTGCGAGAGAGAAAAAATATCAAATTTAAAATCAACACAAACAAAAATGGAATGCAAGACTAATTCGGTCATTCATTTTATTTCTATTTTGTACAGCATTATTGATCCAGTTTATACAATACTTTTTTAGCAGATGGCAATCTGTGGTCTGAAGGTGGCCACCAACAATCTTTTTTGGGTATGTTCACAGCTGCATTTCTAAATCTGTTCCGGCATAAAATGTCCAAAAAAACAACACTACATGCCGAGGTATTTGTCCAAAACCCGGCATTTATGCGGACAGTGGCGAAATCACTGCCGGAGCCCATTATGCTTAATGGTAGAATCCGGCAATGCCAGATCCGGTAAACTCTGGGAGTCTGCTCCCTGCCGGATCTCACGTCTCAGGTCTAGTGGTGCATCCGGACCATGCATGGAATCATCCTACAGGCCAAACCAAAAAGACAAGGCTGTCTAAGGCTACTTTCACACTCGCGTTTTGGCTTTCCGTTTGTGAGATCCGTTCAGGGCTCTCAAAAGCGGTCCAAAATGGATCAGTTTGCATTCTAAAATCGAAAAGGATCCGCTCAGAATGCATTCGTTTGCCTCCGTTCAGTCACCATTCCGCTTTGGAGGCGGACACCAAAACGCTGCTTGCAGTGTTTTGGTTTCCGTCTGACAAAACAGAGCCAAACGGATCTGTCCTGACACACAATGTAAGTCAATGGGGACGGATCAGTTTTCACTGACACAATAGAAGACGGATCCGTCCTTTATTGACTTTCAATGGGGTTCAAGACGGATCCGCCTTGGCTATGTTAAAGATAATACAAACGGATCAGTTCTGAACTGATCCGTCTGTGCAGATCCATGACGGATCCGCACCAAATGCGAATGTGAAAGTAGTCTGAGCATCCTGCCAGTCATCCAGCTAGCAGCTCACTTCTCGACTAATCAAATCTTTTATGCAACTGCTAAACAATCATTTGTCAGCAGGATATCCCGCTGTGTAACTGTACGGGAGTGTGTGATTGTAAAGGCCCTTTAAATGGGCGCCCGTCGATTTGTTACATCGATAGCTGCTCATTATGGCCCCACATTTAGCCTTTGGGCTCATGCACACGACCGTATGGCTTTTTCTGCGTTTTGCGGTCTGTTTTTTACGGATCCGTTGTTCTGTTTTTTTTTTTCCGTTGCGTTTCCGTTTTCCCGTATGCCATATACAGTAATTACATAGAAAAAATTGGGCGGGGCATAACAATTTCAATAGATGGTTCAGCAAAAACAGAACGGATACGGAAGACATACGGATGCATTTCCGTATGTGTTCCGTTTATTTTGCTGACCCATTGACTTGAATGGAGCCAAGCACCGTGATTTGCGGACAAGAATAGAACAGGACATGTTCTATCTTTTCACGGTACGGAAATACTGAAACGGAATGCACACGGAGACACTTCAGTATTTTTTGCTGAACCATTGAAATGAATGGTTCAGTATATGTACCGCATACTGAACTCAAAAAACAGGCAGTATACTGAACGCAAAATACTGTCGTGTGCATGAGCCCTTAGTCATATGTCCAAGTCTGTGATAAGATGGTCACAGTGTTTTATCAGTGAAGATTTCTGAGAAGAATTAGTGTTTGATCTGTGTGTCCGTTTTTTTCTCTACACCTCATCCGTGTTCCACGGACACTGCACAGCTGAAAATTAATTTTCAGAGCATCTCCTATAAATGGTCTGTGAAACACAGATGGCGTCCATGTTTTTCACGGCCCTATAGACTATAATGTTCATGAGGGATCGTGCTAAGACACAGATGTGCGAGTACACACATTAAGGCCTCTTGCACACGAACACAAAACCGCAGACCACAAAACACGGATGCCCATGTGCCTTCCGCAATTTGCGGAACGGGACAGACTGCCCAATACAGAAATGCCATTCTTGTCTGCAAAATGGAAAAGAATAGGGCATGATCTATAATTTTTGCGGGGGCCACGGAACGGAGCAATGGATGCGCACAGGACATGGAGTGCTGTCCGCATCTTTTGTGGCCCTATTGAAGTGAATGGGTCTGCACCCGAGCAGCAAAAAAAATGCGTCTCGGATGCGGAATCAAACCACGGTCGTGTGCGAGAGGCCTAAAACAAGGGGTTATGTATGCCGTCTGCGAATCAGGGCTTAGGCTGCGTAAAAGAAGTCAAATGGTTCTTTTACACGGACCTACACTACAGGCAAATCTTAGGGATAAATCTGATGTTCCTGATAATTGCCTGATCACCAGCAGAGATGAAACCGAACTTACATGCAGCAATCATCTCCACTGTACTGGGACAAGCGATGCCTACTGCGATTGTTTCTGGGCAGTGGATCCCCTTTTTACAGGCCAATCTGCTGCACAGAAACTATGTTTTTTGAGTGGCGGCTGAAAAAAGATGATCATTGACTGACTGCTGGCGCCGTTACACAGATTAATTATCGGGAACAAACTATAAAGACCTTAACAATGTAAAACAAATCCAAACAGCAGCAGCAGTTGTGAGATTACAAATTCTTCTAAACTGGAAATTAAACAAATCAGCAAAATGCAGAAGAGACAGAATGAGCTGTACAAAGCACAGGAAAAGAAAAAAATACCAAAAGTGAGAAGGTTGAGGGGGAGGGTTTGGTCTGTCTCCTCGAGCTCATTACAGAGTAGGAGTTTTTTCTGAAAGAGACGAGATGCCATTTCGGAGTGGCTGAATGAGAGCAGGAGGGGAGGGAAGGGGGGTAGTGGTGACTGCAGCTTTAAGAAAGCAGCTGTAATTGGCGAGATCTCCAGATAAACAGTCATTCTGGCGCCAGCAAAAAAGCAAACTCTGTATTATCACCACTCCTACTCCTCAACAGCAGAGGGACCTCCTCGGGAAAGCAGCGCTGAGAGTGATCTGATTTCAAAGAGAAAGCACGCCAGACCAAATAACAAACTTCAAACTCCCTGATTCCTGGACTCCTCTACTCCCCATTAGAGAGGACTCAACCTCATAAAACCATTACAGGGAAGAATGGCTTTATCTGGCCGTCTGCATTCAACAACTAACACAGAGCACTTCATTCTGCTTTCTACAGACACCGCCGAGAGTCTCCCCCCTTCATTCCTTGCTGTCTGCATCAATATTTGCAACAGCACCAAAATAGATTAACCTGCTTCATCGATAAAGGGGGCAGTGGTCCAGGGAGTCACATAGACCGTTGTAGAGCGCCACAAATATTATAAAAAACAAGAAATCCCAAGACAAAAAAAAAATGACCCTCCTTACACAAATGATGCTTATTTTTCCTCATTTATGATGTAACCTATAGCTGGCCCCATAATGACCAACTATGATGTCTGATGATGCCCAGGATGACCACTTAAAGCACATGGACAATACACAAGTCAGTCTACTGTGTGTCCATACAGTACCAAAGTTTATTTTCCCCTCACAGGTTCAGAGACTACCGAGCCTCATGGAAACGGCACACAGTAGACACAGATTTCCTATAGGTCCATACTACCTAAAGGTTCCCATACACCTTTACTAGCAGTTTGGTCAACAGCTATCTTCCACGACTCCCCCATACACGCTTGACTTGGCCTAGCGCAGGGGGCAGCAAGCGTGCATGCTGGGAGTTGTAGTTTCACAACAGCTGTGGTGCGGATGGTTGCTGAACCCTGTGATTGGAATGGGGAGAGAGAACACTGCTGGCGGTGGCTTTGGCTACATCCACATTTGTGGCAGGCATTCCGGTATTCTGTTCCGGAATTACTGTAAGGCTACATGCACACGACCGTATGCGATTTACAGTCCGCCAAAAAAAATAAAAATGCTGTCCGCATTTTTTGCGGAATAATTTAAATGAATGGGTCGGCATCCTATCCGCAAAAAAACAGACCGGACACAGAAACAAACAACGTTTGGGTGCATGTAGCCTAACTGGAATATCTGGACGCTGCTCGATCCCCATTTACTATACCCGGGTCCGTCAGGTTTCCAGCATGAGTGCCAACTTTCTGCCGGAAAAATACAGCTGCCTGCAGTGGACGTGGCCTTACATCCCGGTACACATTAAGACTGCCGACCAATCCAACCTGACAGCCCAAGGAAAAGCAAAGCAGACTTATTTTTTCTAATCTTTAATACATCCCCTTTTAACATGAAGTGATATATAAAAAACTTTTTTTTTTGAACACCTACAGTTAAAAAAACAAGCCCAAAAATGTAATCTACTTTCATTAGGCCTGATTCAAACAACAGTCTTCTAGGTCCACGTGCCATCCAGACGGCTCCTGCCTAGCACACTGACCCATTAGCCTAATGGCCCCATTCATGTGTCACTTTCTGCACAGAACATTGGATGGAAAAAGATCAAGCATAGCGCATGCTGCGAGACTCCCTGCATGGGCCGAGACTCATTCCTTCAGGTTAATGGGTCTGGGAAAAAATAAAATAAAGACACAACCCGGATACCCTACAGAGATCCACCTCTGGGTACCCCAAAATAATCACTAGAAGAACCAAGTGGGCACACAAGACGAATAATAGCGTATATGTGCAGTCAACAAGGTTACTGTGGCATAACTACGCCTGTATCTGGAAGGTACAAAGGCTGTGGTGTCCATTTTCTGGAAAAAACACAAAAAATAACCCAAACCACTTTTGTGACAAGGTTATTGACAAATAACACATGATGGAGAATGAAAAAGAAGCATCATTATTTCTCACGGATTCTGTGCCAGAAGCCCTAGAAGACTTGTAGAGCTAGGGAGTAAAATGAACGCGGCAAAGGGAAAAACCTGCCGGAGAACTGCAAAAGAAGAATTATTTTCCAGCAAGTCAAATACCCTGAACATAAACTCAAAGCCCACAGAGTGAATCATTTTGGAAAGAAGAATGTGGAAAAATGTCAGCATATAAAAGAAGTGCAAAGCTGATGAATCCTGGCCATTCATGCTTAGAGAAAAGACGATCAACTAACATCCATGTGCTGTACGCAAGGGATGTCCAGAGGGGACAACACCCTTAAAAGTCCGAACACTGAGGACCTCTGCCATAGGAAACGAGGGTTGAGTGAAGTGTACTGTACTGTGTAGCTGGCACTGGGGGCACTGACTGTGGCTGGCACTGCTAGGAAGGCATTTAAAAAACATCTGCTCATAGTGTGCATGCAAAGTGTGGTATCAGAAGAATGCTAGCTATCACTTCATCTACCGTCAGATAGGAGCGATGGCTTCAAGGAAGAGACAAAGGGCAACAGAAACTGAAGGTAGTGAGTAGTGACCAGCTAGAGGCTGCTGTGCTACTAAACAGTATTACTGATGGTATGCCCCTTCTCCTGCCACCATACCCCCCACACCAGTGCCTGATCCCCACACGCATCGTTGGTCGCCTGCTATTCGACAAATGCCGCTCTCAGGACCCAAAGATCCCCCAGAAAAGAAACAAGTATTCTGTACGCTCCGATTCTTCATAACACTGAGCGCCTACCCTCCCCCTGCCAGCTCCCACTTCATCAGCAGGTTACAGGGGGTAATGCCTTTTACTGGACCAACCTCCCAGCACTCACATAAGCTCCCAGTGCAGTCCTTACAGAGTGAGGCTAAGTTCACACGAACGTGTGTGATTCGTGGCCGTATTGCAGCCCGCAAATCGAGGGCCGCAATACACGGCCACAGTTCCGTGTGCATTCTGCATTTAATGGGTCCGCAAAACCGGAATCGCGGAACGGCCGCACGGGACGGGACCCCTCGGAAGCACTACGGAGTGCGTCCCGTAAAAAGATAGGACATGTTCTATCTTTTAGCGGAACGGGCGGATCGCGGACCCATTAAAGTGAATGGGTTTGCGATCCGATGCGGCTGACCTACGGCTGGCGATTGTGCATTGCGGCCCGCTATTTGCGGGCCGCAGCACAGGCACGGGTCACACACGTTCGTGTGAACTCGGCCTGAAGGTCTTAGGCTACTTTCACACTGGCGTTTCTGGGTCTGCTTGTGAGATCCCTATCAGGGCTCTCACAAGCGGCCCAAAACGGATCAGTTCAGCCCCAATGCATTCTGAATGGATAAGGATCCATTCAGAATGCATCAATTTGGCTGAGTTTGGTCTCCGTTGCGCTTTTGAGGCGGACACTAAAACGCAGCTTGCAGCGTTTTGGTGTCCGCCTGACGATGGAGACAAACGTATCCGTCCTGACTTACAATGTAAATCAATGGGGATGGATCCGTTTTCACTGACACAATATGGTGCAATTCAAAACGGATCCGTCCCCCATTGACTTTCAATGTAAGGCTACTTTCACACTAGCGTTCAGAGCGGGTCCGCCTGGTGTCTGCTCAGACGGATCCGCTCCTATAATGCAGACGTTTGTATCCGTTCAGAACGGATCCGTCTGCATTATAGTTTGAAAAAAAAACTAAGTCTGAAAGTAGCCTGAGCGGATCCGTCCAGACTTTACATTGAAAGTCAATGGGGGACGAATCCGTTTGAAGATTGAGCCATATGGTGTCATCTTCAAGCGTATCCGTCCCCATTGACTTCCATTGTAAGTCTGGACGGATCCGCTTGCCTCCGCACGGCCAGGCGGACACCCGAACGCTGCAAGCAGCGTTCAGGTGTCCGCCTGCTGAGCGGAGAGGAGGACAAACGCTGCCAGACTGATGTATTCTCAGCGGATCCGCGTCCACTGAGAATGCATTAGGGCTGGACGGTTGCGTTCGGGGCCGCTTGTGAGCCCCTTCAAAACGGAGCTCACGAGCGGACACCCGAACGCAGATGTGAAAGTAGCTTAAGTCAAGACGGATCCGTTTTGACTTATACATAAAAAATAAAAAATGTCTAATGCCAACGGATCCGTTATGAACGGATACAAGCGTTTGCAATATCGGTGCGGATCCGTCTGTGCAGATACAAGACGGATCCGCACCGAACGCTAGTGTGAAAGTAGCCTTACTTCTAGAGCTGCAAAGACAAAGGGGACATGGACCTCTTTAAAGGAACAGACAACAGGCATTCTGAAAAACAAATGATCCGATTGTGTCTGCCTCAGACATAAAAATGCTACAGAAACCACCCAAAAGGGTAAAAAACAAACAAAAAAACGATATAATTGCTGAATCCCAGGGGGCGAGGAACTGTGTGTAGTTTTACTTGCAGCTTGGACAAGGACCAGAATTAGCGGCGGATCTGCCGTCTCCACGGCACACACATCTGTGCAGTCCCAAAAATACAGAAGATCAACACAGATAGTCTTAACTAAGTAATATTGTACGTTAAAAAAAGATTGTTTAGAATATTTAGACTGCAAGCTTTTAGTGTTGGTGCAACTAAAGCCGTAGTGTAGCCCTAACAGCAGTGGAAGGGAACTTCCTTGGCCGAGAACGGATGTGAAACTCAAGTTGTGCACCTTTTTCCGACTTACTTGATTGCATTGTAGGAAAGTGTTTTACAACTGTTGCCGGACAGCTGCTTTTCCATGCACTTCTATTAAGGGCCTAGTTGCATATCTGCTATGATTAAAGGTGGATTTACATGAGCCGACTGAGCGGCTGATTGTCGGGAAGGAAGCGTTCCTTCCAGACAGTCGGCCACTCGTTGAGTGAAGGAGACCACGCATTGACATTCAGCGATCTCCTTCACTGTATGAGGACGAGGGATGGCTATAGCCATACAGAATCATGGCTTCTGGGCAGCAGATCGCTGTTTAGACCACACAATCTGCTGCCCAAATTGTTTTAAACCAGCATGATCAATCCTACCAAGTGACTGCGCTTTAAATCTGCATCTGCCACCAACCGTATCTGGTTAGAAATTGGTGCAGTTATAGGGAAAGAGCTACGACAGAAAGAACATTTTCCCTGGGCTGTGATGGGGAGAGAGCTGCAGGAGGAAGGACACGCAGACATTGGCCACAAATGGGACATCATACCTTCGCACTGGAGCCTTGTAGTATAAAGTTTCCTAGTCGCCAATTTTTCCCCCCAGTATTGGATAACCCCTTTAAACTACTAAAATTATAATATTTTTAGAGCACATAATAAAAAAATAAATGGATAAGGTACAAGTTGTGGGCCCTGAAGTCGGTCTGGTTTAGGCCCTGTATATTACATTGTATTGATGCTTGTGCGACTGGTGTGCCCACCATGTATTGGTATCCTTTATAGAAAAGGATGACACGAAAGCCTTGTGGCAGTAACTGGACATGGGGTGGTGGGGGTGGGGTAATAGGACAAGCCCAACCATAAAAGTACTATGTGTCCCCGCATGCCTGGAAAGTGTCAAGCAAAAAAAGGTTATCAAACTGTTTACTCCTGACAGGCCTGTGATGTCTCCCACTAAAGACCTGTTTCTCTGTGTAATTACACTGGTGGCCCCAGGCAGGGAATGCTGTGCTGGTGCCTCTGAGATAAGGAATCCAGTAACTCCTTCTTGTGTCAACAGGGGACCATCATTCTTGTCTTGTTTTGCTACTTTGCTGTATGTGAAAAACCTATAGCGGGGGCAAGACCAGGCGTCCTGCCGGCACTCAGGTGAGAATAGCTGCAATTACAAGTTGTCTGACTTGGATAAAGGGGTCGTCACTCCAAGAAGATCAAATCCTACTAAACTGTAAAGCAAAGATTATTAATATATGCAATTTACATATATTACAGAAATTGCAGCATTCAAAACAGCTGTCCCCCAAGTGCTCCAGTGGTTTTAATTGAGTTGCTAGTGGTTTGTCCTGGTGCCGATTTACAGGGTGAGCGTGTCAGTAGCCGTCCATTTGCAACGCCCTCGCTCATCAAGTGCTGGTGCAGTAGGAACCTCCTGAAAATCCAGGGGGCGAGATGAGCATGGGGCACCAGGGCGCCACTTCCAAAGAAGAGAGAAGAGCACAGACTGTACACTATGCGCCTGATCGTCAGCGGAGGAGACTGCTGCCGTTACATGCAGTGATCTCCTCCACAGTATGGGGAGGAGCAATCGCTAATGCCATCACCCGTCCCCATACTGAATCATTGTTTGCCGGCGGCAGATCGTGCGGTCTAATCACAATCTGCTGCTGGCAAGCAATGATTTTTAAACCTGCTTTAAGATTCTGATCGACGGCAGTATTATACAGGTATTACTAACACTAAAGAGCTTTCCTACGAACATTTTAAAATCCGCACCGAAAAAAAAATCTGCATCGTTTACATGAGAATTTCAAATTCTCATAGAATACAATGTGTATGACCTACAGTGCAGATTTTCTTCACGCAGTCCTGATCGTGTGCATTTATCCAAAAGGTGGTCTGAGCTATTGGATGCCCACTATTTTACACAGCAGACACCTCCAATCACAGCCTTTCAACCCATTATATGGTATGGTAAATTGTAATGTTGGCATTTGAAGAGTCATTTACCAGGAGCTCGCAGGCTTGCCAGAGTAAAATTACCTATTGAGCGCTGCTCAACAGAAACACAGCAATGTAGAAGTGATCTAATGGTTATCCGTATGTCTGTTCAGCAAGGGGATAGAACATGTCCAATACTTGGCCGCGAAATGCAGACCACAGACAAACTGAAGTCAATGGTTCCTCACAAAAACAAAACGGATGCAACACAGACGTCCCATGGATGTCATCCGTATTTTGAAGGTTAAAGATGTGAACCTAGCCTTAGCCGATTCTCACTTGACCAGTCTCAGCTATGTCATTTATGCCAATTCTTTAAAATAAGAAATTTCACAAAAAAGTATAACAGCCAGCTTGTGTCAGAGGTGTAAACCGCTTCTGATCCTGCCATCTGTAGCTGCAGAAGAAACGGATTTGCCAACTGGTTAAAAATTGTGATGCAGTCCCGCAGCCCTGCCGGGGATTGGATGAGCAGTCACATTGTCAAGCAGGAACAAAAAGTCGAGATCGGGAAAGTAGGGTTACTTTTATATTTAAAACTATTCTGATGCTTTTAAAATTATTTTTACCAGTCATACAACAGCTTTAGGCCTCATGCACACGAACGTATTTTCATTCCGTGTCCGTTCCTTTTTTTTTTTTTTTGCGGACCGTATACGGAACCATTTATTTTAATGGATCAGCAAAAAAACTGAATGTACTCCGTGTGCATTCCGTATGTCCGTATTTCCGTTGGGCAAAAAAATAGAACATGTCCTATTATTGTTCGCATTACGGACAAGGAAATTACTGTTCTATTAGGGGCCATCTTTTCCGTTCCGCAAAATACGGAATGCACACGGATGTCATCTGTATTTTTTGCGGACCGCAAAATACATACGGTTGGGTGCCTGAGGCCTTAATGACTACTGATATGCCATTTAAGAGCAGTCATTAAGGGTTCAAATCTGGCCAAATGCAATAAAAAGGGACTAGAATATACCATCAATGTCCGATAGGTGCCGGTTGTACCTCTCCGAGACCTGCACTTAAGTCCAGAATGGGCCCCCCCAAAGTGAAGGAGAGTGCACCGCATGGTGTGCTCTCCATTCACTGCTATAGGATTTAAGAAAACAGTGAAGCAAGCGCTCAGCTGTTTTCTTTCGGAAGTCCCATAGCGGGGAACGGGGAGCAGCCACGCAAGTGCGGTTGCTCTCCTTCACTTCGGGGGGCCCTGTTCTGGAGCTAAGAATAGGTCCCAGATGAGAATGTCTTTTTAATGTCGACTGAACCAACCGAAAATAAATGAAGCCCAACATAATTGATCATTTAAACCTGACAGTGCCTCTCTACGGATTCTGAGAACTGCCCCATTATCAGGGTTGTTTGTTATGAAAAAAATAAATAATTAAATAAATAGGATCCCCCCCCCCCCATGCCAACCATGTGCATCGCAGTTCACCGAACCTTACACCCAGATGGACGCTCTCATGGACGTATAAGTGAAGAAGCACGCTTAGGCCTCATGCACACGACCGTTTTTGTGGTCCGCATCAGAGCCAAATTTTTTGCGGCTTGGGTGCGGACCCATTCACTTCAATGGGGTCGCAAAAGATGCGGACAGCACTCCGTGTGCTGTCTGCATCCGTTGCACCCTTCTGTGTCCCTGCAAAAAAAATATAACCTGTCCTATTCTTGTCCGTTTTACGGACAAGAATAGCCTTTCTACAATGGGCCGCCTGTTCCGTAAATTGCGGAAGGCACACGGGCAGCTTCCGTTTTTTGCGGATCCGCGGACCGCAAAAAACACCACGGTCGTGTGCATGAGGCCTAAAACGTAGGAGTTCCTATCCAGCGCCTTCACTATTTTTTAAAGCTGAACTCAAATGAACCGAAAACTAAAACACTCACACCGTGCATTAATGGCCAGTGATTAGAAAACTCAAGAAACCTTTGCCGAGCTGAAAAAATAAATTAGAGAATGTACCCACGTGCCACCACCCTTACAAATATCCCAAACCAACTCCTCACACAAAAACATCAAGTTTATTTTCTTAAAATCGGGCTCCTATAATGTCCAATAAAAGTAAAAGAAACATGGTGTGGATGTCACATGCCCCATGGTGATGTTGGGAGTTGTAACTCTCAGACCCAGTACCCTAAGGCCCTGTGCATTTCAAGGGACCATGGTTTATAGCTGTGATTGACATGTCCTTTCTTGGCACGGCATTGGACAGATGCCATTGGAAACCACTGTGGATGTCCTCTCATGGGGCTAAACTGTTAGTGGGTCCGTGGCATTTACAATGAAAAACCGTGGCAGAAACCGGAGGGGTTAATGCTGCAGAATATGTCAAAAGATAGTTATTACAATTGTTCCTCCTATACAGTTTGCACATCATCATCAACACATACCGTTTATAGGGATGAGTGAATCTACTTCGGATGAAACATTCTCATAAAACTTCGTTCTAATACTGTACGGAGCAGGAGCCCCGTACAGTATTAGAATGTATTGGCTCCAATGATCCAAAGTTATTGCTTCGCAAAGTATCAGGACTTTGGAATCGAACCAGAGTTCAGGAAATGGTTTTTTACAATACAAATTAATTTATGAAGTTATTACCCGAAGTCTCGCGAGACTTCGCAAAGCAATTACTTCGGCTCATCGGAGCCAATACATTCTCCTGCTCCGTACAGTATTAGAACGAAGTTTTATGGGAATCGACTTCGGATGTTTCATCCGAAGTCGATTCACTCATCCCTAACCGTTTACACAGGGAGATGTGCCGCCAACCAGCATACAGTTTTATACTCGCGTGAAAGATCACGCAAGATCACACAAGGCAATCATCAGAAATGAGTGTTCCTAGGAATGTTCATTTGGCCGATCACTGGCGGAGTAAAAGGGCCCATACGGTTTGGGGAGTCACAGCAACCGACGGAATCCCCCACCTAGAAGCACTGAAGGATCCACTGTACATGGAGCCAGAGTGACTTAGGTGCCGCCATACTAGCTCTGTGTACAAAACTAGGGCATGTGCACAAGACTTTACAGGGTAGAAGACTATGCAACTGAGTAAATATGTTAAAGGGTTTTTTCAGGATTATTTAACCAGTTCCAGACAGGGCCATTTACCCCCTTCCTGACCAGGCCTAATTTTGCAAATCTGACCTGTGTCAATTTATGTGGTAATAACTTTGGAACGCTTTTACTTATGCAAGCCATTCTGAGATTGTTTTCTCGTGACACATTGACTCAAATTTACCATTAACATGAAGTACAATGTGTTTTACATTTATTTATTTTTAAAAATCCAAAAGTTAATGAAAATTTGAAAAAAATTCACTGTTTTCTAAATTTTAATCTCTGCTTTTAAGACGAATAGTGATGCCTCTTAAAATATTCATTAACATTCTCCATATGTCTACTTTAGGTTGGCATCATTTTGGTAATGTAATTTTATTCTTTTAGGACGTTAGAAGGTTTAGAATTTTAGAAGCAATTTGTAAAATTTTGGGGAAAATTTCCAAAGTTTCAAGGACCAGTTCAGTTCTGAAGTTGGTAGAACCAACCCATAAATGACGCCATTTTAGAAACGACACCCCTCAAACTATTCAAAACTGGTTTTAGAAATGTTGTTAACCCTTTAGGTATTCCATAGGAATTAACGCAAAATATGTAAAATTTCAAAATTACACTTTTTTTTTGAAGATTTTCCTTTTTAATAATTATTTTCCTGGAACACAGCAAAGGTTAACAACAAAACAAACCTCAACATTCATTAACCCGATTCTGCAGAAACACCTCCTATGTGGTCGTATACCGCTGTTTGGGCACACGACAGGGAACAGAAGGCAAGGAGTGCCATATGGTTTTTGGAGGGCAGATTTTGCTGGAATGGTCTTTGGGCACCATGTTGCATTTGAAGAGACTCTGATGTTCCCCCACAGTCCAAACCCCCAAAAAGTGACCACATTTTGTAAGGCTACTTTCGTGCTTGCGTTAGGAGCGGATCCGTCTGGTGTCTGCACAGACGGATCCGCTCCTATAATGCAAACGCTTGCATCCGTTCAGAACGGATCCGTTTGCATAACCATGAACAAAAAAAAAAATATATATTTTTTTTTTTTTTGTTCATGATAATGCAAACGGATCCGTTTTGACTTTACATTGAAAGTCAATGGGGGACGGATCCGTTTGAAAATTGAGCCATATTGTGTCATCTTCAAACGGATCCGTCCCCATTGACTTACATTGTAAGTCTGGACGGATCCGTTTGCCTCCGAACGGCCAGGCGGACACCCGAATGCTGCAAGCTGCGTTCAGGTGTCCGCCTGCTGAGCGGAGCGGAGGCTGAACGGAGCCAAACTGATGCATTCTGAGCGGATCCGCATCCACTCAGAATGCATTAGGGCTGGACGGATCCGTTCGGGGCCGCTTGTGAGAGCCTTCAAACGGAACTCACAAGCAGAGCCCCGAACGCTAGTGTGAAAGTAGCCTAAACTACACCATCCAAGAAATTTTTAAGGGTGTAGCGAGCACTTCACGGAAAAGGTGTTTTATAGAATTCTTTATACTTGGGTGTGAAAATGAAAAACTACTTTTTTTTGCTTTAGGCCCAAACTTTTTTTTCACAAAAGATAACAGGGAAATATCCCCTCACAATTTGCTACCCACTTTCTCCTGAATACAGCAATACCCCAACTGTGGTCGTAAACTGTTATTTGGTGATACCCCAGGGCTCAGAAGGGAGGGAGCAGCATCTGGATTTTCGAACATGGAATTTTCTGTCAGGGTTTTTAAGAGCGATCATTTTTATTAATTTATTTGTTTGGTGTCATTTTTCATTTTTTTAATACCGTTTACTTGATGGGGTAGATAATGTGATAATTTTATAGATCCGGTCATTACAGACACAATGATACCAAATATGTCTAGTTTTACACAATAAAAAAAATCATGTTTTTGTGTTGGCATTTTCTTAGAGCCATATTTTTTTCTGGATATGGTCTTGTGTGTGGGCTCATTTTTTGCGGGATGGAGGTGACGTTTTTATTACTACCATTTTGGGGTACATACGACTTTGATTAACATTATGTTTTTTGGGAGGTAAGCTAACAAAAAAAAAATCTGTTTTGGCGTAATGTTTATTTTTTTACGGTGTTCACCTGATTGGGTAGATCATATGATATTATTATTATAGAGCTGGTCGTTGCGGACGCGGTGATACCAAAAATGTGTATTTTCTTTTTTCTTCTATTTAAATTATTATTTTTTTTATAACGGATTTGGGGGGAAATTTTTTTTTTTTTAAATGTGAAACTGTTTTTTTATTTTTTTATTTCAAAATACTGCACTGTACAGCCTCAGTGCAGGGCTGATCGTGGTCTATGGAAGACCCGGGCTGGGACAGGAAGAGGCATAGCGCTTCCTGATCTATATACACAGCGCTCATTGAGCACTGTGTATACAGCGATCTAGAAGGCAGAGATATACAGAAATGGTCCCTGCCTTCTCTCTGGGGTGCCCTGCTGCCACTGAGAGCAGGACCCCCACTCGGCAGCTGTACGATTAGCGTGCAGCTGCCATCTCTGAAAGGACGTTCCAGAACATCCATTCAGAGATAAACTGACCGCACAGGACGTTTATAGCCAATGGGCGGCTGGGAAGTGGTCAACTGATGACCCAACCTCTGGATAGGTCATCAGTATCTGATCAGTGAGGATCCAACACCCAGGATTCACGCTGATCAGCTGTTTGAGAAGGCATCTGCACTTGCAATAGTGCCGCAGCCTTCTCCAACTTTGCCTAGGTCATGGGACGTCACATTCATCGGTCGCGAGGCCTAGGAGCAGCTCAGCCGATACCAAGCACAGCCACCATACAGACGCGGCTCTACTGACTTCTCAAACAGCTGATCGGCGGGGGTCCCAGGTGTTAGGCCCCACCAGTCAGAGGATAGATCATCAGTTTAAAAAATAAAAAACACAGAAAACCCCTATAACAGATGCAGCAGTGACACTTTGCTTATTGGCAAGAATTCCTTGATAGCCTGCAAGTAAAGCCTCATGCAGACATCTGTGGAACACGGTCCGTGAGATACTGGACTGGCATTGCAGGAGCGGACGGCGTCACTGGTTGCTATGACGCTGTGTGCTCCTGCAATGCCAGTCCGGTATCTCACGGACCGTGTTCCACGGACGTCTGCATGAGGCTTTAATAGTCAAGTCAATAGCTAGCCCATCTACAGCAACTAAATTTGATATTGCCATTCAAACCCTAAAATTACAAATGTCAGGACACAGTCACTTTTAGAGGCAGCACACTGCTTGTAAGGCTACTTTCACACTAGCGTTAAAAAAAAAACCAAAAAAAAAAAAACCACACACTTCAATTTTGTCCCCATTCATTGTCAATGGGGACAAAACTGAACTGAACAGAACGGAATGCTCCAAAATGCATTCCGTTCCGTTGCATTCTCATACCGGACAGCAAACCGCAACATGTTGTAGTTTGCTTTCCGTCCTGGGATGCGGAGCAAGACACAATCTGCCACAATAGAAAACGGACCCGTCCCCCATTGACTTTCAATGGAGTTCATGACGGATCCGTCTTGGCTATGTTAAAGATAATACAACCGGATCCGTTCATAACGGATGCAGACGGTTGTATTATCAGTAATGGAAGCATTTTTGCTGAACCCTGCCGGATCCAGCAAAAACGCTGGTGTGAAAGTAGCCTTAGATGCACGAATATTAAAAAATCTCCAGCAAAAAAAAGAAAAAAGAAAAACACAATACAGAATCCGCTTCAGGATTCCTTGTGTTTTTTTGGAAGTGGGTTTTATTCCAACGTGGTTTTTGACAAGCTTTTTTTTTTTTAATCCTGCCCATTTCAATGGCAAGTTTGGATGATCATTGGACAGGTAATCTGCACCAGGAATGAACATGTCACTACTTTTTTTTTTTCACACCTTAAGGGCTCATGCACACGACAGTATTTTGCGTTCAGTATACTGGCTGTTTTTTTTTAGCTCTGTATGCGGTACATATACTGAACCATTCATTTCAATGGTTCAGCAAAAAAAACTGAAGTGTCTCCGTGTGCATTCCGTTTCAGTATTTCCGTACCGTGAAAAGATAGAACATGTCCTATTCTTGTCCGCAAATCACGGTGCTTGGCTCCATTCAAGTCAATGGGTCCGCAAAAAAAACGGAACACATACGGAACTGCATCCGTATGTCTTCCGTATCTGTTCCGTTTTTGCTGAACCATTAAAAATGTTATGCCCCGCCCAATTTTTTCTATGTAATTACTGTATATGGCATACGGAAAAACGGAACGGAAAAAACTGAAAGTAAACACAACGGAAACAAAAAAAACGGAACAATGGATCCGTAAAAAACAGACCGCAAAACACTGAAACAGCCATACTATTGTGTGCATGAGCCCTAAGCCTCATGCAGACATCCGTGGTACACAGCGTCATAGCAACCAATGACGGCGTGCGCTCCTGCAATGCCAGTCCGGTATATTACGGACCGTGTTCCACGGACATCTGTATGAGGCTTTAGTTTGAAATGGTGAGTGGAAAAAAAAACAACACACACTGTGTAAATTAACAAGTGGTTTTCCTATTGGAATCAATGGAGATGATTTGCAAGTGTTTTGGGGTGTGGAATCTGCACATCATTCCCTATCTGGAGGGCACACAACTATTAAAGGGCTTCTGTCACCCCACTAAACTTTTTTTTTTTTGGGGTACTTATAATCCCTATCCTGCGATATATCTATACATTATGTTATTAATCATTTTCGTTCAGTAGAGATATGTCAAAAAACATACTTTTATATTATGCTTATTACCTGTCTACCAGCAAGTAGGGCATCTACTTGCTGGTAGCAGCCGCAAAAAACCGCCCCCTCCTCCTGTTGATTGACAGGGCCACCCGCGATCTCCTCCTCCGACCGGCCCTGTCAGCATTTCAAAAATTGCGCGCCTGTGTTGATTCGGCGCAGGCGCTCTGAGATAAGGAAGCTCTCTTCCTCAGCACTCCCTCAGTGCGCCTGCGCCGATGACGTCACCGAAAGAGAAGACGTCATCGGCGCACTGAGGGAGTGCTGAGGAGGCGAGCCTCTTTATCTCAGAGCGCCTGCGCCGAATCAACACAGGCGCGCGATTTTTGAAATGCTGACAGGGCCGGCCGGAGGAGGAGATTGCGGCTGGCCCTGTCAATCAACAGGAGGAGGGGGCGGTTTTTTGCGGCTGCTACCAGCAAGTAGACAGGTAATTAGCATATTATAAAAGTACATTTTTTGACATATCTACTGAACGAAAATTATTAATAACATAATGTATAGATATATCGCAGGATAGGGATTATAAGTACACAAAAAAAACAAAAAAGAGTTTAGTGGGGTGACAGAAGCCCTTTAAGTGAGACACACTCGGGGGAATTTATCATCAGGGGGATTTTTAAAGAAAGTTGCCATAACTTCGGCCAAATTTACCAGATATCACAGAATGCTTGATAAATTTGGTGCATTTTTGAATCTTAACACTTCAGCATTGAGATGTTAGGCCTTATTCACACATCCATGTCTGTGACAGTATCTGTGTGAAGACAGTCCGTGTTTAGTTTTTTTTTTATCTCCATGCGTAATCTGTCCACAATCATCACTGGATCCCACTGACAATCTAATGTGTATGTCTATCTGCCCCGGTTAAGTCAATTCTAAAGAAACACAAAAAAAAAAAAAAAAAAAAAAGGTTTCATTTCCCTCCTTGGAAGACACATCTGGTGCCGCTTATCTCAAGCCCTGCTCCCCGTATAAACATGTAAAAGCCTGGGCTGGGGACACCATCGTAACGAGGATTGCATGTTAAATGACATTTTAAAGTTTATTATTTAAAGGGTTTTACCAGGAATACACATCAGACCCCTGGAAAAGGACAGCATTTTTGTATATTCTCAGAACAGGAGATAAAGTGGTGCTCCTGGAGTCCAGGACTGTTTGATACTCCTTGTGAATATTCCCTCTTAAGGCCCCATTCACACGACAGTATTTTCAGTCCGCATCCGATCCGCAAAAGATACTGACCGCACACAGCGTGCTGCCCGCATCCAAATGTCCGTTCTGCGGCACCTGCAAAAAAAGAGAACATGTCCTATTTTTGTCCGTTTTGTGGACAAGGGCCAGACGCTCCAATCCGCAAAATGCAGAGCCCACACGGCATGTATCCGTGTTTCGCGGATCCAGTATTTGCGGTCTGGAAAAACAGATATGGTCGTGTAAATGGGGCCTAAAAGGATTGCCCTGGCTCTAGATACTGATGACCAATCCTAAATACATTGGTGCATTGTCAGCTGAACCCACCAAGAAGGGCGGGTTCGGCCACAGCCTAATGTGTGGGGTGCTCCTGACAGATGATGTCGGGGAGAGATGGATTGGGCGAAATGATTATTTTCGTCAGATCCTTCTGCTCTCCCCATCGAACACACAAACACATTGGGCCAAGCTGAACATGTATGGGGGAGTTGGGAGAGAGAGCTGTCCGTTGTTCGGCCTACAGTTCTGAATGTGTATGGGCAGCCTTCGGGTAGATGCACACAGTCTTTTTGGAAGTGGATTTTACACCAAAAAACCCTTGTCAAAAACCCATATAGAACTTCCCCACTGCTTTCAATGGGGAATCCACATATTAAACCATACAGTGCTCATTTTTTCAGCATGCGGTTTTAGAAACTACACCACAGAAAAAAAATAAGTGTCCTGTCCATGCTTGACGCAGATTCTACGTAGAATCTGCATCCAGAATTCCATTCAAAATGGCCAGGAATGAAAAAACAAACCCCACAAAAAGAAACACATCAGGAAAAAAAAAAATGCATGGAAAAAAAGCCTGATGCGGATTCTTCATCAGGTTATTTTTCCTGGCCCAAAATACTCTGTGTGAACCTAGCCTTAGGACAGCTCATCCATATCAGATCGGTGGGAGACAAACACCTAGCGGCCCAACACTCAGCTGTTCTGTGTCAAACCCCCACCGATCGGATACTGATGATCTACCCTAGAGCCCAGACAACCCCTTTTTAGATTACTACAGCCTGTCAACATCTTAAAATGGCTGCTTCCGGGTAGTAATAGATTAAACCACACAACAAACCTACGTAAGATAGAGTTTTAAGTCCCTTTAACTTTAGAGGTCACAAGCCAGAACTTGGAGGACACTATAAGAAGCTCAACTAGACCTAGATTAACACTTTCATTTAGGAAACACTGATGATATCACCAGGGTTTCCTGCAGGCCGAGGACATCCCTAGGACACGCGTTTCCAAATGCTGACTGCTTTCCCCACGTGTCTAATTTACATGTGAATGACCAGGGAGCCGTCTGCCACTATTTACCTACAGTCTCTGAAGTCTCAAGGCCTTCAGCTTTCTTCAGGTAAAAAGAAACTGGAGTATCCTAATAGAATATAAACTACTGGTGCGCACACCTCGTGTCTGGTTTTGTCATGGCTAGGTTTTCATTTACAGAGGGCTAAGATTCAGTTGGTTGCCCTAGCCCTGTATCTATATACCCTGATCAAAGCAGAGGGGGCTTGCCATCACCCACCTTGGCAACCGGAACCTGCCACTGCTAGCTACACCCCTGAGTTAGTCCATCTAAGGCTACTTTCACACCTGCGTTCAGGTGTCCGCTCGTGAGCTCCGTTTGAAGGGGCTCACGAGCGATCCTGAACGCAGCCGTCCGGCCCCAATGCATTCTCAGTGGAGGTGGATCCACTGAGAATGCATCCGTCTGCCAGCGATCAGCCTCCGCTCCGCTCAGTGAGCGGACACCTGAACGCTGCTTGCAGCGTTCGGGTGTCCGCCTGGCCGTGCAGAGGCGAGCGGATACGTCCAGACTTATAATGGAAGTCAATGGGGACGGATCCGCTTGAAGATGACACCATATGGCTCAATCTTCAAGCGGATCCGTTCCCCATTGACTTTCAATGTAAAGTCTGAACGGATCCGCTCAGGCTACTTTCAGACTTAGAAAATTTTCTAAGTAATAATGCAGACGGATCCGTTCTGAACGGATGCAAACGTCTGCATTATCGGAGCGGATCCGTCTAATGAAACATCAGACGGATCCGCTCCGAACGCTAGTGTGAAAGTAGCCTAAGGGTACTTTCACAATAGCGTTAAAGTTTTCCGGTATTGAGTTCCGTCCTAGGGGCCCAATACCGGAGAAAAACGCTTCAGTTTTATCCTAATGCATTCCGTTCAGTATGCATCAGGAGGTCTTCAGTTCAGTCCCTCTTACGGTATTTGGCCGGAGAGACGGATCCGGTATTTCAATGCATTTGTCAGACGGATCCGCATCCGGATACAAATGCTATCCGTTTGCATACGATTTACGGATCCGGCAGGCAGTTCCGGCGCCGGAACTGCCTGCCGGAATCCTCTAACGCAAGTGTGAAAGTACCCTAATGAAGACACCTCAGTGCGGTTGGACTGTATTCAAGCCTGATAAGGGGCGGATTCACACACCTGGGTGCCAGCTGCGTTGCCCATCTATATTACGTGGTCTGGCTACAGATTTAAAGGAGTTTTTCCTCAGGATAGGCCATCAATATCTTATGGGTGGGGGTGACTCCCAGCTACCCCTCTGATCAGCTGTTTGAAGAGAGCTCTTCCTAGGCCAGTGATGTCACGTTTATTGGTGACATGGCCTATTTACAGCTAAATCCCATTCATGTGACTGGGCTGCAATGCAACATACATCTCTGTGCTAGTAAGTAAGCAGAGAGATGGCTAAATGGTGGGGTGTCATGTTTTTCGGACCCTCTAAAATATATGACTGATGACCAATCCTGAGGATAGGCCATTAATATTAAACTCCCAGAAAGCCCCTTTAACTGACCCAAAGTCACAGTATCATAGATCTCTTATCTATGCCTTTCCCAACACTCATTTGTCAGGGGAATGATCTTTCATAGAGCACCTAAAATCATTTGTTGGCAGCACACTAAGGCTACATGCACGGGACCGTATGTGTTTTTGCGGTCCGCAAATGGCGGATCCTAAAAAAAAAAAAATCCATCCGTGTTTTTTTTTTTTTTTGCGGATCCATTGCAACAATGCCTAAAACGGACAAGAATAGGACATGTTCTATTTTTTTGGCGGGGCTACGGAACGGACATACTGATGAGGATAGAACACAGTGTGCTGTCCGCATTTTTTGCATCCTATCCACAAAAAAAAAACAGAACGGACACGGAAACAAAATACGTTCGTGTGCATGAGACCTAAACAAGGAGGTGCTGAGGACAATATACAAAGTGAACGGGGGAAGAATGATCACGATAATTTTGTCCCATTTCAGTTTGCATCAGGTCGTGTGAGACACTTGTATATCCCCGACCAGCACTTGTTATTGGCCTGTAAGGGGACGCTCTACTTCATATACTATACACAGGGAATTTCTAATACACAGTGGGGATGGACCTAGCAATGTAATCCCGGAATCAAACCACCATCATAGACACCAAATACAAAAGACCCCAAAAAAAGAGTCAAATTCTAAGTGCTCTGGTATGCACTGCGTCTTAAGAAATGCACAGGGTGCTGCTGTACTTATCAGTCCTATAAATAGGTTTTCCTTCTGCCGTATGATAGACCACCTTTAAGTAACCATATTGATCTGCAGATCATTATATTGCTTTCTGCACGGTTCCATTGATCCGCACACGATAACAGCGTGAATCTTGCCATATAGCACTCCTTCTCAAATATCATGGAGCCTCTTATTGCCCAGGAAGGGGGCGGGTGAGGGACATGCTGGGGTCTGCACAGATTACACTGGAATGTAACACAGCCCTGGTCTAACATGGCTTTTTTTTTTTTTTTTTTCAAACGCTTTCCTCTTGTGCAATTATACAAGTTCACTCCTAGAAATACTGAAAAGGTCTACATGAAGGTTTACATCAAAAATGGTTGTATGATGGGTCATTTTCTTCACACCGCAGATGTTATACATGGCATTAACAAGGATCCTTCAAATGCACCTTTCCTGTGAAAAAACACACAAGACGTCTGAGGAAGACCTCCCTACTGTATTTAACACTAGAACAAGTGCCCAGCAAACAAGACTCAGGACCTGTGATGTGTGTTTTAGTAAATATTCGGAATCCTCAAGAAACAATACTGAACAATCTTTTCTTATAACTTTATATTGCACTGTCCTTCTGTTATTCCTCCTGGAGAAGTCAATAGGAGAGCTCACAGGATTGTATGAAGGTTTTTTTTAAGGTCCCCATTAATGTTAAAGTGTATGGAACACTGATGGTATATCGTTAACATATGCCATCAATGTCAGATAGGTGCGGGCCGCACCCGTCTCCAGAACAGGACCCCCGAAGTGAACAGAGAGCAGCCACGCATGCACAGCCTATCTCCGTTCACTGCTATGGGAGTTCCGAAAACAGCCAAGCGCTGGCTCAGCTATTTATGGCAGTCCCATAGCGGTGAATGGAGGATGACTGCGCTTCCGTGGCTGCTCTTTGTTCCCTTTGGGAACCTGTTCTAGAGAGGAGCGGGTCGCACACCTATCTGACACAGATAGCGATATGCCACCATCAATGTCCCAGATAAAGTCTATTAAACTGGATGATTTTTCAGCAGATAATCGCCAACGAGCATTTGCATTAACGCTCGTTAGTGATCATCTTGCAGAGTAATACTACCGCCGATTGCCCGATGAACGAGCAAACTGAGGCACGGATGGGAAGCACTACAGAATGTTCCTGTGCGTTTTCAGTCCGTGCCTCCGCACGGCAAAAAAAGTAGTGCATGCGGACCATCAGATGCGGATCGCGGACCCCATTCAAGTGGGCACATGGCTTGTGCCTGTGCATTGCAGACCGCAATTTGCAGTCTGCAGTACAGGCCCGGCTGGCACACGTTCGTGTGCATGAGCCCTTAAAGGGAGCTCCCAACTCTCCCCCAACAGATGGTATCAGGGAGAGAAGGATCGGGTGAAATTAATTTCAGACCAATCTTTGTGTCCTCCAGGAGATAAGCTGCCATCAGAGGTGTCTGGTAGCGGCTTTCTCCTCTCCCCATTGACAACCTATACATGCTCGGCCGAAGTGAACATGTTCGTATATGGGGGAGGCGGGAGAAAGAGCCGTCGGCCAAACGACTGTGCCGCCAACTACCGAATGTGTGTGGCGGCCTTAAGAGATCAATATAAATGTAAACCTGGGCATATACTGTAATAAAAGTTTGAATTCATCTACTGCATTTCCTTCAACCAACAAAGCCTTGACATCTCCAAATCAGGGTACAGTCACAAGTTTAGATTCTGGAAGCCCAAATCAGGAGTGAATTATAAAAGGAGAAAGTATAAAAGACAGATACGACTTTTCTTTTTTTACAACTCACTCCTGGTTTTGACTTCCAAGACTCCATCAAGAAACCTGACCGCGTGGTCGTAGCCTGACACTTGTAGTTCAAGTCATCCGATGTATGGGAGCAGCTCCTACGGGATTCTGAGCAAGTAGATCTTTAAAAATGGCCACGTTCACCAATGAAGGCCTTGTCTTAAAGGGGTATTCCCATCTTGGTCATTGGGGGCATATCGCTAGACGGGTCCCAGAGATGGTATACTTAGAACGGAGCCATGCACGTGCAGTCGCCCTCCATTCATTTCTATGGGACTGCCGAAAATAGGCAAGCAGCGCAACCGGCTATTTTCGGAAGTCCCACTGAAATGAATGGGAAGGCCACCGCGGAAGCGTGGCCACCGCTCCACTCTTCTATAGGGCTTACAAAAACAGCCGAGTCAGTGCTCGGCTATTTTCGACAGTCCCATAGAAATGGAGGCTGCCTGCGTGGTGCTCCCTCTGGCACTTTGCGGGCTCCGTTCTAAGTATATCAGACATTGGGGGCATACCCTAGCGATATAACACCAATGTCCAAGATGGGAAACCCCTTTAACAGAATTGCAGTCCTAATATTAGGCTGAAAATGGGCGTCAGACAAGACAGCTATTAAGGTCGTTACGAGCTAGTCCATCGTTTTAGACATGTGGCAAAACATTCCCAGGGACCGTGACACAGAGGGGTCTGTCACCAGGTAGACCTCTTTATATAGGCCCATTCATAAGGACGTGTCTGGTCCAGGAAGCATGGTCCACGTGATGGCTGCATCTCCCAGGACCCAGGCCAATCGCAGCTCCCCTGACCTCAACTGACTCCATCATAGTGATTTATGATAGAGTCAGTTCCTACATGGGTCTATCATCATAAAATGTGAGTACAGTAAAATAGAGCCCCAATCAGATAGGAACCGACTGTATCAGAAATCACTATGATGGAGTCAGTTCAGCTCAGGGGAGCCTCGGTCCGTCCGGAAGATGAGGCTGACACACGGACGGTCGTGTGATATGGCCCCTAAGAACGGGATGCTGGGGGGTTCAACAAACGGCACAAAAATCCTGAGCAGAACGGCTAAGGCGGCCAAGACACTAGGCATGGGTGAGCCGGTAAGTGATCCCCCGGCCAGTCAGAGAGAAGCAAGCACTAGATATGCCTTCATATAGAGGTCTGTCTGGTGACATCATGAGCAAAACTGATCCTCACCCGAGAGGAAGAACCACTCTGAAGCTCCGAACGCCATGGGCATGCCAAGCGCCTTCACCAGCAGAACCCAATGCGGAGAAACATGATGGCACGCCAGGGTGACCGAAGTCATAGGTGCACGTCAAACACCAACTACGCTGACAGCTAGACTACAGTTTGTGACCCCCAATGTAAGTGGCATTGCCAGTTAGTGCCATGGCAGTCTGAACTGATCAGCCCAATTCAATGGGGCTAACCCCCAACCCCTGCAATTTCTGCATCAAGAAGCCACACGAACAGCAAGGCAGAATCCCACAGGATACAATGGGGCCTATTCTGACAGGAAGCAGAGATACTGAAAACAATGCATACAGGGAAAGACTAGGTGAGCACTCACCGGGTCCGCACAGGCGGCTGTAGTGGTAGGGGTTGCAGCACATGCCGTTGCTGTCCGCTCCTCCGGGCCCCTGACACCCGCTCAGCGCTTTCAGTTGCCCGGGATGCTGCAGCTCAGGCCAGCGGAACAGTCTGCAGAGCAGCAGGTGAGGCGGGGGCCCGGCTCGGGTCACCAGCACACAAGCTCCGGGCGCTGCGCCCCGGGACTCCACCGCCTCCAGCAGCGTGCACAGCGGCTGCTCCTTCAAGCGCTTCAGCACGCCTGACGCCGCAGAGCCCAGCTCCGGGGACCCGTCGGGCGGCTCGGACAGACCGCAGCAAGACACTCCCCCATCACCGCCCGCCCGGCTCCGCCACAGGCGCCGAACCAGCCCGGTGCGTCTGGACTTGAACATGCGACGCCCCCGGCGGGGATGCGTCCGGGTGTTAGAGGAGCCTCAGCGCTGACCGAGGCGAGCAGCGGGGGAGAACCGGCATGTGTGGCTGCGCGGAGGTGGCACAGCCGCAGGGATCCGCGATCGGTGCCTGGGATGAATGGGGGGGACAGGACGGGCTCCGCACACAACAGCAGGAACCCGACAGCGGCTCCCGGGTCACATCTCCTTCTCGCCCGGAGCTGTCACATGGCTGAGCGCAGAGGATGCAGCTCCGGGCAGCGCACAAGCAGCATCCTGCCTGGGGACCACACTGACAGGGATGCTGCAGAGAGCCCCGTGCAGCGTCCAGTCCTCCAGCGCTCGCCTCCTGCAGACTACAGGCTGTCCGTGACGGCTGCTGCTCCGTGCCCGGCGGCTCCGCTTCTCAGTCGCTGTGCTCCTGTCGGTAGAGCTGCCCCGGGGCTCCGCCGCACGCACGCCTCACTCCGGTTCCCTGCTCTCTCCCTCGGCTCGCTGCTCTTTGTGCTCTAGCTCTCACACACACACTCTGGCCCAGCACCGGGCGCCGCCATTGGCTGCCCCCAGTCATGTGACAGTCTAGACACTTTGGCGGCTCCGCTGCACTGACTGTTGCGCAAACAAATCTCAAGTTTCTTAACTCTTAAAGGAGCCGCTCCCCTGGTTGTAACCAGTCTCTGCCAGTGCAGCCTCTTGTAGTGTGCTAGAACTAGCTGCTGCTTGTTTAAGAGCTGCACTCAAGATGCTCTACTACAGCCCTCCTCCCCAGTAGTAGAAGCAGTACCATGCAGAAACATGCAAGGAGCTGTACTGACATATTCTTTGCTGCTTGCTGTCTCCAATGGAGCTCACAATCTATGTTCCCTATCATTATGTCCACACAGATTTTGTCACTGGGTTGGCTTTAAACCTGGGAACCCCCAGCTCCTCAAGGCATCAATGCTAACCACCGAGCCACCATGCTGCCTTACCCTAAGGCCCCTTTCACACGGGCGAGTATTCCGCGCGGATGCGATGCGCGAGTTGAACGCATTGCACCCGCACTGAATCCCGACCCATTCATTTCTATGGGGCTGTGCACATGAGCGGTGATTTTCACGCATCACTTGTGCGGGTACCCCGCAAGTAAAGGTATTTATCTAGAATAAAACAAAACCGTGAAAGGTCCTCTTTAAGTGGTGACATTTCCTTCCATCCTGCCTCCTTCACTGCAAAGGACGGCGCTCATTGGTTATCACCACCTCCTGCCCCCAGTTATAGGTTATATCTGTGTGACCAGTGCCCTGCAGTAACCAGTAAGTACTTTCCATTTCTAGTGGGGAGAGCGCTCACTGGTTATCACCACCTCCTGTCCCCAGTTACAGGTTATATCTGTGTGACCAGTGCCCTGCAGTAACCAGTAAGTACTTTCCATTACTAGTGGGGAGAGGGTTCATTGGTTATCACCACCTCCTGTCCCAGTTATAGGTTATATCTGTGTGACCAGTGCCCTACAGTAACCAGTAAGTACTTTCCATTACTAGTGGGGAGAGGGTTCATTGGTTATCACCACCTCCTGTCCCCAGTTATAGGTTATATCTGTGTGACCAGTGCCCTGCAGTAACCAGTAAGTACTTTCCATTACTAGTGGGGAGAGCACTCACTGGTTATCACCACCTCCTGTCCCCAGTTACAGGTTATATCTGTGTGACCAGTGCCCTGCAGTAACCAGTAAGTACTTTCCATTACTAGTGGGGAGAGCACTCACTGGTTATCACCACCTCCTGTTTCCAGTTACAGGTTATATCTGTGTGACCAGTGCCCTGCAGTAACCAGTAAGTACTTTCCATTACTAGTTGAGAGAGCGCTCACTGGTTATCACCACCTCCTGTCCCCAGTTACAGGTTATATCTGTGTGACCAGTGCCCTGCAGTAACCAGTAAGTACTTTCCATTACTAGTGGGGAGAGCACTCACTGGTTATCACCACCTCCTGTCCCCAGTTACAGGTTCTATCTGTGTGACCAGTGCCCTGCAGTAACCAGTAAGTATTTTCCCTTACTAGTGGGGAGAGGGCTCATTGGTCATTACTAGAGATGAGCGAATCGAATTTGACGAAGTGGAATTCGATCCGAATTTCAGGAAAAATTTGATTCGCACCGAATCCGAATTTTCTCACGCTTCGTGGTAACCAATTGCATTTTTTCCTAAAATGGCTGCTGCACGTATGAGGACAGGGAGCAAGGAACTCTGGGAACCCGGGATCACCCATAATGCCATGCATGCAGCCAATCAGCAGCCAGCCAGCCCTGTGATGTCACAGCCCTATAAATAGCTTCAGCCATCTTGGATTCTGCCATTTTCCAGTGTACTTAGTGCAGGGAGAGACGTCAGCAGGGCTAGGGACAGTGCTAGGAAAGACTTTATAGTGCTAAAAAAAACTATTTACAAGTTCAGGGAAAGATTATTCAAGGTGTAGGGAAAGGATAGGGAGGAATCATTCCACAGCATTTATGTAGAACAGGGTTCAGTAGGGGAGGTTATAGCCTGGGTAATAGGAACAATCCTATTATACCTTGCTACACGACTGGGGATCCAAATTGCCATTATACAGCTCTGTAATTTCAGCAAACCGTTCTTGTTATTGACGTGCAAGTGTTGTTTGATACAGCCATTAACAGGGTTTATTACAAGGAAATATTTCTACATCTTATTTGCCCTTGTGCGGTGCAGTTATATGTTCTAAAGCATTTTTTGGCTTGTATTAGTGGGGAAAAAAGGGCTTATTAGCCATTGTGTGGTGAAGTGCGAAAATTACAGACCTTTTTAGCATGTATTAGTGGCACAATTTTTTTTTTTATTTGCCGTTCAGCGGTGCAGTTATCTATTATATAAAGCTGAGTGTGTGTATGTATGTATGTATGTATGTATGTATGTATGTATGTCCACTAAAGGAATCCACACCGTCGCATTTACAATAACGAAATTTGGCAGACAGGTACATCAGGTGTCCGGGAAGGTTTTAGACCAGGTCTCGGCTGTCTAGGACGTACCGTTCCTGAGATATTCCCCAAAAAATGCATTAGCCAATAGAAGCTTGGTCACATGACCCTTATCAGCCAATAGAAGCTCGCTCCTGTTAGCCTCCACAAACACAGTTTTACTCCACGTTTCCATAACAACCCAGCCATTTTTCTTCACTGCTGTAGGTGAGCTTTAAAGGAAATCTGTCACCAGGATAATCGCTATTGAAGTAAAGCCATGGCCTAATAGCACTTAGTACCTTATTTCAAAATGTGCCTTTGTTCCAGCAATAGATGTTTTTATCCTCTGAAAATACAGTTTATTTGGTATGCAAATGACCCAGTAAGGTGCCCAGAGGGGCGTCACTCTTGCAGGAAGGAGCCCAGACATGCCCCCTGCCACAATGTGTCCACCCTCAAAAGACAAACTTAAAACCCTGCCCCTGATCCAGTTAGGCCACGCCCCCTCCCACTCCACAGCCAACGGGGATTGAAAAAATGAAGGTAAAAATCAACTTCAGTCAGATGCATGGGTTGGGAGGGAGGGTGAATTTCTCCCTGTAGCTCACACTCAGACAGCACAGTGATGCTGTCTTAGAGTGAGCTGTTCAAAAGGATATGCCCCCAATTTGGTTAGGCCACGCCCCCTCCCACTCCTCAGCCGACAGAGATTGAAAAAATGAAGTTAAATCAACTTCTAGGTCGCGTTAAGCCACGCCCTAATCTGGTTATGCCATGTCCCCTCCCACTCCTCAGCCAACAGGGATTGAAAAAATGAAGTTAAAAATCAACTTCTGTCAGCTGCAGGGGTGGGAGGGACGGTGACTTTCTCTCTGCAGCTCACACTCAGACAGTACAGTGCTGCTGTCCTAGAGTGGGCCACGCCCCCTTCCACTCCTCAGCCGACAGGGATTGAAAAAATGAAGTTAAAAATCAACTTCTAGGTCCCGCTAAGCCACGCCCCAATCTTGTTAGGTCACGCCCCCTCCCACTCCTCAGCCGACAGGGATTGAAAAAAATGAAGTTAAAAATCAACTTCTGTCAGCTGTAAGGGTGGCAGGGACGGTGACTTTCTTCCCGCAGCTCACACTCCGATAGCACAGTGCTGCTGTCTGAGAGTGAGCTATTCAAAAGGACATCCTTGTGTCCATCCAGGCCCTGCGCCAGACGGAGGACAGGGAGTCTGAAAGCCGGACTGTCCGGCCTAAAACTGGACCTCTGGCCAACCTAGGGGCAGGCTGCTGTGGAGGTCACAGTTAAGGGGATGGTCCGCTATGGAGGTCAGTGTTAAAGGGAAGATTGCTGTAAAGGCCACTGTTAAGGGGGCAGGCCCCTGTGGAGGTCACTGTCAAGGGGCTGGTGTGCTGTGAAACTCACTGTTAAAGGGGAAGGCTGCTGTGGAGGTCCAATTTTAAGGGACGGGGCACTGTGGGGGTGGGGTGAGTGTTAAGGGGTGGGGGGCTGTGGAGGTCACTGTTAAGGGGGCAGGGTGCTGTAGATGTCACTATTATAGTGGATAGTGTTGATATCTTTTAACAACACACACAAACATTAAATGGATTAAATATACCCGAGCGAAGCCGGGTCCTTCAGTTAGTATGTTCTAAAGCCCTTTTTGTCGTGTATTAGTGCTAAAAAAAAATATATATATATTTGCCGTTCAGCGGTGCAGTTATATGTTCTAAAGCCTTTTGTGGAGTGTATAAGTGGAAAAAAGAAAAATATATTTGCCGTTCAGCGGTGCAGTTATATATTCTAAAGCCTTTTTTGTCGTGTATTAGTGGCAAAAGAAAAATATATTTGCCATTCAGCAGTGCAGTTATATATATCTAAAGCCTTTTGTGGAGTGTATAAGTGGAAAAAATAAGGGCCTATTTGCCGTTCAGCGGTGCAGTTATATGTTCTAAAGCCCTTTTTGTCGTGTATTAGTGGCAAAAGAAAAATATATTTGCCGTTCAGGGGTGCAGTTATATGTTCTATAGTCCTTTTTTGCGTGTATTAGTGGCACAAAACAAGTATTTGCCGTTGTGTGGTGAAGTGAGAAAATTACAGCCCTTTTTTGCGTGTATTAGTGGGGGGAAAAAAGGGGCTTATTAGCCGTTCTGTGGTGAAGTGAGAAAATTACAGCCCTTTTTTGGGGTGTTTTAATTTCCTTTTTATTTATTTATCAGATCTAACAGTATGTCAGACAGAGAAGTGCCAGTGCCAGGCCCTGCACAAGGAAGTGGCAGAGCTAAATGTTTCTGGCGCAGGCACAGGTCGCAGCAGAGTAAGGGGGCGTGGCAGCAGGAGTCGCAGCGAGAGGCCTGAGCTCCCGGTGTCATCTAGTGGTCGTGTCTTGACCAGCAACCAAGCGGTTCTTGAATGGTTCACTCGGTCATCCACTTCGTCCCAAGTGACATCAGACACCCCAGCCAAGAGTCAGTGGGTTTGTCAGACACAACCCTTAGTTGGCATGGCCCGGTAGCAGGCCCTGTGCCCTCACCTGTCCTCAACCTGCTTCTGTCCTTTTCTGTTCCCTCAGCCAGAGAAGTATTATATGCTCTGAGCTCAGCCCCACTATACAGCGAGGACAAGCTACTAGTGATGAGCGGCAGGGGTCATATTCGAATTCGCGATATTTCACGAATATTTTGTAGAATATTCGTAGAATATTCGTTATATAAAAAAAAAAAATTTAATTGAAAAATCGGCATGGTAATGATCGCGTAATATGCAAATATTACGCGATCAATAAAGGCGTGGGTCAAAAACGAATACATAGCACTATAGAATATAGTGCTATATATTAGTTTTTTAGAATATTCGGCATTTTTTTCCATCTGAAGTCATGATTCCTCCCTGCTTAAGTTACTTAAGCAGGGAGGAATCATGACTTCAGATGGAAAAAAATGACGAATATTCTAAAAAACGAATATATATAGCAATATAGCTAATATAGTGCTATATTCGTTTTTCTGAATATTCGTAATATTCTAAAACAAGAATATATAGCAATATAGCGAATATTCGAAGAAAAAAATTAATATAGAGCAATTTAGCTAATATAGTGCTATAATCTTTTTTTTTTTAATAGTCGTAATTTTTTTCCAATCTGAACTTCAGATGAGAAAAAAATTCAACTATTAGACAAAGAAGATTATAGCACTATATTAGCTAAATTGCTCTACATTAGTTTTTTTCGAATATTCGCTATATATTCTTGTTTTAGAATATTACGAATATTCTAAAAAACAAATATATAGCACTATATCGAATATATTAGTTTTTTAGAATATTCGTCTTTTTTTTTCAATCTGTACAGTTTTTCCACTTCGGCATACTCCTCCCCGACAAGCGTCCCCGTCACCATGGGAACGCCTGGGGGTTAGAATATACCATCGGATCTGAGTTTTCACGATCTTCCGAAGTGGAAAAACTGTACAGATTGAAAAAAAAAAAACTAATATATTCGATATAGTGCTATATATTTGTTTTTTAGAATATTCGTCATTTTGCCCATCTAAAGTCATGATTCCTCCCTGCTTAAGTTGCTTGTGGCCAATGACTCATTGGCCCACAAGCAAGAAGCAGGGAGGAATCATGTCTTCAGATGGGAAAAAATGACGAATATTCGCTATAACGAATATATAGCACTATATTAGAAATATTCGCGAATTCTCAAAGTTGCGATAGTCGAGATAAAATTTGGCTATTTGAATATTCGTGCTCAACACTACGAGCTACTAGAGGACAGTCAGCAGCTACTGGCCAGCCAAGATGTGGAGGAGACATCCGCCGCTTCCTCTGCTAGGCGGGCAAGTAGTGATGAAGAAAGTGGCGGTGTTGGTGTTGCAAGCGGTCAGGCTCCTGACCCAGAGACCGTTGAGGAGGACATCAGTGACGTGCAGACAGTACTCGATGATAATGATGTAGCTGATCGCACTTTGTAGCCGGGTGAATTAGGGGCTTCATCATCGGGAGAAGAGGGTGGCAGCTTGCCCGTGAGGCAGTGGCGGAGCCAGGAAGTCGTTAGTGTGGGCAGAAGTCAGCAGGGTGGCAGCAGTGGGAAGTCGCTAGACAAACGTGCTTCGCAGGGGCCTGCCTGCCCGGAAAGTAGTGGTTAACAGGTTCACGGAAGCAGTCAGTCAGTGCGCAGTGTTGGAGGTAAAATCACCTACTCGGCAGTGTGGCAGTTTTTTGTTAAGCCGCCGGAGGAGGTTACCATGGCTATATGTAGAATCTGTGGGCAGAAGGTAAAGCGTGGCCAGGGTGCCAATGTTGGCACCACGGCCCTGCGTCAACATATGCAGCGTCACCATAAAGTGGCCTGGGAGAACCGTGGCTCCACCACCTCAGCCGAAGGGAGCGGTCTGTCCTTCCCATCATCTGCTGGTCCTGATGCTCCTGCTCCTCGTCCGTCATTCCGCCAGCAATCAATCACCTGTCACAGCCAGACAGTTGAGAAGCTCTGACAGGAGCCTTTCAGATCCTCCTCCTTGAATTTCTTTGTTTTGGTTTAGTTTCTCATCTCGTTAGTCTATCTCAGCTGTCATGCTGTTGGACTGATTGCTGCCCTTTAAGTTCCTCCCCAGAATGCAGTAGTGTGCGGCTTATACAACTTCCTGGAGTGTGTGTGCATGCTGTTCCTAGTTCTCAGTCCCCAGTCGTCTGCAAGATAAGTTCTGTTTATGTATTTATGTTTTTCTGTTTTCTGGATCCCGGTGACCCAGACCCCCTCTGTGTCTGTGAAGGGAGGAGGTGGTCGTGTCCCCTCACTATTGTAGGCTCATCAGGTGTAAGATAGTCGAGGTACGTGGATATGCGCCCATCCACCTTTGGGGTGGTCGCATAGGCTGAGCAATAAGGGAGAGCGGCAGGTCTCTTGCAGGGGTCTCCCTTTTGTTCCTTAGTTGTGGATCCAGTGAGTCATTGTTCATATTGTATTGTCTTGTTTCCTGTACACCATCCGTGACATCACCGAAGCGATTGCCAAGAGACAACAGTATGCTTGCACTCATCCAACGGCGCAGAAGCCTAATGTACTCCTGGCCAAGTTTCTGGTGATGCAGTCCTTCCCTCTCCAAGTGGTGGACTCTGCACCTTTAAGATTACTAATAGCTTGTGCCGAGCCGAGGTAGAGAGTCCCAAGCCATCATTTCTTTGCCAAAAAGGCAGTACCAGCCCTGCACACACATGTAGAACAGAAGGTGGGTCAGTTCTTGAGCCTGTCAGTGTCTGCCAAAGTGCACGGCAGCGCCGACGTCTGGAGCTGTAACTACAGTCAGGGACAAGACATGTCCTTTACGGCCTACTGGGTGAATGTGGTTCCTGCACAGCCAGACCAGCAACTTGGCCAGGTGACGCCGCTTCTGCCTCCACGTCACGTTGTTGGTCCTGCGACAATGTCCACCTCTGCCTCCTCATCCTCCACTGCAGGGACAATTCACAATGCCCCTCCAGCATACCACATGTACAGGGCAAGGCGGTGTCACGCTGTTCTGCACCTCGTTTGCCTGGGCGAACGGAGTCACACAGGGTAAAAACTACTCCGTGTCCTTCATCAAGAAATCGAATCCTGGCTTTGTCCGCGACAACTCAAAATCGGAACCATGGTGACTGACAACGGGAAGAACATGGTGTCGGCAGTTCCTGAAGTCCTGAAGTCTTCCATCCATCTGCAAGACATCATAAAAATGGGCAGGAAACTTTGCATGCACTTCAGCCATTCGTACACCGCAAAGCACACCCTCCTTGAGCTGCAGCGGCAGAACGGCACCCCCCAAAATAGGCTGATATGCAACGTTTCCACCCCTTGGAATTCCACCCTCCATATGTTGGACCGACTATACGAACAGAGAAATGCCATGAACGATTTCTTGATGATCCAAGCGGACAGGAGTACTCCCCTGTGTAACTTCGAAGTCAGCCAGTGGCAGCTCATGTGTGACACCTGCCATTTGCTCAGGCCCTTTGAGGAGGCCACGTTATTTGTCAGTCGCTAGGACTCTGGGATGAACAACGTCATTCCACTGCTTTATGTCCTGGAAGAGATACTGGTAAATTTGGCTGGTCAGGGGACTGGAGACGTGGTGCCTAGATCTCAAGGCCACATGAGCCCTGTGGGGGCTGAACTAGAGGAGGAGGAGGACATTGGAGCACAAGCAATGTGTAGCGAAATGGGTGATTTTTCTACACAGGTGACAGGAGAGGAGGAGCCAGAGGAGCGACAGGGCCATCAGGCAGGGGACCCAGACACACCGTGGCAATATGCAGTGGAGATGGAGGCAGGGTGTCCCTCCGAGTCACTTGCACAAATGGCCCGATACATGCTCACTTGCTTGCGTAGTGACAGCCGAATTGTCACCATTCGGCAGAGGGATGACTTCTGGCTCTCCACCTTGTTGGACCCTCGCTACCGGTCCAAAATGGAGGCCTTTTTGACACCCGCTGAGAGGGAGGACAAACTGAACTACTATAGAGACATCCTATGTAGTGAGTTGGCCGCTGCCTATCTGCGCCATCGTCCATCCTCTCGCAGGTCTGACCGGGGGGCCCTCTGCACTCACGTTCCTCTGCCATGGCTGCTGTGGCAGGGTGGGGGGGGGGGGGGGGAGCAGTTCCAGCTCCATCAGCAGCAACTTGAGTCGCTGATGAGCAGCTTTCTTCACCCGCCTAGTGAACAAACTACTCACCAGCAGAAACTAGACCTGGAGCAGGACCTGAACCAGCAGGTGGTGGAATACTTGGACAGTACACTGCCACCCCACATTGAAGATCTGCTGGACTACTAGGCAGCCAAACTGGATTTGTGGCCGCAACTAGCAGAGTTTGCCCTGAAAAATCTGTCCTGCCCGGTCAGTAGTGTGGCATCTGAGTGGGTGTTTAGTGTGGCGGGGGCCATAGTTACCCCAAGAAGAACCTGTCCACCCAAAATGTGGAGAGACTGACATTTGTCAAGATGAATCAGGTGTGGATCAGCCAGGATTTCCACCCACCAATACCTGATGCATCAGACCAGATCATCCATGGTGCCACTCCAACACAGTTTTTTTCTGGCTACCTGCCTCAGCTACTATTCTTATGCTGCCCCCCGCCTGATGCCACACATCTGATGCCAAGTGCTTCTTCTTTCACCCACCATCTTCAGCTGGTACTCATATTGCCACCCATCTACCCACTCTATCACCGGGTCACTCTGTGGTCTCCTGATGCTGCTGCCACCTCCCCACTCTTTCACCGGGTCACTCTGCGGTCTCCTGATGCTGCTGCCACCTTCACACTATGTCACCTTGCCACTCTGTGGTCTCCTAATGCTGCTGCCACCTCCCCACTCTGTCACCGGGTCACTCTGTGGTCTCCTGATGCTGCCGCCACATCCACAATATGTCACCTTGCCACTCTGTGGTCTCCTGATGCTGCTGTCACCTCCACACTATGTCACCTTGCCACTCTGTGGTCTCCTGATGCTGCTGTAACCTCCCCACTCTGTCACTGGGTCACTCTGTAGTCTCCTGATGCTACTGTCACCTCCCCACTCTGTCACCTTGGTCACTCTGTGGTCTCCTGATGCTGCTGCCACGCCACACTATGTCACCATGCCACTGTGTGGTCTCCTGATGCTGCTATCACCTCCACACTATGTCACCTTGCCACTCTGTGGTCTCCTGATGCTGCTGTCACCTCCACACTATGTCACCTTGCCACTCTGTGGTCTCCTGATGCTGCTGCCACCTCCCCACTCTGTCACCGGGTCACTCTGTGGTCTCCTGATGCTGCTGTCACCTCCACACTATGTCACCTTGCCACTCTGTGGTCTCCTGATTCTGCTGTCACCTCCACACTATGTCACCTTGCCACTCTGTGGTCTCCTGATGCTGCTGCCAACTTCCCACTCTGTCACCGGGTCACTCTGTGGTCTCCTGATGCTGCTGCCACTTCCACACTATGTCACCTTGCTACTCTGTGGTCTCCTGATGCTGCTGTCACCTCCACACTATGTCACCTTGCCACTCTGTGGTCTCCTGATGCTGCTGCCACCTTCACACTATGTCACCTTCCACTCTGTGGTCTCCTAATGCTGCTGCCACCTCCCCACTCTGTCACAGGGTCACTCTGTGGTCTCCTGATGCTGCTGCCACTTCCACACTATGACACCTTGCCACTCTGTGGTCTCCTGATGCTGCTGTCACCTCCACACTATGTCACCTTGCCACTCTGTGGTCTCCTGATGCTGCTGTAACCTCCCTACTCTGTCACCTGGTCACTCTGTGGTCTCCTGATGCTGCTGTCACCTCCACACTATGTCACCTTGCCCCTCTGTCCTCCTGATGCTGCTGCCACCTCCCCACTCTGTCACCGGGTCACTCTGTGGTCTCCTGATGCTGCTGCCACTTCCACACTATGTCACCTTGCCACTCTGTGGTCTCCTGATGCTGCTGCCACCTCCCCACTCTGTCACCGGGTCACTCTGTGGTCTCCTGATGCTGCTGCCACTTCCACACTATGTCACCTTGCCACTCTGTGGTCTCCTGATGCTGCTGTCACCTCCACACTATGTCACCTTGCCACTCTGTGGTCTCCTGATGCTGCTGCCAACTCCCCACTCTGTCACCATGCCACTCTATGGTCTCCAGATGCTGCTGTCACCTCCACACGATGTCACCTTGCCACTTTGTGGTCTCCTGATTCTGCTGTCACTTCCACACTATGTCCCCTTGCCACTCTGTGTTCTCCTGATGCTGCCACCTCCACACTATGTCGCCCTGCCACTCTGTGGTCTCTTAATGCTGCTGCCACTTCCCCAGTCTGTCACCAGGTCACTCTGTGGTCTCCTGATGCTGCTGCCACCTCCACACTCTGTCACCTTGCCACTCTGTGGTCTCCTGATGCTGCTGTCACCTCCACACTATGTTACCTTTCCTCTGTGTGGTCTCCTGATGCTGATTCCACCTCCACACTATGTCATCTTGCCACTCTGTGGTCTCCTGATGCTGTTGCCACCTCCCCACTCTGTCACTGGGTCACTCTGTGGTCTCCTGATGCTGCTACGACCTCCAGACTCTGTCATTGTGCCACTCTGTGGCCTCCTGATGCTTCCGCCACCTCCACACTGTCATTGTGGCACTCTGTGGCTTCCTCCTGATGCTGCTGCCACATCCACACTCTGTCATTGTGCCACTCTGTGACCTCCTGATGCTGCCGCCACCTCCACACTTTGTCATTGTGCCGTTCTGTGGCCTCCTGATGCTGCCGCCACCTCCACACTGTCATTGTGCCACTCTGTGGCCTCCTTCTAAAACTGCCGCCACCTCCAGACTCTGTCATTGGGCCACTCTGTGGTCTCCTCATGCTGCTTCCACCTCACCACTATGTCATAGGGCCACTCTGTGGACTTCTCATGCTGTTCCCACCCTCCCCACTTCATGACTGGCCCACTATTTTGCCTTTCGGCCTGGCTGACATCATCATTTTTTTGACCCTTCTGATCTGTCAGAAGGAAGGAAAAATCAGACGCACAATGGATCCTGTCTGTGTAGAAGGTGTAAGGCCTGTATGGTCCCATCAGAATTGGCTGGTGATTTGGTAGCCAAAAGCAGGAGTGGGTACAAAACACAGAAGACATGCAAATATTCCATTCACGTGTCATCTCTGTTTTGGATCCACTCCTGTTTTTTTTGGCATTAACAATACTGATGGATTACAAATGCTGACTGAGTGAAGGCAGATGCTCAACAGACAGGATCCGTTTTTTTTGGGGTTATTGTTCTGACGGATCAGAGAAAGGGCAAAATAATCAGTGATGTCTACACAAACTTACTGCTGACACCCTCTCCACTCTGTTGGGGGGGCTCTACTTGTATAAGCATTTAATAGAACAGGTTCTGTAGACATCTATGTGGAATCAGCTGACAGTGTAAAAGGAGTGCGCTTCTTTTTGGTGCTAACATCGACCTGTAAGGCCTCATGCACATGACAGTTGTTATTATCGGTCCGCAAAACGGGGTTCCGTTGTTCCGTGATCCGTTTCCTTTTTTGTTTCCGTGTGTCTTGCTTTATTTTTGGAGGACCACCAGACATAAAGGAAAGTAAAAAAAGTCTAAGACAGGTTTGCCATGCAAATGATAGGAAAAAAACGGAAAAAATGACAATCTTGTGTGCCTCCGCGTTTTTTAGCGGTCCCATTGACTTGAATGGGTCCGCAAACCGTTTTCCGCGAAAATATTAGGACAGGTTATATTTTTTTGACGGACTGGAACCGCGGATCACGGACGGCAAACGGTGCATTAGCCAAGTTTTTAACGGACCCATTGAAAATCAATAGGTCCGCAGAAAATCAGGAAAAACTGCGCAACGGACACGGAATAAAACAACGGTCGTGTGCATGAGGCCTAAGGCTGGGTTTTAGCAGCACCTGGCTGTCCTTTAAATAGGCAGCTGGGCTCAGAATCAGAGTCTCTGTCTTGGGATCTGAGGCATGGTGCCGTACTAGAGGGCTGAGAGACGCATGCGGGGAAACAGGCCCCCTAAAGCCTGTTGTGGACGCTGAAAGAACCTGCTAACAAGGTGACTGTTTTTGTGCTTTGCACTTTCCTTTGTGTGAACGAACACTAAGACTGTCAAGGTTGCTTTGTTTTTTCCTCCTGTGTGAAAAAACACCGAAGTTTTGTTTTACAAACTGTTTCTTTTGCTTCTGTTCTGCGTCCGCTTACCCTGCCTACCAGAGTGAATCCTCACAAGGGATTAAAGGGTAAAGACAAGAGGGCTGCTAGGATAACGCCTTAGAAATAGCCCAAAGTCAAACCTGTTCAGTGGCACTATGGATTCACATCCACTTCCATAACAGAACTTTTCTAGAGGTTTAGAAAATACAAATTTGGTGATTCTAGCAGTCAGATTCCCTTTGATATGGAGGGAAAGTGACAGATGGATAATATTGAAGTTTGTGTAGCAGCATAACTGTACAAGAAAAAAAAATATGTCTCCTGCAAAATTGAAACTATTTGATCACAATGGATGACCACTAACCTTCCATCAGACAATCATCTGCTCTATCAAGCAGTGTAAAGGGGCCTTAATGATTATTGCACTGGTCATTAGTGATTATTGCACTGGTCATTAGTGATTATTGCACTGGTCATTAGTGATTATTGCACTGGTCATTAGTGATTATTGCACTGGTCATTAGTGATTATTGCACTGGTCATTAGTGATTATTGCACTGGTCAGTAGTGAGTATTGCACTGGTCAGTAGTGATTATTGCACTGGTCAGTAGTGATTATTGCACTGGTCAGTAGTGATTATTGCACTAGTTAGTAGGGATTATTGCACTGGTCAGTAGCGATTATTGCACTGGTTAGTAGTGATTATTGCACTGGTCAGTAGTGAGTATTGCACTGGTCAGTAGTGATTATTGCACTGGTCAGTAGTGATTATTGCACTGGTCAGTAGTGATTATTGCACTAGTTAGTAGGGATTATTGCACTGGTCAGTAGCGATTATTGCACTGGTTAGTAGTGATTATTGCACTGGTCAGTAGTGATTATTGCACTGGTGAGTAGTGATTTTTGCACTGGTCAATCCTGGTCCGTATGCCACTGAATCAACAAGGATAAAGGTAGATGACAAAGATTTACACTGGATATAAAGAGACAGAACCGATATGAATGAACACGAAACCACTAGATAATCATTTAAAGGAGACTGCACCACTGACAGCAGGAGACTGGGCACTGTACTACCGGATCACAAGAGACTGGGTACTGTACTACCGGATCACAAGAGACTGGGTACTGTACTACCGGATCACAAGAGACTGGGTACTGTACTACCGCATCACAAGAGACTGGGTACTGTACTACCGAATCACAAGAGACTGGGTACTGCCTCAATGGGTCAACAGATAGTAAAAACCCACCAATGGAACACTCGATTTTGCTAGACTCCACACTACAGGATAAGCAGGACCCAACAAGTGTCGTCATCTTTTGGCTTAATCAACAATTGTGAATAGCCAAAAATGTGTTTTGGGTTTGCTGGTTAGTAATAAGCTGAAAGTTCTTTGTAATATAAGGAATGATTTTTCATGGGTAAACTCATTCCCACTGTTGCAAATATTGTTATGAGCATTCCTGCGCTCTATTGTCTAAAACAAGAATTCTACAAATTTAATTTGGTTGGAGCCATGCGATTTTTCAATAAAGAATGCCTTTTACATTAATAATTGCTTTGTTTCTGGCTAGCTTCATGTTCCCCCTGCCAAAAACTTGGAGACTGTTCAATACCTGGGACTGACGATTATTCTCTCTATTGTTCATATGCTGACAGAGTAGAAAAAAGAATAACAATTTATTATTTTATGAAAATGTATAATTTATAAGACTCATATGGGTCAATTAAAAACTGCAAATGTTAACAATGTAACCAACTTCTTAACTAAATATTTGCATGGGAGCATTACAAGGATATTCCGGTCTACCGCATTTTTCACCTATCCACAAGGAAGGCAGAGCCGTTTCTCTTGTTCCCCCCCAGCCACTCGACAGCAGCTAGGAGGACTTTCAATGGAGCATGTGCCCAGCTGGTCAGTTTAAAGGGGTTCTCTGGGATTTTCATATTGATGGCCCATCCTCAGGATAGGTCATCAAGATCAGATCAGTGTGTGGGATGAGGGATGTCCAACTTCCTGCACCCCCGTGTGTTTTCTTATTACTATAGGAGCTCTGAGAACAGTTGAGTTGGTTTGCATGTTGGGAGCTGTAGTTTCACAACCGGAGGAGTGCCGGAGGTTGCTGACGCCTGCGCTAGTACGTGAAGTCGTACAGGCTCAATGTGCTGCAATAAGGCCTCTTTCACACGAGCGGGTTTGCTGGTCCATTCATTTCAATTTAAAAAAATCGCAGCATGTTCTATATCCTGCGTTTTTCACGCAACTCTGGTTCCATAGAAGTGAAGAGGCTTCCGTGAAAAACTGATTGCATCTGGATGCAATGTATTTTTCACTGATGGTTGCTTGGAGGTGTAGATTGTTAGGCCCCATTCACATGTCCGCAATTTCGTTCCGCAAACCTATTCATTTCTATGGGGCCGCACGATGTGCATGGATCCGCAAAACACACTACAGACGTGTGAATGGACCCTTATTCTTAATTATTTTTTTCACGCAAGTGAAAAACTTATCAAAAACTGATTGCAACCGAACGGAAAACACTGAAGCACTGAAAGCAATCCCAGACAAAACTGACTGAACTTGGGTGCAAAACCGTCAGATTTTTCCTGAATGGACCAGGAAAGAATCCGTAACGCTCCTGCCTAAAGCCTCATTCACACGTGTGTCACATGTGTTTGGTCAGTGATTTACATCAGTGATTGTGAGCCAAAACCAGGATTGGAGCCGCCACAGATATAAGGTATAAGGGAAAGATCTGCACCTGTTCTGTGTTTAGAGCCGCACCTGCTTTTGGTTCGCAATCACTGATGAAAATCACATGTAATCATGGTGAGCGCGGTGACGTCAGCGCAGGTCCTGCTGAATGAAGATAGAAATCATCTATCTTCATTCAGCAGGACCTGCGCTGACGTCACCGCGCTCACCATGATTACATCATCAAAGGTCAATTTTGCAGGTCCTGAAAGAAGAAGAAAGAAGAAGATGCCGGATGCGCAAACAACAGGATGAGGTGAGTTAATTTTTTATTTATTTATTAACCCCTAAAGCCACATTTTAGTTAGCATTCTGTATTAAGAATGCTATTATTTTCCCTTAAAACCATGTTATACAGAACAACTAACCCAAACCCGAACTTCAGTGAAGAAGTCCGGGTTCAGGTCTAGGTACCACAGTCAGTTTTTTATCATGCGCGTGCAAAACGCACTGCAATTGCGTACCTACTCGCACGATTTTCCCTGATCGCAGACGCAACGCATCCGGACCTAATCCGGACACGCTCGTCTGCAAGGGGCCTAAGAGTATGACTACATGGCGCACTCATCTCGTGGTTGTGACACTGCCACGCTCCGGTTGAGTAACGCGTGGCTCCGCGGGTCACAATGGGCTCTAATTAAACAAATGAAATCCTCAGTGTTTAGTCGGTCGGCATTGTTAATGGCCGTGGAGCAACTGTGATACAACTGCGCCATGCAGCAACTGTCAAGAACGAGCATTCAGGCAGAACGGTGGCTCAGTGGTTAGCACTGGCGCAATGCAGTGACGGGGTTCGAATCCGACCAAGGACAACATCTGCATGGAGTTTGTATGTTCTCCCCGTGTTTGTGTGGGGGTACTCCGGTTTCCTCCCACACTACTGATAGGGAACATAGGCTACATGCACACGACCGTAGGTGTTTTGTGGTCCACAAAAAAAACGGATGGCATCCGTCTTTTTTTTGCGGATACATTGTAACAATGCCTATCCTTGTCTGCAAACCGGACAAGAATAGGACATGTTATATTTTTTTTGTGGGGCTACAGAACGGACATTCGGATGCGGTTAGCACACCGTGTGCTGTCCGCTTTTTTTTGCGGACCCATTGAAATGAATGGGTTTGCATCCTATCCGCAAAACAAAAATGGCACGGACACGGAAACAAAATACGTTTGCGTGCACGAGGCCTTAGATTGTGAGCTCCACAGGGGCAGCAAGTGATGATAATGTCTGTAAAGATACAGATGTGGGAGAGCTACATTTCGAATTCACCTGTTTCTTTTGTGCATTGAGATCCTTTGTAAAACCATTGATTACTCATAGTGTTATCACAGCACATTGTGCCAAATGACAAAATCATCTCTGCTACTACATGTTTACCGGATTCTGTGTTTATGCAAGCTAGTAGATGTGGTTGGGAGGGTACAGCCACACAATCAAGTTTCCGGATACAGTTTTGGAAGCCAGGAGGGAATCATGAAAGGAAAGAAAGTTTAAAGGACAGATAGGACTTCTCTTTTTTTAATTCATTCCTGTTTTGGCTTCCAAAACTGCATCAGGAAACCTGACCGTGTGGGCGTCCCCTGAGTGGCATGCTGTATAATGCGAGCAGGCTTATGCAGGAGGAAGGCTGCTGGACGCTGTCTTGCAGTAATGAATGAGTTAACGCCCTGGTAGCTCTGGAGTCAGAATGACTGGCTCCGCCTCCTCGCTGTGTTTACTTGTCCATGGTGGCAAAAGTTCAGGCTTCTAAACCTGTCATTGGGTGTATGTGAGCCTGGCCACGCCCCCTCCTGTGATTGGTCCTGCTGGTAAAGAAAAGAGCAGTTGTCAATCAAAGCTCCATGTGCCCACAGTGAGTCCTGATGCCGCAGGGCTACAGCTATGGGACACATGACACGGGAACAGACATCGCGGGGGGAGGCAGAGGCTGGGCAGCGCTGTGTAGCACCCCAAGAAAGGCTTTGTATATGGGTATTGAATAATGATATGGCTGCACAGAGCCTTCTGCAAATGGGTGCAGTGCAATGTGGCTACAACATAATGATGTGCAACATTTCATCCTGTTACTGCAGCATCAATTTCTGTTATCTTTGCATTGTCGCACCTTAAAGGTAGGGATGCAGTAAACTATTATTTTAGTAATTGAGTATTCTATCGATTATTTTTTGCGATTAATCGAGTAATTTAATAAGAAAAAATGAATTAATAGACTGTTTTCCTTTATAAAAACTCATCAGACCCCCTGCCATCAGTCCCCAACACCCTTTGTTCACCCCTGTGCGATCAGCCCAAATACATCAGTTCCCCCAGTGCCATCAGCTCCACTATCTATCCCCCAGTGCCATCAGCTCCCCCCCACCTTAGTGCCATCAGCTCTGTTCCCCCAGTGCCTTCAGCTCTCTCCCACCCCAGTGCCTTCAGCTGCACTCCCCCAGTGCCATCAGCCCCTCCATGCCATCCACTGCCATGTTCCCCACTCCCCCAGTGCCATCAGATCAGCCCCTCCATGTCCCCCAGTGCCATCAGATCAGCCCTTCCATGTCCCCCAGTGCCATCAGATCAGCCCTTCCATGTCCCCCAGTGCCATCAGATCAGCCCTTCCATGTCCCCCACTGCCTTCAGCTGCACTCCCCCAGTGCCATCAGCCCCTCCATGCCATCCACTGCCATGTTCCCCACTCCCCCAGTGCCATCAGATCAGCCCCTCCATGTCCCCCAGTGCCATCAGATCAGCCCTTCCATGTCCCCCAGTGCCATCAGATCAGCCCCTCCATGTTCCCCAGTGCCATCAGATCAGCCCCTCCATGTCCCCTAGTGCCATCAGATCAGTCCCTCCATGTCCCCTAGTGCCATCAGATCAGTCCCTCCATGTCCCCCAGTGCCATCAGATCAGCCCCTCCATGTCCCCCAGTGCCATCAGATCAGTCCCTCCATGTCCCCCAGTGCCATCAGATCAGCCCCTCCATGTCCCCCAGTGCCATCAGATCAGTCCTTCCATGTCCCCCAGTGCCATCAGATCAGTCCTTCCATGTCCCCCAGTGCCATCAGCCCCTCCATGCCATCCACTGCCATGTTCCCCACTCCCCCAGTGCCATCAGATCAGCCCCTCCATGTCCCCTAGTGCCATCAGATCAGCCCTTCCATGTCCCCCAGTGCCATCAGATCAGCCCTTCCATGTCCCCCACTGCCATCAGCTGCACTCCCCCAGTGCCATCAGCCCCTCCATGTACCCCAGTGCCATCAGATCAGCCCCTCCATGTCCCCCAGTGCCATCAGACCAGTCCCTCCATGTCCCCCAGTGCCATCAGATCAGTCCCTCCATGTCCCCCAGTGCCATCAGATCAGTCCCTCCATGTCCCCCAGTGCCATCAGATCAGCCCCTCCATGTCCCCCAGTGCCATCAGCTCAGCCCCTCCATGTCCGCCATTCCCCCAGTACGATCAGCTCAGCCACTCCATGTCCGCCATTCCCCCACCGCCATCAGTCAGCCCCTCCATGTCCCCCACTCCCATCTGCCCCTCCATGCCATCCATTGCGGGCTGTCCCCCTTCAGTGCCATGTCCCCAGCGCCAGTGAAATAAAATACTTACCTTTCCTGTAGGGGCGCCGCTCCACAGCTCCTCCATCTTCTCTGCGCGCTGCACTGGATCCTGACATCAGACAGCGTCGGGTCATAGTGCGCGCTTACGTGCACTATGACCTGACGATGTGTCAGGATCTAGTGCAGCGCGGTACGGGCCAGCGGGTGACCATGGAGCGGAAGGTAATAGCAAGCGCTTCACTCCCGCTCCGTGGTCACATGACACAAATGAATCCTTGCATCAATGATTTTGTAGCCTTAGGCATTAGTTTGGGTTCACACCGGAATTATCATTTTCTGTTGCTCTCTTCTGTTAGGAGCAGAACAACAAAAATAAGTGAAGAGCCAGATTCAGCACAAAACTAAAGCATACGAAGCTGAGCAGACTCCATTGACTACAATCAGGTCCAATCAGTTTCTGTTTGGGATGCTGCGTTTTTTTACTGTACAAAAATGTCCTGCATGCCGATCCACCCTGAATCTTGATGGAGGCCCCAGAGTATAAATCACTGTAGTACGGAACGCTATAGGGATTAGATAAAACTAATACTTTATTAAATTTACAAAAAATATGTGAGGAAAGGAAACCTACTAGCTATATAAAATTCTAAGTGACCAGATCTATCCACGGATCCTGAGGCGGATCGAGGTAACACATGGAAAACCACGATCAGCGGTACCGCTCAGGTGTGGATAAGGTCACTAAGAAATCCACTTCTGGTGCACTACTAATGGTTGCAACACCATGCCTGCCGGCCGTAGTGATCTAACACAACCAAAAGTGTGTACCGTGGCACGGACGAGGTGCTCTGCTCAATCACCCAGTTTAGATGGCCCTGGACTAAATTAACAAACTAATCCATTGATAAACATCTACTCATTGGATCTGACCTGATCAAGAACCACCTGTTCAGGGATATGAACCAGATGTCTGAATGTCGGCCCTGTGAGCACGAATCAAGGGACACTAACTACCTGGGTGTGAGCAAAAAAGCTTGAGTGCACCTGTTCACATACTACAGAGGGCTGGATTGACGCAGACCACTTCTGTTGTGTGAACGCAAATCAAGCGTAGTTCAAAAAACATGGGTTTGCCCCCACTAATCGCTTGACGCGTTTCGCCATGTTTGGCCCGTCAGGAGCATAAAATATGGGTAGAAGGACAAACAAACAAGTGAGCTGCTGACCTCCGTTACCGAGGCTGCAGCTGTCAGCACTGAATGGCTGTACACGGCCGCAAGGACACGCGCTATATAAGGAGAGAACTCCTCCCCTCTTCTGGATCAAGCCCCTGGGGCGGCCAATAAGGAAGTAGGAGGCGTGGCAATGCCGCAACAACCAACCCGTCCCACTTACCCGCCCCCTCTATGAGACGATCACAGGCGAATGTCAAAACACTCGCATACTTAGTGTTGGAGTGACCAAACGGCGGCTTCAAATCAATAAGGCAGCATGGCAATGCAGGAACAGGGATCATTGTCTTATTATGGTAGGTGGTCAAGTGTAGTAATTATGATAATTAACTACTGTAGTTGTTGTTACCGAGTCAGGATAACCCCAAGACCTAAAAATTCCTGGATTGTCTTGAAAATGTAGAGGTGATGCATCCTGTGACTTGCCATAATGTTACAAAGTGACGCACAGCGTATCCAGTTCTCAGATGAAAATATATGATTGAGCAGGATATATTGTTTCCTCATTTAAATACTACCCAAAAGCACTCCCCAATTTAGTGTGGAACAAACTATATGCATCAGGACTCAAAGAAAGCAAACAAAAGAGTTATACTCATTGAGTCCCTGCGGTTGGAGTGTGTGCAAGCGGTAAATCCACTGTGTCTCTTTTTGCAACAATCGCTTGTCAAAGTCGCCTCCTCTTGGAGATCTTCTCACCACCTCTATGGCCTGAAATTTAATCACATCCGCATTGCCACCATGTAAGGTGGATGTATGTCTCGCAATTGGGGTGTCGGCACCCTTGCGAATGTCATTAAGATGTTCTGCGATTCTTCTGCGAATTCCGTAACGGTTTTCCCCACATACTGTTTTCCACAAATACAAGTGGCCAAATATACCAACCCTCTAGCCCTACAATTGACAAAGGATCTAATGGTGAACGTTTGCTCTGTTACACTTCAGGTGAATGTAGCACCTAACTGGACAGCAGAGCACGCCACACATCCTCCACAACGGAAGGTCCCCTTGAGGTTGGTACTCAGCCAAGTGGTTGTAGTGGGGGCCTGAAAGAAACTGTGGACCAGACGATCTCTTAGATTGCGTCCACGTCGGTACGTTATAAGAGGTGTATCTCCTACCAGATGGCCAATATCGGGGTCAGATGTTAAAATCCCCCAGTAACTGGTAAGTAACTCTCTTACCGTATCGTGTGCCTCGTCGTAAGTGGCCACAATGCGCAATTGTTCTGGCCCAGATGGTCCTGATTTGGGTTTCAGCAAGGTATCCCGATTCAAGGCCAAGGAGTGTTGGTAGGCCTTGGCTAACACATGTTGCGGGTACCCCCAGCTTCTGAATCTCAACTGCAGATCATTAGAAGCAGCCCTGAAATCAGACATCCTAGAACAATTGCGCCTCACCCTAAGGTATTGTCCTTTGGGAATTCCCTTCTTCAGGGGCAAGGGGTGGCAAACTCTCCCACCTAAGGAGACTATTTGTGGCGGTCTTCTTCCGAAATAGACGTGTGCCAACGTTGCCATCACAGTCCCTGAAGATGGTAAGATCAAGAAACGTGATTTGGGATTCCTGAATCTCAGAGGTGAAAATAGTCCCATTGTGTTGTTATTCAGGTCTGTAACAAAGCTGTTAAACTCAACTACACTTCCTGACCACAAAATCAGCACATCGTCGATGTAACATAGCCATAAATTAATATGGTCAGCCCATTTCTGGTTATTCTCAGCAAACACAACTTCCCGTTCCCACCAGCCCAGGTAGAGGTTGGCGAAAGTGGGCGCACATGGGTTCCCCATCGCCACCCCCCTGAGCTGGTGGTACATACGGTGGTCGAAAATAAATACATTGTGTTCAAGTATAAAACTCAAGAGTTCAAGAACAAATTCGTTATGCTGCCAAAGATGGATGCCACGTTGGTTTAAAAATAAGGCTACAACTCCACACCCCTTGTCATGGAGTATGGAGCTGTAGAGTGCCTCCACATCCAGACTGGCCAGCATAACGTTTTCACCAATATGGATTCCCTCCAATTTCTTGATCACATCCATTGAATCATGTACGTACGAGGATAGGGCCACCGCGAACGGTCGCAAAATCCGATCCAGGTACGTACTGATAGGATGTGTCAAGCTCTCTATCCCAGAAACAAACAGAGACTCCAATGCAGATGTGAATAAAGAGTATCAGATCAAAGCTTAACACACAAATACAGAACCAGAACCAGGACCACTACATGAATACAATACATTAATACAGCACCAGAACCAGGATCACTACATGAATACAACACTGGAACTAAGCATAGTACATTAATACAGCACCAGAACCAAGATCACTACATAAATACAACACTGGAACTAAGCATAGTACATCAATACAGCACCAGAACCAGGATCACTACATGAATACAACACTGGACCTAAGCATAGTACATCAATACAGCACCAGAACCAGGATCACTACATGAATACAACACTGGAACTAAGCATAGTACATCAATACAGAACCAGAACCAGGATCACTACATGAATACAACACTGGAACTAAGCATAGTACATCAATAAAGAACCAGAACCAGGACCACTACATGAATACAACACTGGAACTAAGCATAGTACATCAATACAGAACCAGAACCAGGATCACTACATAAATACAACACTGGAACTAAGCATAGTACATCAATACAGAACCAGAACCAGGATCACTACATGAATACAACACTGGACCTAAGCATAGTACATCAATACAGCACCAGAACCAAGATCACTACATGAATACAACACTGGAACTAAGCATAGTACATCAATACAGCCTCAGAACCAGGACCACTACATGAATACAACACTGGAACTAAGCATAGTACATCAATACAGCACCAGAACCAGGATCACTACATGAATACAACACTGGAACTAAGCATAGTACATCAATACAGCACCAGAACCAGGATCACTACATGAATACAACACTGGAACTAAGCATAGTACATCAATACAGCACCAGAACCAGGATCACTACATAAATACAACACTGGAACTAAGCATAGTACATCAATACAGAACCAGGACCAGGATCACTACATGAATACAACACTGGAACTAAGCATAGTACATCAATACACCACCAGAACCAGGACCACTACATGAATACAACACTGGAACTAAGCATAGTACATCAATACAGCACCAGAACCAGGACCACTACATGAATACAATACATTAATACAGCACCAGAACCAGGATCACTACATGAATACAATACATTAATACAGCACCAGAACCAGGATCACTACATGAATACAACACTGGAACTAAGCAATAGTACATCAATACAGCACCAGAACCAGGATCACTACATGAATACAACACTGGAACTAAGCATAGTACATCAATACAGAACCAGAACCAGGACCACTACATAAATACAACACTGGAACTAAGCATAGTACATCAATACAGCACCAGAACCAGGATCACTACATGAATACAACACTGGACCTAAGCATAGTACATCAATACAGCACCAGGACCACTACATAAATACAACACTGGAACTAAGCATAGTACATCAATACAGAACCAGAACCAGGATCACTACATGAATACAACACTGGAACTAAGCATAGTACATCAATACAGAACCAGGACCAGGATCACTACATGAATACAACACTGGAACTAAGCATAGTACATCAATACAGCACCAGAACCAGGATCACTACATAAATACAACACTGGAACTAAGCATAGTACATCAATACAGAACCAGGACCAGGATCACTACATGAATACAACACTGGAACTAAGCATAGTACATCAATACAGAACCAGAACCAGGACCACAACATGAATACAACACTGGACCTAAGCATAGTACATCAATACAGCACCAGAACCAGGATCACTACATGAATACAACACTGGACCTAAGCATAGTACATCAATACAGAACCAGAACCAGGATCACTACATGAATACAACACTGGAACTAAGCATAGTACATTAATACAGCACCAGAACCAGGATCACTACATGAATACAACACTGGACCTAAGCATAGTACATCAATACAGAACCAGAACCAGGATCACTACATGAATACAACACTGGAACTAAGCATAGTACATCAATACAGAACCAGAACCAAGATCACTACATAAATACAACACTGGAACTAAGCATAGTACATCAATACAGCACCAGAACCAGGATCACTACATGAATACAACACTGGACCTAAGCATAGTACATCAATACAGCACCAGAACCAGGATCACTACATGAATACAACACTGGAACTAAGCATAGTACATCAATACAGCACCAGAACCAAGATCACTACATGAATACAACACTGGAACTAAGCATAGTACATCAATACAGCCTCAGAACCAGGACCACTACATGAATACAACACTGGAACTAAGCATAGTACATCAATACAGCACCAGAACCAGGATCACTACATGAATACAACACTGGAACTAAGCATAGTACATCAATACAGCACCAGAACCAGGATCACTACATGAATACAACACTGGAACTAAGCATAGTACATCAATACAGCACCAGAACCAGGATCACTACATAAATACAACACTGGAACTAAGCATAGTACATCAATACAGAACCAGGACCAGGATCACTACATGAATACAACACTGGAACTAAGCATAGTACATCAATACACCACCAGAACCAGGACCACTACATGAATACAACACTGGAACTAAGCATAGTACATCAATACAGAACCAGGACCAGGACCACTACATGAATACAGCACCAGAACCAAGCATAGTACATCAATACAGAACCAGAACCAGGATCACTACATGAATACAATACATTAATACAGCACCAGAACCAGGATCACTACATGAATACAATACATCAATACAGCACCAGAACCAGGATCACTACATGAATACAACACTGGAACTAAGCAATAGTACATCAATACAGCACCAGAACCAGGATCACTACATGAATACAACACTGGAACTAAGCATAGTACATCAATACAGAACCAGAACCAGGACCACTACATAAATACAACACTGGAACTAAGCATAGTACATCAATACAGCACCAGAACCAGGATCACTACATGAATACAACACTGGACCTAAGCATAGTACATCAATACAGAACCAGAACCAGGACCACAACATGAATACAACACTGGAACTAAGCATAGTACATCAATACAGCACCAGAACCAGGACCACTACATAAATACAACACTGGAACTAAGCATAGTACATCAATACAGAACCAGGACCAGGATCACTACATGAATACAACACTGGAACTAAGCATAGTACATCAATACAGAACCAGAACCAGGACCACAACATGAATACAACACTGGACCTAAGCATAGTACATCAATACAGCACCAGAACCAGGATCACTACATGAATACAACACTGGACCTAAGCATAGTACATCAATACAGCACCAGAACCAGGATCACTACATAAATACAACACTGGAACTAAGCATAGTACATCAATACAGCCCCAGAACCAGGATCACTACATGAATACAACACTGGACCTAAGCATAGTACATCAATACAGAACCAGAACCAAGATCACTACATGAATACAACACTGGAACTAAGCATAGTACATCAATACAGCACCAGAACCAGGATCACTACATGAATACAACACTGGACCTAAGCATAGTACATCAATACAGCACCAGAACCAGGATCACTACATAAATACAACACTGGAACTAAGCATAGTACATCAATACAGCCCCAGAACCAGGATCACTACATGAATACAACACTGGACCTAAGCATAGTACATCAATACAGAACCAGAACCAAGATCACTACATGAATACAACACTGGAACTAAGCATAGTACATTAATACAGCACCAGAACCAGGATCACTACATGAATACAACACTGGAACTAAGCAATAGTACATCAATACAGAACCAGAACCAGGACCACTACATGGATACAACACTGGAACTAAGCAATAGTACATCAATACAGAACCAGGATCACTACATGAATACAACACTGGAACTAAGCATAGTACATCAATACAGAACCAGGACCACTACATGGATACAACACTGGAACTAAGCAATAGTACATTAATACAGCACCAGAACCAGGATCACTACATGAATACAATACATTAATACAGCACCAGAACCAGGATCACTACATAAATACAACACTGGAACTAAGCATAGTACATCAATACAGAACCAGGATCACTACATGAATACAATACATTAATACAGCACCAGAACCAGGATCACTACATGAATACAACACTGGAACAAAGCAATAGTACATCAATACAGCACCAGAACCAGGACCACTACATGAATACAACACTGGAACTAAGCATAGTACATCAATACAGAACCAGGATCACTACATGAATACAACACTGGAACTAAGCATAGTAAATCAATACAGAACCAGAACCAGGACCACTACATAAATACAACACTGGAACTAAGCATAGTACATCAATACAGCACCAGAACCAGGATCACTACATGAATACAACACTGGACCTAAGCATAGTACATCAATACAGAACCAGAACCACTACATAAATACAACACTGGAACTAATCAGTGGGGTCCCAGTGATAGGACCACCATTAATCAGAGACTTATCACCTACCTGTATATAGGGAATAAATCTTGGGACCCCCCCCCATAAGGCTACTTTCACACCAGCGTTTTTGCTGGATCCAGCAGGGTTCAGAAAAAATGCTTCCGTTACTGATAATACAACCGTCTGCATCCGTTATGAACGGATCGGGTTGTATTATCTTTAACATTGCCAAAACCGATCCGTCATGAACTCCATTGAAAATCCATAGAGGATGGACCCATTTTCTATTGTGTCAGAGAAAACGGATCCATCCCCATTGACTTTCCATGACGGAAAGAAAACCACAGCATGCTGCAGTTTGCTCTCCGGTATGCGAACGCAATTAAATGGAATGGAATACATTTTGCTGCATTCCGTTCTGTTCAGTTACGTTTTGTCCCCATTGACAATGAATGCGGAAAAAATTGAAGCGTTTTTTTCCCCGGTATTGAGACCCTATAACGGATCTCAATACCGTAAAATAGAAATGCTAGTGTGAAAGTCCTACTGTCATAAGCTGGGCTTACACATTAGATGTGCATCCCCTTAAGGCCTCATGCACACAACCGTATATATTTTGTGGTCCGCAAAAAACAGATCCGCAAAATATACGGATGACATCCATGTGCATTATGTATTTTGTGGAACGGAACAGCTGGCCCAGGGAACCTGTCATCTGGATTTTGGGTATAGAGCTGAGGACATGGGTTGCTAGATGGCCGCTAGCACATCCGCAATATCCAGTCCCCGTAGCTCTGTGTGCTTTTATTGTGTAAAAAAACCTATTTGATACATATGCAAATTAAGCTGAGATGAGTCAGAGCTTCAAAATATGACTCTTCTCTGGTCACACAAGTAAGATATGACTCTTTTATGGTAATTTGCATATGTATCAAATCAGTTTTTCTACACAATAAAAGCACACAGAGCTATGGATGGGGACTGCGTATTGCGGATGTGCTAGCGGCCATCTAGCAACCCATGTCCTCAGCTCTATGCCCAAGATCCAGGTGACAGGTTCCATTTAATAGAACAGTACTATCCTTGTCCGTAATCCGGACAATAATAGGACATGTTCTATTTTTTTGCAGAACGGAAATACGGAAACGGAATGCACACGGAGTAACTTCCGTTTTTTTTGCGGACCCATTGAAATGAATGGAACGGACAAGGAAAGAAAATACGTTTGTGTGCATGAGGCCTAACCCACTGATTTTGTCATGTTTGGCTGACTATCAAATGTGTATGGTTGCCTCCTCACTCTAGTGGGATTCAGTTGCCCGATCCTTGTGTTCGCAGGGACCAGAGGAGTCTCCCCTCGCCCCATTCACTACATTTGACTGCTCTGGAGGATAACTGTTGGCTGTCTAATGTGTATAGGTTTTGAAACTTAAGATAGAGGATTTATTTTCCATAATTCGTTGAAAAAATGGGGATTACAAGATGTAAGTATGTCATCTAGTCATCCCCATGACGACAGCCATCACCGAGGCCCGGTCTTATCAGAAGCACTGATTATACCCTTGAGGTCTAAATGCATGAAAGAAAGTATGCATGTTAATTGTCATGTAGGCCTGAATCCCCCATAAACACGAGTCTGTGCCTGGGGCACCGTTTAGTCATGAAGTCCCTTGAAGGGTCTGTAGCTAAGAACAGGCATCGAGCCTACAGCTTTCAGTAAAACCGTATTCATTACAGGAATGGAATATAATTAGTATTTCTCATAAAACCCTGACCTACAGAAATGTGCTGGTAGGTGTGGGTTCCAGAGCTTTTCCCGCTAGTCAGCAATGACCAGTAATTATCCTCGTCTATCACACTGCTAACAATTAGGCTAGGGCTACACGACGACATGTGTCGTACGACAATACGTCACAACTACACTGCTACATGTGTCGCATGACTTTGATGTTGCACCAATGTCGCGCGACAATTTTTATAATGATAGTCTATGGTGTAGCACTGCGACACCATAGACTATCATAATTGTCAGCCATTTCAGAACTATAGGAAGTTGCTTTAGGCCGGTGTCACACTTGGGGTTCGGCTACACCGTGATCTTGGTCGCGCAACAGCTGTTGCGCTGAAGGATTGCAGTATAGCGATGCTAGCATAGAAATGAATCTGGGTAGTAGCGCGACTCGCATGTGTGCCGCAACCGTGACCCCAGAATCGAATAAAAATCCAAGTTCCAAGATCTGCTGTCCGCATCTTTTGCTCCCCCATTGAAGTGAATGGGTCCGCATCTGAGCCGCCAAAACTGCGGCTCGGATCCGGACCAAAACAACAGCCGTGTGCATGAGGCCATATTCTGCGTTTTTCACGCAGTCCTGGCCCCATAGAAGTGAATGGGGCTTCAGTGAAGAACGCATTGCATCCGGAAGCAAGTGTGGGTGCGATGCGTTTTTCACTGATGGTTGCAAAGAGATGTTGTTAGCAAACCTTCAGTTTTTATCACGCGCATGAAAAACGCATTGCACCCGCATGGAAAAAACTGAACAACTGAACGCAATCGCAGACAAAACTGACTGAACTTGCTTGCAAAATGGTGCGAGCTTCACTGAACGCATCCTGAGCCAATCCATCACGCTCGTGTGAAAAAGGGCTAACACGTATGGCCAGCTTAAAGGGGTACTCTGAGACCAGTAACCAATAGGCATGGGGCCAGGTATGGTGCAGCCCAACACTGGCTCCATGTCTGGTTCCCTGAGCATTGGTTCCTGGTCTCAGAGAGCCCCGTTAAGGCCTCATGCAAACGGCCGCTGCCCGGCCATGGCCGTATTGCGGCCCGCAGTATGCGGGCACCGGCCGTGTGCTCCCCGCATCACGGATGCGGACCCATTCAATTGAATCCGGAGCTGCGGTGCGGAACAGAGGCACAGAACCCCACAGAAGCACTAAGGAGTGTTTCCGTGGGGTCTCTCTCCGTGCCTCTGCACCGCAAAAAAATCGAACAATATTTTTTTGCTGTGCGGACGGATCATGGGCTCATTCAAGTTGACGTGCTTTGGGGACCGCAAATTGTCAGCATATAATCCGTGTTAGGGTCCATTCACACGTCCGTAGTGCATTGCGGATCTGAAAATTGCAGATCCGCAATACCCCCGGCTGGCACCCCCATAGAACTGCCTCGTCTTGTCCGCAATTGCCGCGCTCCGGAAATGCAGATGCGGAGAGCACATCGTGTGCTCTCCGCATCCATTCCGTCCCCATAGAGAATGAATGGGTCCGCACCCGTTCCACAGAATTGCGGAACAGGTGCGGACACATTCACGGACGTGTGAATGGACCCTTAGGGCTCACGTACACAAACGTATTTGAGCCCGCAAACAGCGGGTCCATAGTGTACGGGCACCAGCCGTTGTGTGCACGAGGCCTTAGGTTCTGTTCACATTTCTGTCAGAAACATTGGGGGAGATTTATCTAAACTGGTGTAAAAGAAAATTGGTTTAGTTGCCCATAGCAACCAATCAAGATTGATCCTTTTCATTTCCAAAGGAGCTGTGAAAAATGAAAGGTGGAATCTGATTGGTTGCTATGGGGAACTAAGCCGGTTCTACTGTACACCAGTTCAGATAAATCTCCCCGGTTGTCTTATGTGATAGGAATAATTGTGCAATGCCAGTCACTATGATGGAAACCGAATGGACCCAGGTGCCATTGGTGTCCACCACAGGACTACTCCAGAGCTCTTATTTTTGTTTTTCTGCTCTTGTGATGGAGGTGTGAACACAGTGCCTTATTCACTTCAGCAGTCAGTGATCTTATATCCACAGCCGTGCTCCTTTCAATAAACTTTATTTGCAGTAACACTATTCTTCTACCACTTTTATGATTCATCCCCTCCCAGGTTTTCTTTCATACTTTTAACACTTCCCAGAGCAGAGACCGCTGGCAGCAGCCCGGCAGTGAGAGGGTTAACGGAGTGGCGCGCTCGTCTCCAGAGACAGCGCCGTCCGGTTTGCGGAGCCGTTATCAGCGGGCATCTGTGCAGCGTCTCCTCAGCCAGTGGGACTGACCCCGCGTCAGTGAGGGGTGACACGGGAGGAGGAGGCGGCGGCGCTGGCGGCTTTCCCACACCAAGAGGGGAGCCCGCCGCTTATCTCAGGAGCATGTCTCCAGGCTGCTCCCACACACTGATAACTCGGCAGTCTCGGGAATTCCAGTGTCCCTCTGAAGAGGGCAACCAGGCGCCAGCCTCATTAACCTCCTCGCTGCCATGCCCGGGCTGTTATTGCAGGCACTGCTTCCCCCCCTTACTCCATGTTTGTTTTCTCTTTCTTTTCTGCTTCCATGATCTGTCTCCAAGATGCAAAAATACCCAGGGGCTCCTGTATAAAGAGAGCAAGGGAGGGAACTGGCTTTAAAAATGGCGCAGTTGCTTGTACTGTATGCCTGAAGTGTGAGGTTGGCGTCACACGGTTAGGCCTCTTTCACACTACCGTTTTTCCATTTTGCGGGCCGTTTTTTTGCGTTCCGTATACGGAACCATTCATTTCAATGGTTCCGCAAAAAAAATGGAATGTGTTCCGTATGCATTCCGTTTTTCCGTTTCGTTGAAAGATAGAACATGTCCTATATTTGGCCGCAAATCACGTTCCGTGGCTCCATTCAAGTCAATGGGTCTGCAAAAAAAACGGAACACATACGGAAATGCATCCGTATGTCTTCCGTATCCGTTCCGTTTTTTTCTGAACCATCTATTGAAAATGTTATGCCCAGCCCAATTTTTTCTATGTAATTACTGTATACTGTATATGCCATACGGAAAAACGGAACGGAAACGCAATGGAAACCAAAAACCGGAACAATGGATCCGTGAAAAACGGAACGCAAAACACTGAAATCGACATACTGTAGTGTGAAAGAGGCCTTAGGGGGCCATTCACACAGAGTTTCTGTTTGTGCACTGCATCACTGATGCGGACCCATTCAAGTGCAATTCGGAAGGTGCGGAGCGGAGGCACGGAACCACTACGGAGTGACTCCACTTGCAGACGGATCACGGATCTATTTAAGTTGAATGGGTCTGCATCCATATGCGGTCCCCAGTGCACGGAACGGGCCACATGTGTTTGTGTGCATGAGCCCTAAAGCTGCGACCGTGCCGAAGAGAGACATACTGGTCGCAGAGTTTCAGCATAATGGGAGACATAAATGACACGTCCGCTGGTCTAATTTCGGTGTAGTGTCTGAACCAAAGTTCCACCGGGAAAAAAAAACCGCAGTGTGAACTGCATTTTTGGGTGATGAAACTCAAGATGCAAACATTTTTTGCCCCAAAGTACGGTTTTTAGTTAAAAAAATAAAAATGCCAGCTCCAAATTACATGGAAGTCTATGGGAAATATTAAACACACTGGGAAAAAAACTTTTTTTTGTAGTGGCATTTTTTCATCTTTGTGATGTGTTGTTTTTTTAACCACCTCCGGACCGCCTAACGCACAGACGCGTCCGGAAGGTGGTTGATTCATTCCTCCTGGACGCGCCGGCGCGTCATCTCGCGAGATGCGAGATTTCCTGTGAACGCGCGCGCGTTCACAGGAACGGAAGGTAAGCGAGTGGATCTCCAGCCTGCCAGCGGCGATCGTTCGCTGGCAGGCTGGAGATGTGATTTTTTTAACCCCTAACAGGTATATTAGACGCTGTTATGATAACAGCGTCTAATATACCTGCTACCTGGTCCTCTGGTGGTCCCTTTTGTTTGGATCGACCACCAGAGGACACAGGCAGCTCAGTAAAGTAGCACCAAACACCACTACACTACACCCCCCCCTGTCACTTATTAACCCCTTATGAACCACTGATCACCCCATATAGACTCCCTGATCACCCCCCTGTCATTGATCACCCCCCTGTAAGGGTCCATTCAGAGGTCCGTATGTGTTTTACGGATCCACTGATAGATGGATCGGATCCGCAAAACACATACAGACGTCTGAATGGAGCCTTACAGGGGAGTGATCAATGACGGAGGTGATCACCCCATATAGACTCCCTGATCACCCCCCTGTAAGGCTCCATTCAGACGTCCGTATGAATTTTACGGATCCACTGATAGATGGATCGGATCCGCAAAACACATACGGACGTCTGAATGGAGCCTTACAGGGGAGTGATCAATGACGGAGGTGATCACCCCATATAGACTCCCTGATCACCCCCCTGTCATTGATCACCCCCCTGTAAGGCTGCATTCAGATGTCCGTATGATTTTTACGGATCCACTGATACATGGATCGGATCCGCAAAACACATACGGACATCTGAATGGAGCCTTACAGGGGGGTGATCACCCCATATAGACTCCCTGATCACCCCCCTGTCATTGATCACCCCCCTGTCATTGATCACCCCCCTGTAAGGCTGCATTCAGATGTCTGTATGATTTTTACGGATCCACTGATACATGGATCGGATCCGCAAAACACATACGGACATCTGAATGGAGCGTTATAGGGGGGTGATCAATGACAGGGGGGTGATCACCCCATATAGACTCCCTGATCACCCCCCTGTCATTGATCACCCCCCTGTCATTGATCACCCCCCTGTCATTGATCACCCCCCTGTAAGGCTCCATTCAGACATTTTTTTGGCCCAAGTTAGCGGAAATTATTTTATTTTTTTCTTACAAAGTCTCATATTCCACTAACTTGTGTCAAAAAATAAAATCTCAAATCAACTCACCATACCCCTCACGGAATCCAAATGCGTAAAATTTTTTAGACATTTATATTTCAGACTTCTTCTCACGCTTTAGGGCCCCTAGAATGCCAGGGCAGTATAAATACCCCACATGTGACCCCATTTCGGAAAGAAGACACCCCAAGGTATTCCGTGAGGGGCATATTGAGTCCATGAAAGATTGAAATTTTTGTCCCAAGTTAGCGGAAAGGGAGACTTTGTGAGAAAAAAAAAATATATCAATTTCCGCTAACTTGTGCCAAAAAAAAAAAATTTCTATGAACTCGCCATGCCCCTCATTGAATACCTTGGGGTGTCTTCTTTCGAAAATGGGGTCACATGTGGGGTATTTATACTGCCCTGGCATTCTAGGGGCCCTAAAGCGTGAAAGAAGTCTGGGATCCAAATGTCTAAAAATGCCCTCATAAAATGAATGTGGGCCCCTTTGCGCATCTAGGCTGCAAAAAAGTGTCACACATCTGGTATCGCCGTACTCAGGAGAAGTTGGGCAATGTGTTTTGGGGTGTCATTTTACATATACCCATGCTGGGTGAGATAAATATCTTGGTCAAATGCCAACTTTGTATAAAAAATGGGAAAAGTTGTCTTTTGCCGAGATATTTCTCTCACCCAGCATGAGTATATGTAAAAAGACACCCCAAAACACATTGCCCAACTTCTCCTGAATACGGCGATACCACATGTGTGACACTTTTTTGCAGCCTAGGTGGGCAAATGGGCCCACATTCCAAAGAGCACCTTTAGGATTTCACAGGTCATTTACCTACTTACCACACATTAGGGCCCCTGGAAAATGCCAGGGCAGTATAACTACCCCACAAGTGACCCCATTTTGGAAAGAAGACACCCCAAGGTATTCAGTGAGGGGCATGGCGAGTTCCTAGAATTTTATATTTTTTGTCACAAGTTAGCGGAAAATGAATATTTTTTTTTTTGATTTTTTTTTTCCTTACAAAGTCTCATATTCCACTAACTTGTGACAAAAAATAAAAACTTCCATGAACTCACTATGCCCATCACGAAATACCTTGGGGTGTCTTCTTTCCAAAATGGGGTCACTTGTGGGGTAGTTATACTGCCCTGGCATTTTAGGGGCCGAATGCGTGAGAAGTGGTTTGAAATCAAAATCTGTAAAAAATGGCCGGTGAAATCCGAAAGGTGCTCTTTGGAATGTGGGCCCCTTTGCCCGCCTAGGCTGCAAAAAAGTGTCACACATGTGGTATCGCTGTACTCAGGAGAAGTTGGGCAATGTGTTTTGGGGTGTCATTTTACATATACCCATGCTGGGTGAGAGAAATATCTTGGCAAAAGACAACTTTTCCCATTTTTTTATACAAAGTTGGCATTTGACCAAGATATTTATCTCACCCAGCATGGGTATATGTAAAATGACACCCCAAAACACATTGCCCAACTTCTCCTGAGTACGGAGATACCACATGTGTGACACTTTTTTGCAGCCTAGGTGGGCAAAGGGGCCCACATTCCAAAGAGCACCTTTAGGATTTCACAGGTCATTTACCTACTTACTACACATTAGGGCCCCTGGAAAATGCCAGGGCAGTATAACTACCCCACAAGTGACCCCATTTTGTTAAGAAGACACCCCAAGGTATTCCGTGAGGGGCATGGCGAGTTCCTAGAATTTTATATTTTTTGTCACAAGTTAGTGGAAAATGATGATTTTTTTTTCCTTACAAAGTCTCATATTCCACTAACTTGTGACAAAAAATAAAAACTTCCATGAACTCACTATGCCCATCACGAAATACCTTGGGGTGTCTTCTTTCCAAAATGGGGTCACTTGTGGGGTAGTTATACTGCCCTGGCATTTTAGGGGCCGAATGCGTGAGAAGTGGTTTGAAATCGAAATCTGTAAAAAATGGCCGGTGAAATCTGAAAGGTGCTCTTTGGAATGTGGGCCCCTTTGCCCACCTAGGCTGCAAAAAAGTGTCACACATGTGGTATCTCCGTACTCAGGAGAAGTTGGGTAATGTGTTTTGGGGTGTCATTTTACATATACCCATGCTGGGTGAGAGAAATATCTTGGCAAAAGACAACTTTTCCCATTTTTTTTATACAAAGTTGGCATTTGACCAAGATATTTATCTCACCCAGCATGGGTATATGTAAAATGACACCCCAAAACACATTGCCCAACTTCTCCTGAGTACGGAGATACCACATGTGTGACACTTTTTTGCAGCCTAGGTGGGCAAAGGGGCCCACATTCCAAAGAGCACCTTTCGGATTTCACCGGCCATTTTTTTACAGATTTTGATTTCAAACTACTTACCACACATTTGGGCCCCTAGAATGCCAGGGCAGTATAACTACCCCACAAGTGACCCCATTTTGGAAAGTGGACACCCCAAGGTATTTGCTGATGGGCATAGTGAGTTCATAGAAGTTTTTATTTTTTGTCACAAGTTAGTGGAATATGAGACTTTGTAAGAAAAAAAATACATAAATCATCATTTTCCGCTGACTTGTGACAAAAAATAAAAAGTTCTATGAACTCACTATGCCCATCAGCGAATACCTTAGGGTGTCTACTTTCCAAAATGGGGTCATTTGTGGGGTGTTTGTACTGTCTGGCCATTGTAGAACCTCAGGAAACATGACAGGTGCTTAGAAAGTCAGAGCTGCTTCAAAAAGCGGAAATTCACATTTTTGTACCATAGTTTGTAAACGCTATAACTTTTACCCAAACCATTTTTTTTTTTACCCAAACATTTTTTTTTATCAAAGACATGTAGAACAATAAATTTAGAGAAAAATTTATATATGGATGTCGTTTTTTTTGCAAAATTTTACAACTGAAAGTGAAAAATGTCATTTTTTTGCAAAAAAATCATTAAATTTCGATTAATAACAAAAAAAGTAAAAATGTCAGCAGCAATGAAATACCACCAAATGAAAGCTCTATTAGTGAGAAGAAAAGGAGGTAAAATTCATTTGGGTGGTAAGTTGCATGACCGAGCAATAAACGGTCAAAGTAGTGTAGGTCAGAAGTGTAAAAAGTGGTCTGGTCATTAAGGGTGTTTAAGCTAAGGGGGCTGAGGTGGTTAATCTTTTTTTTTTTTTTTTTTTTTTTTTTTATATATATATTATATATTGTACCAGCTTTCAAACCAGCACCTGGATCTGAATACTTTTGTAATTGCATGTAATTAAAAATATAGCATAACCACTGAGTTATTCAATAAAATATATCTGTATAGCGCCACCTGCTGTTTATTCTTTTTCTTTGTCTGGCTCACTGAGAAGGCCGCATATGCTCAGTTTCATTAGCCTCCTGGGTTGTTATAGAGAGAGAGCGGTAGCAGAAAGGACACGCCCCCTTAGCTGCAGCAGAAAAGACACTCCCCTGAGCTGTCAGCTTGATATAAATCTAGCAGAGCAATGAATGGGGAGATCTCTGGATCCATGTGAGGTACAGGGCTGGTTCTAGCTTTGTAAGGGCTCATGCACACGAACATATTTTCTTTCCGTGTCCGTTCGGTTTCTTTTGTGGACCGTATACGGAACCATTCATTTCAATGGGTCTGCAAAAAAAACGGAAGTTACTCCGTGTGCATTCCATTTCCGTATAGAACATGTCCTATTATTGTCCGCATTACGGACTAGGATAGGACTGTTCTATTAGGGGCCAGCTGTTCCATTCCGCAAAATACGGAATGCACACGGACGTTATCTGTATTTTTTGCGGACCGCAAAATACATATGGTCGTGTGCATGAGCCCTTAGAAAGAGATTGTTATGTACTATATGATGTCTGATTTTCAGTTTTTACATTAGTCATGGCGTAACCCCTTTAAATTGCAGCATGTTCTGAGTCCGACGTGTTTTTTTTCTCTCATTGCCTGGCATCCGTAGACATCCATTGTTTTGTTTTTTTCCGCTCCTACAAAAACCACAAGTGTCCATGTGTGTTGCGTTTTTTGAGGTTGCTTTCACGCATAGTTTTTGTTGGCGTTTTGTGTTTTTTTCTTTTTTACATCTGCATTTTTTTGTGATAAAAACACCAGCTCCAGACATTAGCTGAAGGTCTTTGGGGCAATGACACTCCGGACACACAAGAGTTGTTTTGCTACTGGTGTTTTTTTGGTTTTAAAAAATGCATGCCCTAGCTCTTGCCGCTTTTTTTTTTTTTTAGGAGTTTTTACATCTTTTTCACTATAAGAAAAAAGGCAAAAAAATGCAGTTTACAGAAAATGCCACTGAAAAAGCCACAGTTGCCTTAAAAACCATATATGAGTATATTTTGGGATTTTTTACTGGCAAAAAAAAAGTCAATGCAAAATTCATGTGTGCAAAGACCCTAATTTTTGCATATCTTTTTTTTTGTACCACTGTTTTTAACCCTAACCCCAAATGGTTGTACGGAGGAAATTACATCTTAGGGGGTACATACTTTTCCTTTTAAAAAAAATGCAAGAAATCTAAAAAAAAATATATATATATAAAAAGTGCATTAAAAAACACTTTAAAAAATGTGATTTGAAAACGCTCCAACATGGAAAAGCATACTGCATTTTTGAAAAGCTAGAAAGACCAAATACCTCCTCATTAACTTAAACACAGGAGAAGAAAAAACTTGTGTCCCGCTTTTCCTATAGACCTTCAGCTAACATCTTGAGCTGCCATTTAAATTCCAAAAAACAGATGCACAAAAAGAAACTAAAAACACGCAAAAGTGCCAGGAAAAAAGCACCATCAAAATTCAAAAAACACAACACATGGGCACTTGTGTTTTTTCTAAAAGGAATAAATAAGCACCAAAAAAAGCCACTCGTGGCCACCACTTTCATGCAGAAAATCTCAAAGACCTATGTGTGAAAGCACCTTATGCCCCATTCGCATGGAGCCTTTTGTTGGTGGAATTTGGCGTGGGAGGCTGTGCTGCAATTCACGTGGCTTCTTGGTGTTTTGTCTACACAGAAACCTCTGCGGGTGTCCACTCGTGGTTTAGCTGCATTCAATGGGGCTAAACCGCTAGCAGGTACGTGGCATCAAAAGTGGGATTTCTGATGCAGAATACCTGCAGATTTTTTGTTTGCATTTATTTTTTATAAACACAGCTCCAGATGTTAGTAGAAAGTCTATGGGAAATATGAAATGCTGGACAGACATGCATTTTTTTTATTAGTGCCATTTTTATGTGTTTTTTCTGAACACCCCTTCCCCTATGGAGAAAAAAATACCTGAAAAAAAACAAACACAAGTTAACAAAACTGTACTAAAAAACAAGAACCCCCTACACAAATTATTTCTACCATAAAAAGTGCTATAGAAATCACTTGCGGTTTTTCCATACTGCTTACTTTTTATGGAGTGGCATTTGTTTTCAACACAGATGTGTGGATGATATTTTTTCAGTTTTTTCTCTACTATAGAGAAGGGGATGGAAGGCTCCATTGCTTCACCTTATATAAAAAAAAAAAACAACACAAAAGATGCCACCAGATTAAAGAAAAAAAAAACACAGCTAGGCAAAAACGCTTGTATGTCCTGCATTTAACATGGACTCATTTTTGCAACAAAAAACACACCAAAAACGCAGCAAAGGACTTTTGTCAGCAGATTAGTGCCTGTGAAACTGGGTGACCCTGGGGTGTTGCCGTTACTCCTTGAGGCTCAGATCTGCCTACAATGACTGATTGACTTTTGGAGAAGTCAGGGTCAGATGTGATGACGTTTTCACTGCCTAGCTCTGTCAATCAAAGTGGAGAGGGCACAGCAGTTGCAGAAAGGGCAGAGCCTCTAGGAGTAACGACAATGCCCACGTTGCTCTTATAGTCTCATTTGCATATATTAAAACATAATTTTTTTTCAGAAACATGGGACCAACACAGGTGCCTTCACCTACCAGGCACACATGCAGAAGGTCAGCCAGTTTCATAGGTAGAAATCTGCTGATAGATGCCCTTTAAAAGTGCAAAAGTTCTGAAAAACGGCACAAAATACCTCTGTGTGAATCCACCCTGAAAACTACACGTGATGTGCAAAACAACATGTAGTTTTAATGGCTTTTTTTTTTAGCAGTAAGAAAATGCCAAATCAAATTTGTGTGTGCGAAGGGGATCTTAGAGGAACATGTATCACAGGGTTATACAGTATGCGTTAATGTAGTCTGAACCAAAGTTTAAAAAGTCAAACTTTTTCTTAGGATGGGGCACAGCAGGGTACAGTGAACAAGGGGCACGTGTTGCAGCCAATGCCTCCATGCTTCTGTCTTCTTGAACTAATTCAAGACCAGGTCTTCCACATGCACACCACCTTCCCCCATCCTGACACATTTTACGTATTTTTTAGTACATGTGTCTTTGAAATCCATTTTAAAAAAATCCATTCGGCTATGCAACAAATTTTTGCGCTTTTTTTCGATGATACATGGAGATTTATTTTATTTTTATTTAATTATTTCTTTGTCACTTTTGTATACCTTTGAAAATATATTTAAAAAAAAGGAAAAATAGTTTTCACATTTTTTGTTCTTTTGTTACATCAAAGTGGTTACCAGCTCAAAGTGCAACTAGAATATTTTTTTTTAAATTATTTCCCCTTTGTATAAGGGCTCGTTCACACGAATGGTGTGAAGCCCATGCCCGTGCTGTGGACTGCAAATTGTGGTCCGCAATGCACGGGCACTCTCCGTGGGGCAGGCGCATGGGGATCGCAGACCCATTCACTTGAATGGGTTTGCGATCCCTCCGTTCCGCAAAAAGATAGAGCATGTTCTATCTTTTTGCGGTGCGGAGAAACGGAACTCCAGAAAGCACTCCGTAGTGTTCCATTCCGTGCTTCCGTTCCGCATCTCCGGATTTGCGGACCCATTGAAATGAATGGGTCCGCATCCGTGATGCGGAATGACAACGGAACGATGCCCGTGTATTGCGGATCCGCAAATGAGGTCCGCAATACGGGAACGGGACACCAACGGTCGTGTGAACGAGCCCTAACACTTATTTTGATATATGGTATGTATGTGTTATGGTTTCTATTAGTGGGGCTAGAAACTGTATTGTGGCCTTTTTTTTAATAATGTACTGTATTTTTGCCCTATAAGATGCAACGGCCCATAAGACGCACCAAGGTTTTAGAGAAGGGCAATAAGAAAAAAATATTTTTTATTAAACCTCAAGTCAGACCACCAATCAGACCCCCAATGTTAATCAGACCTCAGCTGACAGCCCCAATCAGACCCCCAATATTAATAAGACCCCAATCAAACCTCAGCTCAGACCCAATGTGAATGACCCCCAATCAGACCGATAAGAGCCCTAAAATAAATAAGACCTCAGATCAGCCCCCATGCCTCTCATCATCAGCCCCCATGCCTCATATCACATAAAATAAAACACTTACCTCTCCTGCTCCGGACGCTGCCGCTCCTCACCTCCAGCGATCTTATTCCTCCTGCCGTTGACTGTGCTGTGACCTGATGGGCATAGAGTGAGGTCACAAACTGCCCTCACGCTGTGCACAGCCAGAGCACAGCCGGCAGCCGAGGACCAGGAAGTGGTGAGTACAGAGTCTTCCCGGTCCTCCGCTCATTAGTATTCGCCCCATAAGATGCTGGGACATTTTGCGCCCACTTTGGGGGGAAAAAAATGTGTCTTATGAGGTGAAAAATATGGTATTTTTAAATTTTTGTCTGGAATGGGCTGTCGTCTGCCAGGTCAGTACATGAGCATACCGTTGTATATGTTTAGGGCATACGTTCAGCACAATGTTTTAAATGGTCTCACCATATGTAATTCACATTTTGGCCTCATGCACACGACAGTTGTTTTTCTCGGCCTCCATTCCGTTTTTTTTGCGGATAGGATGACCTATTCATTTCAATGGGTCAGCAAAAAAAATGCTGATAGTTCATCCGTCTGTGTCCCGCGTCCGTTGTCCGTGTTTCCCTTAAAAAAAAAAAAAGTGCATGTCCTACTTTTTTCACATTTGCGGACAAAGATAGCCATTTATTACAAGGGATATGTGGAAAAAAACATCAGTTTTTTTTGGCGGACGCACAATTTGCGGATGCAAAAAACAACTGTCGTGTGCATGAGGCCTTATTGTGTGAACCTAGCCTTAGGCCAGTGAGGCAGAAGCATTAGGTTAGGCAATGAAAAGAATACAAAGATGTCCAACCTTCTGAAGAGGTTACAATAGAAAACAAAAGGATGTACTGTACTTCATAGGGCATCACCTATGGAGATAATGTACTTACCTTAGGGTGTTAATGCTTGTGGGCACAACAGACTATCACAGTTTGCAGGAAACTAACCTGCAAATGGTTTTTGTTCTAGGTAAAGGCACAGCCACTTAGCACCAACTACAGGTTTAGGCGGCTGCCTCTGCTCTGCCGTGGGAAAGAAGTAAGATCTCACGAGACCACTCTTGGTCAGAGAGATCTTACGAAAGTCTCACAAGAGCAATCACTTTCTTCAGAATTTTTTCCCAGAGAGGCATGATGGCTTGTCCCGTCTCCCCATCAACTGCACATCTAAGGTATGATCGATAAAACAAAACTAGAGTTATGAGGTTTACTAAAACAGAAAAGAACTGCAATAAACTTTGAAATAGTGAAATAAACTGTGAAATTGTGTTTTTTAAAGTTTCTAAATAAATGCAGTTTAAGTAAAAACTCAGGAAGAATTCTCTATGGAGAATTAGTCTTGTGGCATTGGTAGTTGCCTCTACTTTTTGGACTCAGATTGAAGTTGAGGACCTTGTTTCTGATTCCTTTGTGTAACAGCGGCTTCTGTGCGCCGCTGTTCCCCTGCTTACCGCCGCGGTTCCGGGTGCTGTGTTCAGCGGTTGTCTGCGGCCGGTGCTTCTCATTTCACCGCTGCAGTCCTGGGCTCTGTCTGTGTGGGTGCTGTTGTTCTGGATCCGCTCCACAGTTTGCTCTCAGCCCTGGCCACAGCATACTTACTGTTTGTTCCTGCTGCACTTCCTTAAGGGCCGGCGCGCGTCACTTCCTGGGCTTTGTGGCTTAGGTCATGTGACCTCGCTGACCTATCCTAGCCCTCCTGTGCATATATAAGTGGCTCAGCCCCCTTCCCAGATGCCTCAGCGTCAAGGTCCTTGTGTCCTGCTAAGGTTCCTGATAACCACTTGTGTTCCTATGTTACTGACTCTTACTTGTGTTCCTGGATTCTGCTACCCGACTGATCCCTGCCTGTTTGCCTTGACTCTCCTGTTGCCGATCCGGATTGTCTGACCTGTACCTGTGCTGCCTGCCCTGACTTTTTGCCTGTCTGACTTCTCTTCTGCCTCATCCTTCGGTCCTGCACTGTTGATCCTGGTAACGACCCTGCCAGCTGACAATGCCTGTGCCTCTGGTACCTTTCTCCGGTACCTCCTGATCTGCCTGGACCAGTTGCCTTGTGTGCCTATCCTCCTCAAGAGGTAACGAGCTGGTGTTCCCCTCGGGGAGGTCTATCCCCACCATCAGGGGTACTGTGAAGAATCAAGGGGTTCACTTAGACAACGCCCTTAGAGGAGGTGGGACTCGTGGCACAGTGGGTTCACACCCGCTGATTCATGACACTGTTGGCCTAAGAGAAAGAAAGTGCTGGAAAAAATTAAGAGACCACTCCATGTGTATGGCAGCCACATGTATAGCAGCCATTCCATTACAGTGTGTTTTAAATTCCATCACAGGCACACGTCATTCTACTTTTTGAGGTGCTGATCAAGTGATCACCTACACCAAATCTTACTTAATGAGCAGTAGTATAAAAACCACTCCTGTGGTCATCACTATTCTCTTGTTATAGAACCAGCTAGATGGCAAAAGAAGTGTTAATAGTACCCAAAATGTAAGTGTAATAAAAAAATAACTACAGACCATGCCAAAAGAGTTGAAAAGAAAAGTTCTGAGTGAGTGAAAGAAAGAAGGGTTCAATTCTAGCTTTACTGACAGAGGCATACAGTAAGCGACAGGTTGCTTCCATCCTTAAAATTCCAAAGTTTAATAAGTTTATTAGAACAAGGTCAGGCAGCAAACATTGGGGACAACAAAGCTGCAGAGGGCGGAAATGACTCTCAACTGACCGTGATGACCGCCACCTGATCCGAATTATATCAAGTGACCTACAAAAAGAATGGCAAGGGGGAGCTGGGATGAAATGCACATCCAAGACGGTTCAAAGCTTCTAGTGGCAGGGCTTACGTTGTCCAAAGCTAGAAAAAAAGCCTTTAATCAATGAGAAGCAAAGAAGAGCCTAGCTAAATTTGTAAAAGATCATAAGGATTGGACTATAGAGTAAGGTCATCTGAACTGTCCTTTCACCCCTCATTCTGCTCCCTCTTTGACCGCCTACAATCTGGATTCGGACCCCACCACTCGACTGAAACTGCCCTTACCAAAGTCACCAACGACCTGCTAACTGCAAAAGCCAAACAACATCACTCTGTCTTCCTTCTTCTTGACCTGTCCTCTGCCTTTGACTCCGTCGACCACTCCCTTCTGTTACAAACTCTCTCATCTCTTGTTATCACAGACTTGGTGCTCTCCTGGATCACATCATACCACACAGACCGGATATTTATATTCCCACTCGCACACCACTTCCTCGTCTCATCCACTCTCTGTTGGTGTCCCTCAAGGCTCTGTCCTAGGACCCCTGCTCTTCTCATTCTACGCCTTCGGCCTGGGATAGCTCACAGTCTCATGGATTTCAGTATCACTTTTGGCTCTTCCTGAGGCTTGCTCTACTGAGTGGGCTTCTTATTAAGTGGAGTTAAAAAAAAGGAGTTCTAGTGCTGAGTGTGATTTTGTGGGAGTGATTGCAGGTGGCTGAGTGTGGTTTGAAGCAGAGATCCTTGAAAGTTAAGTTTTTGCATTTTAGTACTGCCATTTAAAACTTTTTTTTTCCTCTGCTGGGTGTTGCCATTTAAACCCATTTTTTTTCCTCTGCTTGATTAAGGGGAGTGGCCTGAGCAACCAGGTGCTATAAATTAAACCACTAAACTCCCTGAGCTTGCTCTTCCTGAGGCTTGCTCTACTAAGTGGGCTTCTTATTAAGTGGAGTTTAAAAAAAAAGGAGTTTAAGAAAAGGAGTTGGAAACTAAGGTTGGATATAATTTCCTTGTGTGTTGTTGGCTTAATTATAGGTAGTCCTTCAACTACAGCAGACAGGGTCTAATTCTAAATCATATTTACTGTTTTACTTTTTTACTGTTGTAATCCCCATTTAGTATGTGTTGCACAATTGACAACGCAGTCCAGTGCACATCTTGCATGATGTATGCAGTCCTGGAACAGCCGTTCGAGGGTGTATATCTTTGTTCAAGATGTGAGCAAATTACCCGTCTGGAATCGCAAATCGAGTCTCTAAACGGGCAAGTTGCAACACTGAGAGGCATTGACAATTTGCAAAAGAGTTTGATTCTCACCGAGCAAGCACTCTTTGGGTTAGATGAGGGGGAGGATGACAGAGGAGGCTGAGGAAAGTGAGGTAGCTAGCTGGGTAACAGTTAGAAAGCGGGGTAGAGGGAAGAGTTCCAGGGAGGCTAGCCCTGATCTGACACACCCCAAAAAGTTTGCACGTTTGGCAAATGAGGAGGATGTCAGTTCAGGGATAGCACTGCTGCAGCCAGACACTTCCTCTGCCAGTCAGGGGAATGTCAGCTCCGGTAAGCAGGGGACCAGGAGAGCAGGGCAGGCCATACAGGTGATGGTAGTGGGAGACTCCATTATTAGGGGAACAGATTGGGAAATCTGTCACAAAGACCGTGATTGCCGAACAGTGTGCTGTCTTCCTGGCGCTAGAGTTCGACACATCGCGGATCGGGTTGACAGATTACTGGGAGGGGCTGGAGAAGATCCAGCGGTCATGGTCCATATTGGAACCAATGACAAAGTTAGAGGTAGGTGGAGAGTCCTTAAAAATGATTTCAGGGATTTAGGTCAAAAGCTTAGGGCAAGGACCTCAAAGGTAGTATTTTCCGAAATACTGCCTGTACCACGAGCCACACAAGAAAGGCAGTGGGAGATTAGGGAGATTAACAAGTGGCTCAAGAACTGGTGTAGGAAGGAGGGGTTTGGGTTCCTGGAGAACTGGGCCGACTTCTCTATCGGCTACAAGCTCTATCATAGGGATGTGCTGCACCTCAATGGGGAAGGGGCAGCTGTGCTGGGGAGAAAGATGGCTAGAAGGTTGGAGAAGTGTTTAAACTAGGGACTGGGGGGGGGGAGGGAAATTACATTATAGGAGGGGAAGATAGTGCAGATAGAGACCGGGGGCAAGGTAGTGGGACTGGGGGAGGAATGGAAGGAGGGACTAGAACAGTTCAGAAGGAAAGGTGTAGGGTAAAAAATATACATAAACCTCTCAAATGTATGTATACTAATGCCAGAAGCCTGACTAATAAAACTGGGGAGCTGGAATTAGTGATGTGTGAGGAGGACTATGACATAGTGGGAATAACTGAGACATGGCTGGATGATAGCTATGACTGGGCAGTTAATGTACAAGGTTACAGTCTGTTTAGAAAGGATCGTCAAAACCGGAGAGGGGGAGGGGTCTGCCTTTATGTAAAGTCCTGTCTAAAGCCCACACTCCGGGAATATATAAGTGAGGGACATGAACATGTGGAGTCACTGTGGGTAGAGATACATGGAGCTAAAAACAACAATAAATTACTAATAGGAGTTTACTATAAACCACCTAATATACCAGAGTCCACAGAAAATCTACTACTAAACGAGATAGACCAGGCGGCAAATCATAATGAGGTGGTTATTATGGGGGACTTCAACTACCCAGATATAGACTGGGAAACTGAAACTTGTATATCTCATAAGGGAAACAGGTTCTTGGCAATAACCAAAGACAATTACCTCTCCCAACTGGTTCAGGACCCGACTAGAGGGACGGCCATACTGGACTTAGTATTAACCGATAGGCCTGACAGAACAACAGACGTGCAGGTTGGGGGACACCTGGGAAATAGTGACCATAAAGTAATAACCTTCCAATTATCATTCAAAAAGAGCGTTTCTACAGGGAGGAACAAAAATACCAGACTTCAAAAAAGCTAAATTTAGCCAACTAAGAGAGGCCATAGGCCTAACTAACTGGGACAAAGTCCTCAAAAATAAAAATACATCTACAAAATGGGATATCTTTAAAAACATCCTAAAATCTCACTGTGAGAGGTAAATACCGTATGGGAATAAAAGGTTAAGGAACAAAAATAAACCAATGTGGATAAATAGAACTGTAAAGAAAGCAATAAATGACAAAAAGAAAGCATATAAATCACTAAAACAGAAGGGTAGCACGGAAGCACTGAAAAACTATAAGGAAAAAAATAGAACATGTAAAAAACAAATAAAAGCGGCCAAACTAGAGACCGAGAGATTAATTGCCAAAGAGAGTAAAACTAACCCTAAAATGTTCTTCAATTATATAAATGTTAAAAAGTATAAATCTGAAGGTATCGGCCCTTTAAAGAGTAATGAGAGGGGAGTCGCAGAGAGCGACGAGGAGAAAGCAAAGCTGTTAAATATTTTTTTCTCCAATGTATTCACTGAGGAAAATAAACTGTCAGATGACATGCAGAATGTAAAAATAAATTCCCCATTAAAAGTGTCCTGTCTGACCCAGGAAGAAGTACATCAGCGACTTAAAAAGATTAAAATAGACAAATCGCCAGGATCGGATGGCATACACCCCCGTATCCTAAGGGAATTAAGTAATGTCATAGCCAGACCCTTATTTCTGATATTTGCGGACTCTATACTGACAGAGAATGTCCCACAGGATTGGCGCATAGCAAATGTGGTGCCAATATTCAAAAAAGGGTCCAAAAACAGAGCCTGGAAACTATAGGCCGGTAAGTTTAACATCTGTTGTGGGTAAACTGTTTGAAGGTTTTCTGAGAGATGCTATCTTAGAGCATCTCAACGGAAATAAGCAAATAACGCCATATCAGCATGGCTTCGTGAGGGATCGGTCATGTCAAACTAATTTAATCAGTTTCTATGAGGAGGTAAGTTCTAGACTTGACAGCGGCGAATCAATGGATGTCATATATCTGGACTTCTCCAAAGCATTTGACACTGTACCACATAAAAGGTTAGTATATAAAATGAGAATGCTCGGACTGGGAGAAAACGTCTGTATGTGGGTAAGTAAATGTCTCAGTGATAGAAAACAGAGGGTGGTTATTAACGGTACACACTCAGATTGGGTCACTGTCACTAGTGGGGGTACCTCAGGGGTCAGTATTGGGGCCTATTCTCTTCAATATATTTATTAATGATCTTGTAGAAGGCTTGCATAGTAAAATATAAATTTTCGCAGATGACACCAAACTGTGTAAAGTAATTTACACTGAAGAGGACAGATTGGAGGCTTGGGCAGAGAAGTGGCAAATGAGGTTTAACACTGACAAAATGTAAAGTTATGCACATGGGAAGGAATAATGCAAGTCATCCGTACATACTAAATGATAAAACACTCGGTAACAATGACATGGAAAAGGATCTAGGAATTTTAATAAACAGCAAACTAAGCTGCAAAAAACAGTGTCAGGCAGCTGCTGCCAAGGCCAATAAGATAATGGGTTGCATCAGAAGGGGCATAGATGCCCGTGATAAGAACATAGTCCTACCACTTTACAAATCTCTAGTCAGACCACACATGGAGAACTGTGTACAGTTCTGGGCTCCTGTAAACAAGGCAGACATAGCAGAGCTGGAGAGGGTCCAGAGGAGGGCAACTAAAGTAATAACTGGAATGGGGCAACTACAGTACCCTGAAAGATGATCAAAATTAGGGTTATTCACCTTAGAAAAAAGACGACTGAGGGGAGAGCTAATTAATATGTATAAATATATCAAAGGTCAGTACAGAGATCTATCCCATCATCTATTTATCCCCAGGACTGTGACGAGGGGACATCCTCTGCGTCTGGAGGAAAGAAGGTTTGTACACAAACATAGAAGAGGATTCTTTACGGTAAGAGCAGTGAGACTATGGAACTCTCTACCTGAGGAGGTGGTGATAGTGAGTACAATAAAGGAATTCAAGAGGGGCCTGGATGTATTTCTGGAGCGTAATAATATTACAGGCTATAGCTACTAGAGAGGGGTCGTTGATCCAGGGAGTTATTCTGATTGCCTGATTGGAGTCGGGAAGGAATTTTTTTATTCCTCTAAAGTGGGGAAAATTGGCTTCTACCTCACAGTTTTTTTTTTGCCTTCCTCTGGATCAACTTGCAGGATAACAGGCCGAACTGGATGGACAAATGTCTTTTTTCGGCCTTATGTACTATGTTACTTTTATGCTGATGACACGCAAATGTACCTCTCGGGTCCAAATATCACCACTGTACTATCCAGAATCCCATAATGCCTATATTCTATATCTTGTGCTCTCACTTTCTAAAACTTAACATGGATAAAACAGAATTTATCATCTTTCCCCCTTGTCACTCAAACCCCACAACAGACCTATCTATCACGGTAAATGGCTGCACACTCTCCCCTGTCAACCAATTCCACTGCCTTGGAGTAACCTTTGATTCTGCTCTGCCCTTCAAACTGCATATCCAAGCCCTTTCCACCACCTGTCACCTCCAACTAAAAAATATCTCTTGTGTCCGCACACTCCTCAGCCAGGAGTCTGCAAAAATGCTTGTACACACCCTCATCATCTCCCACCTAGACTACTGTAACATCCTCCTCTGTGGCCTTCCATCTAGCACTCTCGTACCCCTCCATTTTATCCTCAACTCTGCTGCCCGACTAATCCACCTCTCCCCCCTTTACTCCTCTGCCTCTCCCCTTTGCCAGTCCCTTCACTAGCTCCCCATTGCCCAGCGCCCAAACTGAATGTTTGATTTATCTTTGTGAATAGGTGTTGTTTGAATGCTACAGTTGATATTTTCTCTCTAGACTAGGTATCTGCTACTTTGTTGCATTGTCCAGGTACATATTGTGCCCTTAGGTTTAGGTTTTGATCTATAGCCCATCTCTATGTCTCTAAAAAGCTCTAGAGATATGGAGATTGGCTCTGGATCAAAATCTAGACTTGCAAAGGTTCATTGATTTTGTGCGCTGCTTGGACTTTTTAAGAGGATGATGTGGAGGTTTAATCTCTGAAATCTTCCACTTCCCTCTCACTGCTGTCTGTCCACCCTTTTAGGGATGCATATGAGGTTATAGTGATGTCTACTGTGTCTTCTGTGATAGGATAAGAGTTTGGAATGGGAAGATGTAATAATTCTTACATTTCTTTTCTGACTCCTGAAATTAAGTGTATCTTTGAAGTCCCCATTTTAATTGCGTTTCAGAAGATTGCCTAGTCAGATCTGTGTCTGCCAACACAATAAAGGTTCCATTTTGAAAGCTGGCTGCATCACTGTTAGCTTCCCTATTGGACTGTCTATTTTTCTCTGGATAGTGTGTGTTGCACCGATGTCAGTATTTTTAACCATTTCTCTCTTGGAACCTGAACCTTAGAAAAGTTAGATACTTTGTAGGGACTAGTATGGGTTTTTCTATGTTTATGCAAAATCTTGCTTCCTCAAATAGTGTCAGTATTTTACCTTTTTTGATAAATAGTATTTTTAAGTCTGTAGGAATGACTAGAAGATTGTCTAAATAAACAATGCATGTTATTCCTGACGTTCTTAAGTCAGAAATTAGAACTTCCATTACTCTCAGAAAAGTGTAAGGGGCATTGGAGAGGACAACACATGTCATTCCAATTGTAAATGTCTTCAATCTATTTTAATTGCAGCAGACTCGTGTGTTTTAGCTATATATATATATATATATATATATATATATATATATAAAAAAGAAAAAAAGAGATGGCAGCACCGTCACAGATAAAAGTAGATGAAGGGTGCAAAAAGCCCAATATGGATACAAGCCAATCCAATGTAATATAAGCGAAGAAAAGAAGGGCAGCACTCCAATAGGTAAAAAATGAAAAACTTTATTTACCCATAAGGCTGTAGCGACGTTTCGGCTCTTACACAGAAGCCTTCCTCAAGCCAGGCTCCTGTGTAAGAGCCGAAACGTCGCTACAGCCTTATGGGTAAATAAAGTTTTTCATTTTTTATCTATTGGAGTGCTGCCCTTCTTTTCATCGCTTATATATATATATATATATATATATATATATATATATATATATATATATATAAAACATGGAAGGCATTTTTATAGCTATCTTTATGAAATACATGTCTTTTTGGAGAATAAAACATAAGTCTGTCATAGTCCCTATATAGAACTTTTTTGGCTTTAAGAATTTGTTTAGAGCCTTAACATTTAATGCTGGTCTGATCTACCTGTCTAGTTTTGAAACCAGTAAAATGTGACATACCCAGCCTCTTTCCCTTTCAAGTGTTTAGGATATCTTTCCTTGAGTGACGGCAGTGTCCAGTCTAGACACTGTTTTGTATGGAAAGACAGAGGGTTTTTCTTGAAAAGAAATATCACCAAACATTACCAAACAGTGGTCCGTGAAGATCTTTTCTTATAATTCGACATAATGACAGAAGGAATGGATAATTCTATGCTTAGCTGAATAGTTTCTTGAACGTATTTGGCTTTGTCGAGGCTCCTTTTCCCGAATTATATGTCCTAAAAGTTTTTCAGGATTGTCCTTGTAAATCTTGAGCCTGCCTCTGGGACTTGTTGACTTGTTTGAGAGACCCTCTGAATTAAAGGGTTTCTTAGGTTCTTTGGGCCTCTTTAATTCTGCAAGGAAATACGCTCTATTTTGACTTTGTGAATGAATTCTGAACCAAATCGATTACTATATTTCACATTAGGGTATTCATGGGATTTCAGGGCTAAATCTGCCATTCCTGTTGAAGTAAGCTAACAGACTTCTGATATTTGTAATATAGTTAAATGATTGTCCAGGATGACTTTACGCACATCTTTTAGCAAAGCTAATTTAGATGATAGCAGAGATTCACATTTTGTGAGGATGACACCTCATCTTCTGCCTTTACCAACATAAATAGTAGTGGACCTACGTCATCTGCTACCTTAAAGGGGTTGTCCGGGTTCAGAGCTGAACCCGGACATACCTCAATTTTCACCGCGGCAGCCCCCCTGACATGAGCATCGGAGCAGTTCATGCTCCGATGCTCTCCTTTGCCCTGCGCTAAATCGCGCAGGGCAAAGGCATTTTTTGGAGATCCGGTGACGTACCGGGCCTCTCCATGGGGCTGCCAAGAACCACGGTGACGTCACCGGCACTGATGGGCGGGATTTAGCGCTGCCCTAGCCAGTAAAACGGCTACGGCAGCGCTAAAGCACGCCCATCAGAGCCGGTGACGTCACCGAACACACTGCCGGGCGGAAGTTTACGCCAGGCAGCGTGTTATTGAAAACAAGAGACCTTGCCCTGATGCTCCGATGCTATCCTCAGGGGCTGCCTGGGTGAAAATAAGGGTATGTCCGGGTTCAGCTCTGAACCCAGACAACCCCTTTAAAGGGGTTATCCGAGACTATAAAAAGCTCCCTCATATGCTGGGCCCCTCACATTGAATATACTTACCTTGCTCCCCGCTCCCAGTGCCACTCCTGGTCCCCGCACTGCTGCTGCAGCTTCTCCCTGTGCAAAAACATCCGGTGTCAGGGGGGAGCAGCCAATGGCAGGCAGGGACAGCCTCCTTAGCATCGCGGGTGACACTAGGGAGGCTCCGCCTGCCATTGGCTGCTTCCCCCCGATACTGGATGGTTTCACCCGTGCACGGGGAGAAGCTGCTGCGGCGGTGCGGGGACCACGAGCGGCGCAGGGAGCGGGGAGTCTGGTAAGTATATTCAGTGTGAGGGGTCCGGGCATATGAGGGAGCTTTTTATAGTCTCGGATAACCCCTTTAAATTATAATAATAATCTTTATATAGCGCCAGCATACTTCACAGGGCTTTACAATCAGGGGGTTCAAGTACAAACACAGTCATAAATAACATTGCAACAAACAAGTCAACAATTAAAACAAGAGGAATGAGGGCCCTGCTTACAATCTATGAGGAAAAATTGAGAATTTTTAAGCATTTGGTCAGTAAAGTCATTAGGCAATGACGTTCCAGTAATAGATAGCAGAGAAGGGTCTTTCTGGGGCAATAATGGCCTGAATGTTGAGTACGCCGGTAAAATTTCTGAGAACCAAATCATCCTAAACAAAGAGAAACAAAGGGCCAGTTGTGCAAATTCTCTTCAGAAGATTCCGATCTGATCCATCTGTGGGAGAATCATTTTGATAGTAGAGTTTTACCTGACAGACCCACTCTCACTGTTTGCAACTCACAGAATTTTCCATGTTCAGAGGATGCTGGGGAGCAGTCTACCTCAGAATGAGACCCACAGCAGGCATCTATAATAATAAAATCCCTGTGTGAGTGCGCTGTGTCCGTGTGTGTGTCACCAGTTTTGCACTGGGCATGCGCGGCGCCCAATCAGGACACAGCGCTCCACACAGACACAGCGCTACACACAAGTTTCCCTGCAGCCTGACTGCCCATAGATACCTCTGAGGCCACAGCAACCCCGCCGCCGTCCGCTCCTGCCACAGCAAACCCGCCGCCGTCCGCTCCTCTCTCGGCTCAGGAGATGAAGAGCGCCCAGCACAGCCCCCCCTCCCTTTCAGGATGGCAGAGCGGCAGAGTGTTAGCTGTAATGTCCAGCTAACACTCTGCTGGCACCGATGTCGGCCGTTTAACCCCTTCCATGCCGTGATGCTTAGGGACATTTGTATGGAGGGGCTAACCATCGGGCCGCTGCTCTGCCCTGGCAGCGGCCCGATGCTTCAAGGGTTAATGCCCCCCCCGCACACAACACCCCCACCCCCGTTCAAGATGCCAAGATGCAGAGCACGCAGCACCCCCGCACCCCCTTTTAAGATGGCAGAGCGTGCAGCACCCCCCCCCCCACCCTTTCAGGATGGCAGAGCTGCAGCGGGGTAAAGTGTTAGCTGTTAACACTCTGCTTGAAACCCCTTCCATGCAGTGGTCCTTAGGGACCGCTGTATGGAGGGGTTAACCATCGGGCCGCTTCTCTGCCGGCTTGCTGTGGCATATCTAAGCCTGATCAGGCTCCTGCTAAAGGCAGGAGGCTGATCAGGCTTAGTGTGAGTTCAATACACTGCAGTACACTATATAGTGTACTGCAGTATACTCTAAGCCATCAGACCCACTGGATCTTCAAGAACCAATTGGGTCTGGGTCCCAAAATCTCTTTTAAAAAGTGAAAAAAGTAAAAAAAAATAAAAATAAAACCTTCCTATATCCACACATAATTGATTAAAAATGTAATAAATAAAAAACACTAAACATGTTTGGTATTGCCGCGACCGTCAAGACCTGATCTATAAAAGGATCATGTTACTTTTACCGCATTGTGAACACCATAAAAAAAAATGAAAAATTATGATGGAATTGCAATTTTGCCCACCGAACTGCTAACATGGTTTCACAAGATTTCCCTTCTTTTCTGATGGCAGAGGAGAGGTAGCTGCCTGCATCTATAGCTGGTACTAAGTGGCTGTCTCCTGAAGAACAAAAGTCCTATCCCCAAACTGCTTCCATGGAGGAAGTCACTATTACATTATTCACCAGAAAAATTTAGAGAAAATCGGATCTTCATATTGGCACTGCTTGTTAGCAGTTGTAAACTCCAAGGTCAGTTTCAGGACCACACCAGTTCCTTCAACAGGGATGTGAATCTTTTTAACTGCTGAGGTAAATATGGCAGGTTTGTGTGAGCTTTGGTATTTTGGCTATTCTTAGTTTTGCAAAGCACCAATTTATACACCTGTTAAGGGTTATGTACACCTTCTGGGACAATTTTTTTTAATGTTTTTATTTGGGGCTAAAAATCTTTTTTTCATTTGGTCTTTATTAAAAATATTGACCCGTTCTGTCACAAAGGATTAACTGTTTTTGTAGCTGTGTATCTAACTTTCACTTTCACTTTGTCATCTAATAACCATTATCTCTAAATTACTAAGAGGTCATAAACACTTATTTAAAGAGGACCTTTCACCGATTCTTACCCTATGAACTAACTATACAGATAGGTAGAGCGGCACTCGGGGATCTCTCTGCACTTACTATTATCCCCGGGCGCCCTGGCAGTGGCTGATGCTTGAAGGGTAAACTGAGGGATGGTTACCATGGCAACCGGACGCCTTCATAGACATCCGACTTGCTGTGGCATATCTGAGCTAAAGGCAGGAGGCTGATCAGGCTTAGTGTGAGTTCAATACACTGCAGTACACTATATAGTGTACTGCAGTATACTCTAAGCCATCAGACCCACTGGATCTTCAAGAACCAATTGGGTCTGGGTCCCAAAATCTCTTTTAAAAAGTGAAAAAAGTAAAAAAAAAATAAAAATAAAACCTTCCTATATCCACACATAATTGATTAAAAATGTAATAAATAAAAAACACTAAACATGTTTGGTATTGCCGCGACCGTCAAGACCTGATCTATAAAAGGATCATGTTACTTTTACCGCATTGTGAACACCATAAAAAAAAATGAAAAATTATGATGGAATTGCAATTTTGCCCACCGAACTTCCAAAAAAACGGTATAAAAAGTGATCAAAAAGTCATATGTATCCAAAATTAGCACCAATTAAACCGTGACCTCATCCCACAAAAAATGAGCCCCTACATAAACCAATCTTCCAAAAAATAAAAAATATATGGCTTTCAGAAAATGGAGACACAAAATGATATTTTTTTTCAAACATGCTTTTATTGAATAAAATAAAGTTAAAAAAATGCACATATTAGGTATTGTCATGTCCGTAAAAACCTGCTCTATAAAAATAGCATGTGATTCAACCCATCTGGTGAACACCATAAAAAAAAAATATGTGCCAAAAAAAAATATATTTTTATCACCTTACATCACAAAACCTGTAAAACCAAGAAATCAAAAAGTCATATGTGCCCCATAATCGTACCAATCAAACCGTCATCTCATCCCGCAAAAAATGAGACCCTACCTAAGACAATCGCCGAAAAAATAAAAAAATATGGCTTTCAGAAGATGGAAACACAAAAACATGATTTTGTTTTCAAAAATGCTTTTATTGTGTAAACTAAAATAAAAGAATGCACATATTAGGCATCGCTGTGTTGGTAACCACCTGCTCTATAAAAATAGTATGTGATCCAACCCATCTGTTGAATGGCGTAAAAGAATAAAATAAAAAATGTGCCAAAAAAGCCCTTTTTTATCACCTTACATCACAAGAAGTGTAACACCAAGCGATCAAGGCCAGCAGTCTCAGCCGCAGTGACTGGCAGTCTCAGCCACAGCCACCAGTTAGTGCCAGCAGTCTCAGCCACCAGCCGCAGTCAGCAGTTTTAGCCACAGCCAGTAATCAGCGCCAGCAGTCTCAGCTACAAGCCACAGCCAGCAATCTCAGCCATAGCCACCAGCCACAGGTCAGTGCCAGCAGTCTCAGTCACAGCTACCAGTCAGTGCCAGCAGTCTCAGCCACAGCCGCCAGTCTCGGCCACCAGTCAGTGTGGTCAAGTTCCCTTGCCATTTAATATAGACTGTTCCTACTAATGTTTATGCACTACTGTTCTAGCGCCCGTTATTGTAAGGGGCTTAATGTCTAGTATTGTAATAAATCCTCATTGCTGCTATGTGGAACGTTACTGAAATGAGTTTTGTTGCTGTAGGTGGGTGTTGTGTTTATTTGTTCAAAAACACCCTCATGCCCCCCTTCATAATCTCTCAAATGAGGTGTTAGTTTCTGAGGGGAATTTACCTCAGAATTAAAATGTAACTGATGAAACACATTTACCTTGCATTTCTTCCTAAATATAATTTCCTCATCTGAGGAAGATGGGGATGGTTCCCTCAATTGGTTTTGGGTACCGTGAATGAGTTGTAGGGACCTCCCAACTGACATAGGTGCTGCTTTTTGCAAGCATCTGCATCCATTGCAAATTCTGAAGACAGTGCACTGCTAACATGGTTTCACAAGATTTCCCTTCTTTTCTGATGGCAGAGGAGAGGTAGCTGCCTGCATCTATAGCTGGTACTAAGTGGCTGTCTCCTGAAGAACAAAAGTCCTATCCCCAAACTGCTTCCATGGAGGAAGTCACTATTACATTATTCACCAGAAAAATTTAGAGAAAATCGGATCTTCATATTGGCACTGCTTGTTAGCAGTTGTAAACTCCAAGGTCAGTTTCAGGACCACACCAGTTCCTTCAACAGGGATGTGAATCTTTTTAACTGCTGAGGTAAATATGGCAGGTTTGTTTGAGCTTTGGTATTTTGGCTATTCTTAGTTTTGCAAAGCACCAATTTATACACCTGTTAAGGGTTATGTACACCTTCTGGGACAATTTTTTTTAATGTTTTTATTTGGGGCTAAAAATCTTTTTTTCATTTGGTCTTTATTAAAAATATTGACCCGTTCTGTCACAAAGGATTAACTGTTTTTGTAGCTGTGTATCTAACTTTCACTTTCACTTTGTCATCTAATAACCATTATCTCTAAATTACTAAGAGGTCATAAACACTTATTTAAAGAGGACCTTTCACCGATTCTTACCCTATGAACTAACTATACAGATAGGTAGAGCGGCACCCGGGGATCTCTCTGCACTTACTATTATCCCCGGGCGCCGCTCCGTTCTCCTGCTATGCCCTCCGGTATCTCCGTTCCCTAAGTTATGGTAGGCGGAGTCTGCCCTAGCGCTGGCCAATCGCACTGCAGAGCTCACAGCCTGGGAGAAAATAACCTCCCAGGCTGTGAGCTCTGCGCTGCGATTGGCCAGCGCTAGGGCAGACTCCGCCTACCATAACTTAGGGACTGGTATCTCCGCCTACTATAACTTAGTGAGCGGAGATACCGGAGGGCATAGCGGCAGAACGGAGCGGCGCCCGGGGATAATAGTAAGTGCAGTGAGATCCCCGGGTGCCGCTCTACCTATCTGTATAGTTAGTTCATAGGGTAAGAATCGGTGAAAGGTCCTCTTTAAAGGGATTCTGTCACCAGGATTATGCCTATAGCGGCATTTAATACGTTCTGATAGTTTTCCCAGAGCAGGAGGAGAAGCACCATAATCTTGTGCGTGCGCATGGACACCATACAGCTTTCATCCCTGTGCTGGCAACAGCCCCAGGGAATGGACTGCGCGTGCACCAGCTGTCTGCACACTCTGCTTATGTGCGACACCCGTGCACATGCACAAAATCGCTCATGTCAATAACTAAGGTATATTGTCAACATGCTCTGGGAGAACTATCAGAATGTATAAAGGCATAATCCTGGTGACAGAATCCCTTTAAGCCACATGGTGCCATACTCGACAATATAAACCTTACCATTATAATAAATACAACAGACTACTAATGTGGATAAAAATGGTTGCGGTCTGTACTAAACTGGGGGGGGGGGGGGGGGGGGGGTAACCATAAATATAAAAATTCCATAAATTATTAAACCATTAAAATTCCCACCAATATTAACTCAAGTCCATTAGTGCACTACTCATCAAGAGTCCACCCAGTAAGGCTGAGCGACTACCACTCCCACCTCCCCCCTTTTTGAAAGACCGCGTCTAAAGCCTTGGGAGGGCAGGCGGGACATGTTCTTCTTTCTTCTGTCTTCAGCCGCTGACAGAGCTTCTACCGGTGAGTGTCTTCTATAAATACTTGTGATTCCCGCCGAAACTTTCCCATGACCAATCCATTGTCCAGCTAAAAATAGTCCTTTGCCCATCAACTGGGCAGCAACCCTTTATGCTAATCACTTTATACTTCAGTTGCCGGCTAACATCAAGGTTTACCTGAGGAGAAATAAATGGCGGGAAAAGGAGAGAAAGAGGGGGGGGGGGAGAGACATGGCCACCAAAAGGACACAACATATGTCTCAATGACACCATGAGGGGAAAATGCTGATTACTGGCTCTGCCCCTTTCATGGTGCCATACTCGACAATATAAACCTTGCCATTATAATAAATACAACAGACTTCTAATGTGGATAAAAATGGCCGCGGTCTTTATTAAACTGGGGGGGGGGGGGGGGGTAACCATAAATATTAAAATTCCATAAATTATTAAACCATTAAAATTCCCACCAATATTAACTCAAGTCCATTAGTGCACTACTCATCAAGAGTCCACCCAGTAAGGCTGAGCGACTAACCCCCACCTGCCAAGCGCGGCATTAGCCGTTCTTGGCCCCCCCAACAAAACCGCGGCTTTCTCAATAATTGAATGCAATCCCAAATTGAAAATATCAAGGCCAATGTCTGATAAATGGACCAAATCCTCACGATAAAGCCCCATTACTGAGCCATCTAATTCAAAATGTCTAAATGACCCACCGTTTAATGACGGTAAAAAAATTTCAAAACCCCTGTTTATTCTTTTCCGAATTTTCTCGAAAAAACGCAGCTGGGGATTGTTCCACACAAAACGTGGAATGATTTCCGAAAAAACTAGTAACACTCCTGGAAACAATTGCTTAATATATGACAGGTCCCTCTTCATATCTGCTAATAACTCTGTTTTCTTTTTTCCCAAATCATTACCTCCTGCGTGGAAAATAATAACCTGAGGATGTGGCCGAGCATGTAACTCGCCTTTTAATAATCGGAATTACTTGGTTCCACCTCAACCCTCTAAATCTTAACCAATAAATATAAACTGATGGGATATCAAAAAACAATTGCTGACCATAGTTACGCTTTGAAGCCCTCTTCTCTGCCCAAAAAACAAAGGAATGCCCGAAAATCCAAACATTGATCAGTTCGGAACCTGAAAGAAAATTAAATTACAATAAAACTAGATTAGGCCTGATATAAGACTTATATCGGTCAGAATCCCATCTTCCAATTTTTTTTAATTACAGCATTATCCAAACCCATCCTAGACGCTTCAGTTGCTGCGCCAATCCGAAAGGAATGAGATGAATAATGCTCACCTTCAAGCCCTAACAATGACAAACATTTTCTAAAAACTGCATTAAACTGAAACTTAGAAAGTGACCCACCATTACAGTGTATTAAAAAGGAATTCGGTCCATTAGGCCTCATCTCCCAAAATTCTCTAACTGCTAAAACCGGACAAATTGGGGAGTCAACAAACTGATTCAAATAAACCACCGTCCCTTTCCCTAACTGATCAGTTTTCGACTTTCTTATAGAAACTATTACGCAGTCCGACAATAACTGAACATCCGAACATAACAATGCAGAACAGTTGCGAACATTCTTAGCAACCAACTCGCTGATTCTCAAAGCACCGAAAAACGCTACCACAAACGCAGCTCTAGACAAATTAAACTCGTACAGAGAAAAACAGCACTGCTCTAAAACAGATACTAACTTTACTAGTAACTCCACTGTGACAGGTCTACGAGAATCCTGAATAATACTGTCTTGCTAACCCCTTCAAACATTGTTTAACCGCAAGCGAGTTGTTCATAGGAGCCAAACCTGCTAACTTAAAAAAGAAAGATACTCCCGCCACAGTTTTCTTTACTGCTGAACATCCTAGACCTAACCTAACTAAACTGCCAATAAACTCCAAAAAAGAGCCTACATTACCTTCAAACACATTTATATGATTAATTTTGCAAAATACTGACCATTTCTTCCAAGATAGCTCATACCCACTCCACGTATTAGGTGCCAGCGAGTTTCGTATCTGCATACACATCAATGCCAGATTAGACTCCACAGGTAAAGAGGACACGGAATCCCTTCCTTCTCTGCATTCGGTACCAAGGCGTAAAACTTCTCCCACTGTACGCGAGAAAGGGCATCCGCTATTACATTCGACTTACCAGGAATATACTTGGCTTTAAGCCATATATTCTTAACTAAACAGCACCGCACTACAAAACTGAGTAACTTCACTACTTGCTCGTTATTTGACGACAGACAATTGACCGCAAATAATACCCCTTTATTATCTGTATATACTAAAACTCTTCTATTTGCTAACTCATGACCCCATATTACTAAAGACACCACTAACGGAAATAATTCTAATAACACTACATTTTTTTATGACATCTCTGCTCTTCCAAGACTCATGCCATGGTTCTGCTGACCACTGTCCCTTAAAAAATGCTCCATATCCCCATGAACCTGACGCATCTTTGTTACAAGGCCTAACGCCTCTGCTTCAACTAATTCACTTTGCCAAATACTAGCCCCATTAAAATGAATCAAAAATTCCTCCCAGATCTTTAAGTCGTCTTTCAAAGCTTTACTTAACCTCATGTAAGAAAACGGAGCCTTAACACCTCTGGTCGCCATATATAGCCTTCTAGAAAATACTCTACCAATAGGAATTACTTTAGAAGCAAATACAAACAATCCTAATAAACTCTGCAATTCCCGCAGAGTAGTTTTCTTAACTGCTAACATACGCTTGATCAGCTCTAACATTTTTTGAACTTTCTCAATTGGTAACCTGAATTCCATTGATACCGTATCAATAGTTATACCTAAAAAGTCTATTACCCTACATGGTAAAACCGTTTTCTCTTCTGCCAAGGGGATGCCAAAACGCTTACAAACTTCCACAAAACGATTCAACAATGACAAACAAATATCTGACTTATCAGGACCTATAAACAAAAAATCGTCTAGATAATGTAACAAACCACCACTGTTAACTGAAACCATAGTAACCCAATGAACAAATGACGAAAACGACTCAAAATACGAACAAGATAACGAAAAACCCATCGGCAAACATTTAGCAAAATAATAAAACCCTTCAAACTGAAACCTAGAGAATTAAAACCTTCTGGACAGACCGGTAACAATCTAAACGCCGACTTTATATCAGCTTTTGACACTAAACAATTTTGGCCAAATTCGTTCAACAAACAGACAGCTTCATCAAATGAACTATACGAAACTGAGCATAATTCTCTATTTAACTCATCATTGAAAGAATGTTTCTCTGGAAATGACAAATGGTGAATTAACAGGATTTCATTAGCTGTTTTTTTCGGAATCAAGCCCAATGGAGATATCCGAAAATCTCTAAATAGCGGCTGTTCAAACGGTCCAGCCACTCTATCAGCCACAACCTCTTTCTCTATCTTTGACCGAACTGTCTCAATATTCGCATTAACTGAGCTTAGATTCTCTATCCACATACACCCTGTACCTTTAAATTTAGGAACAAAGAAACCGTTCTCAAAACCATTACGAATTAACTCCGCCTTCTCCCGATTTGGGTAGATGTCGAGCCATGGAACCATGTTTTCCAGATTCACTGGTGTCACTGCTTTTTTGAAAATCACGAGTGGTAACAGCCTGTTGGGGTCCTGACATTCTTTTGAAACAACGAAACATAGGATGAGGACCCAAACAGACCGAACACTCGTGCTTATATTTACACGAATTTAACCACTTGCATGCCGACTCATTGAATGCAAAACATAATCCTTTCTTTATATCATTCTGAGACGGATTCACATGCTGCCTAAACCCTTCGTTCGATTTCTGCGGAAGCATTAAACTTAACCACAGCCCCACATCTTTAATACCCCATTTTAAAGACTGATGTACTGCAAGCTTCTGCCTAAATGTCTCATCATATTGGAACCATGAGATACCTCCAAAATTACGGTATGCTTCCAGTATGGTATCAATATGCCGAAACAATCCTGAACAATATTGCGGATACTTAACTCCCAATATTGACGCATAAATGCAAAAGGCTTGAAGCCAATTGTTGAATGATCTAGGGGCACTCCTCTTTCTGTCTTCCTCTGTTTTATCTTCTGCTTTCTCAGATTTGAAAACTTCTTTTGACGACGGGAGCAACGACAGAATGTCAATATAATCCATACACCAAATTTTTCCCCTCACTGAATTAGGCAGATGAAACCCTAGAGGTGACATCTTGCAAGCTATTACTTCTTTAAAACAAGTTTCAGCCACCCCCACCGCATTGGCCAAAACCGGCCCACCCCCAACAGGTGCAACAACTGTCGCCGCTGAGGGCTGGTCGGTCCAGACCACTGCTGGCGAGGGCGATGCCGAACTAATACTATCAGCTGCTCCATTGGCCAAGTCAGAAAAAACCTTGGCTAACCCCTGTAAAAAGGAAACACCATCATTAGTATTAAACACATTTTTAGTAGGCAGCAATGCCTGCCCACCAAAGTTCTCACCCATCTCTTGTCCTGTTGCGTCTTCAGCTGGCTGCCTAGCTATCACCTCAACCTCAGGCTGCGAGATCGCCTGCCTGGGGAAAGACCGCTGGCACCCGCATACTCCTTGCTCCCTTGATGGGGAATAAGCGATCCTGGGCCTCTTCTGTCTTCTTGATGCACGGACCGTCGCTTCCTGATGACGTAGTCCCGGCTGCCGCGATACTTCCAGGTTCGCGCCGTCAGCGCATGCGCTGTTTCTTTTAGACCTCAGCTGAAGTCCGCGTCGCTCCTCTACTTGAGTCTCGCCGCCTGCTTCTGTTGCTGCCGCTTGAGAAGGACCCGGCTCCGGAAGCACAGGAACTGCATCAGCCAGACATCTTTGAAGCCACTACTTGCCACCACAGGTTTTAGCTCTTTCTAGAAGCTGGCTGAGCAGGGCCTCCATGACTCTCCGGTTCTTCCGATCGCTGCTGGGTTCAGGTCTTCTTTCAGACGTTGCTCCGCTTCTTCTCACTACCGGCGATACTTTTCTTCTTCCAGGATTCTTTCTTCGATATTCCTTTGAACCGCTGCTTCTTCACAGCTACCTCGTCTGCAGCTGCCGCCGTCACTGCAGCTTGACCCGCAGAGTGTCACACGTTCTTCTTTCTTCTGTCTTCAGCCGCTGACAGAGCTTCTATCGGTGAGTGTCTTCTACAAATACTTGTGCTTCCTGCCGAAACTTGCCCTTGACCAATCCATTGTCCAGCTAAAAATAGTCCTTTGCCCAGCAACTGGGCAGCAACCCTTTCTGCCAATCACTTTATACTTCAGTTGCTGGCTAACATCAAGGTTTACCTGAAGAAAAAATAAATGGCGGGAAAAGGAGAGAAAGCGGGGGTGGGGTGGGGGGGAGAGACATGGCCACCAAAAGGACACAACATATGTCTCAATGACACCATGAGGGGCAAATGCCGATTACTGTCTCTGCCCCTTTCATTCTTATCAGTAAGATAAGAACTGAGCTATAATGAGTGTTTATAAGGTCAGAGAGCAAAGATAAGGAGCTCCTCAGATTAGCTGGCTGACGGAGCAGAGAGAAAATTCAGATCCTGCTAGTATAGCATCTCAGCTCTGTACAGAGAAAAGGACCCCATATTTTTAATAAAGACCAAAAAAAAAAAGATTTTTAGCTCATAATGAGTACAATGTACTAATAAAAAAATGCCCCAAAAGGTGTACATAGCCTTTAAATAAAGTTAGTAATTTTGTACCACATGCATAAAAAATATAAAAAATGTTGGAAGTGTACAGCAAAAATGGCTGTCATAAGTTCTCAAATGCAATTCATCCCCATAGGTCAGGAGATATTTTTATACACGTACACAGCTCAGACACATTTTTATAATCTTCTGTCAGAAAATGTTGTCTAGAAGACATTTTTATTCATGACCCCATAAATTCATCTGACAGAAGGTGGATTAACACTGATAACCTGCCAGGAGTTGTGAGTACAGCGACACTGGATACAGGGTGGGATCCCTGGGGGAGATTTGTATTACCTGGGCTGCTCTGTCTACTCAAGTAACATAACAAACTCTGCTATACAGACCTGAAGTTCATGAAAACTAACTATTATCTACAAGCAGGGGTTTTCGGCAATCCCGCAAGATCCATGAGAAGTGTACAGCCTACAGCCAAGTTGGTTGTACAAATTCAATAGTTGTTGGCTGAACAATCGTTTGGCCGACAGTTGACTCTACCGATTCCCTATTGGCTCCCCCATAATGGCCGATGCCCAGGGTACCACCAGAGCCCTCCTCACGGCTGCCAGCTGGGTACATAATGTTCTGATGCTCTAAGAATTAATTAATGCTAGGAGTACTATTAGGTACGTATGCACCTGGCCAACAGCCGAGGAGGCCTCCTGAACTCAACTGTATCCCTGTCAGGGATGGACTGGGAACTAAAAGTGGCCCTGTTTTGTATTTGGGATCAAATTGATGGAAGGCAGGGCCAGCAATACCATATTGTGGCACATTATGCCACCCCAACATAGCCAAATACCACAGTCCATCACTAAATACTGCCAGCAGCACAAAATACATCCCCAAAAACTTCCACTGGTCGGCCGTGAGGAGGGCCCAGGCGGCCCCCTGGGAAACATAGAGTGCTAACCACTGAGCAGCATGGTGGCTTGCAGCGCTGGGTTCCTTGGTTCAAATCCAACCAAGGACAACATCTGCATGGAGTTTGTATGTTCTCCCTATGTTTGGGTGGGTTTCTTCGGGGTACTCCGGTTTCCTCCCACACTTAAGAGACATACTGATAGGGAACTTAGCTTGTGAGCCCTATTGGGGGACAGTGTGATGTCTATAAAGCTCTGCATTTTTCTCTTTCCCATCAATAGAAAGGATTATTCTTATTTGCAATGAGGACAAGAATAGGACATGTTATGTAAGTTGCAGAATGGCCGCATGGATCTTCTAAAAACACAGATATGTGTATGGCCCCATAGAAATGAATAGGTCAGTGTTCTATCTGCACATGGATGAAAAATATGGTCATGTGCATGAAGACTTACTTTGCCTGTGGCAAAGATCCGGCTACTACTGTAGTCTTATACCTGAATACCCTCTCCGATGTTGAATTGCTTGTTGTAACCACAGAGGCACACTGCTCCATGGGCACATACCCCACAGCCACCTAAGCTGCGCACTTGCTAAACAGCAACAGCAAAGGATATGAATGCCCTATAGCACTGCAGTTGTTATAATTTGATAGCTCCATATTGTAAATGGGTGTATACAAATAACATTATTGTGTTCGGGAATTGCCAGTTATGCACTTACCTGTGCCATGCCCTCCTACACTGACATGTGAAACCCATGTGACTCTTAGGCCCCTTTCACACGGGCGAGTATTCCGCGCGGATGCGATGCGCGAGTTGAACGCATTGCACCCGCACTGAATCCCGACCCATTCATTTCTATGGGGCTGTTCACATGAGCGGTGATTTTCACGCATCACTTGTGCGTTGCGTGAAAATCGCAGCATGCTCTATATTCTGCGTTTTTCATGCAACGCAGGCCCCATAGAAGTGAATAGGGTTGCGTGAAAATCGCAAGCATCCGCAAGCAAGTGCGGATGCGGTGCGATTTTCACGCACGGTTGCTAGGAGACGATCGGGATGGAGACCCGATCATTATTATTTTCCCTTATAACATGGTTATAAGGGAAAATAATAGCATTCTGAATACAGAATGCATAGTAAAATAGCGCTGGAGGGGTTAAAAAAAATAAAAAATTATTTAACTCAAATTAATCCACTTGATAGAGCAGCCCGGCATCTCCTTCTGTCTTCATCTTAGCTGTGTGCAGCAACAGGACCTGTAGTGACGTCACTCCGGTCATCACATGATCTTTTACCATGGTGATGGATCATGTGATGGATCATGTGATGACCGTGAGTGACGTCACCACAGGTCCTGTTGCTGCACATAGCTAAGATGAAGACAGACGTCCTGTTCAGGTCCTGTTCAGCAAAGAAGGAGACAGACGAGAAGCCGGCAGCGCGATCAAGTGGACTAAGGTGAGTTACATTTTTTTTTATTTTTTTTTAACCCCTCCAGCGCTATTTTACTATGCATTCTGTATTCAGAATGCTATTATTTTCCCTTATAACCATATTATAAGGGAAAATAATACAATCTACAGAACACCGATCCCAAGCCCGAACTTCTGTGAAGAAGTTCGTGTTTGGGTACCAAACATGCGCAATTTTTCTCACGCGAGTGCAAAACGCATTACAATGTTTTGCACTAGCGTGGAAAAAACGCGCGTGTTCCCGCAACGCACCCGCACATTTTCCCGCAACGCCCGTCTGAAAGAGGCCTTAGAGTTTCAATTCTTTTCAGTGGAAATCACAACCTGGGAGAAAACAGCTGTAAAATATTGTAAACTGGAGCATTTTTAATCTTGTTCTGCTCCATTTACAACAGTCTGTATTCTGACACAGTCTGTCATTATGCGTGTCTGTTGCACGTTGACAGAGTACAGACTTGCATAAAATACACATGTATTTAGCTGATGGCTCCTGTATAGCGTCTACTTGTAATATGGATTTCCTACAGAGTTGTTATCAGATTTCCTTTTCATGTATTTAGTAGATGAAAAGCATGGCTTTATATTCCTAGGCTTAAAGGGGCTGTCCCTTTAGCAAATAGCATTTATTATGTAGAGAAAGGTAATACAAGCCACTTACTAATATATTGTTATTATCCATTTTACTTCCTTTGCTGGCTGAATTCATTTTTCCATCACATTACACACTGCTCGCTTCCATGACACTTTTTTCTATAGTGTGCAATCACAGCCACCGCTGACAGATTTGCAGGGTGGTCATAACCATGGAAATGGGCAGTGTATAATTATATGGTAAAATGAATCCAGCCAGCAAAGGAGGCGATATGGATAATAGCAATACATTAGTAAGGCCTCTTTCACACTACCGTTTTTTTTTTCCGTTTTGCGGGCCGTTTTTTGAGTTTCCGTATACGGTCCGTATATGGAACCATTCATTTCAATGGGTCAGCAAAAAAAAACGGAATGTACTCCGTATGCATTCCGTTTCCGTGTTTCCGTATCTCCGTTCCGTGCAAAGATAGAACATGTCCTATATTTGGCCGCAAATCACGTTCCGTGGCTCCATTAAAGTCAATGAGTCCGCAAAAAAACGGAATGCATACGGAAATGCATCCGTATGTCTTCTGCATCCGTTCCGTTTTTTGCGGAACCATCTATTGAAAATGTTATGCCCAGCCCAATTTTTTCTATGTAATTACTGTATACTGTATATACCATACGGAAAAACGGAACGGAAAAACGGAACAGAAAAACGGAAACACAACGGAAACAAAAAACGGAACGGATCTGTGAAAAACGGACTGCAAAACACACGACCGTATGGCTTTTTCAGTGTTTTGCGGTCCGTTTTTCACGGATCCGTTGTTCCGTTTTTTGTTTCCGTTGTGTTTCCGTTTCTGTTCCGTTTTTCCGTATGGCATTTACAGTAATTACATAGATAAAATTGGGATGGGCATAACATTTTCAATAGATGGTTCCGCAAAAAACGGAACGGAAACGGAAGACATACGGATGCATTTCCGCATGTGTTCCGTTTTTTTTGCAGGCCCATTGACTTGAATGGAGCCACGGAACGTGATTTGCGGGAAATAATAGGACATGTTCTATCTGTAAACGGAACGTAAATACGGAAACGGAATGCATACAGAGTACATTCTGTTTTTTTTGCGGAACCATTGAAATGAATGGTTCCGTATACGGAACGCAAAAAATGGCCAATAACGGGGAAAAAAAAAACGATCGTGTGCAGGAGGCCATAGCCATATGGTAGTGTGAAAGAGGCCTAAGGCCTAGTTCACACGAACGTATGGCTTTTAGGCCTAGTTCACACAAACATTTTTTTTGCGAGTGTACGGGCTGTTTTTTTGTGTTCCGTACACAGTCCGTATACGGAACCATTCATTTCAATGGTTCTGCAAAAAAAACGGAATGTACTCCGTAAGCATTCCGTTTCCGTATTTCCGTTCCGTTGAAAGATAGAACATGTCCTATTATTGCCCGCAAATCACGTTCCGTGGCTCCATTCAAGTCAACGGGTCCGCAAAAAAAAGGAACACATACGGAAATGCATCCGTATGTCTTCCGTTTCCGTTCCGTTTTTTGCGGAACCATCTATTGAAAATGTTATGCCCAGCCCAATTTTTTCTATGTAATTACTGTATACTGTATATGCCATATGGAAAAACGGAACGGAAAAATGGAACAGAAACGGAAACACAACGGAAACAAAAAACGGAACAACGGATCTGTGAAAAACGGACCGCAAAACACTGAAAAAGCCATACGTTCGTGTGAACTAGGCCTTATAGTTTTTTGCGGTCCGTTTTTCACGGATCTGTTGTTCCGTTTTTGAGTTCCGTTGTGTTCCCGTTTCCTTTCCGTTTTTCCGTATGCCATGTACAGTATACAGCAATTACATAGAAAAAATTGGGCTGGGCATAACATTTTCAATAGATGGTTCAGCAAAAACGGAACGGATACGGAAGACATACGGATGCATTTCCGTATGTGCTCCGTTTTTTTTTGCGGACCCATTGACTTGAATGGAGCCACGGAACGTGATTTGCAGCCAAATATAGGACATGTTCTATCTTTGAACGGAAAAACGGAAATACGGAAACGGAATGCATACGGAACACATTTCGTTTTTAATGCGGAACCATTGAAATTAATGGTTCCGTATACGGACCACAAAAAAACGGCCCGTACACTCGCAAAAAAAAAACGTTCGTGTGAACTAGGCCTTAAAGTGATTATCCCATGAGTAAATCAAATAGTACATGGCAATCTTTTTCTAACACCTTAGAACCAGCCCTGTCCCTCACATTGATCCAAGATCTCCCCATTCATTGCTCCAATGGGTCTGCTAGATTAATTAAAATTTTTGGCCACCCTATTTATTCCCTAATTTCAAAGTCCCTTGAGGAGTTCATTAACGTTGGGCATTGGCATGTTGTGCAGGATTAGGATGCATTAGGGTATAGGTCCAAACACAGGGCGAGGTTCCAGATGGGGTCGCCCTTATGAGGGCAGGTGCTCTGTGATTAGGACTTGGTAGGGATAACTTGCCCTTTCCCCTCACTGTTAGGGCTCAAGCACACAAACGTATTTTCTTTCAGTGTCCATTCTGTTTATTTTGCGGACCGTATGCGGAACCATTCATTTCGATGGGTCAAAAATGAATTTATTCCGTGTACATTCCGTTTCCGTATGTCCATTCCGCAAAAAAATAGAACATGTCCTATTATTGTCCGCATTACGGACAAGGATAGTGCTGTTCTATTAGGATACAGCTGTTCCATTAATCAAAATATGGAATGCATGTGGATGTCATCCGGATTTTTAGCGGATCAGTTTTTGCGGACCGCAAAATACATACGGTCTTGTGCATGAGCCCTTACGGTCACACTAAGGGTACTCAAGGCAATTCTCCACAGGGGATCTGACCTGGAAAGCCTGTAAGAAATAACCTCTACCATCAACTACCAGACGGCCCGTAGTAACATAACCTGATCAAAACTGCAAACGGGACATGGTCCAGGGTACAAGCAATGTGGCACATTTATATAATAAGGCCCTGCGCTGGTGATAGATCCGCTAGAGTTATGAAGAGGCGCCGGCCTCTACATAACTTCGGCGGATCTACGGCTGCTTCCTACGCATAAACCACTCCACGGCCTGTTTTTTAGACTTGGCGTGAGCAGAGAAAAGTCGCAGATTACGGCGCAAAGGAACTTTGCACCACAATCTGAGCCAGAAATACACCTAATATAGGCGTACTTCTGTTTAATAAATGACCACCAATGTGTACATCTTCTGAAAGAAGACTAGTACGACCATCTTGACTACTAAGGTTGCCTCTCTTGTTTATGGCTAAACATGTCCATATCACTAGAATGCTCATTACTAAGGGCTTGTGCACACGGCTGTATATATTTTGCAGTCCGCAAAAAATACGGATGACGTTCGTGTGCATTCCGTATTTTGCGGAACAGAACAGCTGGCCCCTGATAGAACAGTATTATCCTTGTCTGTAATGCGGACAATAATAGGACAAGTTCTATTTTCTTGCGGAACGGACATACGGAAACGAAATGCACACGGAGTAACTTCGTTTTTTTTTTGTGGACCCATTAAAACGAATGGTTCCCATTCTATCCTTTATCGTAATGTGGACAATAATAAGACATGTTCTATTTTTTTGCGGAACGGAAATACGGACATACAGAAACGGAATGCACACGGAGTAACTTCCGTTTTTCTTTTTTGCGGATCTATTGAAGTGAATGGTTCCGCATACGGTCCGCAAAAAAAACCGGAACGGACACAGAAAGAAAATTGTGTGCATGTATTTTTTACTTATATTAATATTAAAAGTTAACTTTTAATAGACCCCATACTAGTTACTGTTGGACTCAGGATAGAGCAAGACGGAAAGTCGTAATATCATGGAATCCCACATTCATGGGGCCCCCTGAACCAGGCTTTATCCAAGTCCCTTTGTAAGTCATATGGTGTTTATTATCCGAAATCTCAGCATGCAATCTGTTCCTGTTGTCACATTAGTCTGGTGATACACTGAGGGTTATATCTGCCATAAGCCCCTGTTTTCCCATCCCTGGCCCTGTCTGAACTAGCCTCAGAGCATACCCTTGTCGAACGCGTATTTATGAAGAACAGAAAGGAAATCTGATATTCCAAACAGAGATTATTAACATTTTTTTCTCTTTCGCTCCACTCCAGATTGTGATGAGGAAGAGCACACGATTGTGTTTTGCTGTCACTTTAGTTCATATCCCAGAGCAGGAATCTGGAGTTGGGCAGTAGCTGAGTAAGAAGGTTTGCAGATTCCAGCAAGCACCGCCAGGCCCTGAGACCTCTGAAGAGAAGCAGAGTTTAATGTGATTTCACAGGCTGCATTCCAGGCAGGTTAAATAACCAGAAGAAATAATCAGAAATAGATGGAGCTGGAACTGCCTGTGGCTGTGACCGTGACAGAAAGCAGAGGAGTTCCTGGGGGGTAGAGAGGAGGGGGGATGAGGTTTGGCTCAGAAGACTTCTCCTTCTTTTGATGTTTGAGATGTTCAGAAGACGCTGATTCTGCTCCTGTAACCTGCCTCATCACTGAATGTCTGCATTGTTCTGCTGATCCAAATCATTTCACTTTGGTTTCTGTGCACAATCCCAACAATCTTGTTCTCTCGGTACACTGCCAGAGAATTCCAGAGTGCAAAGGAAAAGGGTCAGCGTTAAAAACAAAGCTTTGCTGTGACTGGCAAGGGTGGCGCACTTTATTTTATGCACTTATTTACAGACCAATGACTGTTCTCGGGTTGCAATGTTATTTCTTAGTTCCGTTGGGGATGTATGTACTTATTCCTCAAGCTTTTTGGAAGTTACAGTAAATATGGGCAGCCTAATCCAAGGCCTCTTTTTATGCAGGCATCAGTAGCAAGCTGAATTTTGGCAGTGTACCTCAAACCCTTCCTCCCCAGGTTTTTGGCCTGTTCACCTCCGCTCCCCAGGTGCAGTGGTTGGGATGAGGTAATCCGTAGTTCTGAATGGGACGCTCAGTTCTATAGGAAACGGCAGGAATTTCTGTCATTTTGGCACCGACTGCTGTGCCAGAGCACTGAGCTCATGCTGGAATCTACACTGACCACGTTGACCGATGTAGAAGTTTACATTTTCTCATTCTCATGTTCAAATTTTAAGTAGCAATTCAGAGTAGTAAGACGGATCAGTTTACAGGATATAGAGTCTGTCAATGTAAGTTGCTACCAGGGTCATACAGTGGACCACCTCTCATGTTTAGGAATTACAGGTTCACAATACCCATAAAGAAGGCAAATGGGCTAATCTATGTAGGGTCATCTGACACTGTAGGAAAATTCTGTTGGCCTCATGGAACAAGATATTAGAAAGTTTTTATTTTATCTCTAAACAAATGAGGGGGCCTCATACCAAACTGGGCTTCCCATTATGCTGCTGGGTTTCTCCCTCCATGCTCTTTGTATGACCAAGCAGGTCTGGGCCCCTCTCTCCAAGGGTCCCATAACAGTCACATAGGTTCCCACAAATTTATGGGTATGTACGTTTTTGTCTCAAGTTAGCTTCTACACGTCAAATGTATAAACATGTTGCTACTGCTCTGCATAGAATAATTTTAGCTGATATGGACAGTGGATGTGGACCCACTGTGCAAACCAACCGGGTTTACTTTGGACTAGTCTTGAGGGTGTTATCCTGGCGGTCCCCTGATTTTCACAATTTGACCACTATGCAGGAATCTGACCTTCACTGCAGAGGAGCCACCAGGCTGCTACCTCTTTGAATAGTCTTGGTATGGTTGGCTGCTGACCCACAGGAATCAGAGACACTGGTGCGTGGCATTGAGGGAACAGACAAACTCGTAGTCAATAACAGGCCAAAGTCAGGGCAGGTGGAGTTTGTCCGAATCCGTGAAACAGTCCAAAGGTCATGGCAGGCGGCACAAGATCAGTACAGTGAACAGGCCAGGTTAGAAGGCAGAGGTTCAAGATTCAGGAAACAGGCAGTCATTGGCAGGGGCAGACTGGGAACTTAAAGTGGCTCTGGAAAAAAATACTAAAAGTGGCCCTGTTTTGTAGTTGGGTCTAAATTGATAAAAGGCAGGGCCAGCAATACCACTTTGTGGTACATTATACCACCTCAACAGAGCCAAATATCACAGTCCATCACAAAATACTTCCAGCAGCACAAAATACATCACCAAAAACTTCCACTGGTTGGAGGAGGGCTCAGGCGGCCCCTTGGGCATCAGCCCATGGGGAGATTTCCCTGTAATGTCTATGGCCAATCCGTCCCTGGTCATTGGTACACTGGCAGACAAAAGGACAATCTCTTTACAATAACTAGCAAGCTACAGAGACCTAGCAAGATCTGTAGAGACCAGTTGCTCAGGCAAGGAAGTGGGGTCAACAACACAGCTATATAAGTAAGTTGATTAGCTCATTGGTCAAGCAGCTAAGCACAGGAACAGAAACAGAATTAAACCCTGCAGTACTGCAGGGAAAAGTCTAATACACACACATTAAGAGGCCTTGCAGCCAGACTGCGGCCTGCAACGTGGAATTGGTTAGAACCTACGTCCACACTTTTTGCAAACCCGTTTATCTTCTATGGTCTGTATGTCCGTTCCTCAAAAAGATAGAACATGTCCTATACTTGTTCGCAAAATGTGGACCGTGGATCCATAAGTGTCACTTATCCAGAAGTGGAGGTGTCGGTGGTATCACACACAGTGGAGGAGCCGGCAGGATGGAAAGGTAAGCATTATCTTTTTCTGCATAGTGCCTGCTTTGCTGCCACCAATGACTTCATATGGACCACCAATGATTATCAGTATGTCACAGTGGCAGGCACCATTAGACAGGGCTATTAGCTCTGTCAATCAAAGCTGAGGGGGAGTATAATGAGTACTAGGGTCGTAGCTGGAGTAGTGATCGAATTCTACAGCCCGCCCCTTGGTGCTCCAACTGCTGATTTTCATAAAAATAAAAGTGCTTGTTTCTCCACAACCATGCAAGCTACAAAGGAAATAAAGTAGTTCTTTTCTTCAGCATGATCAACCCTATCAGGCAATATGCTGACAGAGGCTCTTTAACACTGATTAATGTAAGGTTATGCACATGGGAAGGGTCATCTCACCAGTACATACTAAGCGGGGAAAAACTGAGTAAGGATGACTTAGAAAAGGAATTTTAGTTGACAGTAAACTTAACTGTAACAACCAGTGTCAGGCAGCTGCTTGCAAAGGCTATTAACAAGCAAAAAAGCCATAGATACACATTAGAGATGAGCGAATTTCCGCTTATGAAATTCATTTACACTTCGTTTGGTGGTAAAAGGTGAATTGCGTTATGGATTCCGCTACCACGGACCATAACGCAATTCTATGACGGAATGCATAACGGAATGCAAGTACGCTGTGGAGTACTTGGACGCGTGTGATGGAGCATTGTCCTGCATGAAAATCATGTTTTTCTTGAAGGATGCAGACTTCTTCCTCTACCACTGCTTGAAGAAGGTGTCTTCCAGAAACTGGCAGTAGGACTGGGAGTTGAGCTTGACTCCATCCTCAACCCGAAAAGGCCCCACAAGCTCATCTTTGATGATACCAGCCCAAACCAGTACTCCACCTCCACCTTGCTGGCGTCTGAGTCGGACTGGAGCTCTCTGCCCTTTACCAATCCAGCCACGGGCCCATCCATCTGGCCCATCAAGACTCACTCTCATTTCATCAGTCCATAAAACCTTAGAAAAATCAGTCTTGAGATATTTCTTGGCCCAGTCTTGACGTTTCAGCTTGTGTGTCTTGTTCAGTGGTGGTCGTCTTTCAGCCTTTCTTACCTTGGCCATGTCTCTGAGTATTGCACACCTTGTGCTTTTGGGCACTCCAGTGATGTTGCAGCTCTGAAATATGGCCAAACTGGTGGCAAGTGGCATCTTGGCAGCTGCACGCTTGACTTTTCTCAGTTCATGGGCAGTTATTTAGCGCCTTGGCTTTTCCACACGCTTCTTGCGACCCTGTTGACTATTTTGAATGAAACGCTTGATTGTTCGATGATCACGCTTCAGAAGCTTTGCAATTTTAAGAGTGCTGCATCCCTCTGCAAGATATCTCACTATTTTTGACTTTTCTGAGCCTGTCAAGTCCTTCTTTTGACCCATTTTGCCAAAGGAAAGGAAGTTGCCTAATAATTATGCACACCTAATATAGGGTGTTGATGTCATTAGACCACACCCCTTCTCATTACAGAGATGCACATCACCTAATATGCTTAATTGGTAGTAGGCTTTCGAGCCTATACAGCTTGGAGTAAGACAACATGCATAAAGAGGATGATGTGGTCAAAATACTCATTTGCCTAATAATTCTGCACGCAGTGTAGAGGCAACGGGACGGATCCGTTTTGCAGCCCATAGACTTCTACTATGACGGAATGAATAACGGAATGCCTCTAAAGACATTCAGTCATAGAATTGCGTTATGGTCCGTAGTAACGGAATCCAGAACGCAATTCACCTTTTACCAACAAAGTGTGAATACATTTCAAAATATGAAATTCGCTCATCTCTAATACACATGATGAGAACATAGTTCTGCCACTTTATGTCACTGGTCAGACTGCATATGGATTATTGTGCACAGTTTTAGGCCCCAGTACACAAGAAAGACATAGTAGAGCTTGAGCGGATTCAAAGGAGAGCAACTAATGAAATGGGTGGACTACAGTATCCAGAAAGATTATCAAAATAATAATTTTTAGCTCATTAGATAAAAAATCATCCCCCTAGGGGGGCTGAGATTACCAGATATGTATTTATACTATATCGCTGCCCAATTAGTGTATGCCTCTTGGTGGATTAAGGCAGATGCTAATAATCCTGCGGTGGTATTAGAGGCGGCTTTAGTGGGCTCCTATGAGGCGTTGGCTAACTTGGTGTATCGGGGAGGGGCGACCTCAGTGTTGCATTATACTGAAGCGATGGCTGCAGTAGTGACGGCCTGGAAGCAGTTTGTGGAGACACACTGAGGGTGAGGGGGGGGATACTTGGTCCTCGTATATACCCCTGTGGCGCAACAAGCAGCTGCAAGAACTGTTTCATTTACCTGATTATGAATTTTGGCCTCAAAGGGGGTGTGAAGTATCTTACCCAGTTGTATGTGGATGGTGTCTTCTGTTCATTTGAGAGCCTTCGAAGAGAGTAGAAATTGCCTCATACATGTTTCTATCGTTACCTCCAGCTGAGACACACCTGTGAGGCCCAGTTCAAATCCTTATCCTTGTGTTTGAAATGTGGCCCCCTTGAATCTGTGGCTCGGTGGAAGCAGCCATACGAACCTATTTCATCGTTCTATGTTGAAATTATGAAAATTCACAATTTGCCGCTCCGACGAGCGTTGGAGGGTTAATATCCCGGATCTGGAAGCGTCTCACCTGGAGGAACTAGGCTCTGTCTGGAAGACCACGGTAATAAGCGCCCGTGACCAGCTCATTCAACTCAAGTGGGTACACAGGGTATATCTCACTCCAGTGCGCCTGCACCATATGCGTAGGCTCTCAGACCCTTCTTGTACCAGGTGTGGAGAGCCGAGAGGATCTTTATATCACATGGTATGGACTTGCCTTGCTATGCAGCGGTACTGGAGTGAGATTTGTGATTTTTATCTCCACGAAGCTAGGGCTCCCGGGGATACTCTCTCCTATAGTCTGTTTGCTGGGGTTGATAACGGAGGTAGTTCCTACCAAATATGGCAGGAAGTTGCTCCGACTACTCATGTTTTACGGAAGGAAAACAATCCTTTTGCATTGGAAACCACCCAAGGCCCCTACCCTTGGATCCTGGATCCAACTGATAAACGCTGACCTGCTGATGTATAAACTCACTTTTGTAGCGAGGGGGACTCCTGATAAGTTTGATCAGATTTGGGGCCTTTGGCTATGTGTACAGGATACTATCTGAATTCATGGGCGGAGTTCTGGGACTCCAGGATGAGTGAGTGTGTGAATGGTTGTCGTGTCCTGTACTCGTAACAACGCCGTGATGTAATATGGTACTGCTTATCTGTTTAGTGGCAAGATATAATTGCTTTATCCTGATGTATTTCCCTCTCAGGGATCCTTGTATGAGTACTGGATTATGGACTTATAGTCCAAACCTTCGGGATTTGGTGGATGTTCAAAAATTTCAATAAATAAAGTGTTAAAAATAAGTAAATAAATCATCCCCCTATTTTTCTTAAACAGGCCCAAGCCTATCCCTATATCATATAATATATATGTTAAACCCATTTTAATGTACAGTATAAATGGTAATATCACTTATCTGTAACTTTTCTCATTATGATTGAATTACATCTTATTGGTTCATAGTGCCCTCTGCTGGACTGTATAAAGCATAGCGCTGTCACTCTATAGTATTTCATAGTGGCTTGCACATTCTTGTTTTGCTTGTAGAACTAGCTTTTATTTGTGCCAGTTGTGCAAGTGTATTATATTCATCATTGTTGAATAATAACGTCTTTCCTATTCTCCTATATTATAATAGTAAAGGAAAGGCTGTACATCATTTCTACCTATGTTTGAATAAAAATACAGTATGTGGCCGGGGCTGTGTGTGTACGTACCAGATGAGACAGTCCATTTATAATGCATATACATGCTATCTACACTGACCTAAAGAATTATTAGGAACACCTGTTCTATTTCTCATTAATGCAATTATCTAGTCAACCAATCACATGGCAGTTGCTTCAATGCATTTAGGGGTGTGGTCCTGGTCAAGACAATCTCCTGAACTCTAAACTGAATGTCAGAATGAGAAAGAAAGGTGATTTAAGGAATTTTGAGCGTGGCATGGTTGTTTGTGCCAGACGGGCCGGTCTGAGTATTTCACAATCTGCTCAATTACTGGGATTTTCACGCACAGCTATTTCTAGGGTTTACAAAGAATGGTGTGAAAAGGGAAAAACATCCAGTACAGGGAGTGCAGAATTATTAGGCAAGTTGTATTTTTGAGGATTCATTTTATTATTGAACAACAACCATGTTCTCAATGAACCCAAAAAACTCATTAATATCAAAGCTGAATATTTTTGGAAGTAGTTTTTAGTTTGTTTTTAGTTTTAGCTATTTTAGGGGGATATCTGTGTGTGCAGGTGACTATTACTGTGCATAATTATTAGGCAACTTAACAAAAAACAAATATATACCCATTTCAATTATTTATTTTTACTAGTGAAACCAATATAACATCTCAACATTCACAAATATACATTTCTGACATTCAAAAACAAAACAAAAACAAATCAGTGACCAATATAGCCACCTTTCTTTGCAAGGACACTCAAAAGCCTGCCATCCATGGATTCTGTCAGTGTTTTGATCTGTTCACCATCAACATTGCGTGCAGCAGCAACCACAGCCTCCCAGACACTGTTCAGAGAGGTGTACTGTTTTCCCTCCTTGTAAATCTCACATTTGATGATGGACCACAGGTTCTCAATGGGGTTCAGATCAGGTGAACAAGGAGGCCATGTCATTAGATTTTCTTCTTTTATACCCTTTCTTGCCAGCCATGCTGTGGAGTACTTGGGCGCGTGTGATGGAGCATTGTCCTGCATGAAAATCATGTTTTTCTTGAAGGATGCAGACTTCTTCCTGTACCACTGCTTGAAGAAGGTGTCTTCCAGAAACTGGCAGTAGGACTGGGAGTTGAGCTTGACTCCATCCTCAACCCGAAAAGGCCCCACAAGGTCATCTTTGATGATACCAGCCCAAACCAGTACTCCACCTCCACCTTGCTGGCGTCTGAGTCGGACTGGAGCTCTCTGCCCTTTACCAATCCAGCCACGGGCCCATCCATCTGGCCCATCAAGACTCACTCTCATTTCATCAGTCCATAAAACCTTAGAAAAATCAGTCTTGAGATATTTCTTGGCCCAGTCTTGACGTTTCAGCTTGTGTGTCTTGTTCAGTGGTGGTCGTCTTTCAGCCTTTCTTACCTTGGCCATGTCTCTGAGTATTGCACACCTTGTGCTTTTGGGCACTCCAGTGATGTTGCAGCTCTGAAATATGGCCAAACTGGTGGCAAGTGGCATCTTGGCAGCTGCACGCTTGACTTTTCTCAGTTCATGGGCAGTTATTTTGCGCCTTGGTTTTTCCACACGCTTCTTGCGACCCTGTTGACTATTTTGAATGAAACGCTTGATTGTTCGATGATCACGCTTCAGAAGCTTTGCAATTTTAAGAGTGCTGCATCCCTCTGCAAGATATCTCACTATTTTTGACTTTTCTGAGCCTGTCAAGTCCTTCTTTTGACCCATTTTGCCAAAGGAAAGGAAGTTGCCTAATAATTATGCACACCTGATATAGGGTGTTGATGTCATTAGACCACACCCCTTCTCATTACAGAGATGCACATCACCTAATATGCTTAATTGGTATTAGGCTTTCGAGCCTATACAGCTTGGAGTAAGACAACATGCATAAAGAGGATGATGTGGTCAAAATACTCATTTGCCTAATAATTCTGCGCACAGTGTATGCAGCAGTCCTGTGGGCAAAAATGCCTTGTGGATGCTAGAGGTCAGAGGAGAATGGGCCGACTGAATCAAGCTGATAGAAGAGCAACGTTGACTGAAATAACCACTCGTTACAACCGAGGTATGCAGCAAAGCATTTGTGAAGCCACAACACGCACAACCTTGAGGCGGATGGGCTACAACAGCAGAAGACCCCACCGGGTACCACTCATCTCCACTTCAAATAGGAAAAAGAGGCTACAATTTGCACAAGCTCACCAAAATTGGACTGTTGAAGACTGGAAAAATGTTGCCTGGTCTGATGAGTCTCGATTTCTGTTGAGACATTCAAATGATAGAGTCCGAATTTGGCGTAAGCAGAATGAGAACACGTATCCATTCTCTGATGGCTACTTCCAGCAGGATAATGCATCATGTCACAAAGCTCGAATCATTTCAAATTGGTTTCTTGAACATAACAATGAGTTCACTGTACTAAAATGGCCCCCACAGTCACCAGATCTCAACCCAATAGAGCATCTTTGGGATGTGGTGGAACGGGAGCTTCATGCCCTGGATGTGCATCCCTCAAATCTCCATCAACTGCAAGATGCTATCCTATCAATATGGGCCAACATTTCTAAAGAATGCTATCAGCACCTTGTTGAATCAATGCCATGTAGAATCAAGGCAGTTCTGAAGGCAAAAGGGGGTCCAACACCGTATTAGTATGGTGTTCCTAATAATTCTTTAGTGGACCCCCTTTTGCCTTCAGAACTGCCTTTATTCTACGTGGCATTGATTCAACAAGGTGCTGATAGCATTCTTTAGAAATGTTGGCCCATATTGATAGGATAGCATCTTGCAGTTGATGGAGATTTGAGGGATGTACATCCAGGGCACGAAGCTCCCGTTCCACCACATCCCAAAGATGGTCTATTAGGTTGAGATCTGGTGACTGTGGGGGCCATTTTAGTACAGTGAACTCATTGTCATGTTCAAGAAACCAATTTGAAATGATTCGAGCTTTGTGACATGGTGCATTATCCTGCTGGAAGTAGCCATCAGAGGATGGATACATGTTCTCATTCTGTTTACGCCAAATTCAGACTCTACCATTTGAATGTCTCAACAGAAATCGAGACTCATCAGACCAGGCAACATTTTTCCAGTCTTCAACAGTCCAATTTTAGTGAGCTCGTGCAAATTGTAGCCTCTTTTTCCTATTTGTAGTGGAGATGAGTGGTACCCGGTGGGGTCTTCTGCTGTTGTAGCCCATCCGCCTCAAGGGTGTGCGTGTTGTGGCTTCACAAATGCTTTGCTGCATACCTCGGTTGTAACGAGTGGTTATTTCAGTCAACGTTGCTCTTCTATCAGCTTGAATCAGTCGGCCCATTCTCCTCTGACCTCTAGCATCCACAAGGCATTTTCGCCCACAGGACGGCCGCATACTGGATGTTTTTCCCTTTTCACACCATTCTTTGTAAACCCTAGAAATGGTTGTGCGTGAAAATCCCAGTAACTGAGCAGATTGTGAAATACTCAGACCGGCCCGTCTGGCACCAACAACCATGCCACGCTCAAAATTGCTTAAATCACCTTTCTTTCCCATTCTGACATTCAGTTTGGAGTTCAGGAGATTGTCTTGACCAGGACCACACCCCTAAATGCATTGAAGCAACTGCCATGTGATTAGTTGACTAGATAATTGCATTAATGAGAAATAGAACAGGTGTTCCTAATAATTCTTTAGGTGAGTGTATAAGTTGTATAGATATTGTATTTAGGGCCAACATTTTCAAGGTATAAATACAATATTTTTCAGTTGCTCTATATGAAGGGCATCTGTCAGCAGATTTGTGCCTAAGAAACTGGCTGACCTGTTACCTGTGCGCTTGACAGCTGAAGGCATCTGTTCTGGTCCCATGTGCACTTTGACAGAGCCAGGCAGTGAAAACATCATCACGACTGGTCCTGTCAATCAAAGTGGTGCAGGGTGCAACAGTTTTAAAGAGAGCAAGGGCCTCTAGGTGTAACGGTAACGCCCCCGTTGCTCTTAGAGGCTCATTTGCATGTATCAAAACTTCATTTTTCTCAGCAATGGGGGCACATATGAACATGGCACCAACACAGATGCCTTCAGCTGCCAAGTGAACATGTAACAGATGAGCCAGTGTCATAGGAACAAATCTGCTGACAGATGTCCTTTAAAAGCAACCTAAAAGGATGGCTCTTCATGAAAATAACTGCATTGTAGTGATGTACCTGATATCAGGTTTACGTCCTTCAAGGTTTCCCAAGCCCCATAGAGGAGGCCATACGTTGGAAAAATATGATATGGGATAAATTTGGTGAAGATCTGGTATGTGTCCCCTGTGTATCAAAGCAGTTAACATGGGTCAGTATGTCGGAGCAAAACTCATTAGTTCTATTCTCAAAAGGCAGAACTTTGGCATTTCTCTTATTACAGCTTCCAAGGGCCCCTAATTGAGTCTGTTTCCATCAACAATATGTGCTCTACAACAGGAAAGTTTTAATTATAAGTTCTGGGAGGGTGGCCTGGGACCCCCGCACTCTCAGACGTCCTGTCCATTCAACTCATTCCTTGCAACACTAATCACACGGTTTTCATGATCCCCTTGGATTGCCCTGCCAGCTTCTGGATAACTTGTTTTAGTAGCAGCAATGTCCATCTCTCTGAATTCTGAGCCGTAAGTAGTAATCACTCAGCAGGGATCTCATTCTGCATAGTACATTATTGTATGCTTATATAGTATTGCTAATATTTCTGTTTTTCAGTTTAGAAGTATTTACTGTGCGCCATGAAAAAAATCCACATATTATAAAGATTGCTTATATATCTGGTCAGAATGCATTGTTTGCACTGTCTGTATACTTTGCCATTGTGCCTTTGTACATTTCTGTTCAATATCTTTCTAGATTTTATATACTGTGTGCCAATGTTTAAAAAAAAGTTTGTTTTTTGCTTAAATGGTTAACCTTTCAACAAACTTTACATAAATCAATAGTACATGTGAATAAAAAAAAACTTTGTAAAATATCGTATAAGAAAAATATGCCTCTTTCTCTCTCTAGCACCTCACTCCCCTTCCACCCTCCATTCCATTGACTTCTATGGGCAGTTGTACTCAGACCCTTTAAGGGTAACTGAGTGTTAGAGCTTTGTGCTGGGGACCGTGTGAGTATCAATTCTAGTCTGCTCACACAGACTACTCCCTCAAGCCGTTTCATAGACTCTATGCCCTCTTTTCTCATATACTTCCTTTAATGGCTGTTTTACCTATTCATCAAAAGCACTACAACAGTCAAACTTTGCGCTGACTGCTCAAATTATAAGGTATCATAGGAATTCAGCTTTTAACCTCTATACAAGGATCTGAACTTCACTGCTGGGAATTCCTAAGTTGCATCTTCAGAGTAATCGCTAGTGGAGCACGCAGGAAGAAGTCAGTGGTGTACCTGTCTTGGAGGAAGACCACTCAGCTGCTATGGGGTCTGGAGGTAGGGGAGGGGGCGCTTGGCGCTGAACTTCTTCACTTCCAAATATAAATCCACTGCATTTTCCAGCAGCTGTCACTAGGGGGAGCTCAGTGCATAAAGATTAAATTTTTTACAGCTTCCACTGGGTTAAATGCTGACTGTACAAGTTTCTATGGCCTTAGCTCCCGCTATTGGTGACTGCAGGCAGCCAGTTTTATAATATCCTATGTGAAGGGAAGTAAGGCTTTAGAACTGTAAGTAGGAGATTTATCAATGTATTTATGGCAATTGTCTGGTGTAAATACATTGAGAAATATGGTATTCAGAATGAGCCATATTTATGAAAGACCAGATCCACCTATTCCGATATAAAGTGGATGAGCTGGAGCAAGACTTTCTCTTTAATTACAATTTTTTCCAATTTTTAATTCATTTATTCTACTTAATGAAAAATTGCAAATTTGTCAGAAATCTGGGTAGCTGTGCTTTATTTTTTGTGTTGCCTGGGAGTGTTTGATACACAGGTACAAAGAGAACATCAAAGCCAGACGGAGTCCAAGTAACTACATGATGATACTTTCCATGCCTTCCTCTGTCGCACAGGCAGCTTCCCCTCCACACATACTGATGTTCATGCTCCCCTATCTCAGGCTGCTCCACCGTAAATGCAGACTGATCCGTGTCCTTCTAAATTCTATGATCCATAGCAGGAAACTGAATGATGGTTTAGCTTTCTGTTTCCTCCTTCCACTGATCATAGAGATGAGGGGAGAGATCACTGTTTACAGCTGGCAGGGCAGAAAGCTTCACCGCCAATCTCCTCATTCATTAAATGGCTTCTGTCACCCCACTAAAGTACTTTTTTTTTGGCTACTTAAATTCCTTATACTGCGATATATCAATCTATAATGCTCTTACTCATTTTCGTTCAGTAGTTTAATAAAAAAACGTACTTTTATAATATGTTAATTACCTCTCTACCAGCAAGTAGGGTGGCTACTTGCTGGTAGCAGCCGCATCCTCCTCTCATAAAGACGCCCCCTCCTCATGTTGATTGACAGGGCCAGCGAACGCGCTTGTCCTCTGACTGGCCCTGTCTGCAATTCAAATCCCGCGCCTGTCTTCATTCGTTGCAGGCGCTCTGAGAGAAGGAGATTATTTGTTTTATTTTCAATCATCTTATCAGGCAGTGCGAGCCTCTAGGTCAGTGGTTCTCAACCTTTCTAAAGCCGTGACCCCTTAATACAGTTACTCATGTTGTGGTGACCCCCAACCATTACATTTTTTTCCTTGCTACGTCATAACAAATTTTGCTACTGTTATGAATTGTAATGTAAATATCTGATATGCAGGATGTATTTTTATTGCTACAAATTGAACATAATTAAAGCAGAGTAATTAATCACAAAGACAAAATGTTATATATTGTCAAATATTTATTTCTAATTACAAATAAATGAAATTTTGTATTGAAGCATGGTGTAGCATGGGTAACATACTTAATATAACAACAGTAAACAACATCGCTACATTTTGCAACAGTATACATAAAACAGCCAACGTTAGTGCGAAGGTTGAGATTGCTTCCTTCTCACCAGATCAGAAATTCTTGGGGCAGTCTTTGCAAGAGCACACCGAAGATCATCTTCCACAACAAGTCTACTTCCGTATTTAGACTTGATAACCAACAAGCTGGAAAACCCTGTTTCACATAGATAAGTTGTTGGAAATGGAAGAAGAAGGCGCAACACAGTCTCAGACAGAACAGGATATGACTGCAAATGCTTGATCCAGAATTTTGCAACTGGCATTGTAGAGAAATCAGTTCTCGCTGCATCGTTGTTAATAAGTTCAATGAACTCCTCTTGTGCTGTCTCAGGAACATCTTCAACTTCGACTGAGAATGGGCCTCTGGCCAGAGCAAATGGGGTGTCCGGTAGATTTGGAAAGTACAATGAAATTTCATCTTCAAGCATATGCAAGTGTTTTTTCACAGAAATTATCATTGTAATTCTTTTGTCTGGTTCAATGCCATGTTCCTCAAAGAAAGCAGCTAAGGTAGGCAACATGTAAATATTATTGTTATCCAATTTTTTGGAATGATCGAACCTTTTCAGACAAATCAAGGCACGTTGCATTTGGTCCTTGCAGTGATAAATTTAAATAAGCTATTTTCTGCAGTTCACTTTTATCGCTGAAAAGTGCCTCAAACTGTGGTTTTGCCTTCTGATTAAAAAACATTCTGAGTTCATCACGAAGATCAAAAACACGTTTTAAAACTTTTCCTCTTGATAACCATCTTACTTCAGTATGAAATAACAAAGCATTGTGTGTCGCATCCAACTCGTTGCACAGATGCGAAAACAGTCGACTGTTTAAACTGCTCGCCTTTACAAAATTGACACAACTTACGACGCTTTTCATAACTTCCTGTAAATTTTGTGGCAGCGTCTTCGTTGCTAATATTTGCCTATGAATCATACAGTGAGTTCCAATGACTTTTGGTGACTCATTCAGTACCAAACGTTGAAATCCAGATCGACATCCTAGCATAGCTGGAGCACCATCAGTACAAACACCACAAACCTTTTCCCAAGAGATCTGATGCTCTTTCAGAAATGATCCAACTTTGTCAAATACATCATGTGCAGTAGTTGTCGTTTCAAGAGGTTTGCAAAAAAGAAACTCATCTTTAAAGTCGCCGTCATTAATATACCTCACAAAAACCAGTAACTGTGAACAGTTTGCCACGTCTGTAGATTCATCAAGCTGGATACTAAATATTGGAAGTGGAGCAGATTTAATTTCCTGTACTACCTGACTAAGAATATCAGCCGACATGTCATCTAATCGTCTGCGAACAGTATCGTTAGATAAGGAAATTGCATTAAATTTCGTAACATATTCGTCTCCGATCATAACAATGTCATTTTCACAATGTCCTTTGGCCACTGGCAACAGTAAATCCTCACCAATGGTGTGAGGTTTCATAGCTCTGGCAATTCTACGTGCCACCAAATATGAAGCTTCAACGGCTGCTACGTTTTGTTTGTAATAATTGCCACCAGTGTCAAGTCTGGCTTTTTTGAGTGCATCAGCTTTGCTTCTAAAATAGTTGGTATCCCTGCCGGCAAAGCTCGGATGCTTGCTATCAAAATGGCGTTTTAGTTTGTTTGGCTTCATAGATTCAGCTGATAGAACTTCACACATTGTGGTTTCTCAATGCCTACTGTAATTATTGAGGTAAAACCATACTGTAAAAAATCCTCACTATATTTTCTTATTTTAGGGTTCTTCTCTACACGATCCATTGTCATGGGATGGTTTGTTATCTAAATGAAAATAATATATGACAATAGCTGATGAACAATAATTCAAGTGTTGCCCTGTCTTACCTCCAATGCCTTTAACACACCAGCTGCTTTCTACAATACCTGCTCTCTGCAGATGTGTGACCAGTCTGCATAAATACAATGGCGCCAACCCCAGTGTCGGACTAGAACTCCCGTGGCCCACCTGGAGAATTGGGTCTGATGACCCACCAAAAACACGCACAGACACCAATACACCAAATGTTAATTCAAATACACAAGTATTCATTCATAACCACAGAACTTTAGCATAAATACTTATTTTCTTCACATCCCCCCCCCCCCCCCCGTATCTCCTTCCCCCCTGTTTTCCAGCCCTTGTCTTGGTCTTATTTGTTCAGATTCGTCACACTTCTTTGCATACTTATGATAGTCATGTTTCCTTTATAATTGGGCACAGGTTATATTGCCCTTTTCCTCACTTGTTATGTGACTTTGTAACTCATTTTCATTTTTGCTTCAATAAATATGATTGAACCATAAATACAAAATATTTGTAAACCAAATAAATAACTTTAAAATAAATAATAAACAACAAATACCCCCTAAAAAATAAATCAGTGGTGCTCACCCCACCCCCCCCCCCCCAAAAAAAAAAAAAAAAAAAAAAAAGTGGTGCTCAGGGTACCCCTCAAATAAATAAATCAGTGGTGCTTCAAGTCCCCCCCAAATAAATAAACCAGAAGTGCTCAGGGTCCCCCAAATAAATAAATCAGCGGGGCTTCAGGTCTCCCCCAAATAAATTAAGCCTTGCTCAGCCAAATAATTAAAATAAAATTAGCCAGGCTCAATTAAATCATTGGTGGCAGTGGTGCTCAGCGGCGGTGTCATTAACGAAAAAACTCGGACCTCAGCAGACAGGCGGCCCGACTTACCCGTCCAGACATCAGGCTCCTTCAAGCACAGGCAGTGCTAGGACATCACTTCCTGTGCGCGAGGATAAGGGGCCGCTGCCGCTGTGCGGGCGACCCACAATAGGAAGTAGGGCTGCACGATATGGGAATTTTGTGCGATTGTGATTAGGGCCCTAAAAATTGCGATAACGATATGCGATGCGATATTTTAAAGGGAATTGTACTAGAGGTCTATTTGCTTGGATTTTCCCATATGAGCCACTGGCGCGGCTGGGTATGACATAGTTATGGGGGATCTGTGGATGACGCTGAGTTATGGGGGATCTGTGGATGACGCTGTTTGTGGGGGATCTGTGGATGGCGCTGTGTTGTGGGGGGATCTGTGGATGGCAATGTGTTGTGGGGGATCTGTGGATGGCGCTGTGTTGTGGGGGGATCTGTGGATGGCGCTGTGTTGTGGGGGGATCTGTGGATGGCGCTGTGTTGTGGGGGATCTGTGGAGGACGCTGTTATATGGGGGATCTGTGGAGGACGCTGTTATGGGGGATCTGTGGAGGACAGTGTTATGGGGGATCTGTGGAGGACAGTGTTATGGGGGATCTGTGGAGGACAGTGTTATGGGGATCTGTGGAGGACAGTGTTATGGGGGATCTGTGGATGGCACTGTTATGGGGTGGATCTGTGGAGTACGCTGTTACAGGGGATGTGTGCTATGACACATAGGGCCATGAGGGGGGCCAGCATAAGACATATAGCATCTTATGCTGGTCCCCCTCATGGCCCTATGTGTCCCCTCATGTGTCCTAAACTGCGCACATAACTGGCTTTGCGTGTAAAGTATGTTACTCCTGTGTGAAACAATCTCTCTCCTATTTGTAGCGTTATACTACCCTACCTCGTGAGATTTCCCTACCTCCCGACTTCCTGTCGCACTGCTAATGACGTGAGTTTTGACGATCTGCGGCATGGCATGCGCAAACCGACAGTTTATGGAAAATCTCAGCGGAGTTCAGCTTTACATCGGGACACTGCGCATGCGCAGGAGAGCCTTAGTGGGGAAATATTACGGCCCAGTGCGCAAGCGCGGCTAACTCCGGCCGGCGCATGCGCAGTGTCCCGGTGTGAAGCTGAACTCCGCTGAGATTTTCCATAAACTGTCGGTTTGCGCATGCGCAGATCGTCAAAACTCAGGAACGCCTCCTCACGTCATTAGCAGTGCGACGGGAAGTCAGGAGGTAGGGAAATCTCACGAAGTAGGGTAATGTAACGCTACAATCGTGCAGCACTAATAGGAAGCCTCAGGCGACCCCCCGGAAAGGGCCGATCGACCCCCAAAGGGGTCGTGACCCCTAGGTTGAGAACCGCTGCTCTAGGTGTAATGGCAATGCCCCTGTTGCTCCTAGAGACTTATTTGCATATATTATAACTTCTCAGCAGTGTGGGCACATATGAACATGGGACCAACACAGATGCCTTCAGTGGCCAAGTGCACATGTAACAGGTCAGCCAGCTTCATCGGTACAACTTCATTTTCATGTCTGATGGAGGAATGGTAGTGGGTGTGTTGAAGGATGCCTCAATTAAGTAGATGACTTAGGCTACTTTTACACTTGCGTTTACATTTTCCAGTATTGACATCCGGCAGAGGATCTCAATACCGGAGAAAAACGCTTCCGTTTTGTCCCCATTCATTGCCATTGGGGACAAAACGGAACTGAACAGAACGGAGTGCACCAGAATACATTCTGTTCCATTTGGTTGCGTTCCCATACCGGTGAGCAAACCGTTTTCTTTCCGTCAACGGATGCGGAGACGTTTAACTCTGCCACAATAGAAAACGGATCCATTTCCCACTGACTTTTAGTGGTGTTCGTGACGGATCCGTCTTGGCAATGTTAACAATAATACAACTGGATCCATTCATAACGGATGCAGACGGTTGTATTATCAGCAACGGAAGCGTTTTGCTGATCCCTGCCGGATCAGGCAAAAACGCTAGTGTGAAAGTAGCCTTATCTTGTTGTAGAGCATAATTACAAACATTTTTGATATCCTACCTGGTCGTGTATGGCCTCCCATTCTGTGATGGTAAATACATTATCTATACCTGAATGGATTGTCATAAGGTGTCAAAATTGTTGCACATGATGTAATAAGCAAAGGAAAGTGACATTGTCTTCTCCACTGTTTCTTCTATACTGTGGAGTACAGTGGACTGAGAGACACGTTATATATACAAGGACATTTGTTGTGATTGTTCTTATAACTGGTTTCAATTTATGTTATACTGTAAGTACCACATCTATATTACATGATATAGACTGACACAGACAGACAGATACAGTAGATAGATAGATAGATATCCAAATAGTATTCAAAAATAGAGGCAGCACTCCAAATAAGTGAAAAGGGTGGTGGACCTGCTTTATTCAGCCTACACAATGTTCTATTTTTTGGCGGTGCAGAGGCACAGAGAGAAACCCCACGGAAGCACGGAAGTATTTTTTCAATGTGAACAGTTAGATTTTTTTTTATAAACTTTATTTAACTTTAAAGAGTTAGGCTGAGTTCACACTTCCGTTATTTGGTCAGATATTTTGATCAGTTATTGTGAGCCAAAATCAGTAGTGAAGCCTACTCAGAGATCAGCTATAATGGAAAGATCTGCGCCTGTTCTGTGTTTCTGACTCACACCTGGTTTTGGCTCACAACTGATAGAAATAACTGACCAAATAACTGAAGTGCGAACTTGGCCTCAGGCTGAATGCACACGGCCGTGAGCGGTCCGTTGTATCCCGGCCTGTCATCCTGCTGACAGCAGGAGCGCACGGCGTCATTGGTTGCTATGACGCCGTGCGCTTCATGCCACCGCTGCACTACAGTAATACACTGGTATAGATCATACGAGTGTATTACTGTAGTGCAGCGGCGGCATGAAGCGCATTCGGCCTTACTGTGCATTCAGAAAATGCTTGATATGTTATAGGGACATATCAAAAATTTGGATTGGTGGAGGTCTGAGTGCTGAGACCCTCACCGATCTTTAGAACGAGGGAAGAGAAGCAGTCACATGGCATGTTCTCCTTCCTTGCTGCAGGACAGGAAGCAAGACAGAATCAATAGAAAGTTTATGGGCCAGTTAGAGGTTCTGCTCTCTCTCTGTAACTGCCAGGCAGTGATCACATTTACGCTACCTGACCCTGTCAATCAAAGTGGAGAGGGTGCAGCAGTTGCAGAGAGAGCAGAGCCTCTAGGTGTAACAGCAACACCCCCATTGCTCCTAGAAGCTAATTTGCATATATTTAAACATCATTTTCTCAGCAATGTGGGCACATAGGAACATGAAACCAGCACAGATGCCTTCAGCTGCCACGTGCACATGTAACAGGTCAGCCAGTGTGATAGGGACAAATCTGCTGACAGATGCACTTTAAACTGTGCAGAATATCCAGGGTAATATCCATAGACCCTTCCTCTAGGATATTGTACTAAACCCCTCTGATATGACCATTGCTGTATTTGCACTGGCCAAGCATCCCTCCCAGCAGCCTCCGGACTGCATTCTGTGGGCTTCAGCTGATTTATCCACCCTGGATAGTTCTGTTTTGTTTGGGGTTTTGCTGCAGCTAGAGGGCAGAGGGACGAGATGCTTCTATGGGATTTTGCTAGTTAGGGCAGAAGTGGGACTCTTTGCTGTTGGTGTAATTCATTGGATGTGAATTCATGGGAAGAACTACATGAAGTATCCCTGAAGACTGGAGGTAAGGGAATGCTCAGCACATACGGAAACTACTTCGCCAACTAGACTGTTGTCATAGGATAGACAATGTCTCTGCTCATACACATTGTAATCTGATGAGCGAATAATGCAATCAGTGACTCTCTATATGCAGACCCCCCTCCATATAGGGGTCTGCTCTGAGATAGGAATACCCCTTTAAGGAAATGTATATTATAACCATTACCCCCCTGCTACCTATATACATATATTAATATCATTTACATTCAATTTTCCTAAATCCTCAGCTTTCTTTCACATCCTATATGGTCATGGAACAGTCGTTCAGTTTAAAAGTCCTGACATCTTAACCTAATTCTTTGTTAAGTAATGAGCTTTTGGCAATAGTAAGTAAAAATAATTATTCATTTTCCCTTGCTAATCCTGCGAGAGAGTAAATATTCACAGACATTTCTGTATTTCAGGCTGTGTAGATTATCTGTAGAAGCTCAGGTGGAAACACGTCAAGAATACAGTCTAACCTCATGGACATCAATAAGGTAAATACATTCCTCAAACTTGTATAAGTAACGTATATATATATATTTTTTCATAAATAGTTTTCATAATTTATATTAAAAGGCATTGTTTTTAGTTCTTTTTGGCTACAAATGATAACTTTAAACCAAGAGGTCATAAAATAATCATTGACATCTCTAATTCGTAAATAAAGCATATCTTATACTATGTGTTTTCTAACACTTCCACATTTTTGTAAATTGGATCTATCAGAAAATACATAGCATAAAAGCAGAAATTAAATGAACAATTCCCATCCTCAATGTCATGCAGAACAAGCTCAATGGATGACAAACGGATCCTATACAATCCTATGCATAATTGATGCAACAGGATCCGTTTTTTTTTTTTTTTTTACAGGATCCTGTTTTTTTCTTTCTCTCTCTCTATTCTTCTGACGGATCAGAAGAGCGGAAAGCTAAACGGTGATATGAACTCAGCCTTACCTAAACTGTCTTTTAATGTCACAGAAACGGAATAACCAAAAAGTGTGCTGTTGAAGAGATTGTGAGCTGACCATTACATCTGCCATAGAATGAAGTTTCCAGTCATCTGTGTGGCTCAGCTGCTGCTCCTGGCACTGTTTAGCTGGGGCGAGGAGGAATTTCAGTGGACACAGACTGATCGGGGATCCTTTTATTACAGCACTTTCCCACCCAGTGAGTTTTTAGTCATATTTTTACCTGTGGGAAGCATATTATATGTACTCATGAGTCGGACAAGCTCTGTTGGTTCCCAGGGTTGTGGATTCAGAAGCTACCCTTTCTTACTTCTTGAACTTCAGCATGATAGTGTTGAATTTAAATCTCCAGTGTTCTTATCCATACAGAGAAACTGAATGGAAAATAAATGTAAAGGTAGAACGTTGCTTTATTTTTCTAAGATCCATAAATGACACCCCTTCAATGGTGCCCTAGAGTACTGCCTTACACACCCGTGCCTGTATTATTTGACTTTGTATTTGTTCCTTATAGCTTTCACATGGGGAGTGGGCAGCTCTGCATACCAAACTGAAGGTGCCTGGGACAAGGATGGAAAAGGACAGAGTATTTGGGATGTGTTCACCCATAAAAAGGGAAGAACGTTCAGGAACCAGACTGCAGATTCCTCATGTGATGGGTATTATAAAGTCAAGGTGAGAACAGTTTATGCTGCTCCACTCATTCGACAATTCAATGGAGAGTTACTAAGGCTACTTTCAAACTAGCGTTTCTATTGAGATCCGTCATAGGGTCTCAATACTGGAATAAAACGCTTCCGTTTTGTCCCCATTAATTGTCAATGGGGACAAAACATAACTGAACAGAACGGAATGCTCCAAAATGCATTCCGTTCCATTTGGTTGCGTTCCCATACAGGAAAGCAAACCACAGCATGCGGGATGCGGAGCAAGACGGATCCGTCATGACCCACAATGCAAGTCAATGGGGACGGTTCCGTTTTCTCTGACACAATCGAAAACGGATCCGTCCCCATTGACTATCAATGGAGTTCATGACGGATCCGTCATGGCAATGTTAAAGATAATACAACCGGATCCGTTCATAACGGATGCAGATGGTTGTATTATCAGAACGGAAGCGTTTTTGCTGAACCCTGACGGATCGAGCAAAAACGCAAGTGTGAAAGTAGCCTAAGGAAGGTAAACACCCCATCATCTTATCTGAGGCACCAATGACCATAGACAGAAGACTAGCATAGATACATCCGGACAATTTCCTATTTCTAGATAATACTCTTACACATATACCGTTAAGAGGAAAATGTTTTAATATTTGACTGTTTGATTAAAGGGGTTTTCTAGGATTAGTAAAACTTGACAGTTTTCTTTCCAAAACAGTACAATACCTGTCCACATGTTATTGGTGGCGTTGCAGCTAAGCGCCATTCACTTCAATGGTACCGAGCTTTATTTCCAGATACAAATCAGGTGTGGCACTGTTTCTGGAAGAAAGAGGCCGTGTTTTTCCAATTCTGTACAATCCCTTTAGGGCCAAAGGTTCCTTTTGTTAATGGCCACAGTGAAAACATATTACTTTGGTTCTGCTCCAGCCAGCTTTACTTTCCACCATGTACCAGTGTTTGTCTGCCATCTTTTTAAGAAATCAATGGGAGGAGAAGGAGTGCAGGCCTGGGGCTTGGTCCTTCTCATGAGGATTTCAGAATTCTCTCTCTTCAATGGGGTCATACTGTATGTTACATATTGCAGGAGGACATAGAATTGCTAAAGGAACTGAAAGTTTCTCATTACCGTCTTTCTATTTCTTGGCCTCGTTTAATTCCTACTGGCATTAAAGGTGAGAATTTACTTAGTACACTGTTGTAAAATTGTTATCCCATTATTATCTTTTAGGCAAATGTAACCCATTAGTAAACTTAGAACGTGGAGATTACATCGCTATACTGTCTGACCACTTTGCACAAGCTCAGAACTCTTTTTATTAGACAGATAAGTAAAAGCAGCTCTCACTCCGATGGACTCAACCAGCCCAGTGTAATCTGGTCAGTGATTCAGTTAAAAGGATACCATATAATTAGGGATGAGCGAATTCGAATGACACATCTGAAGTCGATTTGCATAAAACTTCATTTCAATACTGTACGGAGCGAGCGCTCTGTACAGTATTAGAATGTATTGGCTCCGATGAGCTGAAGTTATTGCTCCACGAAGTCTCGCAAGACTTTACGTAATAACTTCATAAATTGATTTCTACTGTAAAAAAACATTTCCCGAACTTGGGTTTGATTCCAAGTGGTACCTTGGAGGCGAACCCAAGTTCGGTAAATGTTTTTTTTACAGTAGAAATCTATTTATGAAGTTATTACGCAAAGTCTCGCGAAACTTCACGAAGTAATAACTTTGGCTCATCGGAGCCAATACATTCTAATACTGTAATAGAGTAATGAGCGAGCACTCATACACTTGGCAACCAGATTGACATGTGCAGAAAATATTTATTATATCCCCATAAAATACAAGTAATAAAATTTATAAGAACAATGTAGCAATAATATACAACATTACAGTCACATATATTGTGGTAGATATGATCAACACTATATTCATATGACTCAATAGTGTCGATAAATTCAATAATATATATCACACCAAGAAACTTCAAGTATATGCTGTTATTTGGGAAAGAGGGGGTATTATCTTCTAGCGCTCTATCCCAATTTGGGAAACTGAATGTCACTGAAAATGCTGTAGGTGTATTCACTGGGAGCGCAATATGTTCATAAAGTGTCCACAGGAATCCTGATAATGTGAAAAGTCTCTTATAGCATATCCTTTTATGGTCGATATGAGCTTTGGATTGAAGAAAACTTTAAATCGATATTTGGCTTACCGTCTAGCGTCTGCTTTCTCCTTATTGCTTCAATGGAGCTTTAAATATTTGCCGGCTTATTCAGTCGCTCCATACAGCAAGCTGGTTTAAATTTCGCGGGAGTTCCAAAGATCGCGGGAGTTGCCACTCTGTTCCGCAATTTCCTTTGGTGCAGCTTTCGACGATAAGAATAGTTAATCCTTTACTGTAGAGATTTTCTTCTGTATGGCCACACAGTATTATCGGAGGCTTTTCAATGCAGGTACATCACTTGTTTCACCATACGCGTTACGGGTAGATTCACTCTCCCTTCCTCAGTGGTCCACTGAGGAAGGGAGAGTGAATCTACCCGTAACGCGTTCAGTCCGCCCCACCGCAGTGACAGAATATATATTTTTTCTGATCACTGCAAAAACACCGTAAAATCGCTGCGGCGCTATAAAAAGATCACTTTTGAGGGGCATGGCGAGTTCATAGAAGATTTTTTTTTTTTGTCACAAGTTAGCGGAAATTGATTTTATTTTATTTTTTTGTTTTTTCTTACAAAGTCTCATATTCCACTAACTTGTGACAAAAATACCATACCCCTCACGGAATCCAAATGCGTAAATTTTTTTAGACATTTATATTCCAGACTTCTTCTCACGCTTTAGGGCCCCTAAAATGCCAGGGCAGTATAAATACCCCACAAGTGACCCTATTTTGGAAAGAAGACACCCCAAGGTATTTCGTGATGGGCATAGTGAGTTCATGGAAGTTTTTATTTTTTGTCACAAGTTAGTGGAATATGAGACTTTGTAAGGAAAAAAAAAAAAAAAAAAAATCATCATTTTCCACTAACTTGTGACAAAAAATAAAAAGTTCTATGAACTCACTATGCCCATCAGTGAATACCTTAGGGTGTCTACTTTCCGAAATGGGGTAATTTGTGGGGGTTTTCTACTGTCTGGGCATTGTAGAACCTCAGGAAACATGACAGGTGCTCAAAAAGTCAGAGCTGCTTCAAAATGCGGAAATTCAAATTTTTGTACCATAGTTTGTAAACGCTATAACTTACCCAAACCAATAAATATACATTTATTGCATTTTTTTTATTTTTATCAAAGACATGTAGAACAATAAATTTAGAGAAAAATTTATATAGAAATGTAGTATTTTATAAATTTCTAAATTTATAAATTTCGATTAATAACAAAAAAGTAAAAATGTCAGCAGCAATGAAATACCACCAAATGAAAGCTCTATTAGTGAGAAGAAAAGGAGGTAAAATTTATATGGGTGGTAAGTTGTATGACCGAGCAATAAACCGTGAAACTAGTGTAGTGCGGAATTGTAAAAAGTGGTCTGGTCATTAAGGGTGTTTAAGCTAGGGGAGCTGAGGTGGTTAATCAGCATAATGAGCCCTACCAGGCAGTACGCCTGGTTTAATAGGGTTGATCCTGGTGACAGAGCTGCTTTAATACAGATGAAAAAAGTCTATCAAGTTCAACCAAGGGATAGGTGGGGACGTGAATTTTAGAAAAAGGGGAGTGAGACTCAGATTTCTTCGCATTTTCATAAGCATTAATTTAATTTACTTTTAAGAATTTATTTAAGCTCTTTTTAAAACTGTCCACTGTTCCTAATGTGACCACATCCTGAGATAGAGTATTCCACAGATTCACAGTTCTTACTGTAAAGAAACTTTGACGCCTCTGGAGACTGAACTTTTCCTTCTCCAGACCGAGGCAGTGCCCCTTGTCTTTTGAGGGGATTTTAGAACATCTTTTCATCATATTAATAATAATTATTTTAGTCTTTTCTCATAACTAAGACCCTTCATTCCCCTTATCAGTTTATTCGCTCTCCTTTGTACTTTTTCCAGCTCTAGAGCATCCTTTCTATGCACTGGTGCCCAGAACTGAACTGCATGTACCAGATGAGGCCGCACCAAAGCTTTGTAAAGTGATAGTATTACATCCCTTTCCCGCGAGTCTATGCCTTGTTTAATACACAACAATATTCTGCTAGCCTTAGAAGCAGCTAATTGACATTGCATGCTGTTATTTAATCCATGATCTACAAGTACACCCAAATCCTTCTCTAGAGAGTGACTCATAAATAGAGAGGCATCATACATTTGTAGCATCTTCAGGTTTCCTGATCTAAAGCCTGTATTAGACAAGCAGATCAGCAAACGATTGTCAGGAGGGAAGTGTTCCCTCCCAGTAATCGCTTGCTAGCTAGCGGAGGAGACCACTGAAATTACATGCAGCGATTTCCTCTGCAGCATGGGGAGGAACGATCGATATGCCATCGCTCGTCTCCATCCTGTCTAGTGGATTGCATGCAGCATATCGCTATTAGACAGCATGGTCTACTGCCAGCAAGCACTGATTTTTAAGCATGCTTAAAAATCAGAATTGCCCAATAAACGAGCATTTGCTCGCTCATCGGACATTCGGCGGCAGTATTAAACTGCAAGATGGTTACTAACGATCATTCATGCAAACGCTTGTTAGTGAATATTGGCTGAAATATCGTCCAGTGTAATACAGTCTTTAGAGTACGCTATCTAAATATTGTACATGAAAAATCTGTTGAAATAATAAATCATAACCAAAGATAGCATAGTAACTAGTGATTGAGCAAATTATATGTTATTTTCCCACAGCTGAAAGTGTTAATGAGAAGGGAATAAAATACTACAGTGATTTAATGAATGTTCTTCTGGGAAATAACATCACACCAGTCGTCACCTTATATCACTGGGACTTGCCACAGGTACGTCTATACTGCACTCTATTCTGGACAACTTATCAAAAAATGGTGGACAGTTAACAACTTTTATGACAAATTGGAAAATGAATCATAGAGGTGATAAGTAATTTATGTGTATCAGATCCTAATATGAGCACATCAGCAGACTGGGAAATGCATAGATGGTGGGCCACCCTGATGCAGTAGTACTCTACACTACATACACAGATAACCCACTGTTGTATTAAGCATAATTGAGCGTGTCAAAACTTTGTACACTACCATATAGACTATGAGTATTATTTACCACACCGTAGGCCAGTGTTCCGCAACCAATGGCTCTAGGTCCCCGGCATGATCTTATTTCAATACACCCAGAGGCAACTGGCCATAGAACCTACAGGGAAATTTCCGGGTGGGTTGATGCCCATGGGGCCGACTGAGCACTCCTCACAGCCATCAGGTAGAGAAGTAATGTTCTGACGCTCCCACAATTAATGCTGGGAGCATCAAGCGCTTATGTACTTGGCCAGCGGCCACAGGTGCCCTCCTGACTCCAACTGAGGCAACATGAGTAGGAGGAGAGAAATTAGCAGCTGGCAATAGCCAAGGCAGTGGGATAGATTCTTGGAGGTATTTTGTGCTGCTGGAGCAGTATATTGTGCTGCACTGTGGTATGTGGTTATGCTGGTGCAGTATATTTTGCTGCACTCTGGTATTTTGCTGGGGCAGTATTTATGGCATTGCTGGCACGGCCTTCTGTCAATTTGAACCCACCTACAACATGTGACCACTTTTAGTTTTTTCTAGGGGCTTATTTCCTATGGGAACAAAGTATCAAGGAAAATCAACACAACCTTCTTTCCCCGGATAGCAGATGCTGAGGAACTGTCATACACAGTAGATTTTTGGCAGTGTTAATCCAGGGATCTGTCCATTAGTAGTACCAGTAAGGCTCTGTCTCTCCTTCTTATTGCCTTCCACTGGAGGCATACATTGGATTTGCCTATGTGTACCTCCGAATGAAGGCTGTGATGTGCCATGCTGTACATCTTTTTATACTGTACACCTCTGCATGGAATAGCATAGTCTACTGCGCTGATCTATAGAGTGAAGCAATGTACATCAATAGGGCACTTTTGGCATATGCCAACTGAATGCTGCCCTATGTATGCGATTGTCATACACACCAAACATAGGAACAAGTGTGAACAGAGCCTCACCCTGTATTTGTGTATTCTTGAATAAAAATGTTAAACTTTATTTCAATCTGTCAATACTTTATAATTAGAAATTCATGTGAGTGGTGAGAGTTTTGAGAACTTCTGCACATGAAAACAGAAAGGATGGAGTATTGACAGACTGTAGAGATTGTCCTAATGACATTTCATATTATTACAATCACCTGTTTTAATAGCATTCAGAAGAAATGAGAACAATTTACAATGTACAAGCTCCATATCTTGATCAGGACAAGACATGCATATTATAGTCAATTTACATCAATAGGTTTATGATGTCTAATATTTTGTATGCAATCTGGTAGCCCCTACAGGAGAAGTTTGGGGGCTGGCAGAACATCACCATGATCACTTACTTTAATGATTATGCCAACTTGTGCTTTGAGAAATTTGGTGACCGAGTGAAACACTGGATCACATTCAACAATCCCTGGGTGAGTAATGTAAAAAATAAGAGTGGTAACAATATGTTCTTCTTATTTGCGTTGCCGTTTTGTTACATCACTATTGTACGGCCATGAAATTCAGATCATGCAGTGTTATAATCCACCTGAGGGAAAGAGATTATTTTATAGAAAGTGTTTTTATCATTTAGTCAGTCGCTGTTGAAGGATATGAGACCGGAGAACATGCACCAGGCATGAAGCTAAGAGGCACTGGAGTATATAAGGCTGCCCACCACATCATTAAGGTTAGTGACTGGCCATGTATAGATGTCATGTGGTTAACCTTCTATGAACATATACTGCTGACGGCTATAGGAATACAAACACAAGATGCATCAGCACTCTGCAAAATATTGAATATATGGATTGTACATTTTACTTATGCTATACTCACTATAAAATGAATATAAGATATTTATATTTTGATATGCAATCTTTTGATGGAACCTCACACTAAAATGACTTTTCCTTGAGACTAGGACGCCAAATGAATTTAGACAAAGTAGAATCCAGCTATATTCTAAATGAACACATCAAAGATGTAAGGAATAGCAAGATAAAAATGATACATTCGTCTCTATATAATTAATACAGTAGTCTGGGATCTCCTTATACTAAATAATATAAAACTTAAAGGGAACCTAGCACCAGGATTTTGGGTATAGAGCTGAGGACATGGGTTGCTAGATGGCCGCTAGCACATCCGCAATACCCAGTCCCTAGAGCTCTGTGTGCTTTTATTGTGTATAAAAACTGATTTGATACATATGCAAATTAACCTGAGACGAGTCAGAGCTTGAAAATATGACTCTTCTCTGGTCACACAAGTAAGATATGACTCTTTTATGTTAATTTCCATATGTATCAAATCATTTTTTATACACAATAAAAGCACACAGAGCTATGGGGACTGGGTATTGCTGATGTGCTAGTGGCCCTCTAGCAACCCATGTCCTCAGCTCTATACCCAAAATCCCGGTGACAGGTTCCCTTTAACTTTTACTTGATTATTTAAAACATCTAACATGGATACAAAAAGTACTCAAAATATTCAGTAGTCCAGGTACAGTAAAGGTTCAGCTAGCTCCTGCTGGGTATAACCAATTGTATTTCAAATAGATCAGTGGCGGTTTTTAAGTGGAAGGACAGCTTATATCACTATTTACCTAGGTACCCTGACCCTATAGATACTAGTCTTATCAGCAGGGACCACCTCAAGTGGCTGTCGTTGGAGCACCCGCCCTGAAAAGAGCGACCCCCCAGCCTGCTGGAACCTTGGACCTGTGCTAGATTACCCTGTTGCTTACTAGACCCTCATAGTCCCAACGCGTTTCGCTGGGTCCTCCGGGAGCAGCTTTGGACTGAAGTTTGTCTGCCCCTGCCATGCATGTACGTGTATTTCTAGACGAATAAAGGACTTTTTTCTACAAATGGTGAGTGCCGCCTTGCAATTTTCTCTACGTTTTGGGATCTATTGAAGACTATTTTGGCTGAGCACCACATGATTTATTTGCACGGATATACAGGATTGCCAGGGTGTATGGACTCTTGAGGTTTAGGCAGTGCCGCCCGATTTCTACTTTGTGTATATCTCATCATGGAGCAGTGTCACGGGTAGTTGCAGTACAGAATGGCAGTGGCAAGTGAACTCTGCAAACCACTTCCTTTTAAGCACCAAGTCCCGCCCATAATGAGGACTCGTCAACGCGGGCGTCCAATCTGGGGTGGAGGGCTGCAACTAGCTAATTTGCACAAACACCCTCCCACCTCACTCACTGAGTAGCAGCACCAGCGTCACGAGGATGACTGACGCTTCCCCAGCAGGTTTGTTTTTATTGTTTATGCAGTGCCTAACTAAAGCCACACATGAGGCATCTCTTAGTTCAAGCTAAAAATACTTATTAATACAATTCTAGAGACGCTCCACCAGCAGACTACTGGAGCAGTGGCGTCGCCAGGAGGGGGCCACAGGCCTTCCTACATCACGCTATGCCCCCCCAACTAAAATGCCCCCGCAAGTGAGCCGCCGCAGTCGGGCACAGGTAGATGAGCGCTTCCATTGCGCTCATCTCCATAGTCATCTGCCTGTGCTGCGGCGGGGCAGGGGAGGGAGAGGCGTGTCCCTTCCCCTTCCTCTGATAGGCTGCAGGCACTAGGCCGGCAGCCTATGAGAGGCCGGCGCAGGCGGCGCGATGAAGTCATCGCGCCGCCTGAGCCATACAGCGTGGGACACAGGCCGGAAGAGGCCTGCATCGCATCGCTGACATTGAGGTAAGTATAAGTGCTTTTTTTCTTTACAATAGTTTTACAGGCACATTAGGGGGGCTCTTGTTACTGGCACATTGGGGGGGCTTATTACTGGCACATTGGGGGGGGGGGGGGGCTTATTACTGGCACATGATGGGGTGGCTTATTACTGGCACATGATGGGGGGGCTTATTACTGGCACATGATGGGGGGGGGGCTTATTACTGGCACATGATGGGGGGGGGGGCTTATTACTGGCACATGATGGGGGGGGCTTATTACTGGCACCTGATGGGGGGGCTTATTCCTGGCACCTGATGGGGGGCTTATTACTGGCACCTGATGGGGGGGCTTATTACTGGCACCTGATGGGGGGCTTATTACTGGCACCTGATGGGGGGCTTATTACTGGCACCTGATGGGGGGCTTATTACTGGCACCTGATGGGGGGCTTATTACTGGCACCTGATGGGGGGCTTATTACTGGCACCTGATGGGGGGCTTATTACTGGCACCTGATGGGGGGCTTATTACTGGCACCTGATGGGGGGCTTATTACTGGCACCTGATGGGGGGCTTATTACTGGCACCTGATGGGGGGCTTATTACTGGCACCTGATGGGGGGCCTATTACTGGCACGTGATGGGGGGCCTATTACTGGCACGTGATGGGGGGCCTATTACTGGCACGTGATGGGGGGCTTATTACTGGCACGTGATGGGGGGCTTATTACTGGCACGTGATGGGGGGCTTATTACTGGCACGTGATGGGGGGCTTATTACTGGCACGTGATGGGGGGGCTTATTACTGGCACGTGATGGGGGGGCTTATTACTGGCACGTGATGGGGGGGCTTATTACTGGCACGTGATGGGGGGCTTATTACTGGCACGTGATGGGGGCTTATTACTGGCACGTGATGGGGGGCTTATTACTGGCACGTGATGGGGGGCTTATTACTGGCGCATGATGGGGGGCTTATTACTGGCACATGATGGGGGGCTCTTGTTACTGGAACATTGGGGGGCTTTTATTACTGGGACGTGATGGGGGCTGGGCTCTTATTACTGGCACATTGGGGGGCTCTTGTTACTGGCACGTGATGGGGGGCTCTTGTTACTGGCACGTGATGGGGGCTCTTGTTACTGGCACGTTATTGAGGGCACTTATTACTGGCACAATATTGGTGGGCACTATAGGGGCATCTACTTAGGCCACAAAGAAGGGGTATTTTATATGGGGGGCTCTGTACAGTAGCATTTTATACTGGGACACATTATGGTGGGTACTATGGGGAAGGGGGGAGAGGAGTACTATGGAGTCATCTACGGGGGGCACTAAGAAGGGTTATTTTATACTTGCAAATTATGGGGGACACTGAGGGCATCTACTGGGGCACGATATATGGGGCATTTTATACTGGTACATTATGGGGGGCACTAGGAGGAAGGGGGGAGAGGAGCACTATGGGGGCATTTACTGGGGGCACTATATAGGGGTATTTTATACTGGCACATTATGGGGGACATTAGCTCAACTGGGGACATTACAAGGGGGTATTTTTTGCATTGTCACATTATAAGGAGAATTATTTCTACTGGGGGGGCATTATGGTGGGCTTTATTACTCCCCCATGGTATAACCCCCTAGTAGCAGCACCAGCCTCTCTCTGCTCTCCCTCTGCCCCTTCTCCAAATCCTTATTATGAAATCTTTCTCATTAGGATAAAACACAACATCAGCTCCGCCGAGCCCCCCAGCCAAGTGTTGAAGTGGTGTCCGAGATCCCCAAGGGCCAAGCCAAGTAATTGTAAGTTTTCATGTGAAATATGTTTATGTTATACACATATAGCATACACTGTGCCACACAATGTACAGTATACCTCTACACTGTGCAACACAATGTACAGTATACCTCTACACTGTGCCACACAATGTACAGTATACCTCTACACTGTGCCACACAGTATACCTCTACACTGTGCCACACAATGTACAGTATACCTCTACACTGTGGAGTCTGTTCTATAAGCACCTTGTTCTGTGGCGGCGGACAGAAAATAATCTGGAAGTGCCCCTCCCGAGACCAGGCTCTGGATCCGCCACTGGTCTGGACCGCTCCCAGGAGTGTACATTTCTTCTAAACTGTAATCCGTATGCTCTGACCTGCAGAAATCAGCACTCGCTCGGTAACAACGAACAGACAGTACCTGTAGGCTGTAGCCTGGCCCTGTTACCGAAGCTAGCCGAGTGGTGTAAGGTTAAGGTACTAGTAGAGATGAACGGCCGCTTAATCCTGATTTAAAGTTAAAGTTACTGCAGGATATGGATTACAGTTTAGAAATGTCAAATGTACACTCCTGTGAGCGGCGGGGAGGGAGATCTGTGGATGACACTGTTATGGAGGGGGAAATGGGGATGACACTGTCATGGGGTGGATCTGTGGATGACACATATAGCATAAGATGCTATATACGGTATGTGTCATCCACAGATCCCCCCATAGCAGTGTCACCCACAGATCCCCCTCCCTAAAAAAAATGTCATCCACAGGCAACTAGGACATGTTGAAATCTGCGTGATTTTTATATATTTTTTAAACCACAGACAGCAGGACTTTTCTTCCCTGTTGCGGTTTTAGGTATTGGGTAAAGTATCGCAGCATTTCTAAGCGTACTTGTGTAAATGTATTGTTGTTATAGCTGCCCCCCCCTACTTTTGTCCTGGCCCCCAGTGTGCCCCCCCAAAATTTGAAAGCCACTGTACTGGAGCCCAGCCTATCAGTTACCAGCTGACCAAAATATAAAATAAATCAATAATAAATTAGGCTGGCTCACAGTATATTTGCATACACAAAATGAGAGCGAGGCATTCACTATCTGCAAGCGCTGCTTGAGCGTAGCCGGTATAGCGGAGTTCAATTGGCGTGGCCGATGTAGCAGAGTTCTATTTAGTGGAAAATTCGATTAGATGTAGCAGAGTCAAATCGGTACATAGGAAATACCGGCACAGACAGATCGGCTGAGATGGTGTTTTCGCCAACCTGGTATTACTTGGTAGCCAAGTAATACCCGTTTGGCGAAAACACCATCTCAGCCGATCTGTCTGTGCCGGTATTTCCTATGTACCGATTTGACTGTGCTACATCTAATCGAATTTTCCACTAAATCGAACTCTGCTACATCGGCCACGTCAATTGAACTCCGCTATACTGGCTACATCAGGCATCAGCGAGTCGCGTATTCCAGTGTACCTATCTGGGTCAGCGAATCCTTTCCCTGGTCCGTCAAGTAGACCGACACGTGTGAACATTGGGAACGAGGAGGCAGCGGAGAAGCGCTGGATGAGAGCGAGGCATTCACTATCTGCAAGCGCTGTTTGAGCGCGAATTATCCACCATTTAAAAGTTCTCATAAATCGCAAAAAAGGAAATAATCCTTTGAACCAAGAAGGTTCCAACTAGCGGTAAAATCGCACATTAGATATACGATTGTTACAGTATCAACTTAACATATTTGGTGAAATACTCTGCATATGGGAGAAAAATCGATAATATCTGAAAGCAAAGAGGTCACATATATTGGAGTACTCCAGTTTTATATATATATGCATGAGCTCCGCATTATATTTATCTATATATGTATATGCTAATATGGAATAAGGTCATGTACTAATTGATTTTAATATTTTTATCAATACATTTATTGGGGTAATGAATTTTGTGTATGCAAATATACTGTGAGCCAGCCTAATTTATTATTGAAAAATACTTATTAGTCTGCATTGCTTATAATATACAGACAAACGATTACTGTATATAGAAGGGGAGGCTGTTAGCCACCGATCCACATAGGCAAATAAAGAAATACATATATATGGAAGACATGCTAGGGGTCATGGAAGGGCGACATAGAAATGCCGCCAGCATTCGTTTCTATATATCCTTATAGGGGTTGGTCCATCTCATACATTGGTGGCATATTGCTCGGATGTCTGATAGGTGCGGGTCCCACCCCTATACTTAGAACAGAGCCCGCAAAGTGAAGGAGAGCAGACCGTGCATGCACGGCTGCCCTCCACTCATTTCTATGGGACTGCCAAAAATAACGCTCATGCACAATGGCTGTAGGCTCATGCGTCCTTTTGCGGAGGTGAGTCCCGAGTGCTGGCTCGGCTATTTTTGTCACCCCCATCAAAGCGAATGTAGTGGTGGTCGCGCTTGCACTGTGCGTTGCTCGGCTATTTTCAGTACCCCCCCATAGAAATGAATGTGGGCTTCTTTCTAGAGATAGGGGCGGGTTCCAACCCATAGGAAGAAACTTATATGAATTATAGACATTGTATACAAGGAACATAATAAAAAAAATATATATATAGAATATGGCTTTGTCTGCTTTTAACCAGATTTTTATATATTGCAGGCACATGCCAAAGTATGGCACAGTTATAACAAGCACTGGCGCAGCAGACAGAAAGGTATGAACCATTTACTGTTACACTATACTAAAAATGAACTGGACTGTTCTCACCCGATTACACAATATGGTTAATACAGCTGATTTGTTGCTAGGGACACTCTGCCTGACAGCCCTATTGAAAAATGGGTTGTTAGGAAGTGTATACCTAGCAACCGGACTATGAATCCAGCTCATAGGCGAGTGATATGTTTCTTATGCTGCAGCATTAATTTGAGTAAAAAAACTCTACCACTATTTCGAGAAAAGAAAGAGAATCATTTTCATAAATATAGAAGATTAGATTAAAGGGGGTTCCAGGTATTTATTACTGATGACCTCGTTAGTGATGATGTGTTCAATTCTCAGACCGCATAAAGGGAACTTAAGGCAGAACCAGGAGTGTACGTTAAAGGGGGTGGCCACTCTCTGGCTGCTTGTGACGAAGCTGTATGTAAGATGACACTAATATAGCCTTTTTAAAATTCTACACCATTTTCTATATTTCATAAGTTATGCTCCTTTGTTTGCCAATTATTTTGTGCTGTCCACACTGAGGTCTTGTCCACAAAATGGCTGCTGATGGAGGGTCATGTGACCAGGTAAGGCTACTTTCACACTAGCGTTCCTGGGTCTGCTTGTGAAATCCGTTTCAGGGCTCTCACAAGCGGCCCAAAACGGATCAGTTCAGCCCCAATGCATTCTGAATGGATAAGGATTCATTCAGAATGCATCAATTTGGCTGCGTTTTTGGTCTCCGTTGCGTTTTTTTAAACGGTCACTAAAACACAGCTTGCAGCATTTTGGTGACCGTCTGACTATGCGGAGCCAAACGGATCCGTCTTGACTTACAATGTAAGTCAATGGGGACGGATCCGTACTTCAATGACACAATATGGTGCAATTGAAAACGGATCTGTCCCCCATTGACTTTCAATGTACAAGCGTTTGCATTATTGGTGCGGATCCGTCTGTGCATATACAAGACGGATCCGCACCAAACGCGAGTGTGAAAGTAGCCTAAATTACCATCATTTGATGTCTCCTCTGTTCAATAGCACTGCAACTGCACTAAACTCACAACAGTGCAAGTACGGATGACAGGCGCAGTGTATTTGAACAGAAGAAACATCACATTGAGGTGATTTGCTTGATCACATGACCCCCCCCCCCCCCCCCCATCAGCAGCCATTTTATAGGTAAGACCTATGTGTGGACAGCACAAAAGACTTGGCAAACAAAAGGGCATACCTCATGAAATATAGAAAATGTGGGGCTTACATAGTGGAAACCCTCCATAAATGATCCCATTGTAGAAACTACACCCCTCAAGGTATTCAAAACTGATTTTAAAAACTTTGTTAACCCTTTTTGGCAGATTTTCCATTTAATCCATTTTTTTCTTTAACACATCGAGAGTTAACAGCCAAACAAAACTTTATATTTATTATCCGGATTCTGCGGTTTACAGAAACACCCCACATGTGGTAGTAAACTGATTTTTTTTTATTTTTCTGCCGATCGTCTGGCTCGTTTTTTGTAGGAAGAGTTGATCATTCATTATTTCACTTTATGGGGAAAGGGGACCAAAAAATTTGTTGTTTTAGCACAGTTTTTATTTATTTTTACAGCGTTCACCTGAGGGGTTAGGTCATGTGAAATTTTTATAGAGCAGATCGTTACGGACGTGGCAATACTTAATATGTATACTTTTTCTTATTTATTTAAGTTTCACACAATAGCATTTTTTAAACCAAAAAAATTATGTTTTAGTGTCTCCATAGTCTGAGAGCCATAGCTTTTTTATTTTTGGACCGATTGTCTTAGTTAGGATCTCATTTTTTGCAGGATGAGGTGACGATTTGATTGCTCCTATTTTGGGGGGCATACGCCTTTTTGATTGCTTGGTGTTGCACTTTATGTGATGTTAGGTGACAAAAAATGTTTGTTTTTTTTGGCACTGTTTTTTTTTTTTTTACGGTGTTTACCTGAGGGGTTAGGTCATGTGATATTTTTTTTAGAGCTGGTTGTTACGGATGCAGAAATACCTAATATGTATACTTATTTTTATTTCACTTTAACACAATAATAGCATTTTTGAAGAAAATGTAAGATTACACTCACCGGTAATCACTTTTCCATAAGCCCATGACAGCACCCTTGAGAGACCGCCTCCATCCAGGACAGGAAACAGGAACTTTTGTGGAGCGCTCTTAAGGAGGAGAATGGCCCCTAGACCACCAGTTAATCGCGAGAACTTGTCCTAAAACACACTTTTTTTTTTAATATATATTTTGTGTATATATATATTTTTTTTTATTGTGTATATACATATATAAAGATATTTATACATTTTATCTATATAGGGCGGGAATAAACCCCGGGTGCTGTCATGGGCTTATGGAAAAGTGATTAGCGGTGAGTGTAATCTTAAATTTCCCTTACGCCCATGACAGCACCCTTGAGAGACGACTAGAATAGTAATACTTTTTAGGGGGGGACTACTGCCTGGAGGACTTTCCTACCAAAAGCTAGCTGCTCTCTAGAGCCTAGGTCTGGTCTGTAATGACGAAAAAAGGTACCCAGAGACTGCCATGTGGCTGCTCTACAAATCTGTTCCAAGGAAGCATCAGCCCTCTCTGCCCAAGAAGTAGAAACTGATCTGGTGGAATGAGCACCAAAACCTTCCGGAGGAGTTTTCCCGGCTGAAGAATAGGCCAAAGTAATGGCGCTTACAATCCATCTGGAAAGTGATTTAGGAGAGGCTGAGAGACCCTTATTTTTTCCACTAAATTGAATAAAAAGCTTAGAGGTCTTTCTCCATCGACTAGTAACGTCCAAGTAATGGGATAGACATCTTTTCACATCTAAGCAATGGAGCTTCTTCTCTTTTTCATTGTTTGGATTTTGGCACAGAGAGGGAAGGAAAATGTCCTGTGTTCTATGGAACATAGAAACTACCTTCGGCAGAAAGGAAGGGTCTGGTTTAATAAGTACCCTGTCATCCAAGATGTTAGTATAAGGTGGGGATGTTGAACAAGCTGAAATTTCCCCCACTCTTCTGGCTGAGGTGATCTCCACCAGGAAGGCAGTTTTGAAGGAAAGTTTTATAGATAAGTCCTGTAACGGTTCAAAAGGAGGCTCCATGAGGCTAGTGAGGACTAAGTTGAGGTCCCAGGGGGAAACCGAGGGTCCGAGTATCGGTCTGACTCTTCTGATCGCTTTAAAAAAATCTCCTAACCCAGGGATGGTTAGCGATAGGGAAGTTAAAAAAGGCACTTAGGGCAGATACCTGTACCTTGAGAGTGCTAGGCCTCAAATTCTTCTCATGACCGGCTTGTAAAAAAAAGATCTTACACATAGGAGGAGGATTTAAGGGATTCACCGGATCCTTAGAGAATTTTTGGAAGGTCTTCCAAATTCTGAGGTAAATTGAGGAGGTAACCTTTCTGCAAGATAGCAAGGTAGAAACTACTTTCTTGGATAGGCCTCTTCGCTCTAGGATTTCCCCCTCAAGAGCCATGCTGTTAGATCCAATTGTTTTACATTCGGGTGGACGACAGGGCCTTGAAACAAAAGATCTTGCCTCTCCCGGAGAATCCAAGGGTCTGCTAGGGAGAGTTTCCTCAACCAGGTGAACCAGGTTCTTCGAGGCCAAAATGGAGCAATCAGGATCACTCTCGTCCGTTCTTGTCTTAGTTTTTGAAGAAACCTTGGAAGGAGCCTTAACAGAAGAAAGGCGTAGAGTAGCTGATCCAGCCAATGGAGGGAGAAGGCATCTATCCCCGTTGGTGAGTCTCTTGACCTGAGGGAAAAGAAAAGTTGGCATTTTCTGTTCACCCTGGTTGCAAACAAATCTAGTTGTGGACGACCCCAGAGGCGAGTTATTTGGTCGAAGATTTTTTGATTCAGACACCATTCCCCCTGGTCCAGTGTGTTTCTGCTTAAGAAATCTGCTACCTTGTTTTCCGTTTCTTTTAGATGTACGGCCCTGCTAAACGGAACGCAAGGTATTATAAGAAAAACAATGTCTGCGGCCAACAACATAATACTTTCTGATTTGGTTCCTCCTTGTCTGTTCAAATAGAATACGACTGTGGCGTTATCCGAAAAAATCTTTAGAGCTTTCCCCTGAAGTAAAGGAAGGAATTATTTTAAGGCAAAAAGAACTGCTCTCAGTTCTCTCATGTTTTGAGAGTCTTGACTCTCCTCCTTTTTCCAAACCCCTTGTCGTAAGTTTCCCTGACAATAGGCCCCCCAGCCGAAAGGACTTGCATCTGTGGTAAGGGTTACAAAATTCTGTGGATTGCAAGGGAGACTTTGGGACAGATTTAAAGGATTCAGCCACCAGCGTAAAGATTGAATTACCTGAGGTGTGAGTGGGAGTGGTGCACCGCCATTGACTGCCTGATAGTACGGTTCTTTGCCACTATCAGGGATTGAACTCCTTCTGTTAATTTCTGTATCTTGTTCTGGGGAAGGGTACAACATGATTTCTCTGAGTCCAGGATCATTCCTAGAAAAACACATTTTTGGGAGGCTATTAGCTGCGATTTTCCCCAGTTTATTCGCTAACCGAGTTTTTCTAGGATCCGCACCACCTCTTTGAGATCCATGTCCAGACGATTCTTTGACTCTGCTACCACCAAAAGATCGTCTAGATACGGAATTACTAGAATGTCTCTTTCTCTTATGTGGGCCATGACTTCTGCCATTACTTTTGTGAAGAGTCTGGGAGCCTGAGAAATTGCAAATGGAAGAGCTGTACACTGCGTGCAGAATTATTAGGCAAATGAGTATTTTGACCACATCATCCTCTTTATGCATGTTGTCTTACTCCAAGCTGTATAGGCTTGAAAGCCTACTACCAATTAAGCATATTAGGTGATGTGCATCTCTGTAATGAGAAGGGGTGTGGTCTAATGACATCAACACCCTATATTAGGTGTGCATAATTATTAGGCAACTTCCTTTCCTTTGGCAAAATGGGTCAAAAGAAGGACTTGACAGGCTCAGAAAAGTCAAAAATAGTGAGATATCTTGCAGAGGGATGCAGCACTCTTAAAATTGCAAAGCTTCTGAAGCGTGATCATCGAACAATCAAGCGTTTCATTCAAAATAGTCAACAGGGTCGCAAGAAGTGTGTGGAAAAACCAAGGCGCAAAATAACTGCCCATGAACTGAGAAAAGTCAAGCGTGCAGCTGCCAAGATGCCACTTGCCACCAGTTTGGCCATATTTCAGAGCTGCAACATCACTGGAGTGCCCAAAAGCACAAGGTGTGCAATACTCAGAGACATGGCCAAGGTAAGAAAGGCTGAAAGACGACCACCACTGAACAAGACACACAAGCTGAAACGTCAAGACTGGGCCAAGAAATATCTCAAGACTGATTTTTCTAAGGTTTTATGGACTGATGAAATGAGTGAGTCTTGATGGGCCAGATGGATGGGCCCGTGGCTGGATTGGTAAAGGGCAGAGAGCTCCAGTCCGACTCAGACGCCAGCAAGGTGGAGGTGGAGTACTGGTTTGCGCTGGTATCATCAAAGATGAGCTTGTGGGGCCTTTTCGGGTTGAGGATGGAGTCAAGCTCAACTCCCAGTCCTACTGTCAGTTTCTGGAAGACACCTTCTTCAAGCAGTGGTACAGGAAGAAGTCTGCATCCTTCAAGAAAAACATGATTTTCATGCAGGACAATGCTCCATCACACGCGTCCAAGTACTCCACAGCGTGGCTGGCAAGAAAGGGTATAAAAGAAGAAAATCTAATGACATGGCCTCCTTGTTCACCTGATCTGAACCCCATTGAGAACCTGTGGTCCATCATCAAATGTGAGATTTACAAGGAGGGAAAACAGTACACCTCTCTGAACAGTGTCTGGGAGGCTGTGGTTGCTGCTGCACGCAATGTTGATGGTGAACAGATCAAAACACTGACAGAATCCATGGATGGCAGGCTTTTGAGTGTCCTTGCAAAGAAAGGTGGCTATATTGGTCACTGATTTGTTTTTGTTTTGTTTTTGAATGTCAGAAATGTATATTTGTGAATGTTGAGATGTTATATTGGTTTCACTGGTAAAAATAAATAATTGAAATGGGTATATATTTGTTTTTTGTTAAGTTGCCTAATAATTATGCACAGTAATAGTCACCTGCACACACAGATATCCCCCTAAAATAGCTAAAACTAAAAACAAACTAAAAACTACTTCCAAAAATATTCAGCTTTGATATTAATGAGTTTTTTGGGTTCATTGAGAACATGGTTGTTGTTCAATAATAAAATGAATCCTCAAAAATACAACTTGCCTAATAATTCTGCACTCCCTGTATATTGTAAGTGATGAATCTGATTCTCTATTGAAACTGCGACTCAGATATTTTTGATAGTCTGTGTGAATTGGGATATGGTAATATGCATCTCTTATATCTATTGTGGCCATGAAGCAGCCCTCGAATAGATGTTTTAAAACTGACTGAAATTGACTCCATTCTGAACTTTTTGTAAGAGAGAAACTGATTTAGATCTTTTAAGTTTATAATTGTTCTGAACGTGCCATCTGGTTTGGGAACCAGAAAGAGGGAAGAATAAAAACCTTTTCCTTTCTCTGACTCTGGTACTGGAACCAGGGCATTTTTCTCTAAAAGAGAAAGAATCTCCTGTTGCAAAGCTAGGTTTTTTACCGAATCTCTTAAGATGTCTGTGACTTTGAATCTCACCGGTGGACGAGAGACAAACTCCAGATGAAAACCTTCCCTTATAATGCCCAAAATCCAGAGGCTTGAGGAGATTTCCTCCCAAGTGTCAAGGAAACGAGAGAGTCTGCCGCCCACAGGAGAGAAACCGTCATTGTTGAGTGGGTCTGGAAACTGAGGAAGATTGGGAATTGAACAGGAAAGCTTTGTCTTTTCTATTTTTATTTCCTCCTCTGAAATCCTTTCTCTGCCCGTTATAAAATTCCCTTTTGTTCTTCCGAAAAAAAATGCTGCTTTTTAGGGGGTCTGGAGACGGGGAATCCTTTTTTTTTTTTTAACTATCGGACGCCTTATCCAAAAGGTCATATAAAACAGACCCAAAAAGATAACAAGGTACCTGACAAGGTATGGCACAAAGTTTATTTTCAGATCCTGTGTCTCCAGACCATCCTCTAAGCCAGATAGCTCTCCTTGCTGAGTTAGAGAGTGCGGCTGACCTAGCATTCAATTTCAGCGCATCTGCGCTGAGGTCTTCCAAACTTTTTTCAGGTAAACGTCAGCTCGTTTATCCATAAGGTCCTTAAGGGTGCCAAGGTCCTCAAATGGTAAGGCCGACTTTTTAGAGATTTTAGCAACAGGTGCATCCAGTTTAGGAGGCCTGTCCCAATTAACAGAGTCCGCCTCATCAAAAGGATATTTCCTTTTTACATTTTTTGGAACCAAAAATTTTTTATCAGGTTTTTTTCCACTCCTTTTGGATTAAGACTTTTATGTTTTCATTTACGGTAAAAACTCTGGATTTTCTCTGTCCTAGATCGCCGAACATAATATCCTGAACGGATTTCGGATCTCTGGATTAATCAACCTTCATAGTAGCACGGATTGCCTTTAGTAAAGCCTCCGTATCATCAGGAGAAAAAAGTGGCCTGCCTGTGGTTTCCTCATCCTCCGACGAGTCCGAGCTATCTAAGATTTCTCCTAGCTTACTTTCTTCTGACTAATCCGAATCTGACGCCTTAGTAGCCGTGCCTTGTTTGCCCGAGATTACGGAAGGGAGGCTCTTTTTAAATACTTTCATGGAATCCGATACTTCAGATTTCACCATATATCTAATATTTTGAAGTAGGGATGGGGACTCCTCTTCCACCACCTTGTCGACACAATGTTGACATAACATCTTTGTCCAGGAGGGGGCAAGCTTCTTTTTACACATGGCACATTCTTTCCCTCTGGTCTTTGAGATAGCCTTTCTAGGCCCCTCTTTTACTGTCTAAAAATCAAGACGAGAAAAAGAATGCCTTAGCATCATAGGGAAATAAAAAAGGCTGGGGAACGATCCCCCTTACCCCACCAGGAGTACTTGTCTGACTTCATGACCCTCCTGCAGTTCAGCGCGCTGTCCACTCTCATCCTCCATAGTAGACATAGGATAGAGAGTCTTCCAGAGGAGAAACCGGGCCCTCTGTAGGCTGGCTGGCCTGCTTCTGACCGCGCGCTCCAGGGAGTATGGATTCGCTCGGTCGGGTCCCTGTTGGTGCTTGTTACGGCCTATTTGTAGGGAATTCACTTCCTACTTCCGGAAAGCATGCTGCGTGCGTTCCAAACATTGGAAGTCGTGTCAGGCACTTCCGGTTCTCGCTTGTCGCGCGAGATTTCGGCCCTCTTGGATGCCCGTACCAGCTAGAGGAAGGAGAGGGAGGCCCCGGCCCCCCTGAGCACTGCCAGGAAGCGTCGGCGTGCCGGTCGCACCTCACAGTGCGACCGGGACTGCAGCAGAGCACCAGCGTGAAAAAATTTCCAGGACCCCAGAAGACAGCCCAGACTTACTTCAGCGGCTCCTAGAGGAGGCTTACGCCGAACCAGGTAACCCTTCTCGGCCTCAATACGGGGGCCCTGCAGCCTAATATCCTTTTCTCTTCACAAAGCTGTCCTATCCCTAGGACAGGAAACAGGAACTGGTGGTCTAGGGGCCATGCTCCTCCTTAAGAGCTCTCCACGAAAGTTCCTGTTTCCTGTCCTGGATGGAGGCGGTCTCTCAAGGGTGCTGTCATTGGCGTAAGGGAAAAAAAAACATTTTAGAGTCTCCATTGTCTGAGTGTCAGTTTATTTACCAATTGTCTTACGTAGGATCTCATTTATTGCGGGATAAGGTGACTGATTGGTACTATGGTCATGCAATATTTTTTATAGAGCTGGTTGTTACGGATGCAGCGATACCTAATATGTATACTTTTTTTTTATTTATTTCACTTTAACACAATAATAGCATTTTTGAAACAAAAAAATTATGTTTTAATGTCTCCATGTTCTGAGAGCTATAGTTTTTTTTTTTTTTTTAAGTGATTTTATTATGTAGGGGCTCATTTTTTGCGGGATGAAGTGACGGTTTTATTGGTACTATTTTGTGGGACATACGCCTTTTTGATCACTTGGAGTTGCACTTTTTGTGATGTAAGAAGACAAAAATTGCTTTTTTTGACAGTTTTTTTTTATGGTGTTTATTGGACGGGGTGGATCATGCAATATATTTATAGAGCCGGTCGTTACGGACGCGGCAATAACAAATATGTCTATTTTTTTTTCTATTTTTAACTTTTTATTATTTATTACTTAATTGGGGAATTTTTCTTTTTTTATATGTGAAACCTTTTTTTTTTTTACACTTTATGTCCAACCAAAAGGTCATGCAAGACCTCTGGGGGACATTTACGTTCACTTTTTTTTCACCATTGATTTCTCCTGTAACTGGAGCTGACATAAGTAGCCCCAGTTACAGGGGAAATACAGCCCCCAGAGAGGCTGTACAGCAGAACACAATGCTGTACAGCCTCAGTGCAGGGCTGATCGAGGTCTGTAGAAGACCCGACAGCTCCTGCACTCTCCCGACCCCGACGGTCACATGACCACCAGGCCAGGAAGTGCATAGCGCTTCCTGATCTGTATACACAGCGCTCGTTGAGCGCTGTGTATACAGCGATTTAGTAGGCAGGGACACCTGGGAACTGTCCCTGCCTTCTCCCTGGGTTGCCCTGCCGTCACTTACTGTCGGGATTCGAACCCGTGACCAGCCACATCCCAGGCGGTAGCCCTGCTTACTAGGCTACCGTCCTCTCTGGACATTCCTCCCTGAAGCCTATTAGTTAACCTCAGTCTTGCCAAGCCTTGCTCATTACCCTTGATTCCCCACACCTGGTACTTCCCTATTTAAGTCCAGCCCCTTGCACTCCAGTTTGCTGAATATTGAGCTCCTGAGCCTTGATCAAGCTTCTCCTCTTCCGCTGCTCCTGCTACAACTGGAAGTCCACTGCTGACCAGGAATTGCCTACCGACTACTCTTCTGCTTGACCCTACCTACTGAACTGCTACCACCGTTGCCATCCGGATTGTCTGACTACGCTTACTGCCGCCTGCCCTGACCCACCGCCTGCCTACCGACTACTCTTCTGCTTGACCCTACCTACTGAACTGCTACCACCGTTGCCATCAGGATTGTCTGACTACGCTTACTGCCGCCTGCCCTGACCCACTGCCTGCCTACCGACTACGCCTCTGCCAGACTTCCTGCACCTACTACCTGCCTGCGGTCCTTGCCACTGGGCTCCACTCCTACCTCCAGCCAGCGGTCCTCTGACTCAGGTGAGCCTCAGTACAGGACTGTTACAGAATAATCAGCCTCACTATGGAGTCCGCAATGGCCACTCTGCGTAAGCAGGTCTCCGAACTTCAAGATTTTGGTACTACATTTCAGGAGAAATTTGCCCAGCTCCAAGGCGTAGTCCAAAGCCAACAGAGGGAGATTATTGAACTACAGAGGCAACTCCTGGACGTTCGCGGCGCGCCCGCAGACACCCGCATGCCACTCCCATCAAGATTCAGCGGCGACAGACGCCAGTATCGGGGGTTTCTAAACCAATGCCGCATCTATTTTCAGATGTACCCGGCCCCCTTCACCACTGAGAAAAAGAAGGTGCTATTCGTGGTCAATCTCCTGACGGATGAAGCATTAGCATGGGCATCACCATACGTGGAGACTAACAGTCAGCTCCTGGACAACCTAAACAACTTTATCACCGCCATGAGCCAAGTCTTCGATGACCCCAACCGCTGTGCGACAGCCGAGGCGCGACTACATGGTCTGCGGCAAGGGAGACGCTCCGTCGCCGAATACACCGCCGAGTTTCGCCGTTGGGTCACGGACACCACCTGGAACCCAGCGGCACAGAGAAGCCAATTCCGGCGAGGCCTGTCAGAATTAATAAAGGACGAACTCGCCAGAGTTGAGGCCCCGGACGATCTGGATGACTTCATTCAGTTATGCATCCGGATAGATCAAAGACTCTCCGAGAGGAAGAAAGAAAGACTCTGGTCCTCGGACCACAGACCCACTTACTCCTTCTCTTCCACCGCCCAGCGCGACCCCCAGTCAGTAACTGAACCTATGCAGGTTGACGCTCTACGTAGGTCTCTATCCACAGCTGAGAAGGAGAGAAGGCTGGCCGAAAACCTCTGCCTCTACTGTGGGGAGCCGGGTCATTTTGCCATCAAATGTCCTCATAAGATCCGAAAGACTATTGCCGTCACGGAGCTAAAGGAGCAACCACAGACTCCAACCCCGCCAGCAGCCCCGGAAAATAACAACACGGCGGCTCATGGATCCCACTTCATCGTCCCCATCCTCATCGACATTGAGGGGCGACAACTCCCCTGTTCAGCGATGTTAGACTCCGGGGCGGGAGGCAACTTCATGGACCTAACCTTCGCCCGCGAAAAGAACATTCCACTGACAATCAAGGCAGCCCCCGTTGACCTGGAAACCGTCGACGGATCCCCACTCTCCTCGGGGCCGGCCACTCACGAGACCACCGAACTACAACTCCTCATTGAACCTGATCACCGTGAAAAGATCCACTTCTCTCTGATCGCCTCCCCGAAGTTCCCAGTGATCTTGGGCATCCCATGGTTGACCACCCACAACCCCTCGGTGGACTGGGAAACCCGCTGCATACGATTCCCATCCGAGTTCTGCACGCTAAATTGCTCCCACAAACCCGTCCTTCCACCCGAAGACACCACCATCTCAAACTATCCGTCAAGGATCTGCTACCCCCTCAATACCGTGAGTTCCAGGATGTCTGCGACAAGAAAAACGCAGACAAGCTGCCACCACACCGACCCTATGACTGCCCTATAGAACTGTTGCCCGGGGCCGAAATACCCTTTGGCAGTATCTACTCCCTCTCAGAGCCTGAACTCAAGGCCCTGAAAGAGTACCTGGACGAGGACCTGAGGAAGGGGTTCATCCGGCCCTCCACCTCCCCCGCGGGAGCCCCCTTTTTCTTCGTAGAGAAAAAAGACTCCTCCCTGCGTCCCTGCATAGACTACAGAAAGCTTAATGACATAACCGTAAAAAACCGGTACCCACTCCCACTGATTTCCGAACTCCTTGAGAGACTCCGGGAAGCGAAGATCTTCACCAAACTCGACCTTCGAGGGGCCTACAACCTCGTCCGAATCCGCCCTGGGGACGAATGGAAGACCGCCTTCCGGACACGTTATGGTCATTTCGAGTACCTGGTCATGCCTTTCGGACTCTGCAATGCTCCCGCCACCTTCCAGCACTTCATTAACGACGTCCTCAGGGACATGCTGGATCTGTTTGTAGTCGTTTACCTGGACGACATCTTGATCTTCTCTGAAGACCTCGAGCAGCACCGCGAACACGTCCGCAGGGTACTGCAGAGACTCAGACAGAACTCTCTCTATATCAAGCTAGAGAAATGCGAGTTTGAGCGAACCACCACTCAGTTCCTCGGATACATCATCTCCCCAGAGGGCCTAAGTATGGACCCGGGGAAGGTCCAAGCTGTGATGAACTGGCCCATTCCGAAAAACGAGAAGGAGATACAAAGATTCATTGGCTTCGCCAACTTCTATCGGAAGTTTATCCGGAACTTCTCCAAGGTCATATCACCAATCACCCAACTCACCAAGAAGGCAGTCCCCTTCTCCTGGACACCCGAGGCCCAGGAGGCCTTCACCAAGTTGAAACTCCTCTTCACTTCTGCCCCAATCCTAATCCACCCGAACCCCGAGCTCCCATTTACAGTTGAAGTGGATGCATCAGACTCTGCGGTGGGGGCAGTTTTGTCACAACGGACAGGGGAGAGGATGCTATTACACCCGTGCGCATATTTCTCCCGCCAGATGTCCCCCTCCGAGAAGAACTATGACATCGGGAACAAAGAACTGCTGGCGATCAAGGATGCCTTCTCCGAGTGGAGACACCTGCTGGAGGGAGCCACCAACCCCATAATTGTACTAACTGACCACAAGAACCTCGAGTTCATCCGCAGCGCTAAGAGACTCTCAGCCAGACAGGCCAGATGGAGCCTATTCTTTTCCCGCTTCAACTATCTCATCACCTATCGCCCTGGATCAAAAAACGTCAAGGCTGACGCCCTCTCCAGAATGTTTTCCGAGCCCTCACAGAGTAACAAGGGCCAAAATAACATCTTACCCGAGAGAAGGGTCGTAGGGGCCACCTACTCTAAAGAACTCCTGGGCACAATCAAAGAAGGATACGAAAATGACCCCTTCCTCGCCCACCCCATAAGGAATATCAGCCTTACGTTTAAGAACGGTCATTGGTTTCATCAGAACCTACAACTATATGTACCAGAAATCGCACGGCTCGAAGTGCTCAAATTCAACCATGACTCCAAGCTGGCCGGCCATTTTGGCATAAAAAAGACCCAGGAGCTTCTCTCCCGCTCCTTCTGGTGGCCAACATACAAGGAGGACATCAAGAGGTACATCTCCTCGTGCGCGGTCTGTGCCCGCAATAAGACTCTTCGTTCCTCCCCTGTGGGTCTGTTACAACCCCTCCCTATTCCCTCCCGCCCCTGGGGCTCGATCTCCATGGACTTTGTGGTAGACCTTCCTCCTTCAAAAGGGATGAACACTATCCTGGTCGTGGTCGACCGTCTCACCAAGATGGCCCATTTCATCCCCTACAAAGGCCTACCCACAGCCAAACAGACGGCCGATCTTATTCTCAGAGAGATCTTCAGGCTGCATGGGATCCCGGACGACGTGGTCTCCGACCGAGGCGTACAATTTGCCTCAAAGTTCTGGAAGAACTTCTGCCTGGCGCTCGGGGTTAAAGTGAACCTGTCCTCTGCTTTCCACCCTCAGTCAAACGGGCAGACGGAGAGAACTAATCAGACCCTAGAGCAATACCTACGCTGTTTCAGCTCCCACCTGCAGGATGACTGGCTGGATCATCTCCCCACGGCCGAGTTCGCCTACAACAATGCTGAGCACAGCTCAACCAAGCACAGCCCCTTCTTTGCTAACACAGGCTCGCACCCGGTGTTCATTCCCCACCTACCCGTCGCCTCCACCCTCCCAGCTGTGGCCGAACGCCTAACAACCCTACAGGAGGCACAAAAGAACATTATTGACAACCTCCAGCTTGCCCAGAGGCGCTTTAAACAGGGAGCAGACAGACGTCGCAAACCCACCCCGGGCTTCCATGTGGGAGACAAGGTGTGGCTGTCCACCAGGAACCTCAGATTGAAGGTCCCCTCCAAAAAATTTGCCCAAAGATACATGGGTCCGTTCCGGATCACTGCACAAATCAACGAGGTCACTTTCCGTCTCGACCTTCCGGACTCCATTAGGGTGCACCCTGTCTTCCATTGCTCTCTCCTCAAGCCATACGTGGAGAACACCTTCACAGGCCGCCACTCTCCCCCTCCACCACCCGTGAGGGTACAGGGTGAAGAAGAATATGTTGTCGCAAAGATTCTCGACTCCAGGATCCACCGGGGAAGACTACAATACCTAATTGGGTGGAAGGGTTACCCTCCTGAGGATAACTCCTGGGAGCGAGAAGAAAATGTCCACGCCCCCAGACTGGTAAAAGAGTTCCACCAACGGCACCCCGGTAAGCCTGCCCCTGCGGTGCCCGGAGGTCACCTTGGAAGGGGGGGGAGTACTGTCGGGATTCGAACCCGTGACCAGCCACATCCCAGGCGGTAGCCCTGCTTACTAGGCTACCGTCCTCTCTGGACATTCCTCCCTGAAGCCTATTAGTTAACCTCAGTCTTGCCAAGCCTTGCTCATTACCCTTGATTCCCCACACCTGGTACTTCCCTATTTAAGTCCAGCCCCTTGCACTCCAGTTTGCTGAATATTGAGCTCCTGAGCCTTGATCAAGCTTCTCCTCTTCCGCTGCTCCTGCTACAACTGGAAGTCCACTGCTGACCAGGAATTGCCTACCGACTACTCTTCTGCTTGACCCTACCTACTGAACTGCTACCACCGTTGCCATCCGGATTGTCTGACTACGCTTACTGCCGCCTGCCCTGACCCACCGCCTGCCTACCGACTACTCTTCTGCTTGACCCTACCTACTGAACTGCTACCACCGTTGCCATCAGGATTGTCTGACTACGCTTACTGCCGCCTGCCCTGACCCACTGCCTGCCTACCGACTACGCCTCTGCCAGACTTCCTGCACCTACTACCTGCCTGCGGTCCTTGCCACTGGGCTCCACTCCTACCTCCAGCCAGCGGTCCTCTGACTCAGGTGAGCCTCAGTACAGGACTGTTACACTTACGCAGCAATATCAAAAAGATACGTGAACATTGAAATCAATGGGTACGTGTTTACGTTAGTGAAAAATGAAAATGTGACCGAGGCCTAAGGCTATAAGTAGGTGTCACATTATGGTCATCTGAAACCAACCTAAGGCGAATTTCACCTGGCAGTAGTGCAGCTACAACAGTCAGACCTGTACTGTACAATTTGATTGAACCAGCCTCAGATCCACATAGAAGCACAAGCCCTTGCATTATTACATAGGTATAAATTCATATGTTTACAAAACCAAATCTAACATATGTGAAATAATAAATGCAAAAAAAATCATACAGTATTGTCAATCCATTGTACTCCATACTGTTTTTCGATCCCTCTTCTTTAGGATTTATAGGGATCTCGCTGACTACAGAGTGGGGAGAACCAGTGGACATCTCTAGCCAGAAGGACATTGAGGCTGCAGAAAGATTTGTGCAATTTAATTTTGGATGGTTTGCAAATCCTCTTTACAATGGAGATTACCCACAGATCATGAAAGAATATATAGGTAAGAGTTGAGCGAGAGGCAGTAGACTGGAAAAGTCCTGTGTTCTGTTATTTCAATTATAACACATTTCCATAATAATATATATAATTGTAAGTGTTCCCATTGTAATGTATGACATGTCTCTGACATGCAGGTCAGAAGAGCGCACAGCAGGGTCTGGGGTTGTCAAGGCTTCCTATCTTTACCTCTCAAGAAAAGGCTTTCATTAAAGGTACAAGTGACTTTCTTGGGGTAGGTCACTTTACTACCAGATATATCACAAGCAGAAACTTCCCATCCACACAGGGGCCAAGTTACTTCACAGATCGAGACCTGTCAGAGCTGGTAGACCCCAGGTGGCCTGAGCCAGAGTCAAAGTGGCTGTATTCTGTCCCATGGGGCTTCCGGAGACTGCTCAATTTTATAAAGGTAATTTATAAATGTTATAATCCTCTGAGATCTAAGAGATTCAACCCAATTTTCAGCATATTTTATAGGCAATTCTATTTAAAGGCTATGTACATCTTCAGGGGCAATTTTTTATGATTACATTTTACCCATTTGGGCTAAAGATATTTTTAATAAAAATCGGTTGAAAAAAAACTAACGAACCTGTCACAAAGAGTTAACTGTCTAGCAGTGTGAATTATACTTTTACTTTGTGCCGGTCATCTAATAAACCTTATCTCTAAATTACTAAAAGGTCATAAACACTTAAGCCACATTCTTATCAGTAAGAGTCTTTAGGAGGTCGGAGATCAGGAGTCGTCAGCTGAGATGCCTGACAGAGTGAAGATTCAGACCCTGCTACTAGAGAATCTCAAGACTGCACAGAGATAGAGGTTAAACATTTTTAATAAAGACCAATTGAAAAAAAATGATTTTTAGCTAAAAATGAGTACACTGCAATAATAATAATAAAAAAAAAATGGCCCCAAGGGTGTACAAAGCCTTTAAGAAAAAGTAGAAGAGGATAACACTTTCCTTTTGGGAAGCATTATCCACCATCCTGGCATTTATTTCTGCTTCTGAAATCCGTATGTTAAAAATGTTGTTCAAAACCAGCCTAAGGCATGCATGGGACAGAGTATAAAGAATATATGGATACATCCATATAAAGGATATAAAAATTTGTCATATTACAGAAATAACCTTCTGTAGAAGTGATTTCTTATGGTGCAGTATAGAGGCAGCATATGATAGCATACATAGTGCACATGGCACTTCAGTATGAAACGGTATGGACTCTGTGCCATGGCCAGGCTCCCAAGACACGGCTCTTCTGTTCCATGAGATCTTAAAGTGACTCTCACCACCATCTGCTCAATATCCTTCAATATTTAATAATCTAGAACATTGCGCCGAATACAAAGAATTTTATTGCAAATTTTCTCTACTAGACCCAGTATGGAAACCCAATGGTGATAGTAACAGAAAATGGAGTATCAGAGAAAATGCAGTGTGCCGAGCTGTGCGATGAATGGAGAATACAGTACCTCAAAGGTTACATCAACGAGATGTTGAAAGGTGAGACAAACATGCCGAGAAATTGTAGAAATGTACTTTTTTTGCCTTCATATATTTCACCCAATTTTCGGACTAATAACACAGATAGTGTGTAACTAATGACCACAGTGAATATGCCATAGAAAATGCAACCATTAGCACAGCAATACCTTGCATTTGGAAAATCAAATTCTCTACACAGCCCAAATAGGTTCCATGCACAGGGACATAACTGGGTCTCCAACCATGATAGATTGTAATAGGACCAGTAGTAAACTGGTTAGTGAGACTACAACACACTACCTACCGCCATGAGCTGATGTAACGCTTGTGGTGCAAGTTTTGTAACTTATTAAAAGGGTTGTCTCTCTTCAGCACATGGCATTTATCAAGTAGACAAAGTTAATACAAATCACTTACTGATGTATTGTGATAGTCTATATTGCCTCCTTTGCTGGCTTGATTCATTTTTCCATCGCATTATACACTTGTCATTTCTATGGTTATGACCACCCACCATGAAATCCAGCAGCGGTGGCCGTGCTTGCACACTATAGGAAAACGTTCCGGCCTGTGCACAATGCCGCAGTCCCAGCCACCAAAAAGGCCGGCTCACTTTCCTATAGTGTGCAAGCACAGCCACCGCTGATGGATTGCAGGGTGGTCGTAACCCCGGGATACGAGCAGTGTATAATGTGATGGAAAAATGAATCAAGCCAGAAAAGGAGGCAATATGGACAATAACAATACATTAGTAAGTGCCTTGTATTAACTTTCTCTATATGATAAATTCAATTTGCTGAAGTGAGACAACCCCTTTAAGTCAATTTCACTGAAGACTTCAGGAGATTTTTTTTTTTTGTGACAGCTATAAAGGATGGCGTTCACATCCAGGGGTACACAGCTTGGTCACTACTTGATAAGTTTGAGTGGGATGAAGGATTCTCAGAGAGATTTGGACTGTATTATGTTGAATTCGAGAGCAAAAGCAAACCACGTTATCCAAAGGCATCTGTACAGTTCTATAAAAAAATCATTCGAGCCAATGGATTCCCAAATCTCAGAGAGGTAAGTGTATAAACAGTCTTGTCACACAAGGAAAATGTCAAGCCAAAATAAATTACCTAGAAGCAATAGTATAACTCATTTCACAGAAAGATATAACTAAAAGAGACAAAATACTATCTATCTCTATCTTGATATAAATACCATCAAGAACTTGTAATGACCCTGGTGCCATGTTCTGCTAACACCATAACCTACTTGGTTCCATAATGGTAGCCCAAGCTGCAAATATCCTGAGAGCCACATGCAGGAAGCCCAAGAACCATACAGTCAGATCTATAAATATTGGGACATCGACACAATTCTAACATTTTTGGCTCTATACACCACAATGGATTTGAAATGAAACAAACAAACAAGATGTGCTTTAACTGCAGACTGTCTGCTTTAATTGGAGGGTATTTACATCCAAATCAGGTGAACGGTGCAGGAATTACAACAGTTTGCATATGTGCCTCCCACTTGTTAAGGAACCAAAAGTAATGGGACAGAATAATAATCATAAATCAAACTTTCACTTTTTAATACTTGGTTGCAAATCCTTTGCAGTCAATTACAGCCTGAAGTCTGGAACGCATAGACATCACCAGACGCTGGGTTTCATCCCTGGTGATGCTCTGCCAGGCCTCGACTGCAACTGTCTTCAGTTCCTGCTTGTTCTTGAGGCATTTTCCCTTCAGCAAGTGAAATGCATGCTCAATCGGATTCAGATCAGGTGATTGACTTGGCCATTGCATAACATTCCAATTCTTTCCCTTAAAAAACTCTTTGGTTGCTTTTGCAGTATGCTTTGGGTCATTGTCCATCTGCACTGTGAAGCGCCGTCGAATGAGTTCTGAAGCATTTGGCTGAATATGAGCAGATAATATTGCCTGAAACACTTCAGAATTCATCCTGCTGATTTTGTCAGCAGTCACATCATCAATAGATACAAGAGAAACAGTTCCATTGGCAGCCATACATGCCCACGCCATGACACTACCACCACCATGTTTCACTGATGAGGTGGCATGCTTAGGATCATGAGCAGTTCCTTTCCTTCTCCATACTCTTCTCTTCCCATCACTCTGGTACAAGTTGATCTTGGTCTCATCTGTCCATAGGATGTTGTTCCAGAACTGTGAAGGCTTTTTTAGATGTCGTTTGACAAACTCTAATCTGGCCTTCCTGTTTTTGAGGCTCACCAATGGTTTACATCTTGTGGTGAACCCTCTCTATTCACTCTGGTGAAGTCTTCTCTTGATTGTTGACTTTGACACACATACACCTACCTCCTGGAGAGTGTTCTTGATCTGGCCCACTGTTGTGAAGGGTGTTTTCTTCACCAGGGAAAGAATTCTTCGGTCATCCACCACAGATGTTTTCCGTGGTCTTCCGGTGTTGCTGAGCTCATCGATGCGTTCCTTCTTTTTAATAATGTTCCAAACAGTTGTTTTGGCCACGCCTAATGTTTTTGCTATCTCTGATGGGTTGGTTTTGTTTTTTCAGCCTTATGATGGCTTGCTTCACTGATAGTGACAGCTCTTTGGATCTCATCTTGAGAGTTGACAGCAACAGATTCCAAATACAAATAGCACACTTAAAATGAACGCTGGACCTTTTATCAGCTCATTGCAATTGGGATAATGAGGGAATAACACACACCTGGCCATGGAACAGCTGAGAAGCCAATTGTCCCATTACCTTTGGTCCCTTAACAAGTGGGAGGCACATATGCAAACTGTTGTAATTCCTACACCGTTCACCTGATTTGGATGTAAATACCCTCAAATTAAAGCTGACAGTCTGCAGTTAAAGCACATCTTGTTCATTTAATTTCAAATCCATTGTGGTGGTGTATAGAGCCAAAAATGTTACAATTGTGCCGATGTCCCAAAATGTATGGTCCTGACTGTATGTGACTTCAGAGCTACCAAATGCAATGTTGGTGAAATCACGGCTATTGAAATATAGACATAAATGTGACAATAAAGGGTCTTACACTATAGAAGACAAAACATGAGACTTTACAGAAGCTGCTCTGCCTAATCCAAGAAGATGGAACACATTTTAACAATGACTGAAACTTGATTTTGTCAGGTGGAAAACTGGCACCGTATATCTACTGAGACATGTTCTACTACCAACCAACTCCTAGCTGCAGGTAAACAGACATGTGAGGTGTATGCCTGTATGTTTGCTGTGCCTTTAATCTGTAGTGTGGAGGCTACAAAATGGTCACTTATCAGTAGAGTAAATTTATTTCAAACTCTGGAAGCTAATCATCATACACAAGCTTTATAAAGCTGGAGATGCACACTGTCGGCCACCAGCAAATTTTCTGCCTCCATAGCAAAAATGCACGCTCAGCTTAGTCAAGTGTGTATGTTTTTTTACGACTTTTTTCGAAGTCAATAAGCACCTACCTAACCCTTCTGATCTCCCATGGGAACAAAGCATTTCAACATGCTCAATCTTTAGTCAATGGATCCCCATACACTTTAGATTATTGGCTGATCCCAACAAAATAAGCAGGTGCAGCTTACTTATCTGAAGAGTATGTTCCAACAGCCAGTGTTTTATTCATGTCAGTACAATGCCCAGACGGAGGAGACATTCCTGATAATTGCCTGCTTGTCAGTGAAGGTGAGAGTGGACAGCTACAGCATTCACTCGTCCCCATACAGATTCACGTATGGGGTGAATTGATGCAACCAATTATAAGAGTACATGCAAAGAATGGCGCTATTGTTTGCATGTGCTCTGTCTTATAATTGGTTGCAGTGCTCTTGCACATGAATTGATGAGCGTTTGCTTTTTCATTAGGTAGTCAACAGCACCTTTACATAGGGAAATAATCGGGAACCAGTGTTCCTAGGAACACTCCTTCCCAGTAAATGCCCTAATTGTTGGCCTCTGTAAAAAAGCATTACATTTCACTGAACTTCAAAAAAGTTGTTTTAATTCTTCATAGCAACATATGAAAGGTTTTGATTGGTGGGGGTCTGAGTGGTAAGACCCACATCGATCACTAGAATGAGGTGTATAATAACTCTGGGTCACTTAGCTCTCCAGGATCGCTGTCTTCTCACCTTAGGCCGTTGGCAAACCTCAAGAAGCCACTCCAACGCTTCAGATTTGGGTGCAAACTGGCCACGACCAGCTTTATTGTCACTTTTACATAAAACAATCATAAATCCTCGCCCGTCCGGCCCCTTACTACATTATAGTTTTTCCCTCTCTAACGGGATCTGGGTCTACCACCCAGCTCCCCAAAACACCACTCAGTGCTTACCCCACACAGGGTTAGAGGGTCCTGGCTCCCACAGGCCTTGGCGCAGCCTGCTCCTTCCCCAGACAGGGAGCCCTGATTGAGGAGCTCAGCCCACATTTACCTGAGCTCTTCAGCTGGTTGCTAATTACCTTCATTACTAGCCTGGCTGGTACACACAGAGGGAAAACCCTATTTCCCATGTCTTTCTTGTTCTCACCCAACTTCCTCTGGGTGAGATACAACATTTTAATGTCCCTCATATGGTCCTCTGGCAGCTGCACTGCCACAAGCAATATAGTCTTGCTGCAGAAGATGGGCTCAACAGAAAGTCTATGAGCAAGTCTTGATTCTGTGTCCTGCAGCACGGGGAGAGAGCACACTATGTGAGCTCTCCCCTTTTCCTAGTGATCAGTGGGGGTCTCAGCGCTCATACCCCATCAATCAAAACCTTTAAATATGTTGCTGACATATTAAACATTTTTTTTTGCTGTTTAGTGACACTTTACAGGTTTTGTACACCTTCGGAGGCAATTTATTTATGATTGCATTTGACTCATTTTGGGCTAAATAATATAATTTTTAATTGGTCTTTATTAAAAATATTGAGCCTCTCTGTCACAAAGTGTTAACTGTTTTTCTAGCTGTGAGAATTGTATTTTTTACTTTTACTTTGTCTCTCTCATCTAATAAACCTTATCTCTAAATTACCGTACTAAATCGTCATAAACACTTTTCTTATCAGTAAGATAAGAATTGAGCTATAATGAGTGTTTATAAGGTCAGAGATAAGGAGTTGTCAGCTAAGCTGGCTGATGGAGCAGAGAAAATTCAGATCCTGCTACTAAAGCATCTCAGCAGTGTGCTGAGAAAAGGGCTCAATATTTTTGTTAATAAAGACCACTTTAAAAAAGGATTTTTAGCTCAATATCAGTACAATGCATTAAGTAAAAAAATGCCCCCAAAAGGTACATAGCCTTTAAGTCTGACCATTCGGGAGGAAGGGAATTTGGGGGATTTTCACGTGTTTGGCATATTTTTGGTACCTCTTTTTTACCCACAAAAAGCACCATGAAAAAAACTTAAAGAGGACCTTTCACTACTGTACAAACTAAAAACGAACTATATCGGAGGGTAGAGCGGCGCCCAGGGGCCCCCCTGCACTTACTAGTATGTCTGGGCGCCGTTCCGTTCGCCCGGTATAGGCTCCGGTGTCTGCGCTCCCTCTGCTGTACTGGAGTGATTTTTTGTATGAGGCGTGTCCCTTGCTGCAGCGCTGGCCAATCGCAGCGCACAGCTCAAAGCCAGGCTATAGCTGTGCACTGCTATTGGCCAGCGCTGCAGCAAGGGACACGCCTCATACAAAAAATCAGTCAGAGGGAGCGCAGACACCGGAGCCTATACCGGGCGAACGGAGCGGCGCCCAGACATACTAGTAAGTGCAGGGGGACCCCTGGGCACCGCTCTACCCTCCGATATAGTTAGTTTTTAGTTTGTACAGTAGTGAAAGGTCCTCTTTAAACACCAAACAAAAACAGTCTTAAAGATGTTTGTATGGTGTTTTATATAGCCATACAGTGCTTTTCTTGCTAATAAAAAAAGCTGAGAACAGTGTTTTTAAAACAAAACAAATGTGTCAACCACCCTAAGCCTAACAGATAAATAAAAGGCTTGAGAGACAAAGATTAAAGGTACTTGATGATGAAGTTTGAGTTGATACTAGAATAGTAGTGTATGAATTTTATATTACTACCTTTTGCAATCAAACGCATGAGACTTTATTTATTCGGCCTTTATTAATATTTCAAAAGTTGTGCTGGATTCATATGCTGTAAAACTTTTAGAAAAATATGAACAGAGTGTAATTGACATAGAAACAGGAAAAGCAACTTAAAACTTAAAGGGTTGTAAGCAGTTAATATACATACAGCTACATATACTTATGTAACAATTCAGCCTTTCCTACTTATGCACTATGACTTGCTGTATCCACATGGATCAATCGTCATATCCTTCTATTCACATCCATCTGCTATAAAACAAGACGACAAAAACATGGAAACCGGCAGTAAACATCTCAAATTCCAAGTCAGGATTGGGCTGCATTAAATGGTCATATTTTCAGACCATGTAGGGATCTGTATATTTCTTGCAAAAACTGGAGTGACTCCCAAACATAGGGCTAATTTCACACGAGTGCATCCAGTCAGTGCGAGAGGTTTTTTCTTGGGCTTAAAGCTGCTCCTGTGACACAATCTCAAGGAATTATAATGATTCATAATGCTGTGTCCCTTTCCAACCTTGGCTGTACTGAATTGTCCCGACACCATTATTTCAGTAAAGTTCAGTACATCCGAGGTCGGGCCTGAGCACACAGCATTATAAATGATTATATGTTACAGGAGCAGTGTTCAGCCCAAGAAAAAAAAACTCTGACACACAGAGCATATTTCACGGACTGGATGGGCTGATGTAAAATTAGCATATGAATGGTTGTTGAAGACTTTCCTATTTTACTTTGATGAAATCTGCTCCAGTTTCTGGTATGAAACATACTGATATTTTGAAAAGCGCAGTAATAACATGGGTCCTGCAGCTGACATATATTTGTTTTAGTGTCTCTACAAAACTTTTGCAAAGTATACTGTGTGCTGTTTGGAGCTGTACTCCATGTGAATTCACCACAGAAATCATTGTAGATGGCTTTGAGAGATTTAAGTGCACCTTTAGGTCCAGTTCACACAGTGTTTTTTTGCAGTGGAGTTTTGAGGCTGACATCTATTTAATCAAAAATAATTTTTATTTATTTTTAAATAAACTATCAATAAAATACACATTTGTACATAATGATCAAAATCCTGTCAGCCATTTACATGGACAAATATCTAATGCGTTGACATTACAGAGTAATACAAAGTTTGTTAAATAACAAATTTAACTTTCACCCAACTCCCCCTCCCTACCCCCCCCCCCTGGTGCGGCAGTGGCTTTAAACCACTCTGCAATCTTTAGCACTGCTTCCCTGGGAGACAGAAACAATGCGGTTGGCGGCGAAATTTCGGCATGGGTGTCTGTGCCAAAAATCTGCCGACAAAAAATGCTGTGTGAATGGGTCCTTAAAACTAGCAGCACACCAAACTGTGTGTCGTGGAGATGTAACAATTTGGGATCGTGCAGGACTTCATGTCATCAGATTTTCATGCTCACTCCACTTTTGTCTGTTTTCTTCTTGAAAAATCAGAGGAACAGAGGATTGCGGCTGCAAATTTACTGCGGCTAATTTATGGTAAGATGTGCTTTTAGAAACCAATATGGTTATGTGGCCTTACTGAAAATTAACATTTTATGCGCGCATTTAATAATTGTCCAAGAAAATCCATTTACATGAAAAATGTGCAGAAAACGTAATGGAAAATGTGTGGAATAGGCACATGAAAGCTTAAAAAAAAAAAAAAAAGTTTGCAAAACTGCCCACAGATCTTACATATGTCTAGGAGGGTTGACGGACGCTTGCTGGTTTTGCAAGGAAAATAGGCTGGTTAGAATATGATCTAGTGATAATCCATTTCTAGAGTTTTCACATGTGATAAGTGTTCATAGATTCAGGCCAGTCACACAAATGTGCTCGGTCCTAAAAATACAATGCGTGTGACAGCCACTCATCTGACCAGAACTCCATGAAACATAGTGACCTATGATGCTGCGAGTTACTACCCAACCATAGGTCTACTATACCATACTGGAATGTTGCCGTTTCTACAGTACAGTACACCCGTGGTTGGACAGGAGCTCACAGCAGCATAGATCACTAGATCCAATGAGTTTCAATGAGATGAGCAGTGGTCGGTTCAGGAAATGCGGACTGTATTTTCAGAACTAAAGATGCTTGTATGATACTGACCTAACAATCCCGCTTGAAAGTAATCACAAGCAAGTTAATGGGGAAGGGGGGGGGGGGTGGCTGTCTTGCTTGTAAGCAATTACAGCATGTTACCTTTAACCAGGTCTCTTTTATAGCATCTGTCATATCAAGTAATGTTACTACTGACACGCTCTCCTTATGGAAAAACAGAACCCCCTGACATTGTAATTGATAAAACCGTCAGGAATATCTGATGGAGTGATTTTATAATTAAAAGAGAGCTTGCAAGGCTGAACCATCCAATACAGTGCACTGCACACAGGAATGTTCTTATGGTGGGTTTGTCTCGTCCTAGACCCACTGATCACCCACATGGAGATGGTGACTGAGATCGTGGTGCCTACAGTTTTCACATTGTGTATTCTCATCAGCGCTGTGCTTTTGATGATCCTTTTGCGCAGAAAGCAATAGGACTAAGAACGTGGTACACCGATAAAATCACCATCTGATAAGTGATGTCAACTGTGCCCACAGCAAGGACTTTCACTTGAAGACCCCCTCTTCTGGTTCTCTACAAAGAAAAGGGCATGCTATGATAAATGTACCTCCTACATGGTGTTTACAGAGGATTGTGAGTACACGCTTTATAGGTAGTGATTTTTATATTAAATTGTGCTCATTTAATTAACCTTTTGGCCCTGATTAGGTCTTGTTCACCTCATGTTTTGGCCCTCTGTTTGATGTATACCCTGGGAAAAGTTCCCAATGTATACTTCGGAAGGCTGTGATGTATCCCACTGCAATGGCGTACAGTAGGACACATTGCCATTGGGTCCCATTGTAATAAAAATAACATATACCTTGTGTCATACACATTTATTCTGATCTACTATGCTATTCGAAACCTTTTTTTTTCCGTGGTACACTCCTTTGACCTCCGACAAGTGATCTGGATAGGTCATCAATATCTTATTGGTGGGGGTCTGACACCCAGGACCCCCGTCGATCGGCTGTTTAGTGAAGGCACTGGCGCCCCTGTGAGCACCACTGCCTTCTCGCACAGCGCCGTACATTGTATAGCGGTTCTGCTTGGTATTGCAGCTCAGCCCCATTCACTTGAATGGGGCTGAGCTTCTCCTAGGCCACGTGATCGATGAACATGTCGTCACTGGCCTAGGGCATAGAGAAGGACGCGGTGCTCACAGGAGCACTGCTGCCTTCTCAAACAGCTGATCAGCGGGGGTCCCGGGTGTCAGAACTCCACCGATCAGATACTGATCTTGGAAAACCCCTTTAAACATACAACACTAAACAGGATGTGAACAGGACCTTATACTGCCCTCACTGAGGACATTAAAACCACTACACAGTTAGGCTACTTTCACACCTGCGTTAGGTGCGGATCCGTCTGGTATCTGCACAGACGGATCCGCACCTATAATGCAAACGCTTAGATCCGTTCAGAACGGATCCGTTTGCATTACCATGAACAAAAAAAAATAAATTTTTTTTATTTTTTTTGTTCATGATAATGCAAACGGATCCGTTTTGACTTTACATTGAAAGTCAATGGGGGACGGATCCGTTTGAAAATTGAGCCATATTGTGTCAACTTCAAACGGATCCGTCCCCATTGACTTACATTGTAACAGGTGTATAGGCTCAAAAGAATAAAAAACATACCACAAATAATAAAAAATTATGAGTTTGCAGGAAAGGATGCCATTACTGGTCAGCAATAGCATAAATAGTAAGTGTAAAATAGTATCAAATATATAAGTACCGGTATGTAAAAGCACATGGCATGACATATAAATGAGTATATATAGTGAATAATATATTTAAAAATCTCACAGAATATCATTACTCCTCAATGGTTATGCTTGACTAACTGGCAGATTGTCGGGAATGATGCAGACACTCCCGATATCTGTCAGATCATCAGCGGAGATGAGGGCTGAATTTACATAAAGCAATCACTGCCGCTGTATTGGGACAAGCGATCGAAACAGTGATTGTTTGTTCTTATAGAGAATTACTATTCTTGCATAGTAAATCGCTTTTTTTACAGAACGATCTGCTGCACAGGAATGATGATTTTCCGTGCCGACAAAACAGGATCAATCAATAAACGTTCATTGGGTGACTGCCAGCACCTTTTACACAGGCAGATGATACAAACATTTATCCCCGAAAATCGGCCCGTGTAAAAGACCCTCAAAGAGAAAAGTACCAATCATCAGTAGGTGGGTGGGTAAAGGAGATGCTCATGAATAACCATGGCTCTTCTCAGGCAGCCGTGACTCTTTTCCAGGCCCAAGCTGCGATTAATTATAAAGGTTCAGGTTCATTTTGAAGAGAGTCTTCGGGGGCAGACTGGCCATAGTCCCCACAGGGAAATTTCCCTGTGGGCTAAAGTCCAGGGGTCCACTCAAACCCTCCTATGAGTACATGATGATCTTATGCTCCCAGCATTAATTAATGCTAGGCGCATCAGGTACTTACGTACCTGGCTAGCGGCAGAAAGTGCCCTCCTGCATTCAACTGTACTGCTGTCCTCAGGATGGCAATACAGTTGAATACTGTAGCTGGGGTAGCAGTATTTTACGCTGAACTGTGGTATTTGGTTCTGTTAGGGCGGTATTATGTGCTGCACTACAGTATTGCTGGCCCCGTCTACTTACGTTGGCCTTGTCTTCTTGGACCCACCTACAACATGGGGCCACTGTAAGTTCCCAGTCTGCCCCTGTGCATCATGCACAGTTTACCTAACTCGCTAAATGTTTATGACAATAAGGAAGGAGGGAATATTTCATAGGTGTTGTATAAGACCCTCAACTACATGTTATATTATCAAACATGGCAAAACCACCCCAGTACTGAAAAGGTGTACAGGAAAACTTTGAGAGGCAGGGGAAAACACTGCTGGATGTTTTGTTTGCAATTCATTGGACTGATCTTCGTGATTCTATAGCCTATGATTAAAAATCTTTGGGTGAGGACTATGGACACTGCAGCTGGAGGAGTCCATACAGACAACATGAAAAGATTTTTATTTTGCAAAACGTGTTAATAAATTTACAGTGAAATGAAGGGTAGCATGTCATTTTTTGTAAATACACAGTTTATCATATTCCTAAGGATAAAGAAAAGTGGGTGGAAGGTGGTTTGGCCTTAGTGCATTGTATTGAGGTGCTCACCCTGTATTTACATATAGCAATCAATGAAACACAGTATCTACATGGTATACAGACATCACCTGCACAAAAATATACAAAAGAAAAGTATACCGGTAATTACCTTCCGACACAATGATGAAACCCCAAGGACAGGTAGCACTCAATCAGAACACAGGTACAGAAGCCATCAGTGGTCAGTACAACGGTACAGGTCATATTTGGAAAAGGTTATTCCAGTTTGTGGGACTAGAGCTATCAATAAAGGTCCGAAGACACCATTGACATATGATATCGCACTGGGAACTGTGTGCCATTACCTGACTGGTCACCTTCACAAGAAGTGCACTTGACTGCAGCTGATCTGTGCTTGGTAATAAAGAATCTCTTCACTTTCTCCAGTCATTGTCATGTCAGTCTGGATATCTAGCAAAACAATAACAATATGGTGTTATGTCCATTCCAAGAGTAAACCTGCTCAAGACATTTATCATTTCAAAGGATGTACAGAAAAGATATCCTTAAATTACACTCTCACAGTTGCTATACTAAATTTACAAATGTGTGGCAACTATGCACTTAAAGGGACCTCCTTACTAATACTAATTTGCCTCACTATATCTGTGGCAGTTAACTGATGTCTACCTCTTTCTCACTGGTGGTTCAGTTACCTGTACTTTATAAGGCTTCTTTCACACTAAGCACAGGAGGCACAGCCGCAGCAGCCTGAACCCATAATTAAACAGGGGCATGTCTTGGACTACCCCAGACATTTCTGTAGACACTGTAGCTAAATTGTAGTCACAGATCACAGCTGAGCTAGAAAGCAGCCAAGGAGAAGGTTCTGATGAAAATAAACAGCAGATAATCATTCCCTGACTTAGGCTACTTTCACACCTGCGTTCGGTGCGGATCCGTCTGGTATCTGCACAGAAGGATCCGCACCTATAATGCAAACGTTTGTATGGTATCCGGTACTGAAATGGTACTATTAACGGATCCCTATCCATTCAGAATGCATTGGGGCTGAACTGATCCGTTTTGGGACGCTTGTGAGAGCCCTGAAACGGATCTCACAAGCGGACCCAGAAACACCAGTGTGAAAGTAGCCTTACATATAATTTCTCAACTTTTGACAGTTGACTTTTTGGAAGCTTGTCGTTTTGTAACTGAGGTTTTGAATATGCACATGCCAGTAGAAACAATTCACTTATTGAATACAATTCATTTATGTTGTACAGTCAAGTCCTCACTTCTTGCATTATATGCCTAATCATGTCACAGTTTTAGGTCATGGGCACATATTGGATAAAGCACAGATTGTATTCAGTACCTGGAACATCAAACGACACGTGGTCTATTGGAGGTCGGGCACTTAGCTGCCACATAGTTTTGACTTCCTTCTGCCCATGTCCACTAAGGATCTCCACTTTCCATATCTGTGGGTGAGAACTGCAAAAATACAATGGATATTTACTCAACAATTAACGACTAGATCTATTATTCATGGTACAGCACAACCCCTAAATTACTACCTTTAGATGCACCTTCACTTATTCAGCATTATACCTCCAAGGACAACACTGTGGACACAGAAGCACCAGTGCTACAGCACAAAGGCTTATCGAACTTCCAACAAGACTATAGAGAGTTTAGGAAGTTATCTACTAAGGCATGGGGTACTATTAAAGGTTGGTTTGGAATAAAGGGGTCTCTTAATTGTATGCCCCTTTGGCACAATGATCACCTACAGGAATTAGATCATTTAGATGGGGATAGGTATTGGCAAAAAAAATTTTTTTTTTAATATGTGGCACAGGTGGTTAGAAATGGAGCTATACTCCCGTTCTTGGAATTGCCACAAAAGGAATATATTGTTAATTTATCTTAGTTTAGGTATTTTCAGTTACGTTCAGCACTTTCTAGTGTAAAGGGAAAGTTTATGTTTGAGATAGATACTTCTACACCTTTGAATGATTTGATAGGAAACTTGGGCCAACTTTATAAATTGTTAGTGGAAACACTATTTAATAATACACGCTCCCCCGGACAAAGGGCTTGGGAAGCGGATTGTTCATAGATTCAATTGGGTGATTGGGAAAATATATTAGCTAATTTAAGACTAGTGTCTCACAATTTCAATCACGTGGTGGTTCAAATTAATATTTTACATAGAATATATGTCACACCAGCATGGCTAAATAAACGTGGTTTAAGAAATAATTCTAACTGTCCACGGTGTGACTCACCTGGAGCTGATTATTTACACATGTTTTGGTCCTGTAGAGAATGAATAGAATATTGGAGGGGAGTCAATAATTGCATTACCCAAAAACTGAAAGTAGTGATTCCGTTTACAGAACAACGTTGGAGACTTGCCGATCTTTCCCAAGTTAATTGTTATAAGTATAAAAAAAATCTGTTAACTAAAATATTGTTTTTGGTGAGACTCTTAGTTACAAGAGTCTGGCTTTCACATAATACACCTAGCGTATATAAATGGTTAAATTTAGTTAATAAGATCAAGAGATATGAAAATATCCTATATAAACAAAGAAATATTGAGGAGAAATGGAATAGGATATGGGGGAAATAGAAGCCTTAAGCTTCCTGGCCTTCACCTCATCAATATCCCATCTCTGTCTTGTTGATGGAAGGGACAGGAGACGCATCGCAATGGGGAGAGAGGGGTAGGGTTAAGGGTGGGGGGTAAGGCTTAAATGAGGGGAAAATAATAATGTTGATGACTAATTTTTGTATGGTAATTATTGTTTGTTCTTTTTCTTAATTTTCGTTCTAATAAATTTTGTTAAAAAAAAAAAAAGGCTTATCCAACTTGCAGTGAACCAGATTTGAAGTCTTGCCGTTTCCAGAATATATTGTGACCATGCGCAAAATCTTCAGATCCTATTAGTATTATATGGCTCTCATTTATATGAATAGCTATCCATGTAATGCATGCTCCTCTATCTCACAGGTGTAAGGGGGTCCTAAGAGGAGACAAATCTTCATGGGACAACCTCTTTAATATCTTTGTTTCTAGAATGTATTTTTTAACTTAAACATCTCAACTTACTTCTGGTAGAATCTGCTGACGACACTTGGTCGAATTGGAAGCTTGAACACATGCTGCTCATTCCATGGGTTCTCCTTGTAGTACTTTAAACAAGACCTGACCAGAAAGAGATAAAGTTGGGAGATTTATCAAAACTGTTATAAAGTGGAACTGCATTAGTTGCCCATAACAACCAATCTGATTCCACCTTTTATTTTTCAAAGCCCCTTTGGAAAATGAAAGGTGGAATATGATTAATTGCTATGGGCAACTAGGCCAGTTTTCCATTACACCAGTGTTGATAAATCTCCCCCAATGAGTCTTTAGTAATTACTGAAGGAAAAAAATGCAAATGGAACAATGTATAGCTATATAACAATGTATATGTATATATAAAATCAGGTTTAGGCTCCATTCACACGTCCGCAATGTGTTTTGCGGATACACGGATCTGCAAAACACGGAAAGCGGCAATGTGCGTTCCGCATTTTGCGGACCGCACATTGCCAACATAACAGAATATGCCTGTTCTTGTCCGCAATTGCGGACAAGAATAGGACATGTTCTATTTTTTTGCGGAAACGGAAGCACGGATGCGGAAGTGCGGATCCGCAAATGTGGATGCGGACAGCACATTCCGTCCCCATAGAGAATGAATGGGTCCGCACCCTTTCCGCAAAATTGCGGAAAGGATGCGGACCCATTTTGCGGACTTGTGAATGGAGCCTTAGAGTGGTTTCATAGATAGCGCTTTTTAGGGGGGAAAAGCTGCATTTTTTTTTTTTTTTTTTTAACAAAAACCAGACGTGGATTCTTAAGGAAGGGGAAATATAAAGGAAATACTTATATTTCTCTTTCCTGCTTGATCTGCTTCGGCTCAAAAAAACTGCAGTTGCTTTAAAAAAAAAAAAACGCTGTGTGAAACCACCCTTCTTAACCCCTTAGGGACACAGCCTTATTTCACCTTAAGGAGCAGGCCATTTTTTGCAAATCTGACCAGTGTCACTTTAAGTGGTGATAACTTTAAAACGCTTTGACTTATCCAGGCCATTCTGAGATAGTTTTTTCGTCACATATTGTACTTCATGACACTGGTAAAATTAAGTAAAAAAAAAATTTTTTTTTTACATAAAATAAATACCTAATTTACCAAATAATTGGAAAAAATTTTCAAATTTCAAAGTTTCAGTTTCTCTACTTCTGTAATACATAGTAATACCCCTAAAAATTGTGATGACTTTACATTCCCCATATGTCTACTTCATGTTTGAATTATTTTGGGAATGATATTTTATTTTTTGGGGATGTTTAGAAGCAAATCTTGAAATTTTTCAGAAATTTACAAAAACCCAATTTTTAGGGACCACTACAGCTCTGAAGTCACTTTGCGAGTCTTACATAATAGAAACCACCCAAAAATGATTTTACAAACTTCGTTAACCCTTTAGGTGTTGCACAAGAGTTATTGGCAAATGGCGATGAAATTTGAGAATTTCATTTTTTTGCCTAATTTTCCATTTTAACCCATTTTTTCCACTAACACAGCAAGGGTTAACAGCCAAACAACTGTATCTTTATTGCCCTGACTCTGCCGTTTACAGAAACACCCCATATGTGGCCGTAAACTACTGTACGGGCACACGGCAGGGCGCAGAAGGAAAGGAATGCCATACGGTTTTTGGAAGGCAGATTTTGCTGGACTGTTTTTTTTGACACCATGTCCCATTTGAAGCCCCCCTGATGCACCCCTAGAGTAGAAACTCCATAAAAGTGACCCCATCTAAGAAATTACACCCCTCAAGGTATTCAAAACGGATTTTACAAACTTTGTTAACCCTTTAGGTGTTGCACAAGATTTAATGGAAAATAGAGATACAATTTCAAAATTTCACTTTTTTGGCAGATTTTCCATTTTAATATTTTTTTTCCACTTACAAAGCAAGGGTTAACAGCCAAACAAAACTCATTATTTATGGCCCTGATTCTGTAGTTTACAGAAACACCCCATATGTGGTCGTAAACTGCTGTACGGGCACACGGCAGGGCGCAGAAGGAAAGGAATGCCATGCGGTTTTTGGAAGGCAGATTTTGCTGGACTGTTTTTTTTGACACCATGTCCTATTTGAAGCCCCCCCTGATGCACCCCTAGAGTAGAAACTCAAAAAAAGTGACCCCATTTTAGAAACTACGGGATAGGGTGGCAGTTTTGTTGGTACTAGTTTAGGGTACATATGATTTTTATATTACACTTTTTGTGCGGCAAGGTAACAAGAAATAGCTTTTTTGGCACAGTTTTTTTTTTTTTTTTCTTATTTACAACATTCATCTAACAGGTTAGATCATGTGGTAATTTTATAGAGCAGGTTGTCACGGACGCGGCGATACCTAATATGTATATTTTTATTTATGTAAGTTTTACACGAGGATTTCATTTTTAAAACAAAAAAAAGTTTTAGTGTCTCCATAGTCTAAGAGCCATAGTTTTTTCAGTTTTTGGGCGATTATCTTGGGTAGGGTATGATTTTTGCAGGATAAGATGACGGTTTGATTGCTACAATTTTGGCGTACATGCAACTTTTTTGATCACTTTTATTACCTTTTTTGGGAAGTAAGGTGGGCAAAATTTCAATTTCATCATAGTTTTTTATTTTTATGGGGTTCACCTTTCGGGTAAAGTAACATGACCGTTTTATAGATCAGGTCGTTACGGACGCGGCGATACCAAACATGTGTAGGGAATTTTATTTTTTTCATTTTAATCAGTGATAAATGTGTTTTTTGACTTTTACTTTTTTTTCTCTTTTTATTTGACCCAGACCCACTTGGTTCTTGAAGATCCAGTGGGTCTGATGTCTGTATAATACAGTACAGTACAATATATAGTGTACTGTACTGTATTTTACTTACACTTTGTCTGAACAGATCTATGCCTTTAGCACCATGGACAGCAGGATGCATGAGAAGGCGTCCTGTTGCCATGGGAACCTTCCCCGTCTGCTCAGTAGTGGCCAGAACTGCGCAGACGGGGAAGGGTAAGGAGGTGGGCTGTTTGGGGGCTCTCTCCCTCTCCATTAGGGGGCTGCAAAGGCACAGCAGCCCCCCGATGGGAGAGGGAGGGAACTCCCTGAGCTGTTAACCTTTTCCATACAGCGGTCCGTACGGACCGCGGTATGGAAAGGGTTAAACGGCTGACATCGCATCACAGATGTCAGCTGTTTATACCAGGGTGTCAGCAATGTGCTGACACCCTGGTATACCCACTGTACACCAACGGTTATTCAAGGGGAGGCGGGCGGGGGATCGCGATCCCGCCTGCCGCACCGCCCGCAACCCTCCCCCTGCACCTCCCACCGCCATTTAGTCAAGGTGCCTGCTCAATGATTTGAGCAGGCACCTTGTTCCGATCACAGCCGGCCGGGCACCGGTACGTCATGTGTCCTGAAGAGGTTAAAGGGGTTATCCCATCTGTATATTTATGGCATATCAGCAGGATATCCCATAAATGTTCAATAGGTGCAGGTAGCTGCTCCCATCTCAAGGCCCTGTCATGTGCCGCCAGGAAAAGTGAGGAGGCCACGCACGTACGACTCTCTCTATTCACTGCTATAGGACTTCCAAAAATAGCCGAGTATGGGTTTGGCTATTTTTGGAAGTGCCACACCAGTGAATAAAGAGAGTCGCGCATGTACAGCTTCCTCCCCATTCTCAGTGAAGTGCAACGGGGCCCCGGTTCTTTAGATAGAAGCAGGTCCCTACTGGACATTTACAGCATATCCTGTGAACATCCCATAAATGTTTGGATAGAACAACCTCCTAAAAATCAAACTTAACTTTTGTTTTAGGCATTATGTGAGCATTGTTCTAGTACAGACTCACTGTATAAGCGGAAAGAGGTTCTCATGCTCCAGGCTCAAGAAAGCATTGCAGTTTGCAACCACTTCCAGCATATGATGCAGCTTCTTGACACGGTGCACCTGCTCTTGTAGATCCACGGATGTGCTGATGAAGTAATCCTGAGCAGGAAAGTACAGTATTATAACAGGTCTTATATATAAAGCAGACCAAAGGAAAAAAAATATGTACTTTCTGCTTACAGAAATCCATCATGGAACTAATACAGATTACATATTTTAAAGTCACGAAGTGATGTGGAAGAGCTAGTTTACCTTGAAGAAATACTTGAATTTTTATAAAAAGCACTTATTACCCAAAAAAGTTAGGGAAATGTGACGGTGCATCTTATAGTCCAAATGCTAATAACTGCTTCCATTGTAGAAGAGGTCATCAGCTTGTGGGAGGTTCGGGAAACGCTGTGCAGAACTCACCTTCCCTGGTCTTCTTCCAATGTCAGGTCACAGTGCAGCGCGGGTCGGAAGAAGACCAGGCAAGGGTCTGATCTAAGGTCTGATGGGGGTCTGATCTCAGGCTGATGGAGCTTGGGGGTCTGATTTTGGGTCTGGTCTGATGAAAAAAATGTTTTTCTTATTTTCCTCCTCCAAATCCTAGGTGTGTATCATAGTTCAGTGCATCTTATAGTCCGAAAAATACGGTATGTACATTGTCAAAGTCACATGAGGGAAAGAAGTGATATCATCTTGTAAACTTACCAAGTAATTGAATGTTGCAAGTTCTCGACCTGTTAACACAAATGGTCTATTAGTCTATTAAAATTGAAGTCTACCTTTGTGTAACATAGGCTATATAGTCTTAGTCATCTTTACTTTTGGCCACCAGTTCACAAGAAAGACATAGCAGAGCTTGAGAGGGTTTAAAGGCAGGTAGCTAAAGTAATAACTGGAATGGGTGGACTACAGTACCCAGAAAGATCAAAATTAGGGTTACTTAGTACAGAGATCTATCCCATCATCTATTTATCCCCAGGACTGTGACAGTGACGAGGGGACATCCTCTGCGTCTGGAGGAAAGAAGGTTTGTACACAAACATAGAAGAGGGATTCTTTACGGTAAGAGCAGTGAGACTATGGAACTCTCTGCCTGAGGAGGTGGTGATGGTGAACTCACTAAACGAGTTCAAGAGGGTCTTTCTTGTGTTTTGCCAATATTAAAAGTTATAGTTATTAGATTTCTAGGTTAATGATCCGTGGGGATCAGAAGATTTAGTCCACCCCCCACAAGATGAGAATAACTGATTTCTGCCTCATGAGGGTTTTTACTTCAACTGGATGGACATATGCCTTTCTTTCAGCTTCAAAAACTATGTTATCATTATATGACAAAAACGTCTGACTAGCAGGGATCTGAATACTATACCCTGGTCCTACCTATACATTTTTGAAAAAACCCCTTCAAGATAAATCAGTTGCTTCATTACATACTGGGAGGAATTCAAGACGCTGTAGAATATGTTGGAAGTATATACATTTTACCACTATTATCTAAATAGTGTATGTAATCTTACTAAAAGTGTGAATGAAGCCAACGTTTAATTTTAAAGGGCTTCTCTCATCTGAGACACTTGTGGCATATCGCTACGGTAGGTTATGCCACGAATGTCAGATAGGAGCGAGACCAACCTCTGTTCCATAGAAGTGAAAGGAGCGGTGGCCGCATTTGTGCGGTGCACTCTCAATTTATTTCTATGAGATTTCCGAAAAATAACAGAGCACCAGGGCTGTGGAGTCGGTAGATAAATGATCCGACTCCAACTCCGACTCCTCAGTTTTTGGTACTTCCGACTCTGACTCCCCGACTCCTCTGTATTTAATATGCGAATGTATTTTATACATTCCTTGAAGGAGAGAAAGGCAACATACATGTCATTACCACAGAACTACTGGCTAGGAAGCCGCTGCCTTCTTGTTTAAAGTTTAAGCTAACAATCTGAGTTTACAAGTTTTTATAGCCTTAGCTGAATGACAGCAGTTTTTCAAATGGTTTACAGCTTCAGTCTTGAACTATTGACTATCCATTCCCTTCACTTAGACAAGTGTCTCTAGTCCTGCAAAAAACATTTACTTAATCAGTTATCAGTGAGAGGCTAGGTTAACCATGGGTGTTGCGTTCCCTGTAACAGCGGAACACAACACAATGGAAATATAAGTATTAACTGTGCATTGCGTGCCATATAGTGAAGCATATGAAAAGCATGCTTCTTCACGGTCACTTAACGTGTTCATTTTGCGGTAACGTGACGCACTGCATGCATTGGCCTTTATTCTTACAGTAGAGAAGTACCGTATTTTTCTCCCTATAAGACGCACTTTTTCCCCCCAAAAGTGGGGGGGAACTAGCAGTGCGTCTTATGGGGCGAATGCTGCGACCGTCCGGTGAATAGGCTGAGAGGGAGGAGGGGCTGGGGGCCGGCATCTGTTTCTGTAATGGCAGCGGGGCCCGATGCAGTCACTGTATTCTACTACACCGGGCCCCGCTCACTGTAGTATAGGGTAATCATATCTAACTTGCGGGTATTGTTATTAAGGGCGCTCATAGCTTAGCTCACTACGTCACGCGCCTGCTCCGCCCACTTTATGAATGAAGCAGGCGGCGCAGGCGCCTGACATAGTGAGCTACGCTACAAGGGCCCGCCCGCTCGGCCTCCTGACTGCCAAGAAGTTAGTAGTAAGTAGTACAGCGCTAGATTTAAGATGATTGGAATATTTTAACAATACCCACAAGTTAGATATGATTACCGTATACTACAGTGAGCGGGGCCCGGTGTAGTAAAATACAGTGACTGCACCGGGCCCTGCTGCCATTACAGAAACAGATGCCGGCCCCCATTCACTACATAGGGACACTGTTATGGGGGATCTATGGATGAGACATAAGATAAGATGCTATATATGTGTTATCCACAGATGCCCCCACAATGATCCCCCATAACAGTGCCATCCACAGATGCCCCCATAACAGTGCCATCCACAGAGGCCCCCATAACAGTGCCATCCACAGAGGCCCCCATAACAGTGCCATCCACAGAGGCCCCCATAACAGTGCCATCCACAGATGCCCCCATAACAGTGCCATCCACAGATGCCCCCATAACAGTGCCATCCACAGATGCCCCCATAACAGTGCCATCCACAGATGCCCCCATAACAGTGCCATCCACAGAGGCCCCCATAACAGTGCCATCCACAGAGGCCCCCATAACAGTGCCATCCACAGAGGCCCCCATAACAGTGCCATCCACAGAGGCCCCCATAACAGTGCCATCCACAGAGGCCCCATAACAGTGCCATCCACAGAGGCCCCATAACAGTGCCATCCACAGATGCCCCCATAACAGTGCCATCCACAGATGCCCCCATAACAGTGCCATCCACAGAGGCCCCCATAACAGTGCCATCCACAGAGGCCCCCATAACAGTGCCATCCACAGAGGCCCCCATAACAGTGCCATCCACAGAGGCCCCCATAACAGTGCCATCCACAGAGGCCCCCATAACAGTGCCATCCACAGAGGCCCCCATAACAGTGCCATCCACAGAGGCCCCCATAACAGTGCCATCCACAGAGGCCCCCATAACAGTGCCATCCACAGAGGCCCCCATAACAGTGCCATCCACAGAGGCCCCCATAACAGTGCCATCCACAGATGCCCCATAATAGTGTCATCCACAGACCACCATTAGTTCAAAACCCACCAAAAGCACAACTTTTGGTTCAAAATATTTTCCTTATTTTCCTCCTCAAAAACCTAGGTGCGTTTTATGGGCAGGTGCGTCTTATATGGCGAAAAATACGGTAATTAATTATAACTTTTTGTGAATTGGGACATTTAAACTTGCTTTTTTTTTTTTTTTATTCCAATTTAAATTTAGTAGGAGTCGGAGTCGGTTCATTTTTTGCCGACTCCAGGTACCCAAAATTGCCTCCGACTCCTCGACTCCACAGCCCTGCAGAGCAAGCGCTTTTATCTTTTTTTTTTGGGACTCCCATAGAAATGAACGGAGAACACGCCATGCATGTGCTCTCCTTCCCATTCGAGGGCCCATTTTGGAACTAGGTGCAGGTATCAGAGGCGGGATCGGTGCGGGATCTGACATTCGTTGCATAATCTAGCAATATGCCAGCAATGTCTCAGAGGAGACAACCCCTTTAAGTGACTGATCTAACTTCAGATTACTTCTAGTGATATACAGAATAAATCATGCTGGCCTTAATTTCTCTCAGCCATCACAGAAGAAACATAACTTACAGTGATTATGATCTTAAAAAGAAACCGTAGGAACAAAAAGTACGCAAAGCAGTTTATATTAATTTTAAACATGACGGCTGTATTATGTGTTAATAATGTCACAGTAGGAGATCTCAGAAGCTGCGAACCTATAAAGCAGTTGATATAATCTTTTTTCATCTTGTCCAAACCAATCTCTAGCAGCATGCGGATGGGAGTGAGGCCTGAAAGGGAGACACTTTGCATGTTTCCGTGGTAGGACTGCTGAATTAGCTTGCTCAGTGTGCTGCTGCTCCCACGATGGATCTAGAATAAGCAAACAATTATTCAGTGCCAACAGGAGAAGACCTCACCCGTCAACAGTACAGAAATCTTTACTGATGAAGTATTAACTGTTAAAGTTATCTCACAGGTAAAAAAAAAAAAAAAAAAAAAAAAAAAAAAAAAAAAAAAGCGACCCTCCAGGCTCATTCCCCTCGGTATATGTATGGCAGTTTCCTGATGATCTTTTTCTATCTGGTGGTTTAGTAATTTGCATTTTGCAAGAATATAAATTTGCTTTCCACACACAGACTACCGGGTGAGGCTACTTTCACACCAGTGTTTTTGCTGGATCCGACAGGGTTCATCAAAAACGCTTCCGTTACTGATAATACAACCGTCTGCATCCGTTATGAACGGATCCGGCTGTATTATCTTTAACATAGCCAAGACGGGGACGGATCCGTTTTCTATTGTGTCAGAGACAATGGATCCGTCCCCATTGACTTGCATTGTGGATCATGCCAGGAGGGAAAGCAAACCGCAGCTTGCTGTGGTTTGCTCTACGGTATGAGAACGGAACGGAATGCATTTTGGAGCACTCCGTTCTGTTCAGTTATGTTTTGTCCCCCTTGACAATGGATGGGGACAAAACAGAAGCATTTTTTTCCAAGTATTGAGACCTCATGACAGATCTCAATACCGGAAAATATTAATGCCAGTGTGAAAGTAGCCCAAAACTGTGATCTGTGGGGGAAGGGGGGGGAGAGCAGGGAGGGGGAGGTGTAACAGACTACCGGTAGTGACTGAAGCTGTAGTCACAGGTTACAGCTCTGCCCTAATATAGCTCAACTAAAAAGTAGCTAAGCTATGAAGAAAATAAGTATCCTATATGCATCACCTATACTATACTGTAGGTACTGACCAGCATATCATCTTTGAGTTGATGGCCGGAGAGACACTTTAAAGGGATGTTTGAGACTAGAAAAAGGTTTTTTTTCCTAGAAAGAGTGCCACTCCTGTCCATGGGATGCGCCTGGTATTACAGGTCAGCAGGGGTGGATTGGTCATTGACTTACAGGGAAATTTCCCGTTGGGCCAATGACCAGGGGGCCGCCCAAGCCCTCCTCTCTGCCACTGGCTGAGTACATAATGAGCTCTCAGCGTTACCTAAAGCAGTGAGAATCAGGTACTCAAATCTGGCCAGTGGCTGCACATGCCCTCCTGATTTTAACTTCTGTGACCCAAACCTCTAGCCCCCTGCTACATATCTTAATCAGAGACAACTGGTGGAAGAGGACAGAAAATGGCATCTATTGAAGGACACCACAAAGGGGAAGATTTGGGGGCAATATATTGTGCTGCACTTTGATATATGGTTCTAATGGGACGGTATTTAGCGCTATGGTATTGCTTACCCAGCCTACTTCTGTCGCACCTCCTATTAATTAGGACCCGCTTACAACATGGGGCCACTTTTAGGTTTTTTTCCAAGGCCGCATTAAGTTCTCAGTCTGCCCCTGCAGGTCAGCTGAAACAACTCTTTAAAAGTTGTATTGGACTTCAGCAGTGAACTAGAAAACCAGTGCATTTATCCTGTGATCAGCTATATAAGATCCATGTTTCTAGTTCTGGTAATGTTTTTCAGCACTCAATCAATTTCATCTGACAATTACTGATATCAATCCTTCCCCTCACCAAAATACTTATACAGCATGCAGGATGCCTAAACAGCTGCTAGCACTGACATATGGAGAAGAGGGGCCTAAAATCAGAGGGCATCACATTCTCCTGTGCTGGCAGCCGGGCGGTCATCTGCCGACCTGCAGACTGTATACTGAATTCTGGAGAAAAAAGCACCTTGATGAACGCCATAATAAGTGATGTGATCAGTGTAAGAATGCAAAACCACGAGGATGACCTAAAATGGGACTATCATAAATACCAGTATATCTTTGGAGACAGTTTTAAAACAATATTAGGGAGGTGTCTACCATTTCTGTATACATGAGGCTGTTGCCTGCACCTGCCTATGATCCTACTTTTGTTTAAGGAACTATATTCCCAAAAAGACTAATGGGAAAATATTTCCAAATAGAATCTTACCCAGGGGTGCACATCGCCATGTCTCAGGGATTGTACGACGAGCGAGAAGCAGTTTACAACATCCTGATAAGAAGCTACACCTGCATAAAACAAAGATAGCAAGCTAGCATTAGCGCTTCATTGAGGATCATCAGATGATATCTCTACATTGATGAATATCCATAGATAGTGTTTTTCTACAGCAATTATCTAACCACAAAGAACGATATTCTCATCCTGCACCCTGTCTTCTGTACCCATTTTATGTCCAGGTGTTTGGAGCCTGTGAGTGTGGTATGTAGTGTGTGAACTCAGGATGGCATCTCAACCTGACGAGGGAATTCTGGGCAATACGTGTGTTAACAAGTGAAAGGAGTGGTTGGTAATGTTTTCTTCCATTTTTAAATGTTGAATATTATAATAATGTTCAGAAAGGCGGTCCTGCATTTTAGTACATTGTTAAATGTTATATTACCCCTGACTGAGGATTTTCTACTATGGTGCTGTGCAGCAAAGAAAGCATCATTTATGGTTTAAAAAAAGATCTAAGATAGATTATTTTTTACATTGACTATTTGGTCTCTCTGACTTGGTCAGCAGCGATTCTCCTTGAAACCAGACCCTGACTACCTTGCGTTACTCCCCCTGAATGGTTGTGCTACAGAAGAAGCCAGACAGGCTCTGTATAACATCACACTTGGCCTGTTCAGCTTTAATGTTTTGAGGGGTGATCATGGTGACAGATGCCCTTTAATGTTCATGCTACTTTGTCTGTGAGATGGTGGCGCTGGATATGTATGCTTATCATGGTCCTTTCATTAAAAGGGGTTATCCAACCCCTATAATGCCCCCCAAAATTCTTGGGCACCACATACAGGTTATACTTACCCCTCTCCCCAGCACCCGTGTGGTCACCAAGGCATCTCCTCGTTGCGCGGATCAAAACATCCCGTGACGGGGGAAAGGTAATAGCAGGCCACGTCACCTGCGATGCTAGGGAGGCTGGTTCCTGTCGCGGCCTGCAATTGGCTGCCCCCCACCCCCCGTAGGTTTTGATCCGCGCAATGGGAAGATGCAGCCTCGGCCGTACAGGCATCAGGAGTAACCTGTTTGAGGTGCCGGGGCATTTTAGGCGTTGGATAACCCCTTTAAGAATGGAACTAAAACTATATATATATTATATATATACACACACACACACAATACATGAACCACCTACTTTTTCTCATTTTACACCACAACACCTCAGCAAAGTCCAAATCTCCACGTTCGATGATAAAAGACTGGATGGAGCTGTCCACCGCTGCAGCATCACTCTTTACTTTCTAGAAATGAATAATGAGGAGCGTCAGCCTCACAAGCTGAAGTCATTCATACCCCGCTCCACATCAGCGTCACACAATGCAGGCACTACAAAGAAACTTGTGTGATTGATCATCGGTCTGCTGGTTACTATTCAATCAAACTGTCTCTCCTTGTTGCCAGTCTGGCTACATCTTCTTACTAATTTCAAGACTACAAAAAAAGAAGAAAAAAAAAAAAAGAAAGTGCCTACATAGGCAGAATATTTGCTCAGACGTGACAATATAACCAATTCATCCATCGTATGATTAATTAATTAAGAGCTGGAACAAACCCTCCAGCTCTAGACCAGGTACGGATGACAGCTGAGCGTGACAATAATGTGTAAATACCCATAGCTAGACTCTTAATACAATTGACTGCCATTCGTATAGCACTGCAAGAGTTAACAGGCCCCACTCAGCACTTAAATGGCTTAGTCACCTGTTCAAGAGTCATACATATGAAGAATGGCTAAAAGAAATTAAGTGTCCACATCCATCATGCGTGCAGCGAGACTGCCGTATAAATAATACATGAGCGGAGCAGAATGACTGGGAAATCATTTTATCGAGGCTGTTTGGATACCCTTCAAGCCTCGGGAGTAAATCCTCAGCAGTCTACAAGCAATAGACCTCGACATGAAACTATTTCCCCTCAGGCCCGCTTGTTGTTCGTGGCTTTCTATCAATTTTTATTTAGGTTTCCTTTTTATTTTATGCACCCTCAGGCAACGCAGCTGAATTGTGCAGTCGGAATGTGCATCACTCAGTGTAATTGCCATGTTTAATAATTGCAATATTACTCCTGAGTATTACCTACAATGTGCAGCCAGGAGAGAAATAGCTTTATATTGACCTTGTCAAAGCACACACACCTTCTGGGTGCTGGAGGAATAAAATCGGAGGCATTCGGTAAATCATATCACGCGGACTCACCTCTGCATCCTTTTTAGGAGCTGAATTATTAACTCCGTCTAGTTTATTCTTAAGCTCTGGGGGAAAAAAACAAAACAATTGTTTCTCGCATTGTACAGCAAATTACAACATGAACATTTTACAAATATTACAGTAAAATAGAGAATTTTCTGGATTTTAAGCAAAAGGATGGATCAACGTTAATCAAAGTTAATCTGAATGTGTTACATAGGAAGGACATGCTTTCTTTTGTACCCTTGTGCTTTGTATAGGCCAGAGGTTAACAACCCTCATCTCAAGGTTGCGTACCAGATACATAAAATGAAACGGATGGTGGCGGTTACATTAAACATGTTGTGAGGGGCTGTAAATGAATACAGGAGCAATCCCCTGGTATGCCGTAACTGGCAGGGATGTAACATTCAGCAGGGCAGCAGTGCATACAGGGAATCTGTCAGCACTTCCTTCCCAGTGAACGAAACATAGTCCTCTATCAAATGCTATGGGTTACCCCACTCCTCATTTAAGAGACTGAGGGCCACCTTTTTTTATTTTAACCCCTTCAGTAGCGAGCCACTTTTCATCTTAAATCCCAGCCCGATTTTTGCAGATCTGACATGTGTCACTTTATGTGGTAATTACTTTGGAACGCCTTTACTTATCCAAGCCATTCTGAGATTGCTTTCTCGTGACACATTGTACTTCATGTTAGTGATACATTTGTCAATATGTTTTACCTTTATTTAGAAGAAAAAAAATCCAAATTTTACAGACAATTTGGAAAAATTTGAAATTTTCTATTTCTCTGCTTTTAAGGCAGATAGTGATACCTCATAAAATAGTTATTACTTTACATTCCCCATGCAGTATGTCTACTTTATGTAGGTATAATTTTGTAAATGTCATTTTTTTTTTTTTAGGATGTTAGAAAGCTCAAAACTGTAGAAGCAATTCCTAAAATTTTTAAGAAAATTTCCAAAACCCACTTTAACCCTTAGGATACCAGAGGTTTTTATGTTTTTCATTTTTCTTCCCCATCTTCCTTGAGTCATAACTTTTTTATATTTCTGTTCACATAGCTGTATGAGGGCTTATTTTTTGCGGGACAAGTCGTACTTTTTAATGCCACCATTAAATATGGCATAAAATGTAGAGGGAAGAGGTAAAAAAAAAATTCCAAATGGGGTGGAATTGGAAAAAAAACAAAAACGCAATTCCTCCACGGTTTTACGGGTTTTGTTCCCACTGCGTTTCGTTTGCGGCAAAACTGACCCATGCCCTTCATTCTCTAGGTCAGTACGATTACAACGATACCCCATATGTATAGGTTTTTTATGTCTAAATAGTGTAAAAAAGAAATATTTTTTACATGACCATATTCTGATCCCCATAACTTTTTTATACTTATGTCTACTGAGCTGTATAGGGGCTTAATTTTTGCAGGACAATCTGTAGTTTTTATTGATACCATTTTGGAGTGTGTGTGACTTTTTGATCACATTTTATTTAAAAAAATTGGGGTAAGAGAAGCAATGAAAAAATGGCAAATCGGCCATTTTGACTCTTTTTTTCCGTTACGCCATTTGCCGCATTAGAAATTTTTTAAAATGTTTTAATATTACAGGCGTTTTTGATCGCGGTGATACCCATCATGTTTATATTTTTTATTATTTAGGTATTTATTTTTTTATTATACGGAAAGGGGGGTGATTTTAACTTTTATATTTTTTTATTTTTTATATTTTTTAACATTTTTTGTAATGATTTCAAAGCTCATATATGAGCCTATAAATTCTGTTTTTAAATTTTGTACAATCAGGGATTTTTAACATGAGTTTATGACAATTGCTCATTTCTTATGTTGGCCTGCCATCTGGTGGCCAAAATAAGAATTGCAGCATGAATACTATGAGCTTTGTCAGCGAGGCTCATAGTATTTACAGCAACTACCGACATCCCCATTGGCCGAAGGGGGTGTCGATAGGAAGCCCGGAAGTGCAAGCTTCCGAGTTTTTGCGCATTTACATGCCGTGATCACACTTGAACACTGTGTCTAAAGCCTTTAAATACCACGATCGGCATTATTGGCGGTCACGGTAATTAGCCGCAGGTCTCTGCTGTTTGAAACAGCAGACCTGCCAGGCATGTCGCCCGCTGCACGTGCGAACGGGCGCCATGTTCGCACATCACTCCAGCGCCGTACATGTACGGCACTGGTAGCAAAGGGGGTTAAGGACCAGTTCAGTTATAAAGTCACTTTGTGGGACTTACGCAGTAGAAACCACCCATAAATGACCCCATTTTAGAAACTACACAAGGAGATGTTATACTGTATGGGGGCAGCCACAAGGAGATGTTATACTGTATGGGGGCAGCCACAAGGAGATGTTATACTGTATGGGGGCAGCCACAAGGAGAGGTTATACTGTATGGGGGGCAGCCACAAGGAGACGTTATACTGTATGGGGGCAGCAACAAGGAGACGTTATACTGTATGGGGCAGCCACAAGGAGATGTTATACTGTATGGGGCAGCCACAAGGGGACGTTATACTGTATGGGGCAGCCACAAGGGGACGTTATACTGTATGGGGCAACCACAAGGAGACATTACACTGTATGGGGCAGCCACAAGGAGACGTTATACTGTATGGGGCAGCCACAAGGAGACGTTATACTGTATGGGGGCAGCCACAAGAAGACGTTATACTGTATGGGAGCGGCCACAAGGAGACGTTATACTGTATGGGGGCGGCCACAAGGAGACGCTATACTGTATGGGGGCGGCCACAAGGAGACGCTATACTGTATGGGGGCGGCCACAAGGAGACGTTACACTGTATGGGGGCAGCCACAAGGAGACGTTACACTGTATGGGGGGCAGCCACAAGGAGACGTTATACTGTATGGGGGGCAGCCACAAGGAGACGTTATACTGTATGGGGGGCAGCCACAAGGAGACGTTATACTGTATGGGGGGCAGCCACAAGGAGACGTTATACTGTATGGGGCAGCCACAAGGAGACGTTATACTGTATGGGGCAGCCACAAGGAGATGTTATACTGTATGGGGGCAGCCACAAGGAGACGTTATACTGTATGGGGGCAGCCACAAGGAGATGTTATACTGTATGGGGGCAGCCACAAGGAGATGTTATACTGTATGGGGGCAGCCACAAGGAGATGTTATACTGTATAGGGGAAGCCACAAGGAGATGTTATACTGTATGGGGCAGCCACAAGGAGATGTTATACTGTATGGGGCAGCCACAAGGAGATGTTATACTGTATGGGGCAGCCACAAGGAGATGTTATACTGTATGGGGCAGCCACAAGGAGACGTTATACTGTATGGGGGCAGCCACAAGGAGACGTTATACTGTATGGGGGCAGCCACTATTATACTGTATGGGGGCCACAAGGAGACGTTACACTGTATGGGGCGGCCACAAGGAGACGTTACACTGTATGGGGGCGGCCACAAGGAGACGTTATACTGCATGGGGCGGCCACAAGGAGACGTTACACTGTATGGGGGCGGCCACAAGGAGACGTTATACTGCATGGGGCGGCCACAAGGAGACGTTACACTGTATGGGACGGCCACAAGGAGACGTTATACTGTATGGGGGGCCACAAGGAGACGTTATACTGTATGGGACGGCCACAAGGAGACGTTATACTGTATGGGACGGCCACAAGGAGACGTTATACTGTATGGGACGGCCACAAGGAGACGTTATACTGTATGGGACGGCCACAAGGAGACGTTATACTGTATGGGACGGCCACAAGGAGACGTTATACTGTATGGGACGGCCACAAGGAGACGTTACACTGTATGGGGCGGCCACAAGGAGACGTTATACTGTATGGGACGGCCACAAGGAGACGCTACTGTAAGGAGTCAGGAAAACAATTTTTGAAGCCCCCCCTCCTCAGTATAATAGTCTTGTGGCCATCATACAGTAATGTATATTTCTTCTTGCCCTAATGCCTGCTTTTAGAGATCAATGTGCAGCTTGCAGGCAGGAAGGGAGGGACCAGGGCCATAGAAGACAGACACTATCACCTTTGGAGGGACTCGCTCCTGGCAAACACAGCTCTGCTGCAGTGAATGCAGTGGAGCAGACTGATGTAATTACAATGTATAGTTATTGCAGGGACTCAGAGAATCGTCTGAGAGTTTATTAGTTAAAAGAATCTAATGAGTCAGAGACTGTGTCACCGAGTCCCTGCCAGACTTCCTGCTCTGCTACATGCACCCTGTACACACCCAGCTCCACTACATGCTATGCTAATAATGCCCCCCCCTTCCCAACTTACAGGGAGCCGCAGAGCAGGAGGCCTGGCAGGGACTCTGTGACACGGTCTGTGACTCATTAGATTCTTTTAACTAATAAACTGTCAGACGATTCTCTGAGTCCCTGCACTACGCTCCCTGTGCTGTGAGTCCCTGATTGGTTGGAGGGCGGGGAGGGGCGGGGCGGAGCGGAGCTAGCTTCCACTGTCGGCTCCTATTACACAGTGCCTGCTGCTGCCCTCTGAAGCTGTTAGCTGTGCGAGGTGCAGGGGCAGGCTGCGGACGGACACAGACACATAGAAGCGGCGCACAGGTATCGGCAGTGGTATCGGGGACATTTGCACGAGTACATGTACTCGTGCAAATGCCCGGTATCGGTCCCGATACCGATACTGGTATCGGGACATCCCTAGTTGACACAATATGGTGCAATTGCAAACGGATCCGTCCCCCATTGACTTTCAATGTAAAGTCAGGAGTCCCTATTAATATACCATCGGATCGGAGTTTTCTCCAATCCGATGGTATATTTTAACTTGAAGCGTCCCATCACCATGGGAACGCCTCTATGTTAGAATATACCATCGGATTTGAGTTAGATCGTAAAACTCAGATCCGACAGTATATTCTAACACAGAGGCGTTCCCATGGTGATGGGGACGCTTCAGGTTAGAATATACTAAAATAACTGTGTACATGACTGCCCCCTGCTGCCTGGCAGACCCCCCTCCCTCCCCCTCCTAATTAAAATCTCCCCCCCTTTCATTGGTGGCAGCGGAGAGTACCGATCAGAGTCCCAGTTTAATTGCTGGAGCTCCGATCGGTAACCATGGCAACTGGTTGCCATGGTTACTTAGCAATTTTTAGAAGCATTATACTTACCTGCGATGTCTGTGACCGGCCGGGCGCTCCTCCTACTGGTAAGTGAAAGGTCTGTGCGGCGCATTGCTCATAGCACAGACCTGTCACTTACCAGTAGGAGGACTGCCCGGCCGGTCACAGACATCGCAGGTAAGTATAATGCTTCTAAAAATTGCTAAGTAACCATGGCAACCAGGACTGCAGTAGCGTCCTGGTTGCCATGGTTACCGATTGGAGCCCCAGCGATTAAACTGGGACTCCGATCGGTACTCTCCGCTGCCACCAATGATAGGGGGGGGGGGGGGATTTTAATTAGGAGGGGGAGGGCCCACTGGCCACCAATGAATCTACAGTACTACAGCGGAGGAAGGGGGGGGGGGGGCGGCCGCACTGGCCACCAATGTGATAAATACAGGGGAGGGAGGGGGGGCCGGCCGCACTGGCCACCAATGTGTTAACTACAGGGGAGGGAGGGGGGACCGGCCGCACTGGCCACCAATGTGTTAAATACAAGGGAGGGAGGGGGGGGGGCCCACTGGCCACCAATGAATTTAAAACTGGGGAGGGAGGGGGGGTGCCCCCTCCTGCCTGGCAGCACATGATCTCTTACAGGGGGCTATGATACGCACAATTAACCCCTCGGGTGCTGCACCTGAGGGGTTAATTGTGCGGATCACAGCCCCCTGTAAGAGATCGGGTGCTGCCAGGCAGCAGGGGGCAGTCATGTACACAGTTTAAAGTATATTCTAACTAGAAGCGTCCCCATCACCATGGGAACGCCTCTGTGTTAGAATATACTGTCGGATCTGAGTTTTCACAAAGTGAAAACTCAGCTCTGAAAAAGCTTTTATGCAGATGGATCAGCGGACCGGCCGGGCGCTCCTCCTACTGGTAAGTGAAAGGTCTGTGTGGCGCATTGCTCATAGCACAGACCTGTCACTTACCAGTAGGAGGACTGCCTGGTCGGTCACAGACATCGCAGGTAAGTATAATGCTTCTAAAAATTGCTAAGTAACCATGGCAACCAGGACTGCAGTAGCGTCCTGGTTGCCATAGTTACCGATTGGAGCCCCAGCGATTAAACTGGGACTCCGATCGGTACTCTCCGCTGCCACCAATGATAAGGGGGGGGGGGGGATTTTAATTAGGAGGGGGAGGGCCCACTGGCCACCAATGAATCTACAGTACTACAGGGGAGGAAGGGGGGGGGGGCCGGCCGCACTGGCCACCAATGTGATAAATACAGGGGAGGGAGGGGGGGCCGGCCGCACTGGTCACCAATGTGTTAACTACAAGGGAGGGAGGGGGGGCCGGCCGCACTGGCCACCAATGTGTTAACTACAGGGGAGGGAGGGGGGGCCGGCCGCACTGGCCACCAATGTGTTAACTACAGGGGAGGGAGGGGGGGCCGGCCGCACTGGCCACCAATGTGTTAAATACAAGGGAGGGGAGGGGGCCCACTGGCCACCAATGAATTTAAAACTGGGGAGGGAGGGGGGGTGCCCCCTCCTGCCTGGCAGCACATGATCTCTTACAGGGGGCTATGATACGCACAATTAACCCCTCGGGTGCTGCACCTGAGGGGTTAATTGTGCGGATCACAGCCCCCTGTAAGAGATCGGGTGCTGCCAGGCAGCAGGGGGCAGTCATGTACACAGTTTAAAGTATATTCTAACTAGAAGCGTCCCCATCACCATGGGAACGCCTCTGTGTTAGAATATACTGTCGGATCTGAGTTTTCACAAAGTGAAAACTCAGCTCTGAAAAAGCTTTTATGCAGATGGATCAGCGGATCCGTCTGTGTGAAAGTAGCCTACGGCCACCGACCACGGACGTGGATGCCAATCTTGTGTGCATCTGTGTTTTTTCACGGACCCATTGACTTGAATGGGTCCGTGAACCGTTGTCCGTCAAAAAAATAGGACAGGTCCTATTTTTTTGACGGACAGGAAACCCTGATGACGGATGCGGCTGCAAAACGGTGCATTTTCCGATTTTTCCACGGACCCATTGAAAGTCAATGGGTCCGCGAAAAAAAACGGAAAACGGAACGTGTGCATGAGGCCATATTGGTACTATTTTGAGGTGAGGTAACAATAAAAAATGGCTGTTCTGGCACAGTTTTTATTTTTTACAGTATTCAACTGACCGGATAGATCATGTAAATATGTGTATTTTTATTTTTTTATTACAGTTTTACACAATAAAGCGTTTAAAAAATAAATAAATCATGTTTTTGTGTCCATTTTTTGAAAGCCATATATTTTGTTTATTTTTCTGCCGATCGTCTTGTGAAGGGGCTCATTTTTTGCGGGAAGAGCAGATTTTTTTATTGGTACTATTTTTGGGTACATATGATTTTTTTGATAGTTCAATATTACATTTTTTGGCACTGTTTTTATTTTAATTTTTTTACAGCATTCAGGGGATAGGTCATGTGATATTTTAAAAAAAAACAGGTCGTTATGGACACAGCAATACCTAATATGTCTATTTTTTTTTTTTTTTTTTTACACATTAACCCTACGATTTTCCATTTTTGCATTTTTTTTTTTCGTTTTTCACTCCCCGCCTTCCCATAGTCCTAACTTTTTTATTTTTCCGTTCACATAGCCTTATGAGGGCTTATTTTTTGCAGGACAAGTTGTACTTTCTAATGGTGCCATTTACAGTTGCATACAATGTAGTGGGAAGCGGAAAATAAAAATTCTAAATGGGGTGGAATTGGGAAAAAACGCAATTCTGACAAAGGTTTTTTTTTAACCCCGTTCACTATGCGGTAAAATTTACCTGTTATCTTCATTCTCCAGGTCAGTACGGTTACAACAATACCACACTTGTATAATTTTTCTTGTGTTTTAATACTGAAAACAATTAAAACAATGAAAACTTTTTTGTAAATAGGGAGGATCAGCACTCGACTTAACGTTGTGTCCGCACGAGAGAAGAGCGAACTCCAAACAAATGGAAAAGAAATCTCAGTGGACCGTGGCTTCTTCAATTCATATGCTTTGTGTTTATTCCATTATTTGCACTTTGTTATTAAGTTGTTATATTTATATATGTGTGTTTACTTACTAGTTTATTTGGCCGGTTTATACGCCCACTCGTTTTGATCGATAGATATTGCTATAGCCGCCTCTACCTGGGCGTCTGACGTCATCCCACGTGTTGGTGGGGTAGATACTATAACTTGAGATATGTATTAGTTTGTTAATGTTTGTTGACGAAGGCTGGAGGGGCCGAAACGCGTCCAATTATTGTAAGGATTTATGGAATAAACACAAAGCATATGAATTGAAGAAGCCACGGTCCGCTGAGATTTCTTTGCCATATTACTTTTTTGTAGTTATGTGTACAGGGCTGTGTGAGGGCCAATTTGAAGTGCGTGCAACTTTTTGATCACTTTTAATTAAAAAAAAAAGTTGTTGAGGAGTTGAAGTGACAAAATTAGGCAAATTGGCTGTTTTTATTTTTTTTCTTGTTATGCCATTTGCCGTATGCCATTAATATTGTTATATTTTAATTGTATGGGCATTTTCGCACTTTTATTGTATTGGACTTTTTATTGGTTGAGTATTTTTATTTTAAGGAAAGGGGGGATTTGAACTTTTATAATTATTTTTTTGTAAAATCATATTTTTTTTACTTTGTTTAAGTCACCCTGGGTGACTATTACTGGCAATCATTAGATTGCCCATTATGTTCATTGATGGCTATATCACCCAGAGGCTCCATCCTCTCACCGTTTAGAACGCCCTTGTAAAGGTGATTGACATCCTCGGTCTCCTCCGTGCCCCGCAAATCCTGCGCCGTCCATTTTAGTATTAGGCGCAGTGAGTGAAGGACGCTCGCCTGCTGCCGTCCTTCACTCACTGCGCCTAATACTAAAATGGACGGCGCAGGCGAGACGGTGAGAGGACGGAGCCTCTAGGTGCTGCAGCAACGCCCCACCAGCACCTAGAGGCTCATTTGCATATTATAAATGTCATTATTTAGCGCGAACGGCGGCAGGCAGGGAGATATAAGTCATACAGTTATGTTCTGCTGACATTAGCACATCGTTAATGTCAGCCAGATACATAACGATTTTTCTGATGACAGAAACCCTTTAAGGCTACTTTCATATCTGCGTTTTTGCTCGATCTGTTATGGATAAGCAAAAACGCTTCCGTCATGATAATACAACCGTCTGCATCCATTATGAACGGATCCGGTTGTATTATCTTTAACATAGCAATGACGGATCCGTCTCTAAAACCATTGAAAGTCAATGGGGAACGGATGTTTTCTTTTGTGTCAGAGAAAACGGATCAGTCACCATTGACTTACATTGTGAGTCGTGACGGATCCGTCTTGCTCTGCATCCCAGGATGCACTCAAAAACGCTGCTTGCAGCTCTTTTGTGTGTGTCATTGGAACGCAATGAAACGGAACGGAATGCATTCTGGTGCACTCCGTTCCCTTCAGTTCAGTTTTGTCCCCATTGACAATGAATGGGGACAAAACTGAAGTGTTTTCCTCCGCTATTGAGATCCTACGACAGATCTCAATAGCAGAAAGGAAAAGCGCAAGTGTGAAAGTAGCCTAAAATCTTGTTTTTGTGTTGCCATTTTCTGAAAGCCATATTTTTTTGGGGGCGAATGTCTTATGTAGGGGCTGTTTTTTAAGGGATCAGGTGATGGTTTGATTGGTACCATTTTGGGGTACATAAGACTTTTTGATCTCTTGGTATTACACTTTTTGTGAGGCACGGTGACCAAAAAATGGCTGATTTGGAAAATGTTTTATTTATTTTTTACGGTGTTCACCTGACGGGGTGGATCATATTATATTTTATAGAGCTGGTTGTTACGGACGCGGCAATACCTAGGTTTTACACTTTTATATGTGTTTATTATGGCAAAGGGGTGGATTTTTTTTATTATGAAAATCACTATTTTTTACTTTTTATTTTTGTCCCACTGTGGGACTTTTGGGGGTCTGATCCCCTCTGCAATGCATTACAATACATTGTGTATTGTAATGCAATGCCTGACAGTATATTACACTGACATCGTGCCTATGCGACCCAGCCTGGGGCTGGATTTCACAGGCTTCCGTTGAAGGCAAGCCCCGATGTCTGTGTAAGGCATCGGGCTGCTGTTCCTGCCATTAGGTCCTCGTCACCACAGCACAGGGACCCGATGGGGTGGGGGAGGGTGTCCGTACCCTCTGAACACCCTGTGCATACCGTGGTCAGCTCTGACCGTGTCATACAAGGGGTTAATACACAGGCAGGCATCAGTGTACTCACCTATGCTGGCGTATACAGCAGGCGCTCGTCTGTCAGGAACAGCCGGACCCCTGCTGCTGATCGAGCAGGCGCAGCTCCTGCAACCTCCCAATAAGAGCGCCGTACATGTATGACGCTGGGATTCTACGGATTAAACAACCCTATGCGCCTTTTCAATGGCCATGTTTCATATGATTGACGTAACAGATCTGTGAGCAAACTGATTTCAGCCACCTGGAGTACATGTTCTGAACTGGAGACCAAAGTGATTAGTTAATTGTCACCTTATGGTCAATCAAGAAGCAGTGACCCAAGCTGTCCAAAAAATAGTCACATTAAATAGGATGGCACTACTATGACCACTCAATAGGGTAATGCCAACCCAAGCTGGATTCACAAGATCTCTTATTTACATATATTGCCATTCAATACCCACAACTGGTGGGGAAATCATAAGGGTAAACTCACATGCAGCAGATTCCAGGTCTATACATGTGAACTGAGATATTTTGGTGGAACAAAATATTGGTGCAACAAGTCTTCCGTATCTGAATACACCATAACCATTTAGGTGCATATATGGATAGAAGATAAAATACAAATCACAGTCATATGAAGTTACCATTAAGAAGCTCTTGAACAAGCTCAGCGGCTGACTTGGTTTCTAAAGTCTCTGGCCATTCTGTTACACCAGTTTTCAAGCCTTCAGCTAAAACCTGTCAGAAATATCACAAACGGTAATTAGTCATCCTTCATTTATTAAGTATGTTGATATTAAACAGATTCCTTAGGGCTTATGCAGATGAACATGGGTGGCCTGTGCCCGTGCTGTGGACTGCAAATAGCGGTCCGCAATGCACGGGCACCGGCCATATGTCCGCCGCTTGCGGACCCATTCACTTGTCCGCGAGTGTATTAATGTACAGCAGCGGCGGCACAGCGCATACGGCGTCATAGCAACCAATGACGCCGTGCGCTCCTGCACTAAGGAGGATGCCAGTCCGGTATCTCACGAACCGTGTTCCACGGACGTCTGCATGAGGTTTAAAGGTCGGTTTACATGAGGTTTTATGCCTCCATCTGACTTATACATTAGAGAGAAAAAAAAAAAAGGAATGCAAAAACGCAGCACACCATGTTCTTATATCAGTCTGAGGCAACCATAATGTATATGTTTTTGGTATATGTTAAAAGCATGGGAAAAACATGATGTGAACAAGGCCTAAGGGCGAGTTCATATCACCGCCATATATTTCCATAGTTCGGATCCGTTAGAGAAGCAGAACAATAAAAAATAACGGCAGTGCAGGATTCACCACACAACTGAGACAACTTGAGCTGAACAGACTCGACTGACTACAATGGAGTCTATTCAGAATTTTGTTTTTTACTGGACAAAAAATGTCCTGTATACAGGACTTTTGTCTGATCTTTTTTTTGACGGAATCTGTGACAGAGGCTCTAACGCATGTGAACAAGCCCTTAATTCTGCATTTTCATTTGAATGCCCAGCATGTAATTCCATACTTCCTATGGTCAACCACAGCTTCTCCTGATGATACTGGCTGATTGCTGGGATTTCTTCAATATAAAAAGGGGTTCTCCTCCTGACACAACTCCCTGAATACCAGTTATCATTAGTATCACTACATTAAAGTATTTTTCCATGATAGACATTTATTGTAAATCGATTTGATATCAATATCTGAGGGGTCCCAGTGGTGAACAAAATGTATAGCGCAGCATGCAGGGAAGTCTACAGTAAATAGTATTAGAAAAGATGCACAATTCTCTGGGGGGGAAATGAGCTAGGATACCTTCGAAATATATAACCTTACACCCCACTAAAGGAGGGCTAGGTATCCCAGACCTATATAGTTATCACAGGGCTATTTTATGTCTTAGATGTCTGGAATGGTTGCGGCCATACACAGGTCGATTAGATATACTAGCGGAAGAAGCTATGGCTAATCTCCCGTTAAGATCCCTGATCTTTTTGGACCGCTCTCCCAAAGACAAAATGCTACAGACACACAGCTCTATAACCAGATGCTCCATCGAACATTGGATCGACTCAAACCTTCTGGAGCACTTGATGCCCAATCGTTTAGCTCTCATACAAGTCAGGCTCCATTCACACGTCCACAAAATGGGTCCGCATCCGTTCCGCAATTTTGCGGAACGAGTGCGGACCCATTCATTCTCTATGGGGATGGAATGGATGCGGACAGCACACAGTGTGCTGTCTGCATCCGCATTTGCGGTGCACGGCCCCCGATCTTTGGGTCCGCAGCTCCGCAAAAAGATAGAGCATGTCCTATTCTTGTCCGCAGCTTGTGGACAAGAATAGGCATTTCTATGGGGGTGCCGGGCTGGTGTGTTGCGGACCCGCAATTTGCGGGTCCGCAACACACCACGGATGTGTGAATGCAGCCTTAGAGATATACTATGCCATTCCTCCATTTACTTTTGGAAAACACTTTCTGAACAGGCAAAATTAATAGATACCCCGGTTCTGTCTCTATGCCCGGACGATGATACCCCCTCTTACGCGGACTTAAGAAATCACCCAGGGTTAGCCAGTCTATCTACGTTTCAGGTTGCCCACTGCTTGCAATTTATCAAACAACATCTGAAAAATGTTCCTAGTCAAACTGATCACTCTGTGTTTGAAAAAATGATATTGAAAACAAGAGAACCGAAAAAGAAAATCTCTCAATTATATACCCTCATTCTCTCCTTAACGTGCCCCAAAAGTTACCCATTCATTTCCAAATGGGAACAGGAACTAGATATCCGGTTCTCTCAGCAGGAACTAAACAGCTTATTGATTGCTCCATGGAGGGTATCCAGGTGCGTCAAGCTACAGGAAAACAGCTACAAAGTCCTCACTTAGTGGTATTATACACCACAGCGTTTACACCGTATGTTCCCAGAGGTTAGCCCCATATGTTGGAGATGCGGCACGGATACCGGGACACAGAGCCATATATGGTGGACATGCTCAAAAATCAAACCATATTGGCAAAGTGTCTGTAAGTCACACATCCCAGTCTCTACGAGAGTATGTCTATTTGGTCAACCTTAGACACAAAGAGCCAAAAAAAACATTAAAAAAAAATAAAATTGTACGACTACCAGGAGCCACAAGCTATACATTAACACACAAGTCACCGTATTTTCCGCCCTCAAGATGCACCTACGTTTTAACAAAGAAAATCATCTGATCTGAGGTCTGATAAAAATATTTTTTATTTTTTTTTCATTAGCAGAGAAAAAAGGAAAAAATATATATTTTTCTTCAGACCTCAGATCAGACTTCGAAATCAGATCCCCAATCCTCATCTGACCTAAAATAAGATCCCCAAACCTCATCAGACCTCCTAATCAGACCCCCAAAATAAGACCCCAATGCTCGGATCAGACAACACAAATCAGACTCCCAGTGTCAGACCCTCAGTGTTCAGACCCACCCCCCCTTAATGCTCAGATCTCTCCCTTTCAAGATCTAACCCCCCAATGCTCAGGACTGACCAAACCATGCTCAAATCTGACCCCCATGCTCAAATCTGACCCCTATTGCTCAGATCAGAACCCCCCCCCATGCTCAGATCAGAACCCCCCCAACATGCTCAGATCAGAACCCCCCCAACATGCTCAGATCAGAACCCCCCCAACATGCTCAGATCAGAACCCCCCCAACATGCTCAGATCAGAACCCCCCCAACATGCTCAGATCAGAACCCCCCCAACATGCTCAGATCAGAACCCCCCCAACATGCTCAGATCAGAACCCCCCCAACATGCTCAGATAAGGACACCCCCATGCTCAGATCAGGACCCCCCCCACCCCCATGCTCAGATCAGGACCCCCCCCCCCCCATGCTCAGATCAGGACCCCCCCATGCTCAGATCAGGACCCCCCCATGCTCAGATCAGGACCCCCCCATGCTCAGATCAGGACCCCCCCATGCTCAGATCAGGACCCCCCCATGCTCAGATCAGGACCCCCCCATGCTCAGATCAGGACCCCCCCATGCTCAGATCAGGACCCCCCCATGCTCAGATCAGGACCCCCCCATGCTCAGATCAGGACTCCCCATGCTCAGATCAGGACCCTCCATGCTTAGATCAGGAACCCCCATTGCCCAGATCAGGACCCCCATTGCCCAGATCAGGACCCCCATTGCCCAGATCAGGACCCCCATTGCCCAAATCAGGACCCCCATTGCCCAAATCAGGACACCCCCCCCATGCTCAGATTAGAACCTCCCATGCTTAGATCAGACCCCCATGCTCAGTTCTATAATTAAATAAAAAATCTCTTCCTTCTCCTGATCAGGCACTGGGCTCCTGCTCGGGCACCTGCTACTCTGCAGGTCTGACACACTCTCCACTGTGACCTGATGAGCACAACGTCAGGTCATAGTGCGTGTCTCCACATACTACGTTCTCACACTGTGTGCATCAGGACATAGTGGAGAGTGAGCTGGACCTGCAAAGTACACAGCTAGAGCCGCACTTGAAGAAGCAAAGAGCCGCATGCGGATCAAGAGCCACAGGTTGGCCACCCCTGCTCTAAACAAACACTAAATCTATGTAAAATTTTACTTGCATCAGCTAGATTACTTGTTGCGGTGCACTGGAAAAAAACGGACCCCCACCTATGCAACAATGGTTTCAGAGATGCGATCAACTCTATCGATTGGAACTAATTGCTCACTGGGATTTCCGAACACCCCAAAAATTCTTAAGCATATTGAGTCCTTGGCAAAAATTTTGAGGTTTCACTGTATGACGAGATCAACTATGACTATAAGTCCCTTGATTCACTTAGGTACTTTAAATGTTGCAATACATATGTTACATATGCGGTCATAATCTCTACTTGTACCAAAGGTTCTGACACTGGTTAGCTTCTACAGTGGTCCCCCCGCCCCCACCTCCTATCTTCCCCTCAGACTTTCCTCGTAACCCCTCTGTTCTTTTGTTCTATTGTAACGATTTATTTTCAATGATATATGGCAAGTTATTACAGCACAGTGATGGGAAGGTATTGTTTATTCTACTCGCCGTGTAGACCTCATTCAATCCTGTATAAGGCCTCTTTCACACTTGCGTTGTCCGGATCCGTCGTGCACTCCATTTGCCGGAGGTGCCCGCCGGATCCGTAACAACGCAAGTGAACTGAAAGCATTTGAAGACGGATCCATCTTCAAAATGCGTTCAGTGTTACTATGGCAGCCAGGATGCTATTAAAGTCCTGGTTGCCATAGTAGAAGTGGGGAGCGGGGGAGCAGTATACTTACCGTCCGTGCGGCTCCCGGGGCGCTCCAGAATGACGTCAGAGCGCCCCATGCGCATGGATGACGTGATCCATGCGATCACATCATCCATGCGCGTGGGGCGCCCTGACGTCACTCTGAAGCGCCCCAGGAGCCGCACGGACGGTAAGTATACTGCTCCCCAGCTCCCCACTACACTTTACCATGGCTGCCAGGACTTTACCGTTCTTGCAGCCATGATAACCATTCAGAAAAAGCTAAACGTCGGATCCGGTAATGCGCCGAAACAACGTTTAGCTTAAGGCCGGATCCGGATTAATGCCTTTCAATGGGCATTAATTCCGGATCTGGCCTTGCGGCAAGTGTTCAGGATTTTTGGCCGGAGCAAAAAGCGCAGCATGCTGCGGTATTTTCTTCGGCCAAAAAACGTTCCGGTTCGGAACTGAAGACATCCTGATGCATCCTGAACGGATTTCTCTCCATTCAGAATGCATGGGGATAATCCTGATCAGGATTCTTCCGGCATAGAGCCCCGACGACGGAACTCTATGCCGGAACAAAACAAGGCAAGTGTGAAAGAGCCCTAAGTTGATTACTGTACCAGCACTGTATACCCCACCCTGCAACTTACCGTACTCACTTTCACTAAGGACAACCATGGGCACCATGCAATACTACATTACACAGACGCTGCAAGGAGAACATTTCTGTAACTGGGTAATATGTATATACAGTATATTAGGGTTGTTTCGATACCAAAATTTTGATTCGGTTTCGATACCATAAAAAAGTATTGCGATACTCAAGACCATTCGATACCACACGAAAAAAATAAAACGCCAAAAAAAGGCACGTGCATTCCGCATTTCATGGAATGTCCGGCCCATAATCGAACAGTCCTATCCTATTTTTTGGGGGGACAAGGTGACTAAAAACAAATGGCGAATCGCGCAGTTTTTCTTTTCTGGCGTTCATCACATAGTGATATATTTTTAAATATTTTAATAGTTTGGACTTTTCGGACGTGGCGATATGAAATATTTTATTTATTTATTGTTTATATATTTTATATGTAAAATTGGGAAAGGGGTTTAATATTTTGTTGTGTTTTTTTTTTAAACTTTTTTTTTTTTTTTTTTTACAGTTAAGGCTACTTTCACACTGGCGTTTCTGGGTCAGCTTGTGAGATCCGTTTCAGGGCTCTCACAAGCAGCCCAAAACTAATCAGTTTAGCCCCAATGCATTCTGAATGGATAAGGATCCATTCAGAATGCATTAGTTTGCCTCCGTACAGTCACCATTCTGCTCTGGAGGCGGACACCAAAACGCTGCCTGCATCGTTGTGGTGTCCGCCTGACGATGCGGAGCCAAACGGATCCGTCCTGACTTACAATGCATTATCATGAACAAAAAAAAGATATATATATTTTTTTTTGTTCATGGTAATGCAAACGGATCCATTCTGAACGGATACAAGTGTTTGCATTATAGGTGCGGATCCGTCTGTGCAGATACCAGACGGATCCGCACCTAACGCAGGTGTGAAAGTAGCCTTATTTAATAACTATTTCCCCCCTTAGGGGTAGAACCTGGGATATTTTAATCCCTTGTCCTATTCACCCTAATAGAGCTCTATCAGGGTGAATAGGACTTTACACTCTCCCTGCTGCCCTGTGCTTTGTGCACACAGCAGCAGGGATGTTACCATGGCAGCCAGGGCTTCAGTAGAGTCCTGGCTGCCATGGTAACCGATTGGAGCCCCAGGATTACACTGCTGGGGCTCCAATCAGAACTGCCACTGCCACCAATGAGTAGGGTAGGGGGGACCCTGTGGCCACTGCCACTAATGTTTTTAATACTGGGGACGGGGGGAAGGGCGCACTGCGTCACCAACGATAACTAACGTTTAATATACAAATAAAGCCCGCGGCAGAAACACATTGCTGGCACCTGACCTCTGACAGGGCACTGCGATCAGCGGCAGTTAACCCCTCAGGTGCAGCACTGTGTTTCTGCCGCCGCCTGCATTTGTAATGTATTAAACGTTAGTTATCATTGGTGGCGCAGTGGCCACAGCCCCTCTCCTCCGCCCCTCTGCGCTCTCATTGGAGGGAGCAGCACAGGGGGAGGGAGAGTTTGCTTCCTTCTTCCCTGTACTGCTGAGGGAACATGGTGCACGCTGAGAGCAGCGTGATCCATAGTCTCTGATACTGGGCTGTGCAGTGGCGCAGCCTAGTATCGATAAAATACAACTCCCGGTATCGTATCGATACTGGGCTAAAAGTAACGATTGGGTATCGAAAGTTCGATACTCGAAAAAACCCTACAGTGTGTATGTGTATATATATATATATATATATATATATATATATATATATTTCCATAACTTTTGTCCCCTTTAACCTCCTTGCATAAAAGACATATCACAATACTCAGCTGTACCAGAAGGAAATCCAGCTCTTTATACACAGGGTACACAGGACTTCGAAGATCTCCAGACTCCACTCTGATATTCTAGGAATTTACAACAAAAAATATCAAGATTTATAACAAGCAAAAGTGCAAATAACCAAATAATAATAATAAAGACATTTTGTTCCTAATAAGTAAAAATAGATAAAAGTTCAAGACATACCAGTGTTGACGCAGACGTCAAAGGTGGCATCTGAGGGATATGGTCTACTCCATTCCACACAAAGTCCACAGTGACATTGGTTTGTGATTCTATAACTGAATTCTCCAGTGCGGTGCAGCTAAATAAATCATATCGAGCAAATCCTCTTGTCTGCATCTAGTAAAAAGTAGAGTTGGGTTAAAGGAAATCTATGACCAGGTTTATGCTGCCCCATCTGATGGCAGACTGATAGCATGTTGTCACTTTTTGCAGTAGTTTCCATTAAATCACACTTAATTTGTTGCAGCACGAGCCAACTCAGGAGTCGTCTCAATGATGTGCACGCTCTCTGGAGTCCTGACATTCATGAGCTGCTGACTCCCACCTCTGCTGATTGACAGACTTCTCTCTACCAACAGTAATAGGGAGAAAGTTGTGAATCAGCTGTGGGTAGTCAGCAGCTCATGATGAGCCCTGGTTCGGCTTGTGCTGCACCTAATAAAGTGTGACTTTAAAGAAACTATTGCAAGAAAAAAAAATTAAGTGACCCAGTGCTGGAATCAGGTTTTATTTTATGTTGTCCTCAGATGGGGCAGCATAAACCTGGTCACAGATTCCATTTCAGAATTGACTTTACAGGTCTATGTTAATGAATGATCCCACAATCAGCAGGACTTCTTCACTTGTGGGGGGCTTGTTCCTGCAGGTGAAAAAAAACGCCCACCTGCCGCAAGATTGACATGGCCGGACATTTAGCCTGGCCCTGACAATTTCCTGCCTGTCCTGCTGCTCTGATTCGGAGAGCAAAGGTACAAACTCTTCTTCGGCTAAATGTCTGGGCCTGTCAATCTTGCAGGTAGGTGAGCACTTCTTCACCTGCTGGGACAGCACCCTACAGGTGAAGAAGCGCTGCTGATGAGACCAATCAGTTTATTAGAATGGATTCACTCCACTCTAACAATAACATTCTCATATGAAAAGGTCAAATACATAGTTCTAAGTGGGCTGTATGTTTCTTCATGGTGGTCACAGGTTGTGGCATTTAATGTTACAATTACCCAATACATTAAAATGAAACTGACTAATCTGATTCACAAACTTACTGCGGAAGAATGATGTCTTTCCTTGTGGGATTTCTTTAATGCTTCAAGACTTGGAAAACAGGATTTGTCAGAAGTCGGACCTGTGATAAATAACAATAGCTGCTGAAAATGCTTCTGCAACCGATGCATTTCTGAATGTGGTAGCCTTCAGTGACACTACATCTACGAGGCAGTCACCAGTGCAAAGGGGTCAATAGTGCTGCTGTCTCCATTAGATTTAATAGGGTGCTTCCACACTTTTTGGGGGGTTTGTAAAAAAAATGCAATGAAATTCATGCTTCATGCATCTCTTTTGGGGGGTGGTGTTTCTTAGTTGCATAACATTTTTCTTGGGACACCCAAGAAAACCCACAGCCACAGGAAAAAAACAAAAAACGCTAAAGGACATAAAACACAATATGGTCTTAATTGCTGTGTTTGTAGGGTATTTTAGAATTTCCTATTGGCCAACGTGTAACATCTGGCAGCTGTGCCCATACACTGCAAAAAAACATCTGAATAGAAACGGTGCAGAGTTTAAATTCACAGCAATTCTTTCTGCAGTTTTTCACCACTGAGTTCACACTTTTTCAATGTATCCTTAGGCCCCTTTCACACGGGCGAGAATTCCGTGCAGGTGCAATGCGTGAGGTGAACGCATTAAACCCGCACTGAACGCAACGCAGGCCCCATAAAAATGAATGGGTTTGCGTGAAAATTGCAAGCATCTGCGGATGCGGTACGATTTTCACGCATGGTTGCTAGGAGATGATGTAAGTAAATTGATAAAAGTCAATTTACTGTATTATTTTCCCTTATAACATAGTTATAAAGGAAAATAATAGCATTCTTAATACAGACTCCTTACTTTAGGAGTAAAAAAATAAATAAAAATAATAACTCACCTCATCCTGTTGTTCGCGCAGCCGGCATCATCTTTCTTCTTCTTTCAGGACCTGCCAAAGGACCTTTGATGACGTAATCGCGCTCACCACGTCATCAAAGGTCCTTTGGCAGGTCCTGCAAGAAGAAGAAAGATGATGATGCCGGCTGCGCGAACAACAGGATGAGGTGAGTTAATTTTATTTATTTTTTTAACCCCTAAAGCCACATTTTAGTAAGCATTCTGTATTAAGAATGTTATTATTTTCCTTTATAACCATGTTAGGAGATGAGCCATGTTCCCTCTCCTCACTTTCCTGGGTCTGGCTGTAAGAAAAATGGCTGAAGCAGGATCCTCCCTTCTCTGCCCAAGGCCAAAAAGATCATTAAGGCCCATCCCTTTTGCTCAGTCACAAATGGACCAGCAACAGATTACCTCATGCAGGATTTCTACATGACTGTCTATTTCAAGAACATGCAGACTAATAAATAGTGGTTGTAAGATTATCTCTTATTAGGGTCCATTCACACGTCCGTAAGTGTTTTGCGGATCCGCAAAACACGGACACCTGCAATGTGAGATCCGCAATTTGCGGACCGCACATCACAGACACTATAATAGAAAATGCCTTTACAATTGCGGACAAGAATAGGACATGCTCTATTTTTTTCAGGAACGGAATTGCGGATCCAGAAAAAACGGATGCAGATCCCGAAAATGCGGATTTGCATCCGTTCCAGCCCCATTGAAAGTGAATGGGTCCGTAAATTGCGGAATGAATGCGGACCCAAATTACTGACGTGTGAATGGACCCTTACTTTCATAATATGTTATAATTTGCTCTTGAATAAAGCTACTATATTCTACAAGATTGCATTACAGATGAATGGAAACTATTCAATTATTCATAAGCTTTAAGGCCTCTCTACACAAGACGACACAGCAGCGGATTATCAGGACAGAAGCGTTCCTTCTCGGCAATCACCTGCTCATCATTGGAGGAGACCGCTAAATTTACATGCAGTGATCTCCTCGACATTATGGGGAGGAAAGATCGCTAATGCCATCGATCGTCCCCATACAGACTCGTTGTTTGCCGGTAGCAGATCATGTTTACACAGCACGATCTGCTGCTGGCAAATGTCGATTTTTGTGTCCGCATGAAAGATCTATTACCCAATGAATGAGTGTTTAGCTCGTTCATCGAGTAATCAGCGGCACTTCTACAGCGCCAGATAATCGCTACCGAGCGTTCCTATGAATGCGTGTTAGTGATTATCTTGCGGATTCTCTGCCAGTGTAAAGGGCCCTTTTACAAAGTACCAATGAACAGGGCTAAACCATAGCAAGTAGTATCACTGCCAATATAAGACCAGTTCAATGACCAGCACTTATTTCATACCAGGAGATTAGAGAACTTGCCCAGCTGTAACGACTGCACTGACCTGCACAGGTTACCTTATGGAAGCTCATTCCTGAGATCTCATTCCTGCTGGTTTTGATAGGCTCCGCTCCAAGCCAACAGGTACTTTCTGCATCCGAGCTATCACATCTTACCCACAACTGAGGAAGAACCTCCACTGGTTTTCCATTCCCAAACTGTGCCATGTTGGGGTTGTGTGTCAAAGTATAGCTTGAAAGGAGCTGCCTAAAAAGAAAAACAAGGGTTAATCCATAATTACATTGGTGGATCTGATACTGTTTCTAAGAAACGCCTTGACCACTTGATATAGTCTACAGCAGGGATGTTCAACCTGCGGCCCTCCAGCTGTTGTACAACCACAACTCCCACCATGCCCTTCTGTAGGCTGATAGCTGTAGGGTGTCCAGGAACGATGGGAGTTGTAGTTTTGCAACAGCTGGAGGGCCGCAGATTCAGCATGCCTGGTCTAGAGTCTAATCTAATCTAATCTCATCATATCGGTGATGGCTAACCTCCGGCACTCCAGCTGTGGTGAAACTAGGACTCCCAGCATGCTCCATTCATTTCTGTGGAGTTCTGAGAACAGCGAAGCAAGTGTGCATCTTGGGAGTTGTAGTTTTACCACAGCTGGAGTGCCGGAGGTTAGACATCACAGGTCTAGACCATCTAACCTCCAGAAACAGCCACTTTGTTATTTCTTGTAACCAACAGATCCATCCATTGCAGGGAGAGGTTGGGGTTGACTTGCTTGTACAGTGAATCCTTTGTCCTACAACCAGTCCTAATGTGAGCATGCACATTCACTTCCTGCCTGCCAGCTCCAACACATAGCAGAATGGCTCTGGGCTTGTGTTGAAGCCTGGAGTTGCCCTGTGTGTAAGAACATGGACAGCCAGCCTTGCCTCCGATCACCTAGGAAGAGGAGAGCTGCAAGTTTTGGCACATGCACAGATGCCCTGTTGTCCTCTACAAGGCCGGGTGCACACGCAGTGAAAATCTCTGCAACCAATTTCACCTCGCTAAACTGAAAAGGGTGAAATCCGCAGCAAATTTGCAACATAAGGCTGGGTTCACATGAGCGGATGCCGTGCGTGGCATCCGCTCCGTGAAAGAGTGCCAAGACCCGATGCAGACTGCAGAGGCACGGAGCATTAACATGACTGATAATGCTCCGTGCCTCTCTGTGACCTCTTTACTACGAAATCACAGTGACAACTGTGATTTCGTAGTAAAGAGATCACAGAGAGGCACGGAGCATTATCAGTCATGTTAATGCTCCGTGCCTCTGCAGTCTGCATCGGGTCTTGGCACTCTTTCACGGAGCGGATGCCACGCACGGCATCCGCTCGTGTGAACCCAGCCTAACTGACACGCTGGGGATTTGAAAACCCACACCATGCTCAAATTCTGTACAAAAAATAAAAAATAATATTCACGGCATGTTAATGTTTGTAAACTCTGATCCACTTGATGAATTTGTGTATAAATGGCCAACTGGGTTACTATTTCCCTTGCCAAATGGGTGTGTCACAACACATTCACGCATAGGCAACACTGATTGCACAATGTTAGGCCTCATGTACATGACCGTACAGATCCTCATATAATACGGATGACGTCCGTGTGCATGCCGTATTTTGCGAAACGGAACAGCTGGCCCCTAATTGAGCAGTCCTATTCTTGTCCGTAAAGTGAAAAAGGAATGCACACGGAGTAACTTCCGTTTTTTTGGCGGACCCATTAATGTTAATGGTTAAAGTTAAAGGTTCCACATATGGTCCACGAAAAAAAAAAAAAACGGAATGGAAACTGAAAGAAAATACGTTCGTGTGCATGAGCCCTTAGACGATAAAAACACAATGTATACATTTCTAGAATGAATAACAGAAATAATGAATAACAATTGTCTTAGTTTTCCATAGCAACCAATCAGAGCTCAGCGTTAATTTTTTCTGAGCCCTTTAGGAAATGAAAGCTGAGCTCTGATTGGATGCTATGGGCAACTAAGACAGTTTTGATAAATGAGGCCCAAAGTTCTTAGGTTGTAGAATAATTATTTAATAGGGAATATAAATATTTATTAAAACAGACATTTTAGGGGTGGCGACAGGTCACTTTTAAAATATTTTTTTTTTTTTACAATTTTTGACAGTTTTTTATTTTGGCAGTACTATGCCACTGAAAATTAAATAGAAATATTGTCCTTCACAGTAGTCTGCACAGAGAGATAAAACTCCTATATAGCTAGGTAATCCATATTTCGTTGACTGCGGCTGTGAGGACGAGATGTTATCCGCTGGTATAACAGTAGATGTAGAATTTAGGATAACAGTGTGGCAGCTCTATAGTTCTCTTGATAAACATAATTAAAGAGGCTCACAAAAGAGCATTGCCCTTATCAGTTTAATTTGTGATGCACTGAGTCACTCATCCACTTCCCTCTCTGGTCCCAGTGATGGCCTGACTGAGAAAGTCAAATGAGAGTGCCTCCCATGCTAGAAGTCCAAACAAAGAGGAAGTTCTAGAACAAGGACAAGTAAATAAAATACATGGAGTGACTTCCAAAATGATATCCAGAAAGCCATCCATCTGTTAAATTACATGGTAATAAGTGAGAACAAAACTGATGGTAATGTCCCTTTAATAGAAAGATGTAGACACGTCAAGCAGCCTGAGGCCATAGATCCCCAAAGCTGAATGCAGAGGACACGTACCTGGCTTGCATGGTTGAGACAGGCAGCGGCGCACAGGATTTTTCTACAGAAAGATCAAATAAGTGGCTGTCGCTAGCCTGGGATTCTTCTATGATGTCTTCCTCCAGTTTCAAAATCTGCAAGTCGAAAGTTACATATGTTATACCGATGTATTCACAGGGTCTTAGCTCTGTCATTTGCATTTAAGACATGAATAGAATTGGTTGGCCTTCACAGGGCCAATTTTCATTAAAGGGGCATTCTAAATCTTTTTAGTATCTGTTCGGGGGGGACCAATGCTGATCAGCTGTTTGAGGCACTGGTGCTCTTGTGTGCCTCCTCGCAGCTTATCAAGCTCAGTGCTGTACACGGTATAGAAGCTCAGCCCCTTTCACTTGAATAGGACTGAGCTGTGCCCAGGCCATGTGACCGATGAATGCGACATTACTGGCTTAGGGTAAGCTGCGAGAAGGCGGCGGTGTCAGACCCCCACTGATCAGATACTGATGACCTATCCAGAGCACAGGTCACATCAGTTAAAAAGTGTGCGAAACCCCGTTTAACTTTGTGTACGATGTATAAATAACGCCACCTAGATAAGCCACAGGTCCAGCACAGAGAAGGTGAAGCATCACAAAAAAGTAATACCCACTTACCCATCCCAGACTTTTGTCATCAGAGTGGCTATCAAATCAACTATTAGGGGGTGGGCTACACACGTTGTGGGACATAAAAGTAACCTGACACCACATCTAATGATTGTCAGTCATGTCGCAATTAAACATGCAACTTTTACTCCATTGGCTTTGATGTATGTTGCGTGTGCTGTGACTCGCCTGCGACTCCATGTTGCGGTGTAGCCCCAAGCTTTAGGTTATATTTACGTGAGTTGCTTTAGACCATATCAAATACGGTGTCTGAAAACGACTTATGTAACCGTACCTCGGACAGAGCGCTGGACTTCCGTCACACTCCTCTTTTGTAACGGCATGCTGATGAGTACACTGCTTTTTGGCTTGAGGACCACAATATACAATGTAAATAACAAAGCTTAAGTAATGTGCTCATTTAGGCTCCATTCACACGACCGTATTTTTGGTTTGCATATGATCCGCATTTTTTTGGACTGGATGCAGGCCCATTCAATTCAACGGGGAAGCAAAAGATGTGTGCTGCCCGCATCCGTATGTCCGTTCTGCAGTACCACAAAACAATTAGAACATGTCAGTTTTGTGGACAAGAATAGGCATCGTTACAATGGGTCAGCAAAAAAAAAAAAAAAAAAAAACAGATGCAACACGAACGTCATCGATGTGAATGCACCCATATGCATTTTGCAGTCCGCAAAAGATATGACATCCATGTTGCATCTGTCTTTTTTTGCAGATCCATTGTAACAATGCCTATCCTTGTCTGCAAAACGGACAAGAATAGGACATGTTCTATCTTTTTTGCGGGACAGCAGAACGGACATACGGATGCGGACAGCACATATCTTTTGCAGCCCCATTGAAATGGGCCCGCACACAATGTGCTATCCACATTTTTTTTGCAGACCCATGGAAAGGAATGGGCCCGCATCTAAATCACAAAAAATGCGGATCAGCACATGTACTCATTGATTTGAACGTCTGTTCACACATCAGTATTTCTTTTTACTAACCATGGCACAGTGAAAAAAAATCACGAAGACATGCACTACTTTGGTCCGTGATGCAGACCAAACACGTCCAATGAAGTCTATGGGTCTATGTTGCATTCGTGTTGCATCCATTTTATCACTGACCACTGATAGATGCTCTGGAAATTAATTTTCAGCTGAGCAGCATCCGTGGAATACTGATGACACACAAAGGGAAACAAACAAAAACACGGACCAAGCACGGATACTTCATGGACATCTTTACAGATGAAACAAGGACAGACATGGAAATGTAGCTTATAGGCAATGGTTGCAGAGAACTGTCAGGACCCCTGTACAGACAAATGCAATGGAAACTACCATGTTCCTGTTGTGTATATTAACGCACAAGTAGGAGTGGGCGATATAAACTATATTAATTTGGCCAACGATAGAGATTTTGTCTATATCGCCCTACCGCGATAGAACAAGGCATGCACCGCTTTCGGCACGCACCATGTTAGCCTGAGCCGGCACAGTGGAGAAGGAGGGAGTCCCTCCCTCCCCACTGTGAGCAGCTGCCGCTGACCACCAATGAGAACAGAGAGGAGTAGGAGGGGAGGGACTGTGGCCACTGCGCCACCAATGAATATAGGTAATGCCTGAATACAAACGTAGCCTGCGTGTGCTGGCCATATCTCATACCCGGCCTCTATGACTGCGCGCTGCGATCCGCCGCAATTAACCCCTTATGGATGCACCAGCACACGAAGGCTACGTTTGTATTCAGGCATTAATTATATTCATTGGTGGCGCAGTGGCCCTTCTACTCCCCCTCTTCTCAGTATTATAAGTGAGGTCCCCCCTCCCCAGGGCCTCCCCTCTTCACCCATTGGTGGCAGTGGCAGCTTCTGACCGGAGCCCCAGCAGTGTAATCCTGGGAATCCGATCGGTTACCATGGCAGCCAGGACGCTACTGAATCCCTGGCTGCCATGGCAAGCTCCCTGCTGCCGTGTGCACTATGCACAGGGCAGCAGGGACAGTGTAAAACTCCTATTCATCCTATTAGGGTGAATAGACAAGGGGTCTAGCCCCTAAGGGGGCTAATAGTTAGTAAATAAAAAGTAAAAAAAAAAAAAAAAAAGTTTAACCCCCCCTCACCCCCCCCCAAAAAAAAAACATTTTTTACATTTTAAATCACTTCTTTACTAATTTTACATATAAAAATATAAACACAATAAAAAAAATATATATTACATATCGCCATGTCCGAAAAAGTCAGAATGATAAAAATATCAAAAATATCTCCTATGCAGAGAAAAAAAAGAATAAAAAAACCCCACAATTTTTTGGTCACCTTGCACCCCAAATTTTTTTTGATGTTTTGAAGGAGGCACCTGTGATTTGAAGAGGCTGATGGCACTGGCTTGGGGACATGGATGATGGCAAATGGCAATGGCATGGGGCTAGGAGTGGGCGATAAAAACTACCATATTTTTCGCCCTGTAAGACGCATTTTCCCCCCAAAAAATGGGGGATAAATAGCAGTGCGTCTTATGGGGCGAATGCTGCATTTTTCCGAATTTTCAATGATACACCCGCCACGCGGCGGGTGTATCAGCTGAGAGGGAGGAGGGGCTGGGGGCCGGCATCTGCTTTTATAATGACAGCAGGGCCCGTGCAGTGACTGTATTCTACTACACGGGCCCCGCTCACTGCATATAATCTTATCTATAATTGTAGGCATTGTTAATATATAAAAGTTCAGGGTAATCAGCGCCTGTATACCGTACAAGCGCTCGTAGCAAAGAGAAGGGAGGAGGCTGGCTGGGAGGACGGGCGCTGGCAGCGTAAATCACTACGTCACGTGCCTGCGCCGCCCGCTGTCATTATAAAACCAGATGCGACCCCCACCCCCTGAATTGGGGGTCATTCACACCGCAGGGACACTTTTGTGGGGGGGGGGGGGGGCTGTGGATGACACATAGCATAAGATGCTACATATGTGTCATCCACAGATCCCCCCCATAACAGTGTCACCCACAGATCCCATAACAGTGCCATCCACAGATCCTCCATAAGTGTCACCGACAGATCCCCCATAACAGTGTCACCCACAGATTCCCATCAGATCCCCCATAATAGTGTCATCCACAGACCACCATTAGTTCAAAACCCACTAAAAGCACACATTTTGGCTCAACATTTTTTTCTTCTTATTTTCCTCCTCAAAAAATTAGGTGCGTCTTATGGGCCGGTGCGTCTTAGAGGGCGAAAAATACGGTGTATGCAATATAAACAATATGAATTTGGGCAACGATATAGATTTTGTCTATATCGCCCTACTGCAATAGAGGACCACAGAATAATATATTGGGATATACACTGCTCAAAAAAATAAAGGGAACACTTAAACAACACAATGTAACTCCAAGTCAATCACACTTCTGTGAAATCAAACTGTCCACTTAGGAAGCAACACTGAGTGACAATCAATTTCACATGCCGTTGTGCAAATGGGATAGACAACAGGTGGAAATTATAGGCAATTAGCAAGACACCCCCAATAAAGGAGTGGTTCTGCAGGTGGTGACCACAGACCACTTCTCAGTTCCTATGCTTCCTGGCTGATGTTTTGGTCACTTTTGAATGCTGGTGGTGCTTTCACTCTAGTGGTAGCATGAGACGGAGTCTACAACCCACACAAGTGGCTCAGGTAGTGCAGCTTATCCAGGATGGCACATCAATGCGAGCTGTGACAAGAAGGTTTGCTGTGTCTGTCAGCGTAGTGTCCAGAGCATGGAGGCGCTACCAGAAGACAGGCCAGTACATCAGGAGACGTGGAGGAGGCCGTAGGAGGGCAACAACCCAGCAGCAGGACCGCTACCTCCGCCTTTGTGCAAGGAGGAACAGGAGGAGCCCTGCAAAATGACCTCCAGCAGGCCACAAATGTGCATGTGTCTGCTCAAACGGTCAGAAACAGACTCCATGAGGGTGATATGAGGGCCCGACGTCCACAGGTGGGGGTTGTGCTTACAGCCCAACACCGTGCAGGACGTTTGGCATTTGCCAGAGAACACCAAGATTGGCAAATTCGTCACTGGCGCCCTGTGCTCTTCACAAATGAAAGCAGGTTCACACTGAGCACATGTGACAGACGTGACAGAGTCTGGAGACGCCGTGGAGAACGTTCTGCTGCCTGCAACATCCTCCAGCATGACCGGTTTGGCATTGGGTCAGTAATGGTGTGGGGTGGCATTTCTTTGGAGGGCCGCACAGCCCTCCATGTGCTCGCCAGAGGTAGCCTGACTGCCATTAGGTACCGAGATGAGATCCTCAGTCCCCTTGTGAGACCATATGCTGGTGCGTTTGGCCCTGGGTTCCTTTCTAATGCAAGACAATGCTAGACCTCATGTGGCTGGAGTGTGTCAGCAGTTCCTGCAAGACGAAGGCATTGATGCTATGGACTGGCCCGCCCGTTCCCCAGACCTGAATCCAATTGAGCACATCTGGGACATCATGTCTCGCTCTATCCACCAACGTCACGTTGCACCACAGACTGTCCAGGAGTTGGCAGATGCTTTAGTCCAGGTCTGGGAGGAGATCCCTCAGGAGACCGTCCGCCACCTCATCAGGAGCATGCACAGGCGTTGTAGGGAGGTCATACAGGCACGTGGAGGCCACACACACTACTGAGCCTCATTTTGACTTGTTTTAAGGACATTACATTAAAGTTGGATCAGCCTGTAGTGTGTTTTTCCACTTTAATTTTGAGTGTGACTTCAAATCCAGACCTCCATGGGTTGAAAAATTTGATTTCCATTTTTTTATTTTTGTGTGATTTTGTTGTCAGCACATTCAACTATGTAAAGAACAAAGTATTTCAGAAGAATATTTAATTAACTCAGATCTAGGATGTTATTTTTGTGTTCCCTTTATTTTTTTGAGCAGTGTATATCATCATCGCACATTCTTCAAATATAATCGCAATATAGATTTTAGGCCATATCGCCCAGCCCTACGCACAAGGTACATAAAAAGGCAAACAATATGATTCTGTAGTACTAAGTATACCTTTTTCTCCACCACAAAAGACATTTCGTTTGCGCTCCAAAAACTCTCCAATGACTGGCATTGGCCAGGACTGAACAAGTGAACCTGTAGCTCATCCTTGTGGGAGAGGAAAAAAGAACATTTAAAGCAGTCAAATCTGTACCACTCGCCGAGATACAAAGCAAAGCCATTCATTAGGGTGTTTCATTTTTCCAAAGATGTGATTTTCATATGACTTTGTAAGGCCCCGAGTCTCAGTGATGTAAAAGATATATATGTCAAATTTCAAGAAGATTGGATCATATTTAGGGGTTGCACACATTGATTACTATTCTCACTCCTGTACCTAGGAGGTTGGTCTAAAAACTACTTCAGTTTCAGGATCCCAGGAGCTCTGCATCAAGCAAGGTGGACGGCAAAGGCAATATATGCCCTTACAATTGTCCTCTTCACTAAACAGTTGAATATTCCTCAACGAGAATTGGAAGGAATTAGGGCTGCACGATATGGGAATTTTGTGCGATTGCGATTAGGGCCCTAAAAACTGCAATAACGATATGCGATGCAATATTTTAAGGGAATTGTGCTAGAGGTCTATTTGCTTGGATTTTCCCATATGAGCCGCTGACGCGGCTGGGTATGACAGTTATGGAGGGGATCTGTGGATGGCACTGTTATGGAGGGGATCTGTGGATGGCACTGTTATGGAGGGGATCTGTGGATGGCACTGTTATGGAGGGGATCTGTGGATGGCACTGTTATGGGGGGGATCTGTGGATGGCACTGTTATGGAGGGGACTGACGTCACTTAGTAGTAAAATACTTTACACACAAAGCCAGTTATGTGCGCAGGGCCCCTTCATATATAATCGCAGCTTTTTCGGGTAGGCCAAATCGCCATATCGCATTTGCCGATTATCGCGATTCGATTATATTTGCGATTTATCGTGCAGCCCTAGAAGGAATGAAACAGGTTGCACATTTTGTCAGCTTCATATATGTTCGCTTTTTGCACGAAGCAATTGTAAGTCGATGGGCTCCAAAGAATGATTTGGATATGCTACAGCTGCTGAGCACTTACGCAGACGTTAAAAAAAAGTGCTCTCACAGTTGCTAAAAGACACCTTTGGTATCTGTCAGAAACAAACATAGGATTGGCTTTTTTGGACGAACGTATTACTCAGAGTGTTAAGGAAAAAATGACTAAAAATTTAGAAACCAAACCTGCAAAGAAAAAGGAAATGAAACAATTAGAGGGTAAAAACCTAGTTTTTGAATGAAAAATACCTGAGCCATTTAGTTACTAATAAAACAAAGACGTTCTTTGAATTGTTTGGGATCCACGACGTGACAGAATACTGCAGTGATTCTCTAAGAAGTCATGTGAACGCTGGTAAGGTGGTCCATGATACCGCAAAAAGAGGAATTGCTCTGATAAAAAAGTTTAACAATTCTTGTTGAGGGTAGTTGAGCATCACAGAAAAGTTGTCACCAAGCTAACAAAAGAAGGGATTGCATCGCTCAAAGTTGATTAATATAACACATGTTTTGGCTATCATACTACCTATTAATCTTAGTGTCTAGTTTTAATATTATTTTAAGTTTACGATTTCTAGTTTTCCCAATAAAAGCAATTAACATTGAAAAATCTTATTTTTTGCCTACTTTTACAAAACTGATCAAAGTGTGCAACCTCTAAATATTATCCAATCTTCTTGAAATTTGGCATATATATCTTTTACATCAGTAAAATTTTACATTTTATTTTTTTCCAATTACAAAATGAAACACCCTACCATGCACATTAGATTTTTCTCAGCAAAATGCGACAAATACAACAGGGTCCAGCAAATGTTGAGTGCATATGGACACAGCCAGAGAATCCTTGTTGAAATATCTGACCTTGTTGAAAGATTTTGACCTTTTGTCCCCAAAAAACAAAGCTGGCCATATACATTAGATAAAAGGGGTTTTCTGGGATTTTAATATTGATAAATGAAAACTCAGAGCTTGCTACTAGAGAATTTCAAGGCTCCACAGAGACAGGTTCAATTTTTTTTTTTATAAAGTGCAATTGAAAAAAAGATTTTTAGCTCAAAATGAGTACAGTGCAATAATAAAAACAAATTGTCCCCAAAGGTGTACATAGCCTTTAAAGGGGTTTTTCATGAGGATAACTCCTGTTTATATTTCCTATTACAACATACAGATATCACTATTTCTTTAGTCAAAAGATTAAAGGGCTTCTGTCAGCCCACTAAACGTTTTTTTGTCTTTTTTGTTTAATAATAATCCCTATACTGCCACTCACTCGGCCGCTCGCTACTCAATGCGCCTGCGCCAGGTGTAGATGTGACGTCATCGGCGCAGGCGCATTGAGGATGGAGCGGCCTAGTGAGTGGCCGCCTCTCAGTGCGCCTGCGCAGATTGAAGATAGGTACGGCCGCGGCGCAGGTGCCAGATATTGAATGAAAACAGGCAGGGCCAGCAGAGAACGATTCCGTTCCCTGGCCCTGTCAATCACAATGCGGAGGGGGCGTCATTAGGATCGGAGGATGCGGCTGCTACCAGCAAGTAGCTGCCCTACTTGCTGGTAGCAAGGTAATTTACATATTATAAAAATAGCGTTTTATCAAATTCTACTGAACGAAAATTATTATTTTACTTATGTATGCAGAGATCGCAGTGTAGGGATTATTATTAAACAAAAAAAAAAAAAAACGGTTTAGTGGGCTGACAGAAGCCCTTTAAATTGGACAACTGCTTTAGCAAACCTAGCACCATTGCAGGGTTTGCTTTGGATGTAAATAAGGTCTTTATTCACCGACACCAAGCAGAGATCTTGAAAATAGTGAGGACTTGAAACACAAAGTATTGTAAGTTAGATTACATACCTTATAAGAAAAGGGACCAGGATCACCTTTCTTGACAAGCTCCCGAATGCTGGAAGAAATAGAATAACGGGAGACCCTTAGCTACAGAGACAACACAACTGGTCCATATTATACCTTATACAGTCAGGTCCATAAATATTGGGACATCGACACCATTTTAACATTTCTGGCTCTATACATCACCACAAAGGATTTGAAATGAAACGAACAAGATGTGCTTTAACTTCAGACTGTCAGCTTTAATTTGAGGGGATTTACATCCAAATCAGGTGAACGGTGTATGAATTACAACAGTTTGCATATGTGCCTCCCACTTGTTAAGGAACCAAAAGTAATGGGACAATTGGCTTCTCAGCTGTTCCATGGCCAGGTGTGTGTTATTCCCTCATTATCCCAATTACAATGAGCAGATAAAAGGTCCAGAGTTAATTTCAAGTGTGCTATTTGCATTTGGAATCTGTTGCTGTCAACTCTCAAGATGAGATCCAAAGAGATGTCACTATCAGTGAAGCAAGCCATCATTAGGCTGAAAAAACACAACAAACCCATCACAGAGATAGCAAAAACATTAGGTGTGTCCAAAACAACTGTTTGGAGCCTTCTTAAAAAGAAGGAACGCACCGGTGAGCTCAACAACACCAAAAGACCCGGCAGACCATGGAAAACAGCTGTGGTGGATGACTGAAGAATTCTTTCCCTGGTGAAGAAAACACCCTTCACAACAGTTGGTCAGATCAAGAACACTCTCCAGGAGGTAGGTGTATGTGTGTCAAAGTCAACAATCAAGAGAAGACTTCACCAGAGTGAATACAGAGGGCTCACTACAAGATGTAAACCATTGGTAAGCCTCAAAAACAGGAAGGCCAGATTAGAGTTTGCCAAACGACATCTAAAAAAGCCTTCACAGTTCTGGAACAACATCCTATGGACAGATGAGACCAAGATCAACTTGTACCAGAGTAATGTGAAGAGAAGATTATGGAGAAGGAAAGGAACTGCTCATGATCCTAAGCATACCACCTCATCAGTGAAGCATGGTGGTGGTAGTGTCATGGCGTGGGCATGTATGGCTGCCAATGGAACTGGTTCTCTTGTATTTATTGATGTGACTGCTGACAAAAGCAGCAGGATGAATTCTGAAGTGTTTCGGGCAATATTATCTGCTCATATTCAGCCAAATGCTTCAGAACTCATTGGACGGAGCTTCACAGTGCAGATGGACAATGACCCAAAGCATACTGCAAAAGCAACCAAAGAGTTTTTTAAGGGAAAGAAGTGGAATGTTATGCAATGGCCAAGTCAATCACCGGACCTGAATCCGATTGAGCATGCATTTCACTTGCTGAAGACAAAACTGAAGGGAAAATGCCCCAAGAACAAGCAGGAACTGAAGACAGTTGCAGTAGAGGCCTGGCAGACCACCACCAGGGATGAAACCCAGCGTCTGGTGATGTCTATGCGTTCCGGACTTCAGGCTGTCATTGACTGCAAAGGATTTGCAACCAAGTATTAAAAAGTGAAAGTTTGATTTATGATTATTATTCTGTCCCATTACTTTTGGTCCCTTAACAAGTGGGAGGCACATATGCAAACTGTTGTAATTCCTACACCGTTCAACTGATTTGGATGTAAATACCCTCAAATTAAAGCTGACAGTCTGCAGTTAAAGCACATCTTGTTCGTTTTATTTCAAATCCATTGTGGTGGTGTATAGAGCCAAAAATTTTAGAATTGTGTTGAAGTCCCAATATTTATGGACCTGGCTGTATATGTGTATCCCTCAAAGGGGTTGTTCATGACTGACATGCTTCTTGAATACCACCCACTCTATGCTGGACTTGTCAGGGAGAGCATACTTACCTGCTCCCCGCCGCTCGGTTCCATCTAGGGTTGTCTTCACTGCGCTTCAGTGCCCACATATAAATGTACGGTACAGACATGGTCACATGTGCCACAGCAGCCAATGATCGGCCTCAGTGGTAACATGTCGCCAAGTTACACATCACTGCTGGGTCATGTGCCACCTGGGGATATGTGATGGCTGAGGCCAGTCATTGTTTGCAGTGACGCACGTGACCGAGTCTGTGTCGGAAGTTTATATGTGGGAACCGAAGTGCAGTGAAGAGCAGCAGGGAGCAAGTATGCTTTCCTTGACAGGTCCGGCATGTAGGGGGTGGTATTTAAAAAGCATTTAGTTTGTGGACAAACCGTTTGAGCTGGTCATACACATTAGAGAAATATCGTCTGAACCTCCAGATTTAGTCAGGATTGGCCAACCATCTCAGGCTACTTTCACATATGTTCACATATGCGATTTCCTTTCCGGTTTGGAAATCCGGCAGAGGATCTTAAAACCGGAGGAAAATGCTTCAGGTTTGTCTTCATTAATTGTCAATGGGGACAAAACTGAACAAACCGGAACGGAGTGAACCCGAATGCATTCCGCTCCGATTTGTTGCGTAACCGTTCTGAGACCAGACACAAATACGCTGCACGTAGCAGTTTTGTGTCCAGCATGGGAATCTGAACAAGCCGGATCAGGCACCAAAAACCATGTAAGTCAATGGTAGGGATCGACCGATATTGATTTTTTAGGGCCGATACCGATAATTTGTGAACTTTCAGGCCGATAGCCGATAATTTATACAGATATTCTGGGAATTTTCATTTTTGAAACTTTTAGCCCCCTTAGGGACTAGAACCCTTGTCCTATTCACCCTGATAGATCTCTATCAGGGTGAATACGAGCTCACACTGTCCCTGCTGCTCTGTGCTTTGTGCACACAGCAGCATGGAGCTGAACATGGCAGCCAGGGCTTCAATAGCGTCCTGGCTGCCATGGTAACCGATCGGAGCCCCAGGCTTACACTGCTGGGGCTCCGATCGGAGGAGCAGGAGAGAGGGGATCCTGTGGCCACTGCCACCAATGATTAATACTTGGGAGGGCTTGGGTGGTGGGGGCGCACTGCGCCATCAACGTTTTTAATACTGGGATGGGGGTGGGGTGCGCACTGCGCCACCAATGATTAATACTGGGGGGCTTGGGGGGGGGGGGGGCACTGCGCCACCAATGAAGATAAGTCTTTCATTAATTCATATACAGGGGGCGGGAGCTGGCTGCAGAATCACATAGCCGGCTCCTGACTTCTATGAGCGTTAGCTGCGATCCGCGGCACCTAAGGGGTTAACTACCGCAGATCACAGCTACCGCTCATAGAGGTCGGGAGCCGGCTATGTGATTCTGCAGCCAGCTCCCGCCTCCTGTATATGAATTAATGAAAGACTTATCTTCATTGGTGGAGCGGTGGCCACAGCTCCTCCGCTTTTTTTGTCCTCTCTCCTCTAATTGGCGGCAGCAGCATCACAGGGGGAGGGAGACTCTGCTTCCTTCTCCCCTGTGCTGCTGAGGGAACACAGAGAGCGCTGAGAGCAGCGCGATCTGTGTTCCCAATACGTTATCGGTATATCGGCAAAATAGATGCCGATAACGTTTAAAATCCTGAATATCGGTAAAACCGATAATCGGTCGATCCCTAGTCAATCGTGCCGGATCTGTTTTTTTTGGACACAAAAAAGCGGACCTGGTTTTAGTACAGGATCCGGTTTCTTCATTTTTGATATACTACAACCAGATCCATTCTGAATGGATGCAGCCAGTTGTAAAAAGGACGGCCGCTCCTTCCTCAGTGCGCCTGCGCCGATGAGGTCAGCCCTACACCTGGAAGAGAAGACCTCTCTTCCGGGTGTAGGGCTGACTTCATCGGCGCAGGCGCACTGAGGAAGGAGCGGCCGTCCTTCTCTCAGAGCGCCTGCGCCGAATGACGACCGTTACGGCGCAGGCGCAGGATTTGAGGCTGCAGGCAGGGCCAGCGAGAGGAGGAGAGCGCTCGCTGGCCCTGTCAATCAAGTGGAGGAGGGGGCGTTTTTTCAAACAGAGGATGCGGCGGCTACCAGCAAGTTCGCCCAACTTGCTGGTAGTGAAGAAATTTACATATAATAAAGTTTTTTACTGTAATTACTGCACAGCCCGAGGTAAGAGGGACATATATGGAATCTGCTTACATTAACAAATATAATAAGTCAAAAACTGAAAATTGGGGGTTGGGGGGTGACAGAAGCCCTTTGAAAGTACATTGCGGCGCGGTAGGAACACAACGCCGGGTGATCGCCGCAAACCGCAGCTCAATTCAGACCTGCGGTTTGCGGCTTTTGCCTGCGTTTGCGGCGGGTGGTGCCATCGGGTCCCCATGCGGCTGTAGGGGGGACCCGATGGCATGGAAGGCAGCGCGATGTCTAAGGAAGGCATCGCGCTGCCTTACGGTGACGAGCCTGTGAGATCCAGCCCCCAGGATCTCACAGACCGGAAGCTGTATGAGTAATACACACAGCATTACTCATACAGCCAATGCATTCCAATACAGAAGTATTGGAATGCATTGTAAAGGATCAGACCCCCAAAAGTTCAAGTCCCAAAGTGGGACAAAAAATAAAGTGAAAAAAATAAAGTTTTCCCCGAAAAAAATTAAAAGTTTCAAGTAAAAATAAACAAAAACATCATTTTCCCCAAATAAAGAAAAATAAATAATTGGTAAAAAATAGGGAAAGAAAGAAAAGTATACATATTAGGTATTGCCGCGTCCGTATCGACCGGCTCTATAAACATATTACATGACCTAACTCCTCAGATGAACACCGTAAAAAATAAAAACTGTGCTAAATAAACCATCCTGCAAAAAATGAGCCCCTACCTGAGGCAATCGCCCAAAAAATAAAAAAACACTATGGCTCAGAATATGGAGACACAAAAACATCATCATTTTTGTTTTAAAAAAGCGGTTATTGTGTAAAATTACATAAATAAAAAAAAGTATATATATTTGGTATCGCCGCGTTCGTATCGACCGGCTCTATAAAAATATCACATGACCTAACCGCTCAGATGAACACCGTAAAAAATAAAATCTGTGCTAAATAAACAATTTTTTTAATAATTCTTTTTCATGAATGAAATTCATCTGTGGGTGGCGCTGTTATGGAGAGGGGGATCTGTGGGTGGCGCTGTTATGGAGAGGGGCATCTGTGGGTGGCGCTGTTATGGAGAGGGGGATCTGTGGGTGGCGCTGTTATGGAGAGGGGGATCTGTGGGTGGCGCTGTTATGGAGAGGGGGATCTGTGGGTGGCGCTGTTATGGAGAGGGGGATCTGTGGGTGGCGCTGTTATGGAGAGGGGGATCTGTGGGTGGCGCTGTTATGGAGAGGGGGATCTGTGGGTGGCGCTGTTATGGAGAGGGGGATCTGTGGGTGGCGCTGTTATGGAGAGGGGGATCTGTGGGTGGCGCTGTTAAGGAGAGGGGGATCTGTGGGTGGCGCTGTTATGGAGAGGGGGATCTGTGGTTGGCGCTGTTATGGAGAGGGGGATCTGTGGGTGGCGCTGTTATGGAGAGGGGGATCTGTGGGTGGCGCTGTTATGGAGAGGGGGATATGTGCACTGTTATGGAGAGGGGGATATGTGCACTGTTATGGAGAGGGGGATCTGTGCACTGTTATGGAAAGGGGATATGTGCACTGTTATGGGCATAACAGTGCACAGATCCCTTTCCCCATAACAGTGCACAGATCCCCCCTCCCCATAGCAGTGCCATAGACCGATCCCCCTACCCATAACAGCCCCGGCTCTGCTGCTCACAGCAGACTAATCACTCACTGCATCTTTATTTTACCTTACAATCGTGACGCTCCAGTAACAACTCTGCAGGCAGAGCGGAGGGCGGCGTAACGTCACTTACTCACGTGACGCACCTGCTCCGCCCACTTTATGAATGAAGGAGGCGGAGCAGGCGCGTCACGTGAGTAAGTGACGTTACGCCGCCCTCCGCTCTGCCTGCAGAGTTGTTACTGGAGCGTCACGATTGTAAGGTAAAATAAAGATGCAGTGACTTAAAGTAAACCGCCCGCCCGGCGCCCGCCCGCAGATGGTGAGCTACTTGGTGGGTGACAAATCCCACACCCCATATTTTCGGCCGATATGTAACAATATCGGCCGAAATGGATTAGGTGCATTTTCGGCCGCCGGAATTTCGGTGCACCCCTAGTATCTACACTAGGGGTGCATCAGAGGGGCTTCAAATGGGACATGGTGTCCAAAAAACCAGTCCAGCAAAATCTGCCTTCCAAAAGCCGTATGGCATTCCCTTTCCTTCTGCGCCCTGCCGTGTGCCCGTACAGCTGTTTACGACCACATATGGGGTGTTTCTGTAAACTACCGAATCAGGGCCATAAATATTGAGTTTTGTTTGGCTGTTAAAGGGCTTCTGTCACCCCACTAAAGTGATTATTTTTTTTTGGGCTAGTTAAATTAGTTATATTGCGATATATGAAAATATAATGGTGTTACTTTGATCCAGCAGTTTCTTCCAAAAACGAAGTTTTATAATATGTAAATTCGGTCTCTACCAGCAAGTAGGGCGGCTAATTGCTGGTAGCTGCTGCTGAAAACCGCCTCCTCGTCGTGTTGATTGACAGGGCCAGCCGGGATCTCCTCCTCCGGCCAGCCCTGTCGGCATTTCAAAAATCACGCGCCTGTGTTCATTCGGCGCAGGCGCTCTGAGATGAGGAGGCTCGTCTCCTCAGCACTCCCTCAGTGCGCCTGCGCCGATGACATCACCGAAATAGAAGACGTCAAAAAATTGAAATTCAGAAATTTCATCTCCATTTGCCAATAACTCTTGTGGAACACCTAAAGGGTTAACGACGTTTGTAAAATCAGTTTTGAATACCTTGAGGGGTGTAGTTTCTTAGATGGGGTCCCTTTTATGGAGTTTCTACTCTAGGTTTGCATCAGGGGGGCTTCAAATGGGACATGGTGTCAAAAAAAACAGTCCATCAAAATCTGTCTTCCAAAAACCATATGGCATTCCTTTCCTTCTGCGCCCTGCCGTGTGCTCGTACAGCAGTTTACGACCACATATGGGGTGTTTCTGTAAACTACAGAATCAGGGCCATTAATATAGAGTTTGGTTTGGCTGTTAACCCTTGCTTTGTAACTGGAAAAAAAAATATTAAAAATGGAAAATCTGCCAAAAAAGTGAAATTTTGAAATTGTATCTCTATTTTCCATTAATTCTTGTGGAACACCTAAAGGGTTAAAGTTTGTAAAATCAGTTTTGAATACCTTGAGGGGTGTAGTTTATAGAATGGGGTCATTTTTGGGTGGTTTCTATTATGTAAGCCTCGCAAAGTGACTTCAGACCTGAACTGGTCCCTAAAAATTGGGTTTTTGAAAATTTCTGAAAAACTTCAAGATTTGCTTCTAAACTTCTAAGCCTTGTAACATCCCTAAAAATAAAAGATCATTCCCAAAATGATCCAAACATGAAGTAGACATATGGGGAATGTAAAGTAATAACTATTTTGGGAGGTATTACTATGTATTATAGAAGTAGAGAAATTGAAACTTGGAAATTGTTTACAAATTTTTGGTAAATTTGGTATTTTTTTATAAATAAAAATTGATTTTTTTGACTTCATTTTACCAGTGTCATGAAGTACAATATGTGACGAAAAAACAATCTCAGAATGGCCTGGATAAGTCAAAGCCTTTTAAAGTTATCACCACTTAAAGTGACTCTGGTCAGATTTGCAAAAAATGGCCAAGTCCTTAAGGTGAAATAGGGCTGAGTCCCTAAGGGGTTAAAGGGGTTGTCTCATCATGGACAATGGGAGCATATCGCTAGGATATGCCCCCATTTTCTTATAGGTGTGGGTCCCACACCTATATCGAGAACAGAGCCCCGCACGTGAAGGAGGGCGCACTACGCATGCGCAGCCGCCTTCCAATAATTTTCTATGGGACCCACGAAAATAGCCAAGCGCTGGCTCGGCTATTTCTGTCTGCCCCATAGAAATGAATGGGAGTGGGGGCCGCGCATGCGCGGTACGCTCTCATTCACTTTTATGGGGAGCCTGCATGGTGTTGGCCGGACCGGAGTCCTCCAGCCACTACCTTGCGGGGCTCCATTCTCGATATAGGTGCGGGTCCCAGCGGTCAGACCCGCACCTATAAGACAATGGGGGCATATCCTAGCGATATGCCCCCATTGTCTATGATGAGACAACCCCTTTAACCACTTCAGCCCCCAGTGCTTAAACACCCTGAAAGACCAGGCCACTTTTTACACTTCTGACCTACACTACTTTCACCGTTTATTGCTCGGTCATGCAACTTACCACCCAAATGAATTTTACCTCCTTTTCTTCTCACTAATAGAGCTTTCATTTGGTGGTATTTCATTGCTGCTGACATTTTTACTTTTTTTGTTATTAATCGAAATTTAACGATTTTTTTTGCAAAAAAATGACATTTTTCACTTTCAGTTGTAAAATTTTGCAAAAAAAAACGAGATCCATATAGAAATTTTGCTCTAAATTTATAGTTCTACATGTCTTTGATAAAAAAAAAAATGTTTGGGTAAAAAAAAAAAATGGTTTGGGTAAAAGTTATAGCGTTTACAAACTATGGTACAAAAATGTGAATTTCCGCTTTTTGAAGCAGCTCTGACTTTCTGAGCACCTGTCATGTTTCCTGAGGTTCTACAATGGCCAGACAGTACAAACACCCCACAAATGACCCCATTTCGGAAAGTACACACCCTAAGGTATTCGCTGATGGGCATAGTGAGTTCATAGAACTTTTTATTTTTTGTCACAAGTTAGCGGAAAATGATGATTTTTTTTTTATTTATTTTTTTTCTTACAAAGTCTCATATTCCACTAACTTGTGACAAAAAATAAAAACTTCTATGAACTCACTATGCCCATCACGAAATACCTTGGGGTCTCTTCTTTCCAAAATGGGGTCACTTGTGGGGTAGTTATACTGCCCTGGCATTCTAGGGGCCCAAATGTGTGGTAAGGAGTTTGAAATCAAATTCTGAAAAAAATGACCTGTCAAATCCGAAAGGTGCTCTTTGGAATATGGGCCCCTTTGCCCACCTAGGCTGCAAAAAAGTGTCACACATCTGGTATCTCCGTACTCAGGAGAAGGTGGGGAATGTGTTTTGGGGTGTCATTTTATATATACCCATGCTGGGTGAGAGAAATATCTTGGCAAAAGACAACTTTTCCCATTTTTTTATACAAAGTTGGCATTTGACCAAGATATTTCTCTCACCCAGCATGGGTATATATAAAATGACACCCCAAAACACATTCCCCACCTTCTCCTGAGTACGGAGATACCAGATGTGTGACACTTTTTTGCAGCCTAGGTGGGCAAAGGGGCCCATATTCCAAAGAGCACCTTTCGGATTTGACAGGTCATTTTTTTCAGAATTTGATTTCAAACTCCTTACCACACATTTGGGCCCCTAGAATGCCAGGGCAGTATAACTACCCCACAAGTGACCCCATTTTGGAAAGAAGACACCCCAAGGTATTCCGTGAGGGGCATGGCGAGTTCCTAGAATTTTTTATTTTTTGTCACAAGTTAGTGGAAAATGATGATTTTTTTTTTTTTTTTTTTTTTTCATACAAAGTCTCATATTCCACTAACTTGTGACAAAAAATAAAAACTTCCATGAACTCACTATGCCCATCAGCGAATACCTTGGGGTCTCTTCTTTCCAAAATGGGGTCACTTGTGGGGTAGTTATACTGCCCTGGCATTTTCCAGGGGCCCTAATGTCTGGTAAGTAGGTAAATGACCTGTGAAATCCGAAAGGTGCTCTTTGGAATGTGGGCCCCTTTGCCCACCTAGGCTGCAAAAAAGTGTCACACATCTGGTATCTCCGTACTCAGGAGAAGGTGGGGAATGTGTTTTGGGGTGTCATTTTACATATACCCATGCTGGGTGAGAGAAATATCTTGGCAAAAGACAACTTTTCCCATTTTTTTTATACAAAGTTGGCATTTGACCAAGATATTTATCTCACCCAGCATGGGTATATGTAAAATGACACCCCAAAACATATTCCCCAACTTCTGCTGAATACGGAGATACCACATGTGTGACACTTTTTTGCAGCCTAGGTGGGCAAAGGTGCCCAAATTCCTTTTAGGAGGGCATTTTTAGACATTTGGATACCAGACTTCTTCTCACGCTTTGGGGCCCCTAAAATGCCAGGGCAGTATAAATACCCCACATGTGACCCCATTTTGGAAAGAAGACACCCCAAGGTATTCAATGAGGGGCATGGCGAGTTCATTGAAAAAAAAATTTTTGGCACAAGTTAGCGGAAATAGATTTTTTTGATTTTGTTCTCACAAAGTCTCCCTTTCCGCTAACTTGGGACAAAAATTTCAATCTTTCATGGACTCAATATGCCCCTCAGCGAATACCTTGGGGTGTCTTCTTTCCAAAATGGTGTTATTTGTGGGGTGTTTGTACTGCCCTGGCATTTGAGGGTCTCCGCAATCATTACATGTATGCCCAGCATTAGGAGTTTCTGCTATTCTCCATATATTGAGCATACGGGTAATGAGATTTTTTTTTTCCGTTCAGCCTCTGGGCTGAAAGCAAAAAATGAACGGCACAGATTTCTTCATTCGCATCGATCAATGTGGATGAAAAAATCTCTGCCAAAAAAAGAAAAAGGAGGGGAAAGGCGTCTGCCAGGACATAGGAGCTCCGCCCAACATCCATACCTACTTCAGCTCGTATGCCCTGGCAAACCAGATTTCTCCATTCACATCAATCGATGTGGATGAATAAATCATTGCCGGGATTTTTTTTTTTATATATACAAAGTGTTTGCCAAAGTATATGAACACCGCCACCTCCTCAGCTCATATGCCTCGGCAAACGTATCTTTTACTGCAGAGGAGAAATCTCGTCTTGCAGCGCCGCATACACCGACTTGCGTGTAATCTGACAGCAGCGCAATGCTTCTGTCCGAATGCACATCAGTGCTGCAGCTAGTCGATCGGTTGGTCCACCTGAAAGGTAAAAAAAACAAAACAAAAAAGAAAAAACCAGGCCGCAAAGCAATAACTTTATTAACTGTTGAACAGAACATAGAAACTTTTTTTAAACTTTTTTAACTGAACATTTAACTTTTTTACTTACCGGTATTTTTTTTTTTGTTTAGTTTTTTTTACCTTTTATAGAACAAACCTCTCCTTCCCCATGGGACAATGTGCAAAGCGCAAATCGCCCAAAGATGTGGCGAAGTACGTTATGCACTTTATCCCAGGTGAAAGGAGAGGTTTGCAGCAGCTGTGAGTGAATGGGCCCTAATAGCCCTGTGTGCCTGTCCTGGTGAGATGTGATCCCTATGCTAGGTGTACCTGTGTGTGGTACTTCCGGAAACACTCTCCATAGCATAGGGCAGGGTGGTCAGCACAGTCAGGACAGAAATAGCGGGTGTCACGCCTTATTCCACTCCTGCTACAGACACGACATCTTTTTCGGGGTGACGGTTGGGTTGAGGTACCAGGAACGACACTGGGGAAATGTCGCTCGTGTAGACGGCTAACTACACTGGTGGATGGGGCCACGGAACCTCCTGGGTAAAGGAGGTTCTCGATGATCTCTTCCTGGAATTTGAGGAAGGATCCTGTTCTCCCAGCCTTACTGTAGAGAACAAAACTATTGTAGAGCGCCAATTGAATTAAATATACAGACACCTTCTTATACCAGCGTCTGGTTCTGCGGGAAACTAAATACGGAGACAACATCTGGTCATTGAAGTCCACCCCTCCCATGAGCGCATTATAGTCGTGGACACAGAGGGGCTTTTCAATGACACGGGTTGCTCGCTCAATTTGGATTGTCGTGTCTGCGTGAATGGAGGAGAGCATGTAAACGTCACGCTTGTCTCTCCATTTCACCGCGAGCAGTTCTTCGTTACACAAGGCAGCCCTCTGCCCCCTTGCAAGACGGGTGGTTACAAGCCGTTGGGGGAAGCCCACGCGACTAGTTCGCGCGGTGCCACAGGCGCAAATCCGTTCTAGAAACAAATGCCTAAAGAGGGCCACACTTGTGTAGAAATTGTCCACATAAAGATGGTACCCCTTGCCGAATAAGGGTGACACCAAGTCCCAGACTGTCTTCCCACTGCTCCCCAGGTAGTCAGGGCAACCGACCGGCTCCAGGGTCTGATCTTTTCCCTCATAGATCCGAAATTTGTGGGTATAGCCTGTGGCCCTTTCACAGAGCTTATACAATTTGACCCCATACCGGGCACGCTTGCTTGGGATGTATTGTTTGAAGCCAAGGCGCCCGGTAAAATGTATTAGGGACTCGTCTACGCAGATGTTTTGCTCAGGGGTATACAAATCTGCAAATTTCAGGTTGAAATGGTCTATGAGGGGCCGAATTTTGTGGAGCCGGTCAAAAGCAGGGTGGCCTCTGGGACGGGAGGTGGTATTGTCGCTAAAATGCAGAAAACGTAGGATGGTCTCAAATCGTGTCCTGGACATAGCAGCAGAGAACATGGGCATGTGATGAATTGGGTGCGTTGACCAATATGACCGCAATTCATGCTTTTTTGTCAGGCCCATGTTGAGGAGAAGGCCCAAAAAAATTTTAAGTTCGGAAACTTGGACTGGTTTCCACCGGAAAGGCTGGGCATAATAGCTTCCCGGGTTAGCGGTTATAAATTGTGTGGCATACTGGTTGGTCTCTGCCACGACTAAGTCCAAGAGCTCCGCAGTCAAGAACAGCTCAAAAAATCCCAGGGCCGAACCGATTTGAGCCGTCTCAACCCGAACTCCAGACTGGGCGGTGAAAGGGGGAACTACTGGTGCGGCTGAAGTTGGTGACTGCCAATCAGGATTTGCCAGCACCTCAGGGACTCTAGGGGCTCTACGGGCCCGTCTTTGCGGTGGCTGCGACGGGGTAACTATTGCACGTGCCACCTTACCAGCTTCAACTGCCCTTCTGGTGCTCGCTACTTCACCATGTTGTACGGCAGTGCTGGTACTAGGTCCAGGAAGGGCTGCGCTGCTGGTGTATGCCTCACCACGTGATCCGGCAGCGACAGCCCCACTCTGCTGCTCTTGAAGCGGATCCTGCGTAACCTGTGGTCTAGCGACATGGGGCCGGGTACGCCTGGTGCTGCCAGGGACCTCCACCTCCTCGTCCGAACTTTGGGTCAGAGAGCCACTGCTTTCCACAGGTTCATATTCTGACACGCTAGATTTGTCAGATGAGGGTTCCCACTCCTCATCCGACTGGGTCAGAATCCTGTAGGCCTCTTCAGAAGAATACCCCCTGTTTGACATTTTGGACTACTAAATTTAGGGGTATTCCCTGAGACTACCCAAGAAAAAAAGCAAGCCTGTCTTACAAAGGGGAGGCTAGCGAAGTACCGGAGGCTGCTGCGGTTGATAAAAAATATCAAAACTGATTTTTTTTATCGCCGCAGTGTGTGTAAAATGAATGTGCAGTGATCAAAAAATATATATTTTTTGTCACTGCGGTGGGGCGGGCGTGGGTGAACGCACGTGTGGGCGACCGATCAGGCCTGATCGGGCAAACACTGCGTTTTGGGTGGAGGGCGAGCTAAGGTGACACTAATACTATTATAGATCTGACCGTGATCAGTTTTGATCACTTACAGATACTATAAAAGTACAAATGCTGATTAGCGATACGCTAAACAGCGAATAAAAGTGACTGCGGTGCGGTGGGGTGGGCGCTAACTGACGCTAACTACCTAACCAAGGGGCCTAAACTATCCCTAAAACCTAACAGCCAATACCAGTGAAAAAAAAAAAGTGACAGTTTACACTGATCACTTTTTTTCCTTTCACTAGTGATTGACAGGGGCGATCAAAGGGTTAATTGGGGTGCAGGTGGGTGATCTGGGGCTAAGGTGTAGTGTTGGTGTACTCACAGTTCAGTCTGCTCCTGTGCTGGATCCAACCGACGAAAAGGACCAGCAGAGGAGCAGAGAAGCCATATAACAGATCATATTTACTAATATGATCTGTTATATGACTTTGGATTGGATTTTTTGAAAATCGCCAGCCTGCCAGCCAATGATCGTTGCTGGCAGGCTGGTGACGAAATACTTCTTTTAATTTTGCCGGCCCGCGATGCGCATGCGCGGGCCGGCTTTGAGCGAAATCTCGCGTCTCGCGAGATGACGCGTATATGCGTGACTCTGCGCAGCGCTGCCACCTCCGGAACGCAATCCTGCGTTAGGCGGTCCGGAGGTGGTTAAGGGCTCTTTCACACGAGCACGTCCCTTGCAGGAATCACACTCCGTGTAAGAGAGAGATTGTGCGTTCTGGACTTGAAAATCTGTCAGTATGATTCTGTTACAGAAAGGTCATGCAAAGGCACACACAACAAAATGTGAAAAAAGTAAAAGGTTCTGAAAACTTTCCTAATGCACTGTTTCACAGGGGCTCATGGTGGATGATAAATGTGGTGCAGGGATAGACACTTTTCTCGTACTCTATACCAGCTATTGGTTGGCTTACTTCGAGACAGAGTTTTATGCCAGAATTTTGGTGCAAAATGGCGGCTTCTCAGGCCTCTAGTAGAGCATGTCAGAAAAGAGTATAGAAACCAAAGATGTGCTAAATTGTGCCATGAATCTGCACCAATATTTTTAGACAGATTTTTTTGGTGCAGACATTATTCTGGACATTTGTTAGTCTTGATAGGCCCACTGGACACTTGTATACAGCACAGAAGTTCTTCAAAGTTCATTTAAGACTAATTTCTAGAATTTTAGAGAAATATTCTCAGGTCGGACGATGTGGTGGAAACAGCTTTATAGGTGTGAATACTGGGGACAGGTTCTAAATGAACGCAAATATTATATTCCTCCTCAGCCAAAACGTCAATAGGATATAGTTAAAGAGGTTGTCCGGGATCAAGATTTAAAGGGACACTGACAGGCCCAATTAGCATATTTAGGCATATATATGTCAGTACAGGTCTTATAAAGTCTATTAAAATCATCTAAGTATCCCCCCTGTCCACCTTATAAATACCGAAATATTAAGTTTTATAACCTGCTTGTCCGGTCACCAATCTGCCCAAGGGGCGGCGTTTCATCTGAAAATGCGCCCAGCCATCCGCTCCCAACTGCCGTCTGCAGCCCCGGCCAGCTCATCAATATTCACTTCGCTGGGCGGCGGCTACAACTCTCCCGACTCAAGATTCTGCGCACAGCCCATTCGATCCTCTGGGCACGTCCTCCTTCCAATCTTCAGCGCATGCGCCCGGCCGGGGTCACATCGCACCTGCGTACAGAGCGCTGCAGCCCCTGCTTTATGCGCAGGGCACTTGAGTTGGGAGAGTTGTAGCCGCCGCCCAGCGAAGTGAATATTGATGAGCTGGGCGGGGCTTCAGACGGCAGTTGGGAGCGGCTGGCTGGGCGCATTTTCAGATGAAACGCCGCCCCTTGGGCAGATTTGTGACCGGACAAGCAGGTTATAAAACTTAATATTTCGGTATTTATAAGGTAGACAGGGGGGATACTTAGATGATTTTAATATACTTTATAAGACCTGTACTGACATATATATGCCTATATATGCTAATTGGGCCTGTCAGTGTCCATTTAAGAAAAAAAAATAAAAAATGATAAATCACTACTAATCGCGGTTTGAATGTCCCCCCAGATGTTTGTAGGTATTTTTACACTTCAGCAGGGCTCCTACAGTCCCCCACTGATTGTTTACCTCTCTGTTTATGTGTGCGGTAATTTCCTGACGCTTTCTGGGTCCCAGCGCAGCATCGCGTTGTTTCAAGTGTGTGTCTGCTTCTCCGTGCAGCCACCCCCGCCCCTCTAATTCATATGCTGCAATTATTCCTCCCCATTAGTCACGCCCCTAAACGCCTTGCTAAGAATTCGCCCTGTCCGGTGACGTCAACGGACCAGAGGGGCGTGGCGTGTTGCCGCCTAGTTACCGCCCCTCCATGCACTCAGAATAGTTACTGAGGCTGACGGTGACGTCACCGGGCTCCTTGCGAAGCAGAAGAAGAGGCTTCGCAATGCAGAAAGGACCCGGTACGTCACTGACTGTCATAGAAACTGCACTTCCGGCTGAAAATTTGTGAAGTGACAAAGGGCCATCAGAAATGTCTGGTAAGGGAAGGACAGGCATGAATGTAATATTTAGGAGACCATTGTACACATTACACCAATGTCCCCAATCCTGGACAACCCCTTTAAAGATTACGTGCACCTCTGAGTGCTCCTGGCTGATGACCTTTTTCTTCTGGATATAATGCTTGATCTTAAAGGGAACCTGTCACAATGAGCACGGTGTCTGGGCTGAAGACATCACGTTACAGAGCAGTAGGAGCTGATCAGATTGATGTATAGTTATATAGGAAAAGATTCAGTAAAACATGTAAATAGGGTTGAGCGAATCGACGTACGTGAACTTTGATCCGAATTTCAGGATAAATTCAATTCGCCGCAAAGCCGAATTTCCTCGTGCTTCGTGGTAGCGAATCGATTTAACCTGAAATAGTGCAAAAAAACAAAACAAAAGAAAATCATATTTACCTGCTTCATTTGCTCATCACAGCCCGACCTCCGCCATCTTGCTTGAAGATCTCAGCTGAAATCCCCTGGGCGGTGATGTATGATGTCACCACGCCGGCTGACGTGATGATGTCATCTCGGGCTGGGCGAGATTTTGCACCAGATCTTCAAGCAAGATGGTGGCAGCCGACCCGTCACGAACAAATGGAGGTGGCAAGTATGATTTTGAGCAGATTATTGGTATCAGTTGCCGCAGTCATGTATGAACGCGACATCTAAGGGGTACAATGATGGGGGGCGGCGCAATCACCGCTCCGTGTCATTGCACCCGCTACTTACAAAGAAATGCGCTTTGTGACAAAGTAATTTGTCATGAAGCAAATTTTTTTGCTCTTCTCTACTTGTAATTTATACATTTATATTCCTGCTCATTCTGTGCTTTGACGTCCAGGAGGCGATCCTATCAGTGATTGACAGCGATCTCTGTATACACACTCATAGAGGGAAGTCTGTCAATCACTGATAGGACCGCCTCCTGGACTTCAGAATGAGCAGGAATATAAATGTATAAATTACAAAGTTTTACTGAATCTTTTCCTATAAAACTGTATATCAATCTGCTCAGCTCCTCCTGCTCTATAACCTGCTGCCTGCAGCTCAGACACCAAGTTCAATGTGACAGGTTCCCTTTAACCAATCATCAGCAGATGGGGGAGAGAGCAGGAGATTATAATAACCAGGACTCTTCTCAGGTAGATCTGACTCTTTCCAAGGCCTGTGCTGCAATGATTATGATGATGGTTCTGGGCAACCACTTACTTTTAGCTCATGACTGACACACCGCTGACATCAGCATTTCTGTCACTACTTTATGCTGCCCTCAGTGAGGTCAGTATAAAGTTGATGACAGGTTCCCTTTAAGAACTGGAATAGAGACTAATTTGCAGGAAACATCATTATTGTGTGTGAATGAGGGCAATAAAAGAACATGCGGCACAGAATGCGGTCACTGGTGCGGTGATATTGATGAACACACACTTGGGCCCTTGCTAGGACCCTCGGGATAATTACTGACAACAAACAAAACAGTCCTCTGACAAAAAAATCCCTTTAGGGGTCCTAACTATATATGTATCCAAAACTACATCTTTTATTATATTCACTTAAAACTGCTATTATAGAAAAGAAAAAATGTGTATGATTAAAACTATCAGGACTAAGCAGAGGGTATCAGTTTTAACACCAGTATATGGCCGTACTAAAATATGTGCTTTTTGTTGTAACACTGTGTTTGATAATAAATGCTGCTTGTTGAAAACGGAGTGGTGTGTAGTTTTTTTTTATTATTATAATATCAACACCTCCATATATAACCTTTTTGTATATTCACTTTTGCACCCTATATGGTATTGCGGTGTATAGTGTAATGTGTTGCTGGTAACAGCAACAATATGTTCTATGGGTGGTTATTGGCAGTGTGATACAACTGCGATATTGATCGTTCGATGTACTATCACCTACACATTTGTAATCCACTACTATGTTAGTATAACAGTAGTCCGTTCAGTGCTTTATTTTACAGCACTATTTTGTTAATAAACACTCTTTTCAATTGACGAACAGTGTGTTATTATTATATGATATCAACACCCCCACATGTAGCCTTTTAATGTATTGACATTTGCAGCCTGTTTAGACTTGCAATGTATGACCCGTTGTGCTATGGGGGCTTAGAGACTCATAGTATAATGCTTCTGCGGTATTCACCACTAAGGCCTCTTTCACATGGGCGAGAATTCCACGCGGGTGCAATGCGTGAGGTGAACGCATTGCACCCGCACTGAATCCGGACCCATTCACTTTAATGGGGCTGTGCCCATGAGCGGTGATTTTCACGCATCACTTGTGCGTTGCGTGAAAATCGCAGCAAGCTCTATATTGTGCGTTTTTCACGCAATGCAGGCCCCATAGAAGTGAATGGGGCTGCGTGAAAATCGCAAGCAAGTGCGGATGCGGTGTGATTTTCACGCATGGTGGCTAGGTGACGAGCGGGATGGGGACCCGATCATTATTACAGGGAGTGCAGAATTATTAGGCAAGTTTTATTTTTGAGGATTAATTTTATTATTGAACAACAACCATGTTCTCAATGAACCCAAAAAACTCATTAATATCAAAGCTGAATATTTTTGGAAGTAGTTTTTAGTTTGTTTTTAGTTTTAGCTATTTTAGGGGGATATCTGTGTGTGCAGGTGACTATTACTGTGCATAATTATTAGGCAACTTAACAAAAAACAAATATATACCCATTTCAATTATTTATTTTTACCAGTGAAACCAATATAACATCTCAACATTCACAAATATACATTTCTGACATTCAAAAACAAAACAAAAACAAATCAGTGACCAATATAGCCACCTTTCTTTGCAAGGACACTCAAAAGCCTGCCATCCATGGATTCTGTTAGTGTTTTGATCTGTTCACCATCAACATTGCGTGCAGCAGCAACCACAGCCTCCCAGACACTGTTCAGAGAGGTGTACTGTTTTCCCTCCTTGTAAATCTCACATTTGATGATGGAGCACAGGTTCTCAATGGGGTTCAGATCAGGTGAACAAGGAGGCCATGTCATTAGATTTTCTTCTTTTATACCCTTTCTTGCCAGCCACGCTGTGGAGTACTTGGACGCGTGTGATGGAGCATTGTCCTGCATGAAAATCATGTTTTTCTTGAAGGATGCAGACTTCTTCCTGTACCACTGCTTGAAGAAGGTGTCTTCCAGAAACTGGCAGTAGGACTGGGAGTTGAGCTTGACTCCATCCTCAACCCGAAAAGGCCCCACAAGCTCATCTTTGATGATACCAGCCCAAACCAGTACTCCACCTCCACCTTGCTGGCGTCTGAGTCGGACTGGAACTCTCTGCCCTTTACCAATCCAGCCACGGGCCCATCCATCTGGCCCATCAAGACTCACTCTCATTTCATCAGTCCATAAAACCTTAGAAAAATCAGTCTTGAGATATTTCTTGGCCCAGTCTTGACGTTTCAGCTTGTGTGTCTTGTTCAGTGGTGGTCGTCTTTCAGCCTTTCTTACCTTGGCCATGTCTCTGAGTATTGCACACCTTGTGCTTTTGGGCACTCCAGTGATGTTGCAGCTCTGAAATATGGCCAAACTGGTGGCAAGTGGCATCTTGGCAGCTGCACGCTTGACTTTTCTCAGTTCATGGGCAGTTATTTTGCGCCTTGGTTTTTCCACACGCTTCTTGCGACCCTGTTGACTATTTTGAATGAAACGCTTGATTGTTCGATGATCACGCTTCAGAAGCTTTGCAATTTTAAGAGTGCTGCATCCCTCTGCAAGATATCTCACTATTTTTGACTTTTCTGAGCCTGTCAAGTCCTTCTTTTGACCCATTTTGCCAAAGGAAAGGAAGTTGCCTAATAATTATGCACACCTGATATAGGGTGTTGATGTCATTAGACCACACCCCTTCTCATTACAGAGATGCACATCACCTAATATGCTTAATTGGTAGTAGGCTTTCGAGCCTATACAGCTTGGAGTAAGACAACATGCATAAAGAGGATGATGTGGTCAAAATACTCATTTGCCTAATAATTCTGTACAGGGTGTATTTCCCCTTATAACATGGTTATAAGGGAAACTAATAGCATTCTTAATACAGAATGCTAAGTAAATTAGGGATAGAGGGGTTAAAAAAAATAATTAAACTCACCTCATCCACTTGTTCGCGCAGCCTGGCTTGTCTTCTTTCTTATTCTTTGATGACCTGGGAGAAAATGACCTTTGGTGACGTCACTGTGCTTATCACATGGTCCATCGCCATGGTGATGGACCATGTGATGAGCGCAGTGACGTCACCAAAGGTCCTTTTCTCCCAAGTCCTCAAAGAATAAGAAAGAAGACAAGGCGGGCTGCACAAACATGTGGATGAGGTGAGTTTAACCACTTAAGGACCACAGGTTTATACCCCCCTAAAGACCAGGCCCTTTTTTACAAATCGGCACTCCACAACTTTAGCGGTTTTTTGCTCGGTCATGCAACTTACCACCCAAATAAATTTTACCTCCGTTTCTTCTCAATAATAGAGCTTTCATTTGGTGGTATTTCATTGCTGCTGACATTTTTACTTTTTTTGTTATTAATCGAAATTTAACGATTTTTTTGCAAAAAAATGACATTTTTCACTTTCAGTTGTAAAATTTTGCAAAAAAAACGACATCCATATATAAATTTTGCTCTAAATTTATTGTTCTACATGTCTTTGATAAAAAAAAAAATGTTTGGGTAAAAGTTATAGCGTTTACAAACTATGGTACAAAAATGTGAATTTCCGCTTTTTGAAGCAGCTCTGACTTTCTGAGCACCTGTCATGTTTCCTGAGGTTCTACAATGCCCAGACAGTACAAACACCCCACAAATGACCCCATTTCGGAAAGTAGACACCCTAAGGTATTCGCTGATGGGCATAGTGAGTTCATAGAACTTTTTATTTTTTGTCACAAGTTAGCGGAAAATTAAGATTTTTTTTTTTTTTTTCTTACAAAGTCTCATATTCCACTAACTTGTGACAAAAAATAAAAGCTTCCATGAACTCACTATGCCCATCAGCGAATACCTTGGGATGTCTTCTTTCCAAAATGGGGTCACTTGTGGGGTAGTTATACTGCCCTGGCATTCTAGGGGCCCAAATGTGTAGTAAGGAGTTTGAAATCAAATTCTGTAAAAAATGGCCAGTGAAATCCGAAAGGTGTTCTTTGGAATATGGGCCCCTTTGCCCACCTAGGCTGCAAAAAAGTGTCACACATCTGGTATCGCCGTACTCAGGAGAAGTTGGGGAATGTGTTTTGGGGTGTCATTTTACATATACCCATGCTGGGTGAGAGAAATATCTTGGTCAAATGCCAACTTTGTATAAAAAAATGGGAAAAGTTGTCTTTTGCCAAGATATTTCTCTCACCCAGCATGGGTATATGTAAAATGACACCCCAAAACACATTCCCCAACTTCTCCTGAATACGGAGATACCACATGTGTGACACTTTTTTGCAGCCTAGGTGGGCAAAGGGGCCCATATTCCAAAGAGCACCTTTCGGATTTCACTGGTCATTTTTTACAGAATTTGATTTCAAACTCCTTACCACACATTTGGGCCCCTAGAATGCCAGGGCAGTATAACTACCCCACAAGTGACCCCATTTTGGAAAGAAGACACCCCAAGGTATTCGCTGATGGGCATAGTGAGTTCATGGAAGTTTTTATTTTTTGTCACAAGTTAGTGGAATATGAGACTTTGTAAGAAAAAAATAAATAAAAAAAACTTGTGACAAAAAATATAAAATTCTAGGAACTCGCCATGCCCCTCATGGAATGCCTTGGGGTGTCTCCTTTCCAAAATGGGGTCACTTGTGGGGTAGTTATACTGCCCTGGCATTTTCCAGGGGCCCTAATGTGTGGTAAGTAGGTAAATGGCCTATGAAATCCGAAAGGTGCTCTTTGGAATATGGGCCCCTTTGCCCACCTAGGCTGCAAAAAAGTGTCACACATGTGGTATCGCCGTATTCAGGAGAAGTTGGGGAATGTGTTTTGTGGTGTCATTTTACATATACCCATGCTGGGTGAGAGAAATATCTTGGCAAAAGACAACTTTTCCCATTTTTTTATACAAAGTTGGCATTTGACAAAGATATTTCTCTCACCCAGCATGGGTATATGTAAAATGACACCCCAAAACACATTCCCCAATTTCTCCTGAGTACGGCGATACCAGATGTGTGACACTTTTTTTGCAGCCTAGATGCGCAAAGGTGCCCAAATTCCTTTTAGGAGGGCATTTTTAGACATTTGGATACCAGACTTCTTCTCACGCTTTGGGGCCCCTAGAATGCCAGGGCAGTATAAATACCCCACATGTGACCCCATTTTGGAAAGAAGACACCCCAAGGTATTCAATGAGGGGCATGGCGAGTTCATAGAATTTTTTTTTTTTGGCACAAGTTAGCGGAAATTGATATTTTTTATTTTTTTCTCACAAAGTCTCCCTTTCCGCTAACTTGGGACAAAAATTTCAATCTTTCATGGACTCAATATGCCCCTCACGGAATACCTGGGGGTGTCTTCTTTCCGAAATGGGGTCACATGTGGGGTATTTATACTGCCCTGGCATTCTAGGGGCCCTAAAGCGTGAGAAGAAGTCTGGAATATAAATGTCTAAAATATTTTACGCATTTGGATTCCGTGAGGGGTATGGTGAGTTCATGTGAGATTTAATTTTTTGACACAAGTTAGTGGAATATGAGACTTTGTAAGAAAAAAATAATAATTTCCGCTAACTTGGGCCAAAAAAATGTCTGAATGGAGCCTTACAGAGGGGTGATCAATGACAGGGGTGTGATCAATGACAGGGGGGTGATCAGGGAGTCTATATGGGGTGATCACCCCCCTGTCATTGATCACCCCCCTATAAGGCACCATTCAGATGTCCGTATGTGTTTTGCGGATCCGATCCATGTATCCGTGGATCCGTAAAAATCATACGGACATCTGAATGCAGCCTGACAGGGGGGGGGGTGATCAATGACAGGGGCGGTGATCAATGACAGGGGGGTGATCAGGGAGTCTATATGGGGTGATCACCCCCCCTGGAAGGCTCCAGGGAGACGCCTGTATGTGTTTTGCGGATCCGATCCATCTATCAGTGGATCCGTAAAAATCATGCAGACGTCTGAATGGAGCTTTACAGGGGTGTGATCAATGACAGGGGGGTGATGAGGGAGTCTATATGGGGTGATCAACACAGTCATTGATCACGCCCCTGTAAGGCTCCATTCAGACGTCCGTGTGCGTTTTGCGGATCCGATCCATCTATCAGTGGATCCGTAAAAATCATGCGGACGTCTGAATGGAGCTTTACAGGGGTGTGATCAATGACAGGGGGGTAATCAATGACAGGGGGGTGATCAGGGAGTCTATATGGGGTGATCACCACAGTCATTGATCACGCCCCTGTAAGGCTCCATTCAGACGTCCGTGTGCGGATTAGTCACATACACAGTCCACTACACACACAACACACTATCCATCTAAATTTTCCTATTAATTCCAATTGGTGCCCTCTGCAATTCCATGTCTAAAATATACAGCAATGCACTAGATACGGACCGCGCGTCATCAATGCTCGCGCACCCCGTCTCCTCCCCCCTGTGTCACTCACCTCCTCTCCCAGCGGGCTGGACGAACTGTATGTCCGTGAGAGGAGAGAGAGATCGCGATCACATGACCAAGCATGCAATAACACTTGCACTGTCGCCTGTATGCTCAATGTCATTAGATGCTTTGTAACAGTTGGCCATGTCATTATCAGTGGTATGGGGACATGGGGCCAGTCAGAGCTCAGCATCAGAGAGACTAGCCTCATAATAATATTAATAGGGGTAAATGAGAGGAAAATTATGATTTTAGCTCTGGTTCTCAGACCATATGATTATGGTGGCATAAACCTAATATACGACGTGAATATAATGGCATGATCCTAATATACAAATATAAATCAGTGAATTGAGATATACTATAAACATTATATCTAAGTACTACATATGTGGTTTGTGACTAAAATTAGATTTCATTTATATTACAAGCTACAATTTATGAAATTACGTAATTCTACAATATATATTCAATGGCGTATACGCATTGTAGATCATATATCTACTGTCCCTACTTCATTGCTGTGATATTGATGATGCCCGCAGGAAAGTAGCACCACTATCTAGAGCTCAGGTGTGTCATATATAACAATATATACAGCAGTATACCATCACGGCAGGCGGTACAATGTGTACAGCACTAAATAGTAGATAATCTTTATTCATATTAACAAAACAAACATATGTCCTATCATGTCCAAACAAAAGCGTGTCCACCAATATGGGGTATAACACGGTTAATTCTGTGTCATTTTTTTAGGTGTCATCAGTGTTATGTAGTCTCTTGCACTGTGTACCTTTTGGTATCCTTACCAGGAGGGGTGTATACACTGTGAATTTTTTATCCTTTTGTGTCCAAACTTGACCTGTCCACCAATATTTTTAATATCTACCGTTTTTTAGGGATAACTAGGAGTTGCCAGTGAGGTTCGAGGACGGGGGGTCTCCACCTTTAGGAGTCGCCCCTGGGCACAGGGCCTAGTGTTTAGTATCATTATCAGGGTCATCGGTCCCCCATTATAATTTTTGGTGGACACGCTTTTGTTTGGACATGATAGGACATATGTTTGTTTGTTAATATGAATAAAGATTATCTACTATTTAGGGTTATACTTTTGCTGGACTTTCTATTTCTAAATTTAACCCAAGTTATTTGATATATCCAATTACGCTGGTTTTTGAGTTACAATGTGTACAGCACCCTGCTTCACTCGTGTAGGACTACAAACCCCAGCAAGACAAGCAGCATCACAACTCACTGCTCTACGCTCATCACTTGTGTAGGACTACAAATCCCAGCAACATCACCACTTACTATCCACTCCGATCTAGTCTATAGGACTAGCAGCGCCACATTACAGGAAAGAGAAGCCACGTGCAGAACTACAAGTCTCAGCAGTGCATCTCCTCTGACCTGATAAGAAACGCATGCAGCTCCTCCGCCGCCTGGTGTCTTTCCATCCACATTATCCTCCTCCGGCCCCGAACCAAACTGCGCGGGCTGTCGCTGTCACAGGGGTCACCGCCCCCGGAAGTACAACCCCGGCCTCAACCGGGCTAAAAATGAGAAAATAACTCAAAATAACCGTGTGCTCTCCCGGAAGCCACCTGACATGAAGTAAATCCCGTCCTATCAGCGCATTTACTGTTTTATTTCACTGGTTGTAATAAGCGCCGTCGCCACTCCTCTCCCCGGCGGGAGGATATAGCGGTGCTGTGCTTTGTCTCCTCCCTTTTCTGTCTGTGGCCGCCATCGAGCAGCAACCAGGAGCCGGCGGTCAGCATGGTGAGACTGATTTGGGGCTGTTACTTTAGGTTAGGCACCCCAAAAACCTGGGTGGCAGGGGTCGAGTGTTGTGTAGGGTAATACTCCGGGGTGCCTCGGTCAGGTAACCCGCCTGGACCCCATAGGCCGTAGCCGCGTTGGTGCCGCATGTGGGGAGGCCTGGGCTCCTCCATACTTGTAGTCAGGCCGTGAGGGGCCGGCTCATAGACGGCCGTGCTGGCACATGTGGCATCCACTAGCTGAGTGCCCACTCCACTTATTCCCTATGTCAAGGCTCTGCTTCACGTCCCATGCACTGTAATACCGCTCAGTGTGAACGATGCCTTATATATGATTAGTATCTTTATTAGTGACATGACTTTAAGTAGTTATGCTGGGTTATAATAGTTATATACACTTTATCCCAAGTGTAGTTTTTATTTAATACCTACGATCTGATACCTATGTAGCAGAGTTGGTTTCTCATCAGTTTACACATGGCTACCAGGATAGTGTATCTCATACATATAAGCTCCATATGTAACACTTGTAACTTCCTCCTCCTTTGTGCAATGATGGTGTAATTTGCGTCTGACCTGTTGTCCAGTGACGGTTGCCTGCCGTCAATAAGCTGGTACCACGGACTGACGACATCTGAGACTGAGCATAAAGCGGTGTCTTCTGTATGTCACTAGATGTGAGATGATGTGGACTGACCCACGTTTATGTCCCTCTCTAGGCCTGTGCTCGTCCTTTGATATCGGTGTACTCTGAGAAGGGGGAAGCTTCTGGCAAAAATGTGACTCTGCCTGCAGTGTTCAGGGCCCCTATACGCCCCGATATAGTAAACTTTGTCCACACCAACCTGCGCAAGAACAACAGGCAGCCGTACTCCGTCAGCGAACTTGCAGGTATGTAAGATGGTCTGTGAAGCTTGGTGCTGCTTCTAAGTGCGTATCCATATAACCGCATACAAAACATACTAATTATTTTATAGCCCCTAAAATATATATGGTAACTTTTAAATAATTAAAATAATGCCTACAAAAGTTTTTGTGCTGTCCCGCCATTCCCATTAACACAAGGGCTGGCCTCACCTGCAAAACTGAATTTGAGTAGGGCCTGCAGTGAGGAACCTGGAGCCATTAACATAATTGTGTGAACAGCCCCATTGACTTGTATGGGTCTGTGTGCGCACTGGTCTAAAAGCAGAGAGCACACTGAAAATAAATGCATTCGTGTGTATAAGGTGGAATTTAGGTAGTTATATTATCCTCCTGTTTGACAGAAGTGTATATATAGTAGAAATAAATGTTCAGCAAAAGGGATAGCGGGAGTCCTAGTGTTGAGACCCCCACTGGTCTCTAGAACTAGGATTCTGGAGCGCTCTGCCAAGAGATGCTTTTCTTCGCTGCCGAGCGCGATACAGAAGATGGTCTCCTTCTTTCTATTGAGGCCGTCTTCACTACAGCGCTCAGCAGTGGTGCCGGGACCCCTGCTAAAGCGGCACACTGCCCACCACTGGGACACCAGGGACCCCTGCTAAAGCGGCACACTGCCCAGCAAGGCTGCTTACCTGGCTGTCTCCCTCCACATCGTCAAGGCTGTGTGCAGAATGGTCCGGCAGCCGACCAGTAACAAAGCTCCTTGCTTTGTTGGTAATTTCAGGCACAGGCAGCATCGCTGCTCTGCCTGTGCCATTCACAACACTCCCTGTGCTGAGTATGGCAGGGAAAAGTCTGAGTATTGGTATGCCTTAGACTGTTTTCAGGGAATAAAATGTCCTGTACAGGCGTCTGATGCTTGTACAGTCATTATTGTGACCTGTGGAGAGAGCAATTGTTCTAGTGATCCTCTGTCACGACTTAGAAATCTGACACAAATTAATAATTTCAGTTGTTTTGAGTGATCCATTTTGAACAGTGTAATTTGACACCGGATATTAAAGAGTACCTTTCACCAGAATAAAACATCTAAACTGACTATACAGACGTGTAGAGCAGTGCCCAGGGATCCCCCTGCACTTACTGCAGAAAAAAAACTTACTGAAAAAAAATGCCTCTCAGGCTATGAGCTGAGCTCTGCGATTGGCCAGCGCTACAGCCTGGGAGAATGAGACGCTGTCAGGTTCCCCTGGGTGGAGCCGAACATATGAAGATACCGGAGGCTATAACGGGAGAAAGGAGCGGCGCCCAGGTATAACAGTAAGTGCAGGGGGATCCCTGGGCGCCGCTCTACATGTCTGTATAGTCAGTTTAGATGTTTTATTCTGGTGAAAGGTCCTCTTTAAGCCTTATGAATGTTTAGGTCTGACTGCTTCACAAGCAAACGTCTGTTAAAGGGGTTGTCAAGATAATTAGCCACCCTCTAACATTCTCCTTATCTGTAATGACTCATATTTGGTCATGGCCAGTGTTTAGATGTCTTCTATTTTCTTCTGTCCAGGTTTATGCTTCCCAGCGTCTGCGTGCTGGTATGGGTAAAATGAGAAGCCGCATCCAGCGTAGAGGACCTTGTGTTATCTACAATGAAGACAATGGCATTGTTAAAGCCTTCAGAAATATCCCAGGTACTAAGAACTCCTTAAGATGTGAACTGAGGAATGATGATCTTCCACTTCATTGGTCCGTGTTTCTGAAACCTGTGATTTCATGGAAGTTCTGACCTTTGCTATGTGACATTAACAACATCCTGAAGCCTATGTCCAAATGGAGTAATGGATTTGTTCGCCTTCTAGGAATCACGCTCCTCGGTGTAAAGAAACTGAACCTTTTGAGGTTGGCTCCTGGTGGTCATGTTGGACGGTTCTGCATTTGGACCGAAAGTGCCATCCGCAAGCTGGATGCCCTCTATGGCGCAAAGCAGCTACCCTGAAGGCAGATTACAAGTATGTACTTATTCTTATGGCTGTTTGAGCTATATTGCTTCTGGCTGAATCAAGGGTCTGCTTGCATGTATCTCAAGTGCTTTATAAGGCTGTTTTTGTGATGAGCTACACTTCTGTGGTCCGTGTTTCTGATACTCCATGATATTTGTAGGAGTTCTGAATAACAGCAATCTGCCATCTCTTCATAGAAGTCTCGAGCTACGCTCTTTCTAACATGCAATTTTATTTTTTTCCCATTTGTAGCCTTCCCATGCACAAAATGACAAATACTGATCTGGGCAGAATCCTGAAGAGTCAAGAGATCCAGAAGGCTTTACGTGCTCCAATGTAAGTCTTTATACATGTAATGCATGGAGAATTAGTTATAAAAGTAACATAACGTTTTTATGATGATTTCCACTTCATTGGTCCGTGTTTCTGAATCTGTGACGTGAATGGAAGCTCTGACTGCCATAATGTAGATTAAGGTGTAGTTTCTTTATGTAAAAAATGATATAGCTGACGTTGTGTGCACTTGACTTACAGTAAGAAGGTGAAGCGCAGAGAACTCAAGAAGAACCCACTGAAGAACTTGAGAATTATGTTGAGGCTCAATCCATACGCAAAGACGGCAAAACGCAATGCTATCCTGCGCCAGGCTGAGAACGTGAGTGTTGGATCTTCTCATTTATCATTTTGCTAGGGTCTGTCGTAGCCTGATACACTTCACTATTTAGGCTACTTTCACACTTGCGTTTGGAGCGGATCCGTCTGGTATCTGCACAGACGGATCCGCTCCTATAATGCAAACGCTTGCATCTGTTCAGAACGGATCCGTTTGCATTACCATGAACTTTTTTTTTTTTTTTTTTTTTGTTCATGATAATGCAAACGGATCCGTTTTGACTTTACATTGAAAGTCAATGGGGGACGGATCCGTTTGAAGATTGAGCCATACTGTGTCAACTTCAAACGGATCCGTCCCCATTGACTTACATTGTAAGTCTGGACGGATCCGTTTGCCTCCGCACGGCCAGGGGGAGACCCGAACGCTGCCAGACTGATGCATTCTGAGCGGATCCGCCTCCACTCAGAATGCATTAGGGCAGTACGGATCCGTTCGGGGCTGCTTGTGAGAGCCTTCAAACGGAGCCTCGAACGCTAGTGTGAAAGTAGCCTTACACTACTTGTGATCGCTGCATAAGTTTTTATATTGAGCATTGAGTCTATACATTCCAATTAAATTCCATATCCAACAGTCTTCATAATCCATAACTACTTATTGACAACTTAATTTATTGTTTCAGATTAAGAAAAAACAAGATAGGCGGGCTGCATTGGCAGCAAAAACTGCAGCAGCCACCAAGCCTGAGGAAGCCAAATCTGAAGCATCTGCCACCAAGCCTGCAGAAGTCAAAACTAAAACAGCTACCACCAAGCGAGCAGCTAAAGCAAAAACTGCAGCAGCAAAGAAAGCCTAACTTTGACTTGCTGAAGTTCAGCACTTTGGATTCCTTCTCAATAAATGCTGTTTAATATTGAAGAGTTTCTGGTTTTCATTTCTTCTAACGAGTGTCACATGGCTCCATTACTTTGAGCTTGTGTTCAGTAAAAAAAACTAAGATAAAAAGGGGTTCTTGGAGACTGATTAGGATGTGTTGAAGTAGCAGAAGATTCCTTTAAATTTTATTTTCCCTTTCATCCTCCATGACTGCATACCATGAGAGATGACCTGCCTCCAACCAGGTAGGAACAGGAAGATAAATTTGACCCTCCTCCAGCTCCTCCTGAGTGTCTTCCTGTCCCTCCAGGTGGAGACTAATTATCCTCATTGCACTTGCGGTGAGGCCGCGCTCTGTTTAAGGGAGGCGGATAAAAAAATAAATGCCTTCCACATGAGGGAAGCAGGCAGCACCCGTGCCCTAGTTTGGTATGAGGTGCTGATTATCACGGACATCACTGCTCCTTACCTCCTGCTCTGCACGTCAGGCGTGGAGGTCTGTGTGGACCGGACACTCAAGGAGTCCCTCAGGTCATGTTCGAGCTCCGCATCGTAGCCCGATACTTTCGGAGCTTGCGATGTCAGGTGTGTTCCATGTGCGTTCCAAGAGGTACTTCCTGTCTGTGGAACGCACACTGAGGGGGCGGAGCTAGAATTGGTGTGCAGGTTCAAGGCGGATGGCGCCCTCTGATCTGAGGTCTGCAGGTAAGTAGTTAAAGGGGTCAGAGGTAGAAATAAGGTAAACTTGTCTGAACCTGGTGCAGTCCAAATGGAGACCTCACAGGGGCCAACTATTGTAAGTTACAGCATTCTCCCCAAGAGACTTTGTGTATATTATTACATATGCTAACCCCCTTGTACCTTTTTGTCTCTTCCTGTATGCGTGCAGAGTGATAAGGATGGGGCTCAGAGCTAAGCCTAGTCAGGTTATATGCTCAATAAAGTTACCTGATTCATATACAAAAAAACTCATGGCAAAAGATTTGGTTCAGTCTATTAGAGAGGAATTAAGAGCTGTAATCAGGGAAGAAATGCGGGCAGCCTTGTCTGAAAATTCTATGCCTACCCCTGGTCCATCTACGTCAAAACAGAGAACCAAACCAGAGAGAACCAAAAAGAAGTTACTCTAGTTCTTCATCTTAAGAGTCAGATCAAGAATCTGATTCAGAAGGTCTTGTTTCCGCTGATTCTTCTGGGTCTGATTTCACAATTTTTAAAAGGTTTTTGTTCTCCTCTGAGGATACTAAGGAGTTAATTAAGGCAGTCAGGACGACCATGGATATCTCAGATGAAAAGATCCAGAGGTCCGTGCAAGATTAAATGTTTATTGGACTTACCAGGGTTCTCTCTATACAGGAAAGACAGAAGGCAAGAAGGGGTGGCCCTGTATGTGAAAGATAGCATAAAATCTAATTTGATACAAGTTAGCGAGAACAATTGAGTCAGTTTGGGTTACCTTGCAGCTTGATAATCATAAGGTAACTCGTGTAGGTGTGATATATATAGACCACCTACCCAAGTCAAAGAATTAGATGATCTACTAGTTGAGGAAATAGCTAAAATGACATTGAAGGGGGAAGTTATCATTATGGGAGACTTTAATCTTCCTGATGTAAACTGGAAAACCAAAAAAGCTAGTTCTGCCAGGAGTACAGATATTCTAAATTCCCTACTGGGATTATCTCTACAGCAAGTAGTTGAGGAGCCAACCCGGAAGGAGGCCATTTTAGATTTAGTATTCACAAATGGGAATTTGGTATCTGATATTACTGTAGGGGAAAGCTTGGGATCTAGTGATCACCAGTCAGTGTGGTTTACTATAAGTACAGTGACTGAGTCACACCACACAAAAACAAAAGTTTTAGATTTTAGAAAAACAGACTTTTCTAAAATTAGATTAGTGGTATACGAGTCCCTATCAGACTGGAACAGTTTAATTGGAGTCCAGGAGAAATGGGACTACTTAAAAGTGGCACTATTGAAGGCAACAGAAGATTGCATTAGGCTTGTCAGTAAAAGCAAAAAAAAGAAAAAACCACTGTGGTACTGAGCAGAAGTGGCCAAAATCATTAAAAACAAAAAGATAGCATTTAGGAATTATAAAAAAAAAAAAAGGATGACAGACAAATTTATAAGATTAGGTAGAGAGAGGCCAAACAAGTTATAAGAGCTTCTAAAGCACCGGCAGAAGAGAAATTGGCTCAGTCAGGGGAAAAAGGCGATAAGGCATTCTTCAGATACATAAATGAAAAAAGGAAACTAAAACAAGGAATTACCAAATTAAAAACTAAAGAAGGAAGGTATATGGAAGAAGATAAAGAACTAGCTGACTGCCTCAATGAATATTTCTGTTCAGTTTTTACCAAGGAAAATGAAGGAGAAGGACCTCAGTTGGGAAAGAAGACTAATGAATCTTTTGACGCATGTGTCTTTACAGAGGAAGAGGGTCTAAGTCAACTGTCTAAAATTAATACAAATAAGTCACAGGGGCCTGATGGGATACACCCAAAGCTATTAAAAGAGCTCAGCGGTGAACTAGCAAAACCATTAACAGATTTATTTACCAATCACTGGCAACAGGAGTCGTCCCAGAAGATTGGAAATTAGCAAATGTTGTGCCCATTCACAAGAAAGGTAGTAGGGAGGAATCTGGCAACTATAGGCCAGTAAGCCTGACATCAATAGTGGGGAAATTAATGGAAACCATACTTAAGGAGAGGATTGTGGACCATCTAAAATCCCATGGATTAAAAGATGAAAACAGCATGGGTTTACTTCAGGGAGATCATGTCAAACTAATCTTATAGATTTTTTTTTTTGATTGGGTGACTAAAATAATAGATGTAGGAGGTGCAGTAGACCACTTATCTAGACTTTAGTAAGGCTTTTGATACTGTCCCACATAGAAGGCTTATCAATAAGATGCAGTCATTGGGCTTGGACTCCCATATTGTTGAATGGATTAGGCAGTGGCTGAGGGACAGGCAACAGAGGGTTGTAGTCAATGGAGTATATTCAGACCAAGGTCTTGTTACCAGTGGTGTACCTCAGGGATCTGTTCTGGGACCCATATTGTTTAATATCTTTATCAGCGAAATTGCAGAAGGCCTCAATGGTAAGGTGTGTCTTTTTGCTGATGACACAAAGATTTGTAACAGGGTTGATGTTCCTGGAGGAATACACCAAATGGAAAAGGACTTAGGAAAACTAGAGGAATGGTCAAAAATCTGGCAACTAAAATTTAATGTTGATAAGTGCAAGATAATGCACCTGGGACGTAAAAACCCAAGAGCAGAATATAAAATCAGTGATACAGTCCTAACCTCAGTATCTGAGGAAAGGGATTTAGGGATCATTATTTCAGAAGACTTAAAGGTAGGCAGACAATGTCACAGAGCAGCAGGAAATGCTAGCAGAATGCTTGGGTGTATAGGGAGAGGCATTACCAGTAGAAAGAGGGAGGTGCTCATGCCGCTCTACAGAGCACTAGTGAGACCTCATTTGGAGTATTGTGCTCAGTACTGGAGACCATATCTCCAGAAGGATATTGATACTTTGGAGAGAGTTCAGAGAAGAGCTACTAAACTAGTACATGGATTGCAGGATAACACTTACCAGGAAAGATTAAAGGACCTTAACATGTATAGCTTGGAAGAAAGACTAGACAGAGGGGATATGATAGAAACTTTTAAATACATAAAGGGAATCAACAAGGTAAAAGAAGAAAAACTGCTACAAGAGGACATAGTTTTAAATTAGAGGGGCAAAGGTTTAAAAGTAATATCAGGAAGTATTACTTTACTGAGAGAGTAGTGGATACATGGAATAGCCTTCCTGCAGAAGTGGCAGCTGCAAATACAGTGGAGGAGTTTAAGCATGCATGTGATAGGCATAAGGCCATCCTTCATATAAGATAGGGCCAGGGGCTATCCATAGTATTTAGTATATTGGGCAGACTAGATGGGCCAAATGGTTCTTATCTGCCGACACATTCTGTGTTTCTATGGACTGTAACAAGAGTTTTTCCGGTCCACAAAAAACATGCAGGAGCTAATAAAAAGAGAATGGGAAAACTCCAGATAGGAAGGAAGTTGTCCCAAAAATGATGAGACGTCGCCTTCATTTAGGGAGGAGGATGAGGTGTTTTCATCTTGTCCAAAGGTAGATGTTTCTTTATCAAACAAAATTAGTCAAAGGGACAAATGCCCTACCGTTTGAGGACATGGGGTCCCTTAAAGATCCCATGAACAAGAAAACCGATTCAAGTTTAAAGAACCTGGGAAGCTGCAACAGCTTTATTTAAACCAAATTTAGCTGCCACATCAGTTTCTAGATCCCTTTAAAAGATGGTTCTCACAGTTAGAATCGCTTCTAAAAGAAGGGGCAACTTATGACTCCCTTAAAGATTCCTTTCCCCTCTTACTATAAGCAGTGGACTTTCTGTCTGATTCCACAGCAGAGTCGGTCAGATTAGCAGCAAGAACCTTGGGTCTAGCAGTAGTGACCAGAAGGGCGCTTTGGTTAAAATCTTGGACGGGTTATATCATTTCCAAGATGAAACTATGTAGTTTGCCCTTTCACGGGAAATAAATGTTTGGCCAGGATTTAGAAAATATTTTAGAGAAGGCTTCGGACTCTAAAAAATAATTTCCTAAGGATACTAATAAAAGAAAATTTCCCTTTCGGAGGGTCAAAAAAGGTAGTTCCTTCCAGGCCAAAAGATCCAATGGAGAAGGGCAGTGGTCCAGGGGAAAAAGCCAAAAAAACGGAAACGGGTTTCTTGTTTAATCCCAAAATTACAGAATCTACAAAACAATGACGCCAGGCTTCCGGTAGGAGGGAGATTAATATTTTTCATAAAAGCATGGGAAGAGATTACCGTAAACTCGTGGGTCTTAAATGTTTTATAAAGGGGTTACGATATTCCCTTTCGTCTTCCTCCTCCCATAGACGTTTTTAGAGTAACTCCTATTCAGAAATCAACGATCCTACAAGAAAAATTAGAAGGGATTCAGAATCTATTAGCTCAAAAAAGCCATTGTATCAATTCCCTGTGGGTGAGGCGAGTTTAATTGTTATTTTTTTTTAACCCCTCATGCCACATTTTAGTAAGCATTCTGTATTAAGGATGCTATTATTTTCCCTTATAACCATCTTATAAGGGAAAATATTAAAATCTACAGAATACCTAACCCGAACTTCCGTGAAGAAGTCCGGGTTTGGGTCTGGGTACCACATCAAGTTTTTTCTCACGCGCGCGCAAAATGCATTGCACTCACGTGGAAAAAAAAATTAAGAACACAACGCAATCGCATACAATACTCACGCCACTCGCAGGCAAAAATCGCACACGTTTTTCCCGCGACGCACCCGCATTCTATCCGGCCCTCACACGCGGCGCCCGTGTGAAAGAGGCCTAGGTGTGCTATTACATGCGCACTGATTGTACACTCTGCTCGTTCACATATGTTACGTGGATTGTGATTTCAAGCACTGAGCGGATTAGTCACATACACAGTCCACTACACACACAACACACTATCCATCTAAATTTTCCTATTAATTCCAATTGGTGCCCTCTGCAATTCCATGTCTAAAATATACAGCAATGCACTAGATACGGACCGCGCGTCATCAATGCTCGCGCACCCTGTCTCCTCCCCCCTGTGTCACTCACCTCCTCTCCCAGCGGGCTGGACGAACTGTATGTCCGTGAGAGGGGAGAGAGATCGCGATCACATGACCAAGCATGCAATAACACTTGCACTGTCGCCTGTATGCTCTATGTCAGGGATGGCCAACCTGAGGCTCTCCAGCTGTTGCAAAACTACAACTCCCAGCATGCACAGACTGCCTACTAGGGATCGACCGATATTGATTTTTTAGGGCCGATACCGATACCGATAATTTGTGAACTTTCAGGCCGATAGCCGATAATTTATACCGATATTCTGGGAATTTTCATTTTTGAGAAAAAAAAAAATTCCTACAGAAATCTGCTGAAAATTAATATGTTTATTGTTAATGTGTATTTTTTTTGTTTATTGTTAATGTGTATTTTTTTTTTATAAATCTTTTTCATTTATACTTAATATTTTTGTGGTTTTTTTTTTACTAACTTTTAACCCCCTTAGGGACTAGAACCTTTGTCCTATTCACCCTGATAGATCTCTATCAGGGTGAATAGGATCTGACACTGTCCCTGCTGCTCTGTGCATAGTGCACACAGCAGCATGGAGCTTATCATGGCAGCCAGGGCTTCAATAGCGTCCTGGCTGCCATGGTAACCGATCGGAGCCCCAGGCTTACACAGCTGGGGCTCCGATCGGAGGAGCAGGGGAGAGGGGATCCTGTGGCCACTGCCACCAATGACTAATACTGGGCGGGTGGGGGGGGGGGGGGGGGCGCACTGCGCCACCAATGTTTTTACTATTGGCCGGGATTGGGATGGGGGTGGGGGGCGCACTGCGCCACCAATGATTAATACTGGGGGGCTTGGGGGGGCGCACTGCGCCACCAATGAAGAAAAGTCTCTCGATCATTCATATACAGGAGGCGGGAGCTGGCTGCAGAATCACATAGCCGGCTCCCGACCTCTATCAGCGGTAGCTGCGATCCGCGGCACCTGAGGAGTTAACTACCGCGGACCGCAGCTATTGCTCATAGAGGACGGGAGCCGGCTATGTGATTCTGCAGCCAGCTCCCGCCTCCTGTATATATGAATGAATGAAAGGCTTATCTTCATTGGTGGCGCAGCGGCCACAGCTCCTCCCCTCCTCTTATGTTCTATCCCCTCATTGGCGGCAGCGGCAGCAGCAGCACAGGGGGAGGAGACACTGCTTCCTTCTCCCCTGTGCTGCGGAGGGAACACAGAGAGCGCTGAGAGCAGCGCGATCTGTGTTCCCCATACGTTATCGGTATATCGGCAAAATAGATGCCGATACCGATAACGTTCAAAATCCTCAATATCGGCCGATAATATCGGCCAAACCGATAATCGGTCGATCCCTACTGCCTACAGCAGGGCATGGTGGGAGTTGTAGTTTTATAACAGCTGGAGAGCCGCAGGTTGGCCATCCCTGCTCTATGTCATTAGATGCTTTGTAACAGTTGGCCATGTCATTATCAATGGTATGGGGACATGGGGCCAGTCAGAGCTCAGCATCAGAGAGACTAGCCTCATAATAATATTAATAGGGGTAAATGAGAGGAAAATAATGATTTTAGCTCTGGTTCTCAGACCATATGATTATGGTGGCATAAACCTAATATACGACGTGAATATAATGGCATGATCCTAATATACAAATATAAATATCAACCAGTGAATTGAGATATACTATAAACATTATATCTAAGTACTACATATGTGGTTTGTGACTAAAATTAGATTTCATTTATATTACAAGCTACAATTTATGAAATTACGTAATTCTACAATATATATTTAATAGCGTATACGCATTGTGGATCATATAGCTACTGTCCCTACTTCATTGCTGTGATATTGATGATGCCCGCAGGAAAGTAGCACCACTATCTAGAGCTCAGGTGTGTCATATATAACTATATACAGCAGTATATATTGTGTAGGACTACAAATCCCAGCAAGACAAGCAGCATCACAACTCACTGCTCTACGCTCATCACTTGTGTAGGACTACAAATCCCAGCAACATCACCACTTACTATCCACTCCCATCTAGTCTATAGGACTAGCAGCGCCACATTACAGGAAAGAGAAGCCACGTGCAGAACTACAAGTCTCAGCAGTGCATCTCCTCTGACCTGATAAGAAACGCATGCAGCTCCTCCGCCGCCTGGTGTCTTTCTTTCCACATTATCCTCCTCCGGCCCCGAACCAAACTGCGCGGGCTGTCGCTGTCACAGGGGTCACCGCCCCCGGAAGTACAACCCCGGCCTCAACCGGGCTAAAAATGAGAAAATAACTCAAAATAACCGTGTACTCTCCCGGAAGCCACCTGACATGAAGTAAATCCCGTCCTATCAGCGCATTTACTGTTTTATTTCACTTTTACAAAACTATCTCCCACGTCATGTCACAGATATACTCTTATGTATATGTCCTTCCGCGACGTAAAATAGTTCCATTAGAAGTGACTGGGTAGGGCAGGTTCTTTGCACTGTATCGTTATAAGCTGTGCTCTGTGGCGATAGTAGGACGTTTATTGTATTTATCGTGGTGTGGTTTTACTTTCTGGCTCGGTTATACCGCCTGTGACCGAGTGGTAATAAGCGCCGTCGCCACTCCTCTCCCCGGCGGGAGGATATAGCGGTGCTGTGCTTTGTCTCCTCCCTTTTCTGTCTGTGGCCGCCATCGAGCAGCAACCAGGAGCCGGCGGTCAGCATGGTGAGACTGATTTGGGGCTGTTACTTTAGGTTAGGCACCCCAAAAACCTGGGTGGCAGGGGTCGAGTGTTGTGTAGGGTAATACTCCGGGGTGCCTCGGTCAGGTAACCCGCCTGGACCCCATAGGCCGTAGCCGCGTTGGTGCCGCATGTGGGGAGGCCTGGGCTCCTCCATACTTGTAGTCAGGCCGTGAGGGGCCGGCTCATAGACGGCCGTGCTGGCACATGTGGCATCCACTAGCTGAGTGCCCACTCCACTTATTCCCTATGTCAAGGCTCTGCTTCACGTCCCATGCACTGTAATACCGCTCAGTGTGAACGATGCCTTATATATGATTAGTATCTTTATTAGTGACATGACTTTAAGTAGTTATGCTGGGTTATAATAGTTATATACACTTTATCCCAAGTGTAGTTTTTATTTAATACCTACGATCTGATACCTATGTAGCAGAGTTGGTTTCTCATCAGTTTACACATGGCTACCAGGATAGTGTATCTCATACATATAAGCTCCATATGTAACACTTGTAACTTCCTCCTCCTTTGTGCAATGATGGTGTAATTTGCGTCTGACCTGTTGTCCAGTGACGGTTGCCTGCCGTCAATAAGCTGGTACCACGGACTGACGACATCTGAGACTGAGCATAAAGCGGTGTCTTCTGTATGTCACTAGATGTGAGATGATGTGGACTGACCCACGTTTATGTCCCTCTCTAGGCCTGTGCTCGTCCTTTGATATCGGTGTACTCTGAGAAGGGGGAAGCTTCTGGCAAAAATGTGACTCTGCCTGCAGTGTTCAGGGCCCCTATACGCCCCGATATAGTAAACTTTGTCCACACCAACCTGCGCAAGAACAACAGGCAGCCGTACTCCGTCAGCGAACTTGCAGGTATGTAAGATGGTCTGTGAAGCTTGGTGCTGCTTCTAAGTGCGTATCCATATAACCGCATACAAAACATACTAATTTTATAGCCCCTAAAATATATACGGTAACTTTTAAATAATTAAAATAATGCCTACAAAACAGTTTTTGTGCTGTCCCCCCATTCCCATTAACACAAGGGCTGGCCTCACCTGCAAAACTGAATTTGAGTAGGGCCTGCAGTGAGGAACCTGGAGCCATTAACATAATTGTGTGAACAGCCCCATTGACTTGTATGGGTCTGTGTGCGCACTGGTCTAAAAGCAGAGAGCACACTGAAAATAAATGCATTCGTGTGTATAAGGTGGAATTTAGGTAGTTATATTATCCTCCTGTTTGACAGAAGTATATATTGTAGAAATAGATGTTCAGCAAAAGGGATAGCGGGAGTCCTAGTGTTGAGACCCCCACTGGTCTCTAGAACTAGGATTCAGGAGCGCTCTGCCAAGAGATGCTTTTCTTCGCTGCCGAGCGCGATACAGAAGATGGTCTCCTTCTTTCTATTGAGGCCGTCTTCACTACAGCGCTCAGCAGTGGTGCCGGGACCCCTGCTAAAGCGGCACACTGCCCACCACTGGGACACCAGGGACCCCTGCTAAAGCGGCACACTGCCCAGCAAGGCTGCTTACCTGGCTGTCTCCCTCCACATCGTCAAAGCTGTGCGCAGAATGGTCCGGCAGCCGACCAGTAACCAAGCTCCTTGCTTTGTTGGTAATTTCAGGCACAGGCAGCATCGCTGCTCTGCCTGTGCCATTCACAACACTCCCTGTGCTGAGTATGGCAGGGAAAAGTCTGAGTATTGGTATGCCTTAGACTGTTTTCAGGGAATAAAATGTCCTGTACAGGCGTCTGATGCTTGTACAGGCATTATTGCGACCTCTAGAGAGAGCAATTGTTCTAGTGATCCTCTGGGATCTAAGCACTCGGACCCCCACTGATCAAAACCGTTGATGCCTTTATTAAAGGTACACTTTAAATATAATGTAGTTCTGGACATTTATGACTTTTATCTGAGCTTTACAGATAAAAGTGTGTTCCTTACTTGCGCTAAATTCGAATGCAGACAGCACTCCAAGTAATAGTATGGTGGGTGCCAGTCTCCCAGGGAGTATAGGTTCAATCCCCTACGTGAACAGGTAATCCAAATAAAATCCTGAGAGCAAGAAGCAAGAGACGTGCTGTGTGGAATTTGGTGAGCATCTATGGTGTCTTACTTTCCTCTGAATACATCAGTATATCCATTGAGGGGAGGTGTCTGATACATGTGCACTACTGTCACAATTCACCTGTGTGAATGGGGTCTAACACTGCTTATATAGCTCTTCGCTATGTGATTAAATTTCTGCATGCCTTCATCATGATGAGATCCACTTCATTGGTCCGTGTTTCTGAAACTAATGATAATTGTGGAAGTTCTGATGTGAAATAGTTGATGGTAAAGAGGATAATTTTCTGTGTAGAATAAACCCTATTGACACTGCTCCTTACCTTTTTTTTTTTTTTTCTTTTTTTTTTTTTTTTTTTTTAGGTCATCAGACCAGTGCCGAATCATGGGGAACAGGCAGGGCTGTTGCCCGTATTCCCCGTGTCCGTGGGGGTGGAACGCACCGCTCCGGTCAGGGTGCATTTGGAAACGTATCCTTAGCAAGTTGAAGTTGTTAATAATATCCCGCTCACAATGATGTCGTAATTTGCGTCTTACCCCCCACTGTGCGACAGTTGCCTGCTGTCATAGTGCCAGTGCGGATGGCTGATGAAAACACAAATTCTGAGTGAGATGGTTTGAGGGGGATGTTTAGTTATTTATTTTTTCTGGACTTTGTATGCAATATGGTTTTACTTAACTAATACTATAGATGTGCCGTGGAGGACGTATGTTTGCCCCCACCAAGACCTGGAGGCGCTGGCATCGTAGAGTCAATTTAACTCAGAAGAGATATGCCGTTTGCTCTGCACTGGCTGCTTCAGCCCTTCCTGCCCTTGTCTTCTCCAAAGGCAAGTAAGAGCTGTTTGGTTTAGGGTTTAGAAATAGTAATATCCACGTTAAGACTATAGGAGTTTTGACGAGATTAAAATTATTGTATCGTATTACCGGTGATTTCTTTGTGCAAATACTCTCCTAGTGTAATATCGTGTTTTAGCACCACTTGAGATATGTTATGTTGCAGCAAACTTGGATAATGGTGTTTTTGATACCTCTGCTATACCGGAGGATATACCTAATGTATCATGAGGCGCAGGCCTCGTAATAAATTGGGCGCATCCTCTTCCAGTCTGTGGACCTAGATTGAAATATACTTCAACCCCTGACTGGAGTAGATTTTCGTTTACCTCAGGAAACTGGCTTAAATCTTGGTGTATTTGCCGGGGCTGAGGGCTTGACCCCCCACACCACCCCTGCCACTCCCCCTTTTCAAGTGCAGCGTAAAAACCTACATTAAGGCACAGGTGTTAGTCGCAGGAGGGGTTATGTTACTTTTATTTGTATGCCATAACCTGGATTAAAAGGGTATAATCTCAGACAATGGGGGCATATTGCTAGGATATGCCCTTATTGTCTGATAGTTGCGGGTCCCACCGCTGGGACCCGCACCTACAAAGAGAACGAAGCGGTGGAGCGCTGTGGCTGCAGGACCCTGGATTTCCCAGGGTCAGTCCACCACCAAGTGCTGCTCCCATAGAAGTGAAGGGGAGTGCACCTCGCATGCGCACCCCATGCTCCCAATCATTTCTATGGTGCAGGCGGCAATAGCCGAGCCAGCGCTTGGCTATTTTCGGCGGCCCCGTAGAAATGAATGGAGGACAGTTGCGTATGCGCAGTGCGCCCTCCGTTCATTTCTTGGCTCTGTTCTCATTGTAGGTACGGGTCCCAGCAGTGAGACCCGCACCTTTCAGACAATGGGAGCATATCCTAAGCGATATGCCACTATTGTCTGAGATGTGAAAACCCCTTAAAGTCATGATGACCCCCAATGTCTACCTAGCCAAGTCTGGCTGAATTAAAACCACCTGGTCAGTTAATAAATATCATACAAATTGTAAATCGACACATTTCATTGTGCTGCTTGCTCCAGCATCGCCTTGCTTTCATGGTTTTATACAACTGTGACCGTACACTTTACGATGATGGAACGCTTAGTGACTGGTAACTACAAGCCAGCCACCTCCTGTAAGATGGTGCAGTAAAGTGGCCATAACACCTAGAGTATTCACACTTTGCAGGGTTAGATACGCTATCTACCCTGAGGATAGGCAATCAATATAAAAATCCCAGACTGTCTCTATAACTTCGTCAGTTTCCAGACAATTGTTAGACTTGAAGTGTTTACGGGTATCTGTGCTTATCCCTGCTTGAAGACGTGTTTACTGTACGCCTAGTTTATGGGTAATAAATGACTTGCATGTGTTTAGGTCACCGTATTGAGGAGGTCCCAGAGGTCCCCCTGGTTGTTGAAGATAAAGTTGAAAGCTACAAGAAAACAAAGGAGGCAGTGCTGCTCCTAAAGAAATTAAAAGCCTGGAATGACATCAAGAAGGTGAGAAAATCTTGGTGACAGAAATGACCTTCATGCTATGGTGTTCCTGGTGGTAAATATCTTCTCTGGAGATCTGTGCTGCTAGGTGCCTTGGATTCATGTGATTAGGCTATGGGGGAGCATAAGAGCCATTCTCTAACGAAAACTTTATCAAAGGATTAAATTCTTGATGTGAGGTCTCATTATATGCTGCCAAAGTGATGTATTCAGGTAATAAAAAAGATGGGTGGGGTGCCCATTATTGTTTATACTTGTGGGCACTGTGGTGCTCTGTTAAATCTGATATAGGGTGATCCGTTGCAACAACCTTCTGTCACGACTTAGAAATCTGACACAAATTAATAATTTCAGTTGTTTTGAGTGATCCATTTTGAACAGTCTAATTTGACACCGGATATTAAAGAGGACCTTTCACCAGAATAAAACATCTAAACTGACTATACAGACGTGTAGAGCGGCGCCCAGGGATCCCCCTGCACTTACTGTTATACCTGGGCGCCTCTCCGGTTATAGCCTCCGGTATCTTCATAGTTAAGCTCCACCTAGGGGAACCTGACGGCGTCTTTCTCCTATGCTGTAGCGCTGGCCAATCGCAGCGCTCAGCTCATAGCCTGAGTTTTTTTTTTTTCTCTCAGGCTATGAGCTGAGCGCTGCGATTGGCCAGCGATACAGCATAGGAGAAAGATGCCTGGAGGTTCCCCTGGGTGGAGCCTAACTATGAAGATACCGGAGGCTATACCGGAGCGAACGGAGCGGTGCCCAGGTATAACAGTAAGTGCAGGGGGATCCCTGGGCGCCGCTCTACATGTCTGTATAGTCAGTTTAGATGTTTTATTCTGGTGAAAGGTCCTCTTTAAGCCTTATGAATGTTTAGGTCTGACTGCTTCACAAGCAAACGTCTGTTAAAGGGGTTGTCAAGATAATTAGCCACCCTCTAACATTCTCCTTATCTGTAATGACTCCTATTTGGTCATGGCCAGTGTTTAGATGTCTTCTATTTTCTTCTGTCCAGGTTTATGCTTCCCAGCGTCTGCGTGCTGGTAAGGGTAAAATGAGAAACCGCCGCCGCATCCAGCGTAGAGGACCTTGTGTTATCTACAATGAAGACAATGGCATTGTTAAAGCCTTCAGAAATATCCCAGGTACTAAGAACTCCTTAAGATGTGAACTGAGGAATGATGATCTTCCACTTCATTGGTCCGTGTTTCTGAAACCTGTGATTTCATGGAAGTTCTGACCTTTGCTATAAGTGACATTAACAACATCCTGAAGGCTATGTCCAAATGAAGTAATGGATTTGTTCGCCTTCTAGGAATCACGCTCCTCGGTGTAAAGAAACTGAACCTTTTGAGGTTGGCTCCTGGTGGTCATGTTGGACGGTTCTGCATTTGGACCGAAAGTGCCATCCGCAAGCTGGATGCCCTCTATGGCACATGGCGCAAAGCAGCTACCCTGAAGGCAGATTACAAGTATGTACTTATTCTTATGGCTGTTTGAGCTATATTGCTTCTGGCTGAATCAAGGGTCTGCTTGCATGTATCTCAAGTGCTTTATAAGGCTGTTTTTGTGATGAGCTACACTTCTGTGGTCCGTGTTTCTGATACTCCATGATATGTGTAGGAGTTCTGAATAACAGCAATCTGCCATCTCTTCATAGAAGTCTCGAGCTACGCTCTTTCTAACATGCAATTTAATTTTTTTCCCATTTGTAGCCTTCCCATGCACAAAATGACAAATACTGATCTGGGCAGAATCCTGAAGAGTCAAGAGATCCAGAAGGCTTTACGTGCTCCAATGTAAGTCTTTATACATGTAATGCATGGAGAATTAGTTATAAAAGTAACATAACGTTTTTATGATGATTTCCACTTCATTGGTCCGTGTTTCTGAATCTGTGACGTGAATGGAAGCTCTGACTGCCATAATGTAGATTAAGGTGTAGTTTCTTTATGTAAAAAATGATATAGCTGACGTTGTGTGCACTTGACTTGCAGTAAGAAGGTGAAGCGCAGAGAACTCAAGAAGAACCCACTGAAGAACTTGAGAATTATGTTGAGGCTCAATCCATACGCAAAGACAGCAAAACGCAATGCTATCCTGCGCCAGGCTGAGAACGTGAGTGTTTGATCTTCTCATTTATCATTTTGCTAGGGTCTGTCGTAGCCTGATACACTTCACTATTTACACTACTTGTGATCGCTGCATAAGTTTTATATTGAGCATTCAGTGTATACATTCCAATTAAATTCCATATCCAACAGTCTTCATAATCCATAACTACTTATTGACAACTTAATTTATTGTTTCAGATTAAGAAAAAACAAGATAGGCGGGCTGCATTGGCAGCAAAAACTGCAGCAGCCACCAAGCCTGAGGAAGCCAAATCTGAAGCATCTGCCACCAAGCCTGCAGAAGTCAAAACTAAAACAGCTACCACCAAGCGAGCAGCTAAAGCTAAAGCAAAAACTGCAGCAGCAAAGAAAGCCTAACTTTGACTTGCTGAAGTTCAGCACTTTGGATTCCTTCTCAATAAATGCTGTTTAATATTGAAGAGTTTCTGGTTTTCATTTCTTCTAACGAGTGTCACATGGCTCCATTGAGCTTGTGTTCAGTAAAAAAAACTAAGATAAAAAGGGGTTCTTGGAGACTGATTAGGATGTGTTGAAGTAGCAGAAGATTCCTTTAAATTTTATTTTCCCTTTCATCCTCCATGACTGCATACCATGAGATGACCTGCCTCCAACCAGGTAGGAACAGGAAGATAAATTTGACCCTCCTCCTGTCCCTCCAGGTGGAGATGAATTATCCTCATTGCACTTGCGGTGAGGCCGCGCTCTGTTTAAGGGTGGCGGATAAGAAAATAAATGCCTTCCACATGAGGGAAGCAGGCAGCACCCGTGCCCTAGTTTGGTATGAGGTGCTGATTATCACGGACATCACTGCTCCTTTACCTCCTGCTCTGCACGTCAGGCGTGAAGGTCTGTGTGGACTGGACACTCAAGGAGTCCCTCAGGTCATGTTCGAGCTCTGCATCGTAGCCCGATACTTTCGGCGCTTGCGATGTCGGCTGTGTTCCATGTGCGTTCCAAGAGGTACTTCCGGTCTGTGGAACGCACACTGAGGGGGCGGAGCTAGAATTGGTGTGCAGGTTCAAGGCGGATGGCGCCCTCTGATCTGAGGTCTGCAGGTAAGTAATTAAAGGGGTCAGAGGTAGAAATAAGGTAAACGTGTCTGAACCTGGTGCAGTCCAAATGGAGTCCTCACAGGGGCCAACTATAGTAGGTTACAGCATTCTCCCCAAGAGACTTTGTGTATATTATTACATATGCTAACCCCCTTGTACCTTTGTCTCTTCCTGTATGCGTGCAGAGTGATAAGGATGGGGCTCAGAGCTAAGCCTAGTCAGGTTATATGCTCAGTAAAGTTACCTGATTCATATACAAAAAAACTCATGGCAAAAGATTTGGTTCAGTCTATTAGAGAGGAATTAAGAGCTGTAATCGGGGAAGAAATGCGGGCAGCCTTGTCTGAAAATTCTATGCCTACCCCTGGTGCATCTACGTCAAAACAGAGAACCAAACCAGAGAGAACCAAAAAGAAGTTACTCTAGTTCTTCATCTTAAGAGTCAGATCAAGAATCTGATTCAGAAGGTCTTGTTTCCTCTGATTCTTCTCGGTCTGATTTCACAATTTTTAAAAGGTTTTTGTTCTCTGAGGATACTAATGAGTTATGTTAGGACGACCATGGATATCTCGGATGAAAAGATCCAGAGGTCCGTGCCAGATTGAATGTTTGTTGGACTGTAACAAGAGTTTTTCCGGTCCACAAAAAACATGCAGGAGCTAATAAGAGAATGGGAAAACTCCAGATAGGAAGGAAGTTGTCCCAAAAATGAGACGTCGCCTTCATTTAGGGAGGAGGATGAAGTGTTTTCATCTTGTCCAAAGGTAGATGTTTCTTTATCAAAATTAGTCAAAGGGACAAATGCCCTACCCTTTGAGGACATGGGGTCCCTTAAAGATCCCATGGACAAGAAAACCGATTCAAGTTTAAAGAACCTGGGAAGCTGCAACAGCTTTATTTAAACCAAATTTAGCTGCCACATCAGTTTCTAGATCCCTTTTAAAAGATGGTTCTCACAGTTAGAATCGCTTCTAAAAGAAGGGGCAACTTATGACTCCCTTAAAGATTCCTTTCCCCTCTTACTATAAGCAGTGGACTTTCTGTCTGATTCCACAGCAGAGTCGGTCAGATTAGCAGCAAGAACCTTGGGTCTAGCAGTAGTGACCAGAAGGGCGCTTTGGTTAAAATCTTGGACGGGTTATATCATTTCCAAGATGAAACTATGTAGTTTGCCCTTTCACGGGAAATAAATGTTTGGCCAGAATTTATAAAAAATTTTAGAGAAGGCTTCGGACTCTAAAAAATTTCCTAAGGATACTAATAAAAGAAAATTTCCCTTTCGGAGGGTCAAAAAATGTAGTTCCTTCCAGGCCAAAAGATCCAATAGAGAAGGGCAGTGGTCCAGGGGAAAAAGCCAAAAAAAACGGAAACTGGTTTCTTGTTTAATCCCAAAATTACAGAATCTACAAAACAATGACGCCAGGCTTCTGGTGGGAGGGAGATTAAAATTTTTCATAAAAGCATGGGAAGAGATTACCGTAAACCCGTGGGTCTTAAATGTTTTATAAAGGGGTTACGATATTCCCTTTCGTCTTCCTCCTCCCATAGACGTTTTTAGAGTAACTCCTATTCAGAAATCAACGATCCTACAAGAAAAATTAGAAGGGATTCAGAATCTATTAGCTCAAAAAGCCATTGTATCAGTTCCCCTCTCACAACAAAAAAGGGATGATATTCAACGGTCTTTTTAGTAAACAAAACCTGATGGGGGATATTGTCTGATAATAAACTTAAAGAGCCTGAACAGATTCATAAAAGGCGACAAATTTCAAAATGGAAACCATAAAATCCACCATAAATCTATTGAAGGGGATTTCTTGGCATCAATAGATCTAAAAGATGCGTATTAACATATTCTGGTATGCAAAAAAGCTCAAATTCCTTCGCGTAGCAGTCTTTCTAGGAAAGGAGCTATGTTATTTCCAGTTCGAAGTTCTCCCTTTTGGCATTACCTCCGCTCCGAGGGTATTTACCAAATTAATGTTGGAAGTTGTGGCTCACCTAAGGAGAAGGAACATTAATAATTCCCTATTTGGATGATTTATTCATCGTAGGAAGTTCAAAAACAGTCCTAGAAAACAATCTATCTATAACCTGTTGGACACTATATCAGACAAGCTGGATAATAAACTGGACAAAATCAAAACCCTGTCCATTCAAGAGTTTAATATTTCTACTGGTCTGTCTAGACCAGTGTTTCCCAACCAGTGTGCCTCCAGCTGTTGCAAAACTACAACTCCCAGCATGTCTGGGCATGCTGGGAGTTGTAGTTTTGCAACAGCTGGAGGCACACTGGTTGGGAAACGCTGGTCTAGACTCAATTGTTCAGAAGACTTTTCTTCCAACCCAGAAAGTGATAGGGATAAGCGGAAAGGTCTCACAATTCCAAAGTCGGCCTGTATGCACAATCAGAGAGGCTATGAAGCTATTAGGCTCATTGACATCTTGCATTCCTGCAGTAAAATGGGCCCAGTTCCACACTCGGACTCTCTACCAATGGATACTAGAGAGTTGGAACAGAAATCAGGACAAATTAGAGGAGACTATTCAAATTCCCTTAAAAGTGAATCAGTCCTTACAGTGGTGGAAAGATACAGACCGTCTGATGAGGGGACTTGGAATCCCGAACATCTGCAAGTTATTACCACAGACTTGAGTCTTTGGGGATGGGGAGCGCATTGCTCTCCTCTTTCCAAGGACAATGGTCCGAGGATCAAAAATCTATCAAATCAGAGAGAATTGTCCGCAGTCTGGGAAGCTATAAAAGCATTGTCCCATCACCTAGAAGGAAAGGACATTCAATTAAGGACAGACAACACGACGGTAGTCGCCTACCTAAACCATCAAGGGGGTACAAGAAGTGTAGGTCTAAGGCCTCTTTCACACGGGCGTCGCGTGTGAGGCCCGGATAGGATGGAAAATCGTGCGATTTTTGCCTGCGAGTGGGGTGAGTTTTGTATGCGATTGCGTTGCGTTCTTCAGTTTGCAATGCACTTTGCACGCGCGTGAAAAAAAACTGAATGTGGTACCCAAACCTGGACTTCTTCACTGAAGTTTGGGTTAGGTATTGTGTAGATTTTAATATTTTCCCTTATAACATGCTTATAAGGGAAAATAATAGCATTCTTAATACAGAGTAAGTAAATTACAAGTAAATGCTAAGTAAATTAGGGATGGAGGGGTTAAAAAAAATTAAACTCTCCTCATCCACTTGTTCGCGCAGCCCGGCTTGTCTTCTTTCTTCTTCTTTGAGGACCTGGGAGAAAAGGACCTTTGGTGACGCCGAAAGGTCCTTTTCTCCCAGGTCCTCAAAGAAGACAAGCCGGGCTGCGTGAACAAGTGGATGAGGTGAGTTTAATATATTTTTTTTTTTAACCCCTCCAGCCCTATTTTACTTAGCATTCTGTATTAAGAATGCTATTATTTTCCCTTATATCCATGTTATAAGTGAAAATAATAATGATCGGGTCCTTATCCCGATCGTCACCTAGCAACCATACATGAAAATCGCACCACATCCGCACTTGCTTGCAGATGCTTGCGATTTTCTCACAGCCCCTTTTACGTTTATGGGGCCTGCGTTGTGTGAAAAACGCTCAATATAGAGCATGCTGCGTATTTGCTTGCTGCATCACTTGTGCGTTGCGTGAAAATCACAGCTCATGTGCACAGCCCCATTGAAGTGAATGGGTCTGGATTCAGTGCAGGTGCAATGCGTTCACTTCACGCTTTGTACCCGCGCAGAATTATCGCCCGTGTGAAAGGGGCCTAAGTCTAGTGACAGAAAAAATATTTTCATGGGCAGAAGTTCACTCAAGATCCTTATCGGCAGTGCACATAAGGGTCACTAAATACAAAGGCGGACTTCTTAAGCAGAAATTATCAACAGAATGGAGTCTAAAAAAGGAAGTGTTTTTCCAGATCACAGAATTATGGCATAGTCCCCTAGTGGATCTGTTTGCTTCAGCAGAAAACACAAAACTAACAATTTATCTCCCTAAATCCCTTAGATTGGAATATAGGAGTAGACGCACTGTCGCAAAAATGGGACTTCAAGCTAGCGTACACCTTCCCCCCCTTTTCAGTTGATTTCCAGGGTGCTAAAAAAAAGATCCGCATAGACAAAGCACATGTGATTTTAATAGCTCCTCTGTGGCCAAAAAAGCCATGGTTCCCTCTGCTAAAGCTCTTGTAAATCCGTGGGTTCTTCCATGGAGTCAAGATCTGTTGTCACAGGGTCCAGTCTATCGTCATAAAGTGGAAAGACTACATCTGTCAGCTTGGAACTTGAGAGGGTAACATTAAAGTCCAGGGGCTTATCGGATGCCATAATTGACACCATGTCAGCCAGCAGGAAGGAAGTAACTTCCAAGATTTACTCCAAAATCTGGAAAAGATTCTGTGGTTCGTGTAATCAGTCGGGGAACTCCTCTCAGAAATTCTCTATCCAGGCAATTTTAGGATTCCTGCAAACAGGATTTGAAAAAGGGTTCCGTCCAAATACCCTAAGGGTACATGTATCAGCATTGAGTTCAGTGTTTGATGAAAAAATTGCGGACCATCTATGGGTTGTTTGGTTTTTGAAAGTGGCAGATAGATTAAGCCCCTTCTTAAGACCTACTTTCCCTCCCTGGGATCTTAATTTAGTTTCTCGTACTTTTTTCCATTGGGGGACACAGACCATGGGTATAGCTTAGAGGTATTAGTAGGAGGGACACTATACAAATACAAAAGAGCTCCTCCTCCTCGGGCTATACCCCCGACTCCACCAGGAGGAACTCAGTCTTTGCTTAGTGTCTGGTGAAGGAGGTTGACACTTTTTCATTCGTCTCCCTTTTGTTATTTTTCTTCCAGCTGGGGACGCAGGTCGGCATTGCGCCTTCCTGGTCCCCCATGGAGTGCTCGCCGCCATTTGTTGGACGTTGCCAGGCTGCCTCCATTATCCCCCCAAAAAGGCAAGTGGATCCGGGCTCGACCTGTCAGCTCCGGCATCCCACCAGCTCCTGGGTCACCTGCTGCTGCCCTCCTCCAGAGCACTGCACTCCTGAGCAAGGAGTCAGATGTCTGAAGAGGTGCATCCCTGCTGGTCCTGGAGTCGAGGGAGAAGATCTGCAGGAGCAGATTAGTATGAAGCTGCACCTCTGTGTGTCCCTCCCTCTCTGCTCTGAGGCCTATGGGCCTCCTGGGTGAATGGGGATCTAGGTGGCATTGTTGTTCTGTCTGGGGCGCAAGGGTCATGGAGGCACTTAACAGGACGTCCCTGCTCCTTTTCTGGCGGCATATCATGTCTTTCCCTCCGGTCTCTGCTTCTCTGGGCTTGCCATCCCCTTGCTGGGGACGCCTTACTTTAGTTTTTTCCACGCTGACCGGCGCCGGGGGCCATTTTATTTCCCTTCTTTAAACAGAGAGCTCTTTTCGCGCTCCTATGACGCGATCTGGGGGCGGAGCCTAATCGCCGCGGGGGGGGGGGCGGAGCCTAATCGGAACTCCGGCTCCTTCCTGCTGCTGCTTCTCACACTGAACAGCTGCTCCTCTCTGGATGCCTGAGCGGTAGGATTTTTTCTCTCTGTACTGATTCCAGTCACTTTTGTGAAGTCCGGTAAGACCTCTTCTCAGACCCCAATAGGGTCCTGTTGGAGTGTCTGCTCCCACTTTTGGTCACTGGTGCCTCCTGCCCTGCCTCTGGACAGAATCACCTTTCTCCCCCTTCTCTTGCCCAGTCCAGCCCCCACCCCCCCCCCCCCGGTCACTCCGGAGCCTGCGGCCCCCGCTTGGGCATCTGCCATGTCCAGCGCGGCCACTGATTTGGCCCTGTTCGCCAAGGCAGCCATGTCTTTCATGGAATGCATGTCCGTTTCCAATCCTGTGGCGCCAACAACTCCGTCCCCTCATAGTGGTTCCTGCAGAGGACGCCTGACTACTAAGAGGCAGCGTGAGCGACCGCATCCCTCCTCGGATGACTCTGCTTCTCCCCCTCGGCTAGAAGCTTGCTCAGACTCCTCTCTCCCCCCCCCCCTTAGGGAGCGCAGGTCTGAAGGGGAATTGTCCGGCTCGGACGAGGTCACGGAGCGGGACCTTCCGCCAAAGCTCTCCACCATGGTGGCTGATCTAGTAGCGGCTGTCCATAACACCTTTAATCTCCAAGGGGATTCTCCTCCTTCCACTAGGAGGGAGTTCGCCCTTTTTCCTCCCAAAAAACCAGAGGCTGCTGTCTTTCTGGTCCGTGAGGAATTTTCCGCTGTCATAGCCAGGGCATGGAACCGTCCTAATCAGAAGTTTTCCGCCACAAAACGCATGGATACTCTATCCTTTTCCGGCAGACAGCGTGGAGAAGTGGTCTTCTCCCCCTAGGGTGGACCCCCCGGTAGCCAGGTTGGCCAAAAACACAGCCCTCCCTGTCCTGGACGGCTCCTCTCTGCAGGACGCTGTGGACAGGCGCCTAGATTCTCTGGCAAAATCCATATTCTCACTGGCGAGCACGTCCCTGCGACCTGCCTTTGCCTCGGCATGGGTGGCCAGAGCTCTCTTAATGTGGCTGCAGCGCCATCACCAGGACCTGGCGGACAAAGGTGCGTCGGCGGACACGCTGGATTTGGTTCTCCAGATGTCTCAGGCCTCCAAATTCCTGTGTGAGGCTTCCATGGACATCGGTCCCCTTTTTGCCCGCATTTCGGCCCTCTCGGTCATTCAACGCAGGGAGGTCTGGTTGAAGGTATGGGATGCTGACGCTTCCTCCAAGCGTTCCCTTGCGTACCTCCCCTTTGAGGGTTCCAGACTTTTTGGGGCTCAACGGGATGAGTTCATCTCTGCTGCTACTGGGGGCAAGAGCACTCACCTTCCCCCGGGCGAGGACTTCCGGTTCTCGGTACCAGTCCTTTCGCCGCTTCTCTGCGAACAAGTCGTCGCCTGCTTCCTCTGCAGGAGGGTCACAGGACGCCCGCAAGCAGCCCTCTTTCAAACCCCAGCCTACCTGGCGCCCGAGGACACAGTCGACCCGCCCTGCCGCTCCCAAGCAATCTTCTGCATGAAGTGGCGCCCCCACCCCTCGTGGTGGGGGGCCGCCTGCTTTCTTATCAGCAGGTTTGGACTCATGTTGAGGACGCATGGGCTCTAGAGATTGTAACGTCTGGTTACAAGATAGAGTTCGCGTCTAGACCACCGGAACGTTTTTTCTCCCTCTGCTCCGTTATTGTTTCTTTTCTTCCAGGGGAGTTCCTCGCGTCCGTGGACATCCAGGACGCTTATCTGCATGTTCCGATCGCAGAATCTCACCAACGATTCCTGCGCTTCGCCATTGGGGCTCATCACTATCAGTTTGTCGCCCTTCCTTTCGGGTTGGCAACCGCCCCTCGGGTCTTTACCAAGATCCTGGCACCGATCATGGCGCTTCTTCGTACCAGGGGCATTCCTTTGCTGCCCTATCTGGACGATATCCTGATAAAAGCCCCCTCACTTCCGGAGGCCGAGGACAGCGTCCGGATCACTGTTCAGACTCTGGAACAGTTCGGCTGGATAATCAATTTTCCAAAGTCCTCTCTGCTCCCATCCCAGAAGCTCCCCTTCCTGGGAATGATTTTGGACACCTTGTCCGCCAGAGTGTTCCTGCCACCCTCCAAGTCCTCCCAGATCCAGGGGGCAGTGTCGAATCTACTGCGATCCCAGTTCCTCTACAAACGGGAATGCATGCGGGTCCTGGGTCTTATGGTGGCCTCTTTCGAAGCCGTTCCATATGCCCAGTTTCATACTCGCTTGTTACAACAGGAGATCCTTTCCCTCTGGGACAAAACTTCTCGGGGTCTAGACGATCGCATCCGCTTGTCTCAGCGGGTTCGGGCAGCTCTCCGTTGGTGGCTATCCTAATTGAACCTGAGGTCGGGGAGATCCTTTCTCCTGGATGGTCGTCACCACCGATGCCAGCCTCCTGGGTTGGGGCGGCGTTCTCCAGTCTCGCACGGTTCAAGGGATTTGGTCGGCGGCAGAGTATCGCCTTCCAATCAACATTCTGGAACTGAGGGCGATTTTCCGCTCTCTCTCTCTCCCATTGGACCCCTCTCCTTGCGGGCCTCCCAGTGAGGATTCTATCGGACAATGCCACGGCCGTGGCCTACATCAACCATCAGGGCGGGACCCGCAGCCGGATGGTGATGCAGGAGGTGACGAGAATTCTGACGTGGGCGGATACGCATGTTCCGGTGTTGTCAGCAGTTTACATTCCAGGAGTGGACAACTAGACAGCGGACTTTCTAAGCCGCAACAAGGTGGATCCAGGCGAGTGGTCTCTGCATCCAGAAGTGTTCGAAGAAATCTGCCACAAACGGGGCCGTCCGGATGTGGACTTAATGGCGTCCAGGTTCAACAACAAGCTCCCAGTGTTCCTGGCTCGCGCCCGAGATCCGAAGGCGTACGGATGGACGCGCAGGTGTCTCCGTGGCAGGACTTCAGCCTCCTCTATGTTTTCCTCTCCTACCAAAGGTTCTACGCAAGATCGAGGCGGAAGGGATCCCGACCGTTCTCATCGCCCCAGAGTGGCCTCGCCGTGCGTGGTTTTCGGACGTGGCTCGGATGATGGCGGACACCCCATGGCCTCTTCCCGACAGACAGGACCTACTGTCTCAGGGCCCGCTCTTCCACCAGAATTTACGGTCTCTTCGTTTAACGGCGTGGCTGTTGAAACCGCCATCCTGAAGAAGAGGGGGTTCTCGGATTCAGTGATTAGGACCATGATCAGAGCGAGGAAGTCTTCTTCCTCCCGGATTTACTATCGTACCTAGAAGGCCTTCCTGTCCTTTTGTGAGAGTTCGGGGTTCCCTCCCCTTCGCTTTTCCATCCCGATGGTACTGTCTTTTCTTCAGTCCGGGCTTGAGAAGGGACTGTCGCTTAGTTCCCTGAAAGGTCAGGTTTCGGCGCTGGCCGTCTTTTTTTTTTTTTTTTCAGAGGTCCCTTGCTCTTAAGGTGAAGACCTTTCTTCAGGGGTGGCACATTCGGTTCTCCCGTATGTTCCCTCTTTTGTCTCCTTGGGATCTCAATTTGGTCCTGCGCGCTCTGCAGTCGGCCCCCTTCGAGCCTTTGAGGGAGGTCTCTCTGACTGTTCTCACCTGGAAAGTGGTCTTCCTTGTGGCCATAACTTCTAATACAGCTACATAGCGTAGTGATTAAAGTTCTGGGCTATTATGCAGAAGCTGTGAGTTCAAATCCCATCACAAGCTTTTAAATCAGACTGGTGTCGGAGCTGGCCGCTCTTTCCTGTCAGGAGCCTTTTTCTGGTTTTCCACCAGGATAAGGTTGTGCTCCATCCGGTCCCCTCCTTTTTGCCCAAGGTGGTCTCTTCCTTCCACCTTAATGAGGATCTTGTCCTGCATTTCTTTTCCCCTTCTCCGGCTAACCCCAAGGAACGCACTCTGCATTCCCTGGATGTTGTACGGGCCCTGAAGGTGTATCTCGCGGCTACTGCTTCCGTCCGCCGTTCATGACGCGCTGGATCTGCTCGGCTATTTCCGCGGCTTATCGCGCTTGTGGTAGAGTTCCCCCGGCTAGGATTACCGCTTACTCCACTAGGGCGGTGGGGGCTTCCTGGGCAAGACGCAATCGTGCCTCTGCGTCTCAGCTGTGTAAAGCGGCCACCTGGCCGTCCTTACATACCTTTACAAATTTTTATCAGTTGCATTCACTGGCTTCGGCTGATGCGGTCTTTGGCCGCAGGGTTTTGCAGGCTGTGGTTCCTGTTTGACCGTTGGACGTTCCTCCTGGCGGTGCTGATATTTTTTCCCACCCCATGGACTGCTTTAGGACGTCCCATGGTCTGTGTCCCCCAATGGAAAAAAGTATGAGAAAAGGAGATTTTTTGTGAAACTCACCTGTAAAATCTTTTTCTCGTCTTTTCCATTGGGGGACACAGCTCCCACCCATTCTGCCTGTTGCAGGAGGGGTCTTCAATTCAGTTTCTGTTTATGGTTGGACCTTATGGCTTGGTCCGATGGTTTCCATAATTTTTTCTTGCTCCTTCTCCTACTGCTTGTGCAACGCCTGAGTTCCTCCTGGTGGAGTCGGGGGGTATAGCCCGAGGAGGAGGAGCTCTTTTGTATTTGCATAGTGTCCCTCCTACTAATACCTCTAAGCTATACCCATGGTCTGTGTCCCCCAATGGAAAAGACGAGAAAAAGATTTTACAGGTGAGTTTCACAAAAAATCTCCTTTTTGTCAGGCCTGACGAGTTCCCCCTTTGAACCCCTTTCGGAGGCCTCACTAAAATATGTTGCCCTAAAAACACTATTTCTCGCTCGTATCATTGGGGACACAGGACCGTGGGTATAGCTTCTTGCTGACACTAGGCTGAAAAGTGTTAGCTCCTCCCCTGCAGGCTATACCCCCTCCAGCCTGGAGAGAGCATGTCAGTTTTTAGCTTAGTGTCTGTAGGAGGCAGACCTCCCTGCTTAATGCAGGGCGCCTTACTTTACTTTATTATTTTTTCTTTTTCCCTTTTAGGTTTTGGGAAACAGAGTAGCCTAGCCACTCTGTCTACTCGTGGAGCGTGGCCGGTGTCGGTTTCCCTCACCGCCCAACCTCTCCCAAGAAGAAAAAGAGGACCAGGGCAGCCTCGCTCCCCTGCTTCCCGCCAGCCAAGGGGTCACCTGAATTCGGCGAGACACTCCCCCCTTCCCCCAGGATGAAGATGGGGTGAGTAGTCCGGATTGAGTGAGTATTCTCGGCACCATTCCCCCCCCCACACACACACCCTTTCACCCTCCCCTCTTCACTACAGTTTTGGCCTCTGCGAGTCCATGTCTGGGGGGAGCAAACACAGGGCCTGGGTCCCTTAACCCAGGGCTTGACAAATCCCAGGTCGCCATGGCGATCAGGAATTTTGTCCTGGCGCCTTGGTATTTGCCCTCACATGGCTGCCCCCCAGTAATCCGGTGTTCCGTTAGATTTCCCTACCTCGTTAGATTTCCCTACCCTCGTCAGATTTCCCTACCCTCGTCACTTCCGGCCGCACCGGACATGACGTGTTCGGTTTACGCGTATTAGCCTGAGAAAATAAAAACAGCTCCCATTAGGTTTGCGTATTCTGTAACATACGACTGACCGTCTCGTACAGCACGATGAGGGGAATCTTTATGGATCATGACCGAGGCGGGTAAGAATATATTTGTTGGTGCGCGGCCTCAGTAAAAATTGAGGTAGGCTTATCGCTGTTGTGAATAAGAGAGTCTACCATCTCCGTGCCGGGGAAGGGTTAATCCGGCCAACCGAATCACATGATGTTACCCCCGGTGGGCCTAATAGAGCTGCGATGTGTGGAGCAGTAGATGACATAACCTGCGCTTCAGCAGATCCCTGCTGCCAAATCTCCGTGGGTGACCGAAAGTGATTGAACTTTTATAGTAGTTGTTGGAATAAAAAATAATCATACACAACAATCCCCAAGTTTTCTTCTTATTTTTTTTAAAATACTGATGACCTATCCTCAAGATCAGTATCTGATAAGTGGGGCTCTGACTGGTTGGCCATAGCCTCTTCAAGCCGCTGATAGTTGATGGTCCTGGGTGTCCGACCCCCACTGGTCAGAGGGTAAAAAAACACTTGGACAACCCCTTTAAAGGGATTTTCTGTGACTTTATAAGTCTCAGGATAGTTAATCAGTATTTGATCTGTGGGGCCCCCACTGATCAGCTGTTTGACCGTGCGGATGTGTGTGTGGTTCTGTACACTGCCACTGTATGTGTGTGTTCGGTTCTGTACACTGCCACTGTATATGTGTGTGTGGTTCTGTACACTGCCGCTGGATACATATACATACATATTTTTGAGGATTAATTTTATTATTGAACAACAACCATGTTCTCAATGAACCCAAAAAACTCATTAATATCAAAGCTGAATATTTTTGGAAGTAGTTTTTAGTTTGTTTTTAGTTTTAGCTATTTTAGGGGGATATCTGTGTGTGCAGGTGACTATTACTGTGCATAATTATTAGGCAACTTAACAAAAAACAAATATATACCCATTTCAATTATTTATTTTTACCAGTGAAACCAATATAACATCTCAACATTCACAAATATACATTTCTGACATTCAAAAACAAATCAGTGACCAATATAGCCACCTTTCTTTGCAAGGACACTCAAAAGCCTGCCATCCATGGATTCTGTCAGTGTTTTGATCTGTTCACCATCAACATTGCGTGCAGCAGCAACCACAGCCTCCCAGACACTGTTCAGAGAGGTGTACTGTTTTCCATCCTTGTAAATCTCACATTTGATGATGGACCACAGGTTCTCAATGGGGTTCAGATCAGGTGAACAAGGAGGCCATGTCATTAGATTTTCTTCTTTTATACCCTTTCTTGCCAGCCACGCTGTGGAGTACTTGGACGCGTGTGATGGAGCATTGTCCTGCATGAAAATCATGTTTTTCTTGAAGGATGCAGACTTCTTCCTGTACCACTGCTTGAAGAAGGTGTCTTCCAGAAACTGGCAGTAGGACTGGGAGTTAAGCTTGACTCCATCCTCAACCCGAAAAGGCCCCACAAGCTCATCTTTGATGATACCAGTCCAAACCAGTACTCCACCTTGCTGGCGTCTGAGTCGGACTGGAGCTCTCTGCCCTTTACCAATCCAGCCACGGGCCCATCCATCTGGCCCATCAAGACTCACTCTCATTTCATCAGTCCATAAAACCTTAGAAAAATCAGTCTTGAGATATTTCTTGGCCCAGTCTTGACGTTTCAGCTTGTGTGTCTTGTTCAGTGGTGGTCGTCTTTCAGCCTTTCTTACCTTGGCCATGTCTCTGAGTATTGCACACCTTGTGCTTTTGGGCACTCCAGTAATGTTGCAGCTCTGAAATATGGCCAAACTGGTGGCAAGTGGCATCTTGGCAGCTGCACGCTTGACTTTTCTCAGTTCATGGGCAGTTATTTTGCGCCTTGGTTTTTCCACACGCTTCTTGCGACCCTGTTGACTATTTTGAATGAAACGCTTGATTGTTCGATGATCACGCTTCAGAAGCTTTGCAATTTTAAGAGTGCTGCATCCCTCTGCAAGATATCTCACTATTTTTGACTTTTCTGAGTCTGTCAAGTCCTTCTTTTGACCCATTTTGCCAAAGGAAAAGAAGTTGCCTAATAATTATGCACACCTAATATAGGGTGTTGATGTCATTAGACCACACCCCTTCTCATTACAGAGATGCACATCACCTAATATGCTTAATTGGTAGTAGGCTTTCGAGCCTATACAGCTTGGAGTAAGACAACATGCATAAAGAGGATGATGTGGTCAAAATACTAATTTGCCTAATAATTCTGCACTCCCTGTATGTGTGTGCGGTTCTGTACACTGCCGCTGTATATGTGTGTGCGGTACTGTACACTACAACTGTATATGTGTGTGTGCGACTGTACACTGCCACTGTATATGTGTGTGCGATTCTGTACACTGCCGCTGTATATGTTGTTAATGCCCATGTTGTTTGGTTCTAGACTTGTTTATATGTTCAAATCTTTGTTTATTAAGGCAAGACAAGTTTGTACAGGGTATACATTCAAGTTGGTGTACATACAGCACAACAATATAACATCACACATGACAATGTTACTTCCCTGTACATCATATGCCTGATACATCTGGAAAGGCTATAATACATAAAGACATTCAAACAAACAAACAAACAAAAAAAATAAACAATAAGCAAAAAATACATAACCTGGATCACATATATATGGGCAAGGCAGTATCACTGCATCTGGTATGGTGAAGTTAGATGAGCAATGTCACTAAGACAAAAAAAGTTAGGCCGGTTGTCAATATAAAGGGGCCTATTTGTTAGAGCTGTCGGAAGACCATAGCAGTTGGGGAGGTCTGGGTCTAGGTGAGAATGTAGAGGCAGCAAGTTATTTTAAGTTAATTTTAAGGTAATTTAAGGCGCGGGAGTCAACCCATTTGAGACACACCAGGTAAACCAAGACGCCCATTGTTTGAGATATCTATCGTGAGTGAAAGTTTCCCAGCTGGATAGCTCCTCAAATCTACCTATTTCTCTAACTCTGTCTATCCACTCCCCTCTAGTCTGAGATTCTGTCGAGAGCCAGTGGCGTGGGACAAGGATTTTAACTGCCGCTATTAGGTGTGGAACCAGCAACATTTTGGAAAGAGGGTAATCTTTAGTTGGTAGGTTCAGGAGGACTATCTTGGGAGTTAAGGGAGTACCTATAGAACAGATAGACTGTATGTCCTTTGACACCGTTCCCCAAAACTCTGATTTCCGAGCATGTCCACCACACGTGGTAATTCGTGCTCAAATCTCTGTGGCCTCTCCAGCAATATGGGGAGACGGTGGGGTCCATTTTGTGCAATATAGCGGGGGCTCGGTACCAATGGGTTTACTAGTTTATAATTCTCCTGAATACGGACACATTTAGAATAGCTGTGGGAATGACAAAGAATTTCCACTTTGTCTAATGCCATAAGAGGGGCACCCATATCCTTTTCCCACTGAGAAATAAAAGAGGGAGTGATCTCGGAGTTAGTCTCCAGAGTTTTGTTATATATCAATGAAAGAACTTTCTTCACTGGTGAATATGAAGTCAAAAGGACATCATACCAAGAGGGGAGGTAGCTAGTGTGTGTCATATCCAAATATCGCCTACAGAAAAAACTAAAGTGGGCATAATGTAATGTGGTTGCAGCTGAGAGGGTGAGTACGGCGGCACTGCCTACAATGATTAAAAGTCCACAGTTGCAGAGAGCCGATATTGTGGTTTAAGCGTGCTTCCTGTGTGGTGCTCAGCGTAATAGAAGGGAGATTCACAATGTATAATACAGGTAGAAGAAGGAACAAAGTTTGCGGCACTCACTGAAGCTGTGATAATGTTGCGGCTTTATTTGTACTTCAAAGAAGAAAGCGATACATCGGATCCAGGGGCAGACACACTGTGGCAAGTAGCGGCTACGGCCGTTTCGTGCGGCAGGCGCGCTTCTTCTGGCCGCTGTCAACGTCATGGCGCATACTTGCGCTTTATAAAGGGCGGGCTTAATGCGGCCTGTACTATTGGCCACAGCTGTGCGCCGCTGATAAGTGACATTCTAAAAACATGTGAAGCAGGAAAACAAATGCTCAGTTATGCATCAAACAGAAAGGAAAAGAGGTATAATGCAATTATTATAATGTCAAATATGATGAGTACAGGAGTCATAATAGAGCCCAAAATAAGCGCATACGATATTTAAGCAGTATACATTAGGGGCTAAATTAATCAAATGTCCAGAGGAATAGCTTATAGGAACACTGACATATCGTTCCTCTCATTTAACCCCGCAGCTCCCATGGCCTCAGTGAGCATAATCCACCTTGCCCCCCTCTGCAGGAGCAGGCGATGTCGGTCCCCACCCCTTGGGATAGGTCGGACATGCTCTACTCCTGCAAAGGAGAGGCACCGCGGATGGGCATCATGGGCAGTGCGGATATGTTCAATTAAGCGTGGGCAGCCTCTGCCTGATCGTATGGAACCCACATGTTCGCGAATCCGCTCAAATAGGGGGCGGATAGTTTTGCCAATGTAGAAACATTTACAGGGGCAAAAAACAACGTACACCACATAGGGTGTACGGCAGTTAATGAAATCTCGTACAGTGTGGTTAATTCTTCCTACCTCTACCCTTTTGCTACATGTGTTTAGTGTACAAAAAGAACAATGGCCACATCTATAATTGCCTCTAGGTTTCCTAAGCCATGTCACTTCCTGCGGTTCACTGTACACGCTTCTGACCAGCTTATCCTTGAGGGTGGAGCATCTTCTAAATGTAACTAAGGGTCTTTGGTTGGACAGGCTGTTCAAAGATGAGTCCCCCTTGAGAAGGTCCCAATTATCATAAATGGCCCGTTTTATTGCAGTCGCAACCGGGCTATACTTAAAAGAAAAACGAGGAGGTGTTATGTTACTTCTTCCCTGGGTGAGCAAGGAATTGCGATCCAAATTGGCCGCCCTGTGCAGAGCCGCTGAGACACTACCCGATGGATAACCCCTATCCAGCAGCCTACTCTTAAGTTCACCGGCCTGTTGAAAAAATCCAGCATCAGTGTCATTGATCCTCCTTAACCGGACAAATTGCCCGTACGGGACCGCACGCTTCACTGAGGGCGGGTGGAAGCTGGTCTGGTGGAGGAGCGAGTCAGTCACCGTGGGCTTACGAAAGCCCTTGGTGTGTACTACACCATCTATAACCATGACGCGCACGTCCAGAAAGTCAAGGGATCCACCACTACTTTGCAGGAGTAGAGCATGTCCGACCTATCCCAAGGGGTGGGGACCGACATCGCCTGCTCCTGCAGAGGGAGGCAAGGTGGATTATGCTCACTGAGGCCATGGGAGCTGCGGGGTTAAATGAGAGGAACGATATGTCAGTGTTCCTATAAGCTATTCCTCTGCACATTTGATTAATTTAGCCCCTAATGTATACTGCTTAAATATCGTATGCGCTTATTTTGGGCTCTATTATGACTCCTGTACTCATCATATTTGACATTATAATAATTGCATTATACCTCTTTTCCTTTCTGTTTGATGCATAACTGAGCATTTGTTTTCCTGCTTCACATGTTTTTAGAATGTCACTTATCAGCGGCGCACAGCTGTGGCCAATAGTACAGGCCGCATTCAGCCCGCCCTTTATAAAGCGCAAGTATGCGCCATGACGTTGACAGCGGCCAGAAGAAGCGCGCCTGCCGCGCGAAACGGCCGTAGCCGCTACTACTTGCCACAGTGTGTCTGCCCCTGGATCCGATGTATCGCTTTCTTCTTTGAAGTACAAATAAAGCCACAACATTATCACAGCTTCGGTGAGTGCCGCAAACTTTGTTCCTTCTTCTACCTGTATTATATAATGTAATGTGGACCAGCTATCCAACTTGAGTGACACCAGAAGATCATCTTCATGTGGTACACATTTGTCTTTCAGTATGTCACCAGTAGTGTGGTTTCCTAGACGCGACCACATGTTGTATGTATCTGAGTAACCATTTAGCATATAATATGGGAGGAGTTTAATCGGCATGAAAGGTGATGGGTGTGACTGGAGATCAAATAGATACGACAGCTTCTGCCATGCAGAAAGGACACCTTGGTAGAAGGGTGAAGAATTCGAGAAGACCCAGCGATGACGTTGTGTGAGTGAGGCGGTGGCCGTCTTGACCTTCCATAAGTTAGCTATTTCAGTAGGGGTGAGAACTTGTCTCGCTATTTGACAACCTAATTTGTGATTATTAGGGTTTATTATTTCTGAGTGTAGCCGAAGGAAGGAGGATAAATAGTAGCATTTAAAATCTGGCAAACCGATTCCACCTTTATGTTTCTGGCGTATCAGCATATTATGAGATATTCGAGGTTTGGTTTGTTTCCAGATAAAGGAAGAGAGAGTTTTGCGCAGAGTTGTGAAGAATTGTTCGGGTACATACACCGGGAGTGTCTGTATAGTATAAAGGATTTTAGGGAGAACATAGGTCTTTATCATGTGCACCCAGGGCCGGTGCAAGGATTTTTGCCGCCCCTCCTGTCACTCACTCACTGACAGACAGACATACACTCACTGACAGACATGCACCTACCCACTGAAACACACACACACACAGAAACTCACTGACAGACACTCACTGGCAGACAAACACACACATATACTCACTGACAAACATACACATACTCACTGACAAACACACAGACACTTACTGACCGACAGACATCCACACTCACTGACATACACTCACTCACTGACATACACACACAGACACTCAATGACAGACACACATACATTTACTGACAGAAAGACAGACATACATACACTCACTCGCTGACATAAATACACAGGCAGACACTCACACAGTTAAACACTCACCTCCCTGGGGTCCAGTGTGGTGCAGCTCCTCAGTCCTCCAGTGCGCCGTTTAGTATGCCAGGGCCGGAATGACGTCATATTCCGGCATCACAGAGGGCGCATGAGGGAGGAGTGGGGAGCTGCTAGAACAGCCTCCCTTGCTGTCCGCCTCCTCTCCTCTGGTAATTTACTGGCAGAGCAGGCACCTGCCATCAGGGTAAGCAGATGCCTGCTCTGCCATATTTAAGAAGGACCTCCACCTCCTCGCCCCCCTGTAACGGCGCTGGGGGCGGCTCAAGAGCCGCTCGCCCAGGGCTGCAGCCCCAGTTAGGGGGAGCCCACCATGGCGCCCCCAGCAGGCCGGCGCCCTAGGCGAACGCCTAGTTCGCCTATATGGTTGCACCGGCCCTGTGTGCACCCTACCTAGCCAGGACATAAAGGGGATACGCAGATCATCTAATTGTTTTTTAACCTCTTTCAGGATAGGGGTATAATTGAGATCACAAAGCTGCGAAGGCTTAGAGGTGATATTTATTCCCAAATAACTAATGTGTGTAGTAGCCCATTTAAAAGGGAAATTAGCGGCTACGTTTGAGACGGTACTTTGGGGGAGATTAATGGCGAGAGCGTTGCATTTGGCGAAGTTTATTTTAAAATTGGACATGTCCCCAAATGTCTCCAGCAAGTTAAGTAGAGCTGGGAAAGCTTCAGTAGGTTTAGACAGTAGCAGGAGCATGTCGTCTGCAAATACCGCCACTTTATGTGGCACCGGGCCAACTTGTAGTCCCGCCACTGTCTCCTCCTGCCGTATTGCCTGTATCAGTGTTTCTAGGCATAGAATGAAAAGCGAGGGGGAGAGTAGGCAGCCTTGCCGAGTCCCATTAGTTATAGGGAATGAGGGGGATAATATCCCATTTACTCTTGCATGGGGGGAGGAGTACAGAGAGAGCACAGCAGAAATGAAGATCTGGGGAAAGCCGAACCTTTTTAAGGCGGCCTGCATAAAACCCCAATCCACTCTGTCAAATGCTTTTTCAGCATCTGTACTGAGCAGAGCGAGATGGGTCCCATATTTCAGAGCATAATCAATTGCCTGCAAAACTCGGAATGTACTGTCTCTGCACTCTCTACCCCCCACAAAGCCTGTTTGCTCAGGAGACACTAATCCAGGAAACAGCAGAGCCACCCTATGAGCTAGGATCTTCGCCCATAACTTAAAATCTGCATTTAGCAGGGAAATCGGTCTATAGCTTGCTGGAGATTCGGGGTTCTTATCAGGCTTCGGTATGACGACTATATAAGCTTCCAAATTTTGTTTCGCTGGTAGGGCTCCTGAAAGCAATGAGTTAAAATACTTAACTAGATAGGGGCCTATGGTGGGGAAGAATTTCTTATAGTAATTAACAGGTAGCCCGTCAGGGCCCGGGCTTTTTCCCTTGGGAACAGTGGATAAAACTTTGCTCACTTCTTCCAAAGTGATTGGAGCTACTAGAGAGGTTTTGGCTTCCTCAGGCATTACCGGCAAATCGAGGCCATCCAGAAAGGTTTTTATTGATTGGGATCTAAGAGTAGGTTCCCCCTCTCGTTCTCCTGGTCTAATGTTATAGAGGGATTGGTAGAATCTGGCAAAGATTCCTGCTATGCCTGAGGAAGAGGTATGTTTTTTGCCCTTTTCATCAACCATTTGACTGATGAAGGAGCGTTGGATCTGTTTTTTTACTAGAATAGACATGAGCTTGTTGCCTTTATCGCCGTGGGCATATTGTCTGTGCCTGAGTCGTAAGTAGGCTTGAGCTGCTTTCACGTTCAGAACAGATTTTAATTCATTCCTCAGATCAGTCAATTTGTTGAAAATATCAGAAGTCAAGGAACTTTTGTGGGTTGCTTCTAATTCCGCTATTTTAGTAAGTAGTGAGGTGACTTGCTCCTGTCACTTCTTTTTAAGATATGAGCTAAGTGAAGTCATTTCTCCACGAATAACTGATTTATGAGCCTCCCAAACAGAAGTTGGGGAGACCTCGGGAGTTTCATTAATCCTAAAATAATCAGACAATTTTTCGCTTAAAGTTGTGACCTGTGAGGTGGATTCCAAAATCGTGGGATTCATCCGCCAGGTCCACTCAAACCCCTCTAATTCTGGAATAGCTACTACACACACTATAGGAGCATGATCAAAAACCGTGATCCCAAGTATGTCTGACCTAGATACATTGATAAGTGACCTGTCAGGAATAAATATATAGTCCAACCTATGGTAGGACTTGTGAGGGACCGAATAGAAAGTATAATCTTTAGTGTCTCCATGGGTAGATCTTCACACATCCCCATATCAAGCAATTGCTTATTTAATCTCCTCAGTAATGAAGATGGAACAACTGATCTCCCCGTCGAGGAATCTAGTGCCGGGTTTAGGGTAAGATTGATATCACCTCCTATTAGTAAAAGGCCTGATGAAAACTGTGAAATAATGGTGAGCATTTTGCACAACCACTTTGCCGTACCACTATTTGGTGTGTACAAATTGCAGACTGTAATCTCTCTTGAGCCCAATTTACCTCTCAATAAAATATATCTCCCCTCCAGATCTGATATAATAGAGGCTTTATCAAATAGAAGCTTTATCAAAACAGGCGTGATAACAAGTGGAATAACCTGACTTGTTGATACTGGGAATGCGCCCTTTTTTGAAATGGGTCTCCTGTAGTAGCAGGATGTCTGCTGACTCCCTCCTGAGCAACTGCATAAGGCTACTTTCACACTTGCGTTGTTCTTTTCCGGCATAGAGTTCCGTCACAGGGGCTCTATACCGGAAAAGAACTGATCAGTTTTATCCCCATGCATTCTGAATGGAGAGTAATCCATTCAGTTTGCATCAGGATGTCTTCAGTTCAGTCGTTTTGACTGATCAGGCAAAAGAGAAAACCGCAGCATGCTACGGTTTTCTCTCCGGCGAAAAAAACTGAAGACTTGCCTGAACGCCGGATCCGGCATTTTTTCCCATAGGAATGAATTAGAGCCGGATCTGGCATTCAGAATGCCGGATCCGTCGTTCCGGCATGCGCATGCGCAGATTGGTAAAAATGTGAAAAAATGTACAAGACGGATCCGTCTGTCCGCATGACAAGCGGAGAGACGGATCCGTCCTTGCAATGCATTTGTGAGACGGATCCGCACCCGGATCCGTCTCACAAATGCTTTCAGTCAGCGGCGGATCCGGCGGGCAGTTGCGACGACGGAACTGCCCGCCGGATCACACTGCCGCAAGTGTGAAAGTAGCCTTATATGGCTCCTTTTGACGGGGTGGTTACAACCCTTCACATTAAGGGAGGTTATTGTTAAGTTCACTGGGGCCATAATAGTTTCTCAGGAGGAAGTCCGCCTATTAGCGACCCGCTCACCCCAAAAATGATCCAGAGTTGTGTTAACACATAAGTAAACATAATGAACAATAAAATGAACAAACAGTAGGTATACAAGGCTCCAATGGAGCTGGGGCAGATAAAACAATAAAGAGAAAAAAGCCTGATCCGCCCAAACTCTCCACACATAAGCCTGCTTATGTTAGGCATAAGGAGAGTTCACCTCTATGGTGTATGTAAAATGCACTTAGAAAGGCGTTTAGAACAGATCAACCTTAGTTTAAACGTTAAAGGCTAAGTAACTACCTTGCCTTGTACCATATAAGCCTTGTCACGTCTGAACCTGATAGCTAGTTAGGCAGGTCTAAATTACAGCCAGCATAAGAAGCTATCAAGAATGGACCTTATCACAATTACCTTCATCCATGAAGAAACTTATACGATGGGCAAGGAGTATTAAGGCCAGCAGTACCTCCGCAGATTAGCTAACACATAAATGCATAAGAAAATGAGAGTCCAACCAGGTAAAGCAGACCCCAGGAACTCTTAGAACTTGTAAGAAGATGAACGTAAGTGACCTCCGTCCCCCTCTCAGTCGTTGGAGTCAGGCTGGAAAGAGCGGTGTTGTTTGTGGGACTTTTGTCTTCTGACCGTGGACCAGCTAGACGGAGTCTTGACAGCAGGTGAGTCGGGTACTATAGAGACTGGGAGCCACGAAGGGAGCTTAATCGGAGTTAGGCCCAAGGGTTCCCATATTTGCTCCATTCGCTTGGGGTACGAATGGTATATCTCTTATTTCTTGTGGTAATCAGGAGACCAAATGGGAACAACCAGCGGTAGTTAATCCCAGCTTCTCTCAGTGCCGCAGTTAGGGGTTTCATCACCCTTCTCTTTTGTAGCGTGGCGGGTGAGATATCTTGAAACACTTGGACTTCTGCACTTCCAATAAAGATATCAGGTAGATCCCGCGCTTTCTTCAGTAAGACCTCCGTTTCTCTATAACTAAGAAGTCCACAGATGATATCTCTCGGATTCTCCGAGGGTAAGGGCTTGGACCTGAGGGATCGATGTACGCGCTCCACTATTATGGAAGTGGCACGATCAGCTCCTACCAAAAAGGTAAAAAGTTCTTTCATAGTGCTGACCAAATTTTCTTTGTCGGGGGCCTCTGGGTAGCCTCTTATCCGTAAGTTCTTCCTACGACTCCTATTTTCTTGGTCTTCTATCATTGTAATGGAGTCGTTAAGAGCCGTCTGACATGAGGTCAAGGATTGTCTGACCGCGACATTGAAGATTTTTGATCCTCACAACGTTGCTCCAGGGTTTCAACCCTGTCGCCAATATGGCGGATGTCAGCTTTAATGTGAGAGAGATCCGCAGCCAACGGGGCTAAGGCCTTGCTCAGGGCTATGTCTAGGTAAGCTGCAGTCAGCGGAGATTCGACATTCGCCCCTGAAGAGACAATATTATAATTCTCTTCTGCATCTGAACCATCTACCCGGCCTCTCCATCTCGTGGCTTCGCGCCGGCCTGCGCCATCTTAGGCTGCACTGTATCAGCGCGAGGTCTCGGTTTATTCAGGTATTTTTCCATAGATTTGTCCAGTTTAGCGTTTTTACTCACGCTGGACAATTCCATCATAAGTCCAGGAATAGATCAAGAGCTCCTCTGCATGCAGCCTGCTAGATCCAGGAGCAGTCATAAAATGGAGGAAATACAGTTCCAGGTTAAGGGAGCATTCACACGACCGTGTTGGTTTTGCGGTCCGTAAATCACGGATCCGTGTGTTCCGTATGTCTTCAGTTATCTTTCCGTTTCAGTTCCGTAAGTCCGTATAATACGGACGTGGTGCTTCCGTGTGTCATCCGTTTTTCACGGTCCGCAAAAAAAACAGAAGGGTTAAAATTAAATGTCCATTCCTCATCTTCGCTAATTCTACCAAGTCAACCATAGTAAACCAGGTCTAAGTTGAAATCGCAATGCGATTACTTCAAGTTATATTAATCGCATTGCGATTTCAACTTAGAGCTGTGTTTCTAATGGGTCAGCTAGCTAGAATTAGCGAAGTTAACGAATATGTAATATAGCAGTGCTAAGTTAAAATCGCAATGCGATTAATATAACTTGAAGTAATCGCATTGCGATTTCAACTTAGCACTGCTATATTCCATATTCGTTAACTTCGTTAATTCTAGCAAGCTGACCAATTAGAAACCCAGCTCTAAGTTGAAATCGCAATGCGATTACTTTAAGTTATATTAATCGCATTGCGATTTCAACGTAATTCTCAAATCCAACAGTACATTCTAGTATGGAGGCGTTCCCATGGTGATGGGTACGCTCCATGAGCACGGAAGTCGGCATGAAATGGGGTTTCCTAGAATGTTTTCAGTCCAGGGGTCCGCAAAAAACGGATGACATACGGATGCATTTCCGTGTGCTATCAGTTTTTCACGGACCCAATGACTTTCTATGGGGCCACGGACCGCAATTTGCGGCCAAGTATAGGACATGTTCTATTGTCCGCAAAAATTGCGGAACGGACACGGAAGAAAAACACGGTCGTGTGAATGCTCCCTAAAGGTTACTGCCTTTGACTCTGAGAAAAATACACTTCCTGTAAAGTTCTGGCAAAGTAGAAACTAACTGACCACTAGATGGCAGCAACGTCAAACATAACATTTCAGTATAATCTTTACAGCACATTACATACATTTATTATGCACAAAATGGGCAGAACACTCCCTGTCTGGCATAATTATTATGTCACTACCTAAATAACTACTGCTATGCAGAAAAAACATATAAACAGGAAATGGAATCCTAGCTAATCTGAAACTAAAACAATAATGTCAGTTATAGGTCTAAGATAAATTTTGGAAGTCCCATTCTTTGCAATCTTGACCTCCACCTTCCTAACATTGCCATCCCTGCTTGGTAGAGCATTGACAATAAGTCCTACGGGCCACTCGTTCCTGCCCTCTTGGCTGTCCTTCAACAGAACAACATCACCCACTTTTACATTTGGGCGATCCTCAGTCCATTTCCTACGGCGTTGCAGATTTGACAGATACTCCATCTTTTCCAAAAGGTGTCTGCCAAGCATTGTACTTGCTTCCATTGTTTCGCATGAACTTGTGCTGTACTTATGGTTCTGGATGGAGCAAAGTTCACCTTTTGAGTCAACAACATTGCTGGGGTAAGGACCATAGGTGTATCTGGGTCTGAGGACACAGGAACTATAGGCCTGGCATTCATAATAGCTGTAACCTCTGCCATAAAGGTGCTTAAAGTCTCATGGGTCAAGTGAGCAGTTTTGGTTTGTAGCAACATAGCGTCCAAGATTCGCCTGGCAATACCTATAAGTCTCTCCCAGACACCACCCATGTGTGAGGAGTGTGGAGGATTAAAGACCCATGTACATCCTCTGTCTTGGAGAAAGTCTTGCATTTGTGATTCGCTGGCACAAATGTTAAGTTCCTTGCAGGCTCCTACAAAGTTTGTTCCTCTGTCAGAACGGAGCAGTTTTGCTGGGCCACAAATTGAGAAGAATCTCGTCAAGGCATTAATGAAGCTTGATGTTGACATGGTTTCAAGTAACTGTACAGCTCGGGTGGACAAACAAGTGAAAAGGACTGCCCATCGTTTACTGTCTGCGCTGCCTCCTCTAGTGCGGCGGGTTAAAATAGACCACGGACCAAATACATCTAAGCCCACATTGGTGAAAGGTGGTTGAGCAATTACTCTGTCCTCTGGTAGCTCTGCCATCTTTTGACTTTGTAACCTTCCTCGCAGCTTGCGACAGATGACACATTTGTGTATAACAGCTGATACCAAGCGTTTGCCACCAAGAATCCAGAAACTTGCGGATCTAATTGCACCCTCTGTGATGTGTCGCCCTTGGTGAACTACTTGTTCATGATAGTACCTAACAAGCAGTGTCGCAATGTGGTGATCATAAGGTATAATGACAGGCTGTTTCTCTTCCTCTGAAAGTTCTGCAAGAGACAAACGTCCACCTACTCTCAACAACCCATTTTTGTCTAAAAAGGGGCGAAGCTTCCTAAGATGGCTTAGATTTGGGAATGTCTTTTGTTTTTTAATGCAGTCAATTTCCTTCTGGAAATGTTTGTTTTGAACAGAAGAGATTATAACAGACTTTGCCTGAGCAAGTTCTTCTAGATTGACTTGTTCATGGAAACTTTCCCACCTTCTGACCTGATTTCTGCTGGTTTCCCTCTGGAAGGTTTTAGCGACAAGGATGAGTCTGGCTAGGGTCTTAACTAATATCTTCCAGCAAGAAAATCTATCAAAGCAATGTGAGTGAAGTGTTGCTTCAGAAGCTCTGGTGCTGAAGCTTGTAATTTCAAATCTGATTTCAGGGTCAGCTTCAGGCTCTATGAGTGGATAAACATTAGCAGTGTCTATCTGCTCACAGTGTGGTTGGTACACACCAAACATTGGTAGATACCAGTGTTCCCTGTCTGTCTCAAGTGGCCCTGCAACTTCAGCGTGATCATTGTCTAGCATCCCCTTAATGAATTCAGTGCAAACGCTTCATGGCTTGCTCCCTGTTACTAGGCAAAATACGTCTGGGTGTGCGAAAGGGGAGAGGAGCCACCCAACTGTGATTGTCTTCTTGGTAAGCCTCTTTATCCATAATCTGCAAGAAGATCTGATCCGCTATAGAGAGGGCCTGTTTATCATCATCTTTAGTTTTCTGAAATACTGTTATCCTTAGATTGTCTATCTCAATGTTGGAATTGACTTCTTCTTTACCATATAGTGTAGAAGAGTCATAGTGTTGTGTTGACCTGCCAAAGCTTTCCTTGACGATGAAGTTGTTGTGACAGGGACTGAGAAGGGATGTACGTCCATTTGTTAACACAGACGTCTTCAAAGTGCTAATGTCAGGCTAGTGCACTGTCCCCAGGAAAACTTCTACAATAACCCACCCCAGGTCCAGTCTCTGTGCATAGGGGGCATTATAAGGTCCATTGATTTGCTGGCGTACCTTGTGTACCTGAAGGATATCTCTTCCAAGAAGTAGAAGGATAGAAACATCTGGCTCAACAGCTGGGATAAGGTGAGCAATTGAGCGGAGGTGGGGGTGGTGATGAGTTACTTCTGGAGATGGAATCTCAGTTTTGTCGTCAGGTATCATGCCACACTCTATTAGGGTAGGAAGCGGGAACTGCACTTTCTTATTGAAGGATTCAATGGTAAAGTCAGTAGCTCTTCTCCCTGTGATTTCAATTGTCCCCGCACATGTCCTTAGAGTGTATGGAACTGCACTTGCCTTAAGGTTAAAGATATCAAAGAAATCTGACTTTGCACTAGAACTGCATACATTTTCACTGCCCTTTCTCTCTTGCCAGTGGGATAGACAGTCACTAGACAAATTTTAGAGCATGATCGTGCACTCTTGCCTTGTTCACATACTTCGGTGCAATTAGACATTACAGAGCAGAGTGGGGTCTCTTGTTGCTCCCTGCCCTGATCTTTCCTGGGTTCTACAGTCTCTAGTGGGGCAGGAGCAGGGCCAGGGTGCAAAGCTGCAATATGTCTCTCACTGCCACATTCTGTACATTCTACTGGTATTTTGCAGTCTTTGGCAATGTGATAAGTAGATCCGCAGCACTTAAAACAGATGCCGTTTTGTTTAAGGAAGGACATCCGCTCTGTAATGGGTTTGCTTCTAAAGCCTTTGCATTTCTTTAGTGGATGTGTTTTTTTGTGTATTGGCCAATGTCTATCAGGGTTTTCTATGGTGTGTACCTTGTGGGTGCTTTGGTAGTCTGTGACTTCTGAAGGTACAGCTGTTTTGTGTGTGGATACATAGGTCCTACCGTGAGGTCTCTCAGGTCTGTGTGATTGATTGCCGCTGGTGGTGAAGGCGAAACTGGAATCACTTCGGATTTTCGCTTGCTATCGGACAAGCGACTCCATAATCTTCTTTGAATTTACCTCCCACAGACATCCACTTGTCTTGCAGATTTGAGGGTAGTTTCTCTACTATGGGATTAGTGCCTCTAGCTGTATCTAGATACGAAAGTCCTTGCAAGTAGCCATCCTCTTTGGCATATTCTATCTCTAGTAGAAGATCACTTAGTTCTTGTAGCCGCACGTTGTGTCTGTAGCCCACCTTGGGAAAGACTTCAAGTTTTTTCAACAGTGCTCCTTCTATTACCTCTGGGGATCAATACGTTTCTTCTAGTCTTCTCCAGGTCATGTTGAGTCCTGCTGCAGGGTTGAACAGGTTTGCTCTTCTCATCCTCTTAGCATGCTCTGCTGACTCAGTACCAAGCCATTTTATCATTAAATTAAGCATTTCTGCTGGTGATAAGTTCAGACCTTCAGTGGCATTCAGAAAGGAAGATTTCCATGCCCAATAGTTTTCAGGACAGTCATCAAATTGGAGAAAGCCTGAGCTAACCATTTCTTTGCGGATGAGATATTTGGTGACATCCACTGCACATTGTTGTTCGCCATGTAATCTATAGGTTGAGGTGATGGGAAAACTTGTTTTTTGTTCTTAGGGGTTTCTGGTGCTTCATTCTTGGTTTGCTGGCAGCCGCTGACCTCATGTGGTTGATTGGGCCTGCTCAGGGGGGTATGTTGATCTCGGCCTGAATTCCTTTGCTTCAGGTTTAAGAGACTGTTCCTTTGTATGCGCATCAGTAAGGTTCTGGACGTACTCACTTGTACGATCTGCAAAGAATAGAGTTTTTTCTGGAACCTTTAAATGATTTTTCACTTGCTGACCTACTTGTTCCCATGTAGGCAGCGGCCTCTGCTTCAGCAGCTGCAGTCTGTCGCTGCAGGATGAGCATTTTTAATTCTAAACCCGCTTCTTCTTGTGCTACGTTAGCTCTCTCTTGTGCTATGGCAGCTTTCTTTGCTGCTAACTCCTGCATCATCATGGCTGGACGCGGGCAGCATCTGCCTTGGCACAAGCTCTAACTGCTGAGGAACCTCCTGAGGACATCTTGCTAGCCCGTGAAGTTCTGGACACATGCGACTTTGCATCGTCTTGCTGGGCACTAGGAATGTTCTCCCTGCCTTGCTGTGTCGGCGGTAGCGTGGCATCAGCCTGGTACTTTGTTCCTGATCTTAGACTCATGCTGCAGTAATGGCTTCTCAGTTTTTATCCAGACGCCACGTGGGTTGTCTTTTTACTGTTCTGCTTCACGTTATTGAACTGTTGTATAACACTAGTCAGACAGCTTAACAATAATTCAGAAGTCAAGAAACGTGAGACATCAGATCTGTATGTATTCTTTTTTTCTGAATAACTTTGTAAAACTACAATATAAACATAAACAAAACATATGTGTCAATACATTAAACATAATACAGCAGCCTCACTCCATCAGTGAGAGTACTCACAGACAATTCCATAATAAGTCCAGGAATAGATCAAGAGCTCCTCTGCATGCAGCCTGCTAGATCCAGGAGCAGTCATGAAATGGAGGAAATACAGTTCCAGGTTAAAGGTTACTGCAAAGTAGAAACTAACTTTGACCACTAGATGGCAGCAATGTCAAACATAACATTTCAGTATAATCTTTACAGCACATTACATACATTTATTATGCACAAAATGGGCAGAACACTCGGTAACTGCAAGGTGGCGCCTTCCGCGCTCCATTTCGGGTCTCCCCGTTCTCTGGCCCACTGGGCGCCGCACTTTATTTGGCCGGCTGAACGGACATCCCGGGCGCAGCAAAATTTAGGCCTCGGCTTCACTTTGGGCCTACCTTTCATTCCGGCCCCCGCTGTTTTCTTCCCGGCCCGCGGCTGGTCCCACTGTGCTCCAGCCGACTGGCAGTGCTTCCCGGTCAGCCGTGCGCCAAAACTTTAAGCACCGGCTTTGTGGCCTACTGGGCCGCAATTTTCATTCTCAGGTATGGAAGGTGGGTTCATCTCTCTGGCGTGAATTCTTCCTGCCTAGCTGAGCTCCGTTCCCGGTCCTCAAGGCAGTTTTAACCCTTCCTGGCCAGCCATATCTTTGAGGCCGGCAATAGATTATCTGGGGTTTCTATCTGCAGGCAATGTGCCTTAATATTGAAGAATTCATCACCATTCCTGCCTCTTGTCCACTCGAGGCTGGGGCATCACAGTTTCATAAAAATAAAAAAATTCTGTGTGCCCATACAGGTCCTACCCCCCTCAGCCCATATCACCGCAGGACCACCCTGACTGTGTGGTACCAGACTGGGCCCGTGCCCTATCCCGGACAGTGGAGGATCTCTCGCAGTTTCCCAATCCGCCCTCCAGGGCCATTTGTTTGATAATGCTCCACCTGCGTAAATACAGTGGAGGACATCTGAAGGATTCCCAATCCACCCTCTGGGGTCGTTTGGTTGATATTTCTCCTTCTGCGCAATCCAATGGAGGACCTCTGGAAGTTCCCAATCCACCCTCCTGGGTCGTTTGGTTGATAATTCCCCACTGTGCAGTCCAGTGAAGGACCTTTGGAAGTTCCCAATCCACCTTCCGGGTCGTTTGATTGATAATTCTCCACCTGCGCAATCCAGTGGTTGGACATTTAAAAGTTCCTATTCCACCACTTAGGTAGTTTGGTTGATAAATCCCCACTGGTGCAGCCTGCAACTGCCATGGGCAAGATTCTGAGGGGTAAAACTGCTTACAAGTGGGCCAGAGCAGGACATATTCCTCCTCAGTCACTTCCGCACCCCCACCCTTCCTCCCTAGGGTCACGCTCAGACGCACTCTCTCTCCCTGACACGGACAATTCTGTCCGTTACCCCTGATGAAGCCAGATTAGCTGGCGAAACATGTTAGGGGACAGTATTTTGTGTTTTAGACTCTGTCCGTGTCAGTTCCAGCAATTAGTGTAGTACCAAATTAGCGGAGCTTGTCCAAGAGTGAACAGTGTCTGCTACATAGAATTATCTATAGCAATACATATAGGACAGTGCTGTACTGGTCTGCTAATACAGAGTTAAAGTGTGTGACGGCACGGGGAGTGCACCCCCGGCTGACATTGCAGTTACAACATACATGCTTCAGAACTGACAGGGTATCAGATAGTTTTAACCCTTTCTGTAGCTCACATTCACTTATACTTTGTAATTCTTAGCAAAGATAGTAAAAGTTAAGTTTTAATATCTGGGACAAGTGAGGTTATTAGCCTAAGTAGGCTTTATTTTGTTACTCCCATATTGTATCCTTCTTTTCTTCTGATGCTGGTTGGGGGCGCAAATATGTCCTCTGAGGGGGGTTACCCAGCAACACTTGTGTCCTAGAGACCCCCCATTCCCATGGGCCTCCACTGTTCAGGTCGGTCAGGGTATTGGTCCTCGATAGCATGTAGTGCGTATGCCATTGCACAGAATATTGTGATTATGATCCAGCGAGCCGAGTGCATTGATTCTGTATTCTCTGTCCACCACTCCTCCTTATCTAGGTGAAGTGGTTATGCTGGCACTCTGGATTAGCTACTACTGCGTGTTCTCTTCCGCATGTGAAGTTTTCACGCTGGTGCTAGAGATCGTAGTCGCTGCAGTGGGGCAGCCCCCTCAGGTAGGGGTTCTGCACTGGCTTCGGCGGTTTCTCCTGTTCAGCACCCTTCCCAGGTGGAGTGTTTAAGGTTAGCTCTACTCAACTGGGGCAGTATGGTACCATTGCTCCTACTGGATGTCCTCAGGCCTCCCCCTCAATTTTGCGCTGGCGGGCATAATGTAGCTACTACTGTATAAGGGGTATTTGCGTTACCACTACATACTAGGGTTCCTACTGCACAGCTCCTTCGTCAGGTGACGGATTCTTCTAGAGCGGGACGTTGTCACGCCTTGCCACCGCTGGTAGGGGTTTCGTTCCTGCACGCCCCTTTCTATTTCTTGTTCCTCCTCGAGCTGAATGGTTGACCACCTTCGCCTTCTGTCTACCTGACCAGTAGCCATGTGTGGTACGGCTCTGGAATCCCAGCTCAGTTTTTTCCTACATGACCAGGGTTTCTTGGGTACGGTGGGGGCGTTGGACGTCATCATTGCACTTCATCCGGCAGGAATATTTCTCTCATCTTGGTCCTGCTCATTTGCCCCTTCAGGCAGAGTTGCCACACTGTCAATATATGGTCACTGACGAGGCTTCCCATCGCCAGTGATTCTCATCTGCTTTCTCCAAGGTTTTGGTTCTTTGGCCTGCTGTTGGGCAGGTGCTTTCTTAGGCATCGGCGGAAGCTGCTCTGGGCCGCAAAGTCTTGCAGGCGGCAGTGGATTACGAATCTTCGAGGGCGTTTTTTTCCATGGCTGTGTGATTTCCCCCCCCCCCCCCCCTCCCTGTGGACTGCTTTGAGGCATCCCACGGTCCTGTGTCCCCCAATGATACGAGCGAGAAAACAAGATTTTTGTGAACTCACCTGTAAAATCTCTTCCTCGCTTAGTTCAATGGGGGACACAGCACCCACCCAGTATTTATTATTATTGTTGGTGGTGGTGGTTGGTTGCCGGTCAGGTATTCAGCTCGGGTTCGCACCCGCCGGCATTTGTTGCGTTCTCTTTTGCGTTGCACATGTTTCTACTGCTCCTACTGCTTGAGCACAAACTGACATGCTCTCTCCAGGCTGGAGGGAGTACAGCCTGCAGGGGTGGAGCTAACACTTTTCAGCCTAGTGTCGCCTCCTAGTGGCAGCAAGGAGCTATACCAACGGTCCTGTGTCCCCCAAATAACTAAGCGAGAAAGAGATTTTACAGGTGAGTTCACAAAATCTCGTTTTCAAGTTGCAATTAACTCAGCACGTAGAGTAAGTGAGGTCCAGGCTCTAAAAATAGTGGAACTATGTTGCGTGGTCTTTCCAGACAGGATTGTTTACTCTGGATAATTCCTTCCTAAAGTGGTATCTAATTTTCACAGACAGGGGGAGATCGTTGTTCCATCTTTTTGTCCAGACCCAAAATCAGATGGAGAGGAGAGATTTCACAGATTAGACGTACGTAGAGCTATCTTGTACTACTTAGAGACTGTTTGTGCAGTTCAGTGGGGCACATAAAAAACACAAAGCCACAAATAATTCTTTGTCCAGATGGATAAAAATGGCCATATTGGAATCCTATAAGTCTTTGGAGGTATCTCCTCCAAAGTCATTCATAGCTCACTACAAGATCTGTCGCAACATCCTGGCCCGAAAGAGCAAGCGCTTCGTTAGTGCAGATCGGTAGGGCAGCGACATGGTCAAGCCCTCACACGTTTACTAAACACTACAGAGTAGATACTATGGCTAGTCAGGAGCTTTCCTTTGGTAGGAAGGTATTGCAGGCCATAGTCCCTCCCTGAACAAGATTAATCTGTTATATCTCATGGTATGCCGTTATGGAGGATGAAAGGAAAAAAACATATTACTTACCGGTAATTTCCTTTTCAAAAAACCTCCATGACGGCATGGGTTCCCCCCCAATCCCCCGCCCCCCCCCCCCAAAAAAAAGGGTGTGTGTATATATATATATATATATATATAAAATCCCAAATATTGCAGCAGCACAGTCAGACATTGTGTACTGGGTGCAATTCCTCACAGAGGCCGGCCCCTCCTCCAAGATATATACTTTACAAATGACGAGGCAGCACTTCCAGCTTTAGGTGGCAGGGTGAAGACCCCAAAACTTTAATCCCAGCAACGTTTCGGCCTACTCAATGAGGCCTTTATCAAGCTTGGGCTTGATAAAGGCCTCATTGAGTAGGCCGAAACGTTGCTGGGATTAAAGTTTTGGGGTCTTCACCCTGCCACCTAAAGCTGGAAGTGCTGCCTCGTCATTTGTAAAGTATATATATATATATATATATATATATAATGTTATATAATATAAAAAAAATTATAGATATATAAGTGTAGGATACTATATAGGTGGAGGTATGTATTGGTGTGAATGGAAAAAAAAATGGGAAAAGACTCGAGTCTAGGCTGTCAGTTCAGAAAGACACTGAAGAGGAGCCGGAGGAGGGTCAAATTTATCTTCTTGTCCCTACCTGGTTGGAGGCGGGTCATCTCTCATGGTATGCCGTCATGGAGGATTCATTAAAGGAAATTACCGATAAGTAATATGGTTTTTGTACAGAGATGCAGCATTATCTGCCGGCAGGATAAGTTGAGTACATGTAGTTTTGTGAGGTTCAGAATAATTAGAAATCATAAGCTTAAACAGCACTCCAGACTCAAATCTGTCTACTTTGGGCTTACAGTTGTGTTCCAAATTATTCAACCCCCAATGCTGTAAAGGGTTTTAGGGAATTTAGTGTACATTTGTAATTGTGTTCAGAATGAAATCTTACAAGGACTTTTTAAAGAACCAAATGCAACTAAAATGACATCAATTGTTTTTGTAATACAGTATTAAATGTCTTTTTTGTGATTTCTTCATTGACACAATTATTCAACCCCTTAAAGACTACCACTCTTAAGAACAGAGGTTCATTCAAGTGTTTTCGATCAGGTATTGAAAACACCTGTGGATGTCAAGGAGCAGCAATCAAGCATAATAAGCACCAATTAGGCAGATTTAAAAGGACTGTGATACTCAGCTCCTTCTAGACATTTACTGGTGTGTTTACAAACATGGTGAAGTCAAGAGAATGGTCCAGAAAGACAAGAGAAGAGGTGATTTCTCTTCACAGGAAGGGCAATGGCTATAAGAAGATTGCAAAGATGTTAAACATACCAAGAGACACCATAGGAAGCATCATTCGCTAATTCAAGGCAAAGGGCACTGTTGAAACGCTACCTGGTCGTGGCAGAAAGAAGATGCTAACTTCGACTGCTGTGCGCTACCTGAAGCGCAAAGTGGAGAAAAGTCTCCGTGTGACTGCTGAGGAACTGAAAAAAGATTTGTCAGATGTAGGTACTGAAGTTTCAGCTCAGACAATAAGGCGCACACTGCGTAATGAAGGCCTCCATGCCAGAACTCCCAGGTGCACCCCCTTGCTGTCTCCAAAGAATAAAAAGAGTCGACTGCAGTATGCCAAAAGTCATGTGTACAAACCACAAAAGTTTTGGGATAGTGTTCTGTGGACTGATATAACAAAAGTAGAACTGTTTGGGCCCATGGATCAACGCTATGTTTGGAGGAGGAAGAACAAGGCCTATGAAGAAAAGAACACCTTGCCTACTGTGAAGCATGGTGGGGGGTCAATCATGCTTTGGGGCTGTTTTGCTTCTACAGGTACAGGGAAGCTTCAGCGTGTGCAAGGTACCATGAATTCTCTTCAGTACCAGGAGATATTGGATGAAAATGTGATGCAGTCCGTCACAAACCTGAGGCTTGGGAGACGTTGGAACTTTCAACAGGACAATGATCCCAAGCATACCTCCAAGTCCACTAGAGCATGGTTGCAGATTAAAGGCTGGAACATTTTGAAGTGGCCATCGCAGTCACCAGACTTAAATCCGATTGAGAACCTCTGGTGGGACTTAAAGAAAGCAGTTGCAGCGCGCAAGCCTAAGAATGTGACTGAACTGGAGGCTTTTGCCCATGAAGAATGGGCGAAGATACCCGTAGATCGCTGCAAGACACTTGTGTCAAGCTATGCTTCACGTTTAAAAGCTGTTATAACTGGAAAAGGATGTTGTACTAAGTACTAAGATTGAATGTCATATGGGGGTTGAATAAAACTGATAATGATGTGAGCACAGAAAAGACATTTGTGGTTATTTCATTATAAATTTTATGTTATATTTGTCTGACTTACAAGTGCCTCTTTGATTTAATTGTAAACAAGATGACTGAAATGATCAAAATCAATGTCAAACTGGCCAAAACACTCAATTTCAGTGGGGGTTGAATAATTTTGAAAACAACAGTAAATTGTCAAATGTAAAGAAATGTGAAGTCTTAAGGAAGTATTGATTTGTACTATTGTCCAGTCATCTGTACTGGGACACTATGCTCCAAGAGCCAGCAAGCAAATATGGTGCGAACAGCGAGTACGGTTCCTCAGAACCTGATCACTTCAACATAATGGAGCATTTTAAAAGTAACGGACAACAGTAACGGATGCCATATTAGTAAATAGGATGGACCTCCTTAAATCTTTAATGACATGCTTGTAATCTTGGTAGCGTATTCTAGAAAACATTCAATTTAAGAAAAATCTTGACAACTGTTGAGGTGCAACACTAGCGTTAAGGGCGTGGTTCTGGCCATGCTGTGGTTGAGTATCGTTCAACTATACGAGCCGCAGTGGACTCTAATTGGGGTTGAACTGTTTAGTCAGTCTATTATAAGCTGTGGGTTCTTTTTTTATTTTGCCGTCTATATGGCTTTATGAGGGTTTGTTTTGTTGTAGTTTTTAATGGCGCCATTTTGGGGTACACATAATTTTCTGATTAACTTTTATTAACTCTTTATGGGAGGGCGATGGGGGAAAACAGCAATACTGCCACTGCGTTTTTACATTTTACGGCGTTCATTTTTCGGTATAAATAACATAATATCTTTATTCTCTGGGTCAGTACGATTACAGTGATACCAAATACTTAGGTTTTTTTTGTTTTACTACTTTTTATTTGCAATAAGAACCCTTTTTTTTAAAGAAAAAAATGCTTTTACATTGCCACTTCCCAAGACCCATAACTTTTTTATTTTTCTTTCTATGGAGTTGCATGAGGACTTGATTTTTGCGGGACAACTTGTATTTTTCATTGGTAACATTTTGGAGTAAATGGAGCTTTTTGATCACTTGTTATTATGTTTTTTTGGTGGCAATTAAGAATAAATTAGCAATTCTGTTTTGTTTTTTTTATTTTTTTATTTTACGGCGTTCACCATAGGGGATAATTTGTGATATTTATATAGTCCAGGTCGTTATGGACGCGGCAATACCAAATATACGGGGGAATTATTTTTTTGCAATTTTTTTTCATTGAAAAGTGTATTTTCAATGGAAAAAAAGTAATTTTGTTTAATGTTTTTTTTTTCTTTTTTTTTACCACTTAATAGTCCCACAAGGGACTATAACAGACAGTATTTTGATTGCTTTTAAAATGCAATGCAGAGGAGCGCTTGCGCACGGCTTACAGGGAGGACATGTCTCTGTGAGCTCCGCACGCCAAAAACATCCCGACATTAGCGCCGTCCATACGGCTCCAACAGCTCACACATGCAGGGGACCCTGAAGATGACCCGCAGCAAAGGAAGACCTAAGATTACCGGAACGCCTGCCCCATCGCAGACTTTGCCCGAGATGTTCAGGCACACCAGACAAACCAACATGGCGGATCCCGCTTCATCCTCCTGCACCCTCCACTGACGTTGGACACTTGTCTGATCCTAACATCCTGGACCCAGGTCAGGCAGACTTATATAAGAACATAGCCTCCTTATTTCGCTCTGAACTCTCTCAGGCGGTTGAAGAGTTTTTTTCCGAGGAATAGAGTCTGATCTGGAGACGCGAGCTGACGACCTCTCTGATGCACTAGTCGCTGACCGTGAGAAAATTAACTCCCATACAGCGCAGTTAGCTGCTATGGAACTAAAAATAGAAGACCTGGAAAACAGGTCCAGAAGAGGGAACTTGCGAGTCAGAGGCCTCCCTGAAACCTTCCTAGATTTGCAAACTACCATGAATAATCTGTTTGGGGCCCTATTTCCCCAGGCAGAGCCGAACCAGCTGCGGATGGACAGAGTTCATAGGGCGTTGGGTAAACCCCGCTAAGCTGACCCACCAAGGGACGTCGTCCTCAAGTTTCACCACCCAGAGGTGAGAGACCAAGTACTGGCAGCAGCCTGGACTCAACCCGGGCTCCCTTCCTCTGTTCATTTGCATTCGGATTTAGCACCTTCCACACTCCGCAAACGCAGACAGATGAGGCCAGTGAGCCTTGCAGAAGGCGCAGGTGCGCTATAGATGGGGGTTCCCTTTCACCTTATCCTTTCAGCTGAATTCCAGTAACCATATGGTCCACTCGCCAGCGGAAGGCTTTGGAGCTCTACAACAGGCAGGGATTCCATTTGAGAGAACTAACATTCCAGCAGCCCGACCAAGGCCGCAACGACCCGCCAGAGTCTGGACCAAGGTTCCCTCCTCTTCTTCTCATGCGACCAGATCACCAAATACCTGTGTCTATTCAACTACAAGACAAACTTTACCTTCTAGCGGAGATGGAGGACTGGCCTCATCTACGGATTTAGACGCAAGTGTTAACCTTTCTATAATTGGAGTACCTCCTGCTCTAGCCCTATCTTTTCTATATTCCACTTTTCTCTCCCTATGGATTTGGCGCGGCAGACTTTCATGTTGCTCCCTATGCCAGGGTTGCTTGGAGTGGAATCGATGGCCACTTTTGGGCCCCGTCTCCCTCCACCTATCCCATTTCTACTTGCTGGCCGTGACAGGCGCAGCCACATTAGATGTTATTTAGTGCTTGCAGGCACAATGTTAATGTTTTGCTGTTTTATTGTTCCTTTTTGGGGGGTTATTCCTACTATCTCTATGGAGGTCCGCTGGGTCAGTTCGATAATAGGTGGTGGGGATGGCCCTGGGGTGGGTAGCTTCGGGCATCACACTATAATTTGGCATCTTCCTATATTACCTCATTATGTGTAAGATATTAACCCATAATGTGAGGGTTTTAAATTCCCCCAGGAAAAGTAAATCAGCTTTTCCACATACCTTAAACATTTGCCCGATGTGGTCTGCCTGCAGGAGTCACACTTTATCCCTACATCCCATCCGAAATACTTTCACCCGCAGTATACAAGGTTCTTTTCCTCCACATATTCTGTGATCATTCTGTTAAAAAACTCATTCCCATTCTCCATAACCCAGTCTATTATTGAACCCAATGGGAGATACGTGATGCTAGTGGGCAATTATAAGGAGGAGACCTTATGTATAGTTACACCCGATTGATCAAACTATTGCCTTTTTCAGTGAGATGAGCCTCATTATTGAACCCCTCTCCTATCATAAGCTTTTGTGGTGTGGGGACTTCAATTTTGTTCTCAACCCTATATTAGACCGCTCATCCCCCCTAGCCACTCTCGCCCATCTTCCCACACAGCCAAAATACGACAGGTATTAGAATCACTATCTCTGGCTGATACATGGAGAGAACATAACGGTCCACAAAGGAGCTATACAGTGAGGAACAGAAGTATTTGAACACCCTGCGATTTTGCAAGTTCTCCCACTTAGAAATCATGGAGGGGTCTGAAATTCACATTGTAGGTGCATTCCCACTCTGAGAGACAGAATAAAATAAAACAATTCAGAAAATCACATTGTATGATTTTTAAAGAATTTATTTGTCTTGCACTGCTGAACATAAGTATTTGAACACCTAAGAAAATCAGTGTTAATATTTGGTACAGAAGCCTTGGTTTACAATTACGGAGGTCAAACATTTCCTGTAGTTCTTGACCAGGTTTGCACACACTGCAACAGGCATTTTGGCCCACTCCTCCACACAGATCTCCTCTAAATCTGTCAGGTTTCGTCGCTGTCGCTGAGCAACAAGGAGTTTCAGCTCCCTCCAAAGATGTTCTATTGGATTTAGGTCTGGAGACTGGCTAGGCCACTCCAGAACCTTGATATGCTTCTTACAGAGCCACTCCTTGGTTATCCTGGCTGTGTGCTTCGGGTCGTTGCCATGTTGGAAGACCCAGCCACGACCCCATCTTCAATGCTCTGACTGAGGGAAGGAGGTTGTTGCTCAGAATCTCATAAATGGCCCCATTCATCCTCTCCTTAGTACAGTGCAGTCGTCCTGTCCCCTTCGCAGAAAAGCACCCCCAAAGCATGATGTTACCACCCCCATGCTTCACAGTAGGGATGGTGTTCTTGGGATGCAACTCATCCTTCTTTTTCCTCCAAACACGATGAGTGAAGTTTAGACCAAAAAGTTATACTTTGGTCTCCTCTGACCACATGACTTTCTCCCATGCCTCCTCTGGATCATACAGATGGTCATTGGCAAACTTCAGACGGGCCTGGACATGTGATGACTTGAGCAGGGGAACCTTCCGTGCAATGCACGATTTGAAACCATGACGGCGTAGTGTTCTACCGACAGTGACCTTTGGAACTGTGGTCCCAGCTCTCTTCATGTCATTAACCAGCTCCTCCCTTGTATTTCTGGGCTGATTCCTCACCTTTCTTATCATCAGTGATACCCCACGAGGTGAGATCTTGCATGGAGCCCCAAGCCAAGGGAGACTGACAGTCGTCTTTAGCCTCTTCCATTTTCTAACAATTGCTCCAACAGTTGATCTATTTTCACCAAGCTGCTTGGCAATTGCCCCAATTGCCCCGTAACACTTTCCAGACTTGTGGAGGTCCACAATTTTGTCTCTGGTGTCTTTTGACAGCTCTTTGGTCTTGCCCATGGTAATAGTTGGCGTCTGACTGACTGTGGGGTAGACAGGTGTCTTTAAAGAGCTCGGACAGGTGTCTTTAAAGAGCTCAGACAGGTGCTACTAAGTTAGATTTATGAGGAGTAGAGGTGGCCTTTTTAAGGCACAGTAACATGTATTTGAGAGCCCGAAATCTTGCTGATTGCCAGGTGTTCAAATACTTATGTTCAGCAGTGCGAGACAAATAAATTCTTTAAAAATCATACAATGTGATTTCCTGATTTTTTTATTTTTATTCTGTCTCTCAGAGTGGGAATGCACCTACAATGTGAATTTCAGACCCCTCCATGATTTCTAAGTGGGAGAACTTGCAAATTGAAGGGTGTTCAAATACTTCTGTTCCTCACTGTACCTATTACTGCCCAGCTCACCAAGTATACACCCGTATTGATATGATATTGGTTACTACATCCTGTCTACCTTATCTATCTTACTCCAGGCATATTGTCTCCTCATGGTCAGACCACAACATAGTTATGGCTGAGATTACCACCGCAGGCCAAATCAGCACTCCTTACACTTGGAGATTGAATGAATCCCTCTTGACACGCCCTACTTTATGTGGTCAACTCCATGATGAACTAAAACACTTCTTTACTGAGAATTATACCTCAGAAATAGACCCTATGGTGTTGTGGCTAACTCACAAAACCTTCATGCGGGGGACACTGATAGTGGTGGCCTCTTGACTGAACAGGGCAAGGAATTCAACCCAAATTGCTCTAGAAGCCAAATTGGGCAGGCTGGTTCGAGCTTATCAACAATCCCCATCACTCTATAAAGCGGTGAAAGACACTAAGCTGCAACTAAACATGCTTCTTTCTAACAATACAGAAAAAGCCCTTCGTTGGACAGCCTCCTACTATTATAAATATGCTAACAAACCTGACAGGATGCTTGCTCGCCAACTTAAAGCTAGGCAAAAAAATCAATCAAGTGTTCCAAATACGTACACGCTTAGAACAGACCACATCAAATCCCAATGTCATTTATGATACATTTCATGTTTTTTATAGGCAACTCTATTCTAACCCTGCGGTGAACCCTGGATCGAAGGGGGATGACTTCTTGTCATCTGTCCCACTCCCTAAGATCACCCCTGAAGCATTAATGGGGAAGTTACGGAAGAAGAAGTAGAAAATACGATCAAAACCCTAAAAATAGGCAAGGCCCCTGGACCTGATGGATTCTCCACGCTCTACTATAAGAAATTTGCCCCACTTCTAATCCCGCACATCACCCACTACTGTAATCACTTATTGTGGGGATGCACGCCTCTGACGGAATTCCTCTCTGCCAAAATTACAGTAATAACCAAACCAAACAAGGACCCCCTACTGCCCTCCAATTGTAGGCCTATCTCCCTCCTTAATTTAGATAACAATATATTCACCTCTATCCTAGCACGCCGCCTTAAAAGGCTGCTTCCTGACCTTATACATAGAGATCAAGTTGGATTCATCCCTGGCAAAGAAGCTCCAGTTAACATTCGAAAAAATTCTGAATCTGATACAAGAAGCTAACATAACCGATACTCCACTAGCTGTGCTAGCTTTAGATATAGAAAAGGCATTTGACACTGTGTCCTGGAGTTATCTTTACAAGGTCCTCTCCTCTGTGGGCATTGGGGGGGCCTTCTTGACAGCAGTCCAATCTCTGTACTCCACTCCTGAGGCCAGCCTTAAACTCCCTGCAACACACATATCACCCATACAGATTCATAGAGGCACATGTCCCCGGCCCTATTTGCTCTAGCAATGGAACCCCTAGCTATTCATATAAGAGCCCATCCAGATATCACAGGTCTCTCAGTTGGTGGAAAAGAATACAAGCTAAACCTTTTTGCAGATGTTTTCCTGTTCTCCATTACCAATCCCGTCATATCCTTTCCCTCCCTAATTAAGTTATTAAAATCCTTTTCCACTGCCTCAGGCCTCACAATTAATCATGCTAAGTCTGAACTCCTCCTATGCAACGTTCCACCCCAAACTAGGTCCCTCTTACTACAAAACTTCCCATTCCAACACAAACCCCATCATATCCCATACCTGGGAACGTTATTACCCACGAGAATTGACATGGTCTACAAAATCAACTACTTACCCCTATACCGCAAAATTAGAGAAGACCTCACGTCTTGGAACTCCCTTCCAGTCTCCTGGGTCGGAAGGATCCATATAATTAGAATGGTAGTTCTTCCAAGACTTCTTTACTTATTTAGAACCCTTCCTGTACCAGTCCCCACCAATGACCTTTGGGCCCTCCAAGCTGAAGTCTTGAAATTCATTTGGGCGAATAAACGCCCCCGTATATCTAGGCTGACAATGTGTCGACATAAAACTCAAGGAGGCCTTTCAATCCCAGACCTTATAAAATATTACAAGGCAGCTAGATTGGCTCAATTGTTCCTGACCAATCTAGACCCTAAAACACACCCATTGTGGATTTAATTCGAACAAAATCTTGCTCCCTATTCCTGGAGGGCCCTGACCTGGTCTACCCTCCCCCTACCGCCTGCCATTCGCACTAAATCCCTTTTGTCCCATTTCTCCCTACTCCTGTGGAGATCTGTTAGATTTAAGTTTTCATTACAATCTAAACTTTCACCGTTGGTATATTTGGTGGGAAATCCCGCTTTTCCTCCTGGATTTCAGACAAATGCTTTTACATGGTGGATTTCTAATAAGTTGTGCTCTCTCCATAGTTTCCTAGTTAGAGGTAAACTGCTCTCCCTTGCTAACTTTGAAGATAAATATTCTCCCCCTGAGAGGGAGCTATTCAATACGAGTCAGATTTTCTCTTTCCTACACTCTTTACAGGCAAATAATCAAACTATAGACTTCACACCTTTTGAACGTTCAGTCACTTATTCATTATATAAGCAAAGCCTGTTATCTCGGATTTACGAGATACTTAATGCAGCTCCAGAAGGAACCAAACTGCCTTACATGAAGGCGTGGGTGGAGGACATGCATATGGAATATTCATCATCCAGATGGCACCAGCGTTCCCAGACTCTTACCAAGGGATCATGGCAAACTATGTTAGCAGAGACGTCTATAAAAATCTTACACAGAACTTATATGGTCCCGACTAGATTACATCATAGAATCCACATTGCTTTTAAATGGCGACATCACCGTTTCTTAATTACCGCAGTATTTTAGTTACGTCATAGGGGCAGTCGCATGTCACAGTGCTGACTGCCTCTAATACGTCCGGGGCACATTACAGTGCCTCCCTCCCACTGTGATTTGGCTGCCGCTGCGCCACCAATGAGAAGATAATAATGGGGAGGGGCTGTGGCCGCTGCGCCGCCAATGAGAATTCCCCTCAATACAAATATAAACTGCGGGTGCCGGCTGTATCAAATACCCGACACCTGGTCTTAATGACAGGAAGCGGCGATCCCGTAAACCCTGCCAATTAAGCAGCACCTGAGGGGCTAATTGGCACGGTTCGCAGGATCGCCGCTTCCAGTCATTGAGAACGGGTGCCGGGTATGTGATACAGCCGGCAGTCTATATTTGTATTAAGGGGTTAATTAAATTTATTGGTGGCGCAGTGCACCCCCCAACCCCCAGTATTAGAATTATTGGTGTCGCAGTTGCCAAAGGCGCCCCCCCCCCCCTCATTGTTATAATCATTGGTGGCAGTGGCTACAGGGTCCCCCCCCCCCCTCTTCATTGGTGATGCAGTGGCAGGTTCTGATCGGAGCCCCAGCAGTGAAATCGCGGGGCTCCTATCAGTTACCATGGCAACCAGGACGCTACTGAAGCCTTGGCTGCCATGTGCACAAAGCACATGGCAGCATGGAGACTGTGAAGTCATATTTACCCCAATAGAGCTCTATTAGGGTGAATAGGACAAGGGTTCTAGCCCCATAAGGGGGCTAATAGTTAAATAAAGACAAAAACACAGAAATGAAGTGGCAATTCTGGAGGAGCTGCTCAGCCCCTGACACTGTGGCGTGTCTTTTATTGGAGGAGCAGCCCCACCGCAATGATCGACTAACCCCAGCAAAATATGCATACAGTGGAGGATGTCGACGCGGTCCACATGCACCACAAGAGCAAACTACACAGAATGTAGCAAATAAACATATGAAACAAAGAGAGGAAATGCACCAACAAGAAATGCTACTGACTAAACTGGGAAGTCATAAATGCAGGTATTAAAAGCTGAGACTTTCGCCAATATGTTCCAGTCAGGAAGATATCGGAGCCCATCACTGCACCACGTCGCGGTCACTCAGCACGGCAGAGGGTCCTAGCCGCTGCTCTAACTATGGTGTGAACACGGTCTGGGGGTGGTATAATTCAGCTCACAGCCAAGCTTCCACACAGAAGCCCAGCATGAATACTGTGGCAGTACAATGTGAATGAGGCCAGGCTGTGAGCCACACCTATACCAGACCATGTGATGGAGGTTACCAGGTGCAACAGAGTGTCCAAACACACCCAAATCTAACAAGACAAAAACACAGAAATGAAGTGGCAATTCTGGAGGAGCTGCTCAGCCCCTGACACTGTGGCGTGTCTTTTATTGGAGGAGCAGCCCCACCGCATGTGGACCGCAATGATCGACTAACCCCAGCAAAATATGCATACAGTGGAGGATGTCGACGCGGTCCACATGCACCACAAGAGCAAACTACACAGAATGTAGCAAATAAACATATGAAACAAAGAGAGGAAATGCACCAACAAGAAATGCTACTGACTAAACTGGGAAGTCATAAATGCAGGTATTAAAAGCTGAGACTTTCGCCAATATGTTCCAGTCAGGAAGATATCGGAGCCCATCACTGCACCACGTCACGGTCACTCAGCACGGCAGAGGCTCCTAGCCGCTGCTCTAACTAACTCTAACTCACAGCCTGGCCTCATTCACATTGTACTGCCACAGTATTCATGCTGGGCTTCTGTGTGGAAGCTTGGCTGTGAGCTGAATTATACCACCCCCAGACCGTGTTCACACCATAGTTAGAGCAGCGGCTAGGACCCTCTGCCGTGCTGAGTGACCGTGACGTGGTGCAGTGATGGGCTCCGATATCTTCCTGACTGGAACATATTGGCGAAAGTCTCAGCTTTTAATACCTGCATTTATGACTTCCCAGTTTAGTCAGTAGCATTTCTTGTTGGTGCATTTCCTCTCTTTGTTTCATATAGTTAAATAAAGAGTAAGAAAAACAAAACACCAAAATATTACAATTTTAAATCTTCCCCTTTCCCAATTTTACATATAAAAATATATACACAATAAAAAAAACAACATATGTATTGCCACGTCCAAAAAAGTACAAACTACACTGCCTGTCCAAAATAAATTTCACCACCTGGATTTAACTAAGCAAATACTTTGTAGTTATGAGCCTCCTATTGGATAATTACTGGATGGGCGATTATCTTTCAGCTGGCAACAAGTTATTTAACCCCAACTGGTGCAATTAGTTGCTTCTCATTTCTTAAACAACCATTTTGAAAGACACATCTCGTGGTCGTGGAAAAGATGTTAGTCTGTTTGAGAATAGTCAAATCATTGGCATGCATCAAGCAAAGAAAACATCTAAGGCCTCATGCACACGACCGCTGTGTTCCGTTCCGCAAAATGGGGTTCCGTTGTTCCGTGATCCGTTTCCGTTTTTGTTTCCGTGTGTCTTCCTTGATTTTTGGAGGACCACCAGACATAAAGGAAAGTAAAAAAAAGTCTACCTTGAATGGGTCCGCGAACCGTTTTCCGCGAAAATAATAGGACAGGTTATATTTTTTTGACGGACTGGAACCACGGATCACGGACGCGTATGGCAAACGGTGCATTAGCCAAGTTTTCAATGGACCCATTGAAAGTCAATGGGTACGCTGGAAAATCACAAAAAAGGCACAACGGACACGGAATAAAACAACGGTCGTGTGCATGAGGCCTAAGGAGATTGCAGAAACTACCAATATTGGGTTAAGAACTGTCCAACGCATTATTAAAAACTGGAAGGATAGTGGGGACCCATCGTATTCGAAGAAGAAATGTGGCGGAAAGAAAATCCTGAATGATCGGCGATCACTTAAATGTTTGCTGAAATCAAATCAAAAGAAAAACAACAGTAGAACTCAGGGCTATGTTTAATAGTGAAAGTAAGAGCATTTCCACACGCACAATGCGAAGGGAACTCAAGGGATTGCGACTGAACAGCTGTGTAGCCGTAAGAAAACCACTAATCAGTAAGGGAAACCAGAAAAAAAGTCTTCAATTTGCTAGGGAGCATAAAGAATGGACTCTGGAGCAATGGAAGAAGGTCATGTGGTCTGATGAGTCCAGATTGACCCTGTTCCAGAGTGATGGGAGCATCAGGGTAAGAAGAGAGGCAGATGAAGTGATGCACCCATCATGCCTAGTGCCTACTGTACCAGCCTGTGTGGACAGTGCTATGATCTGGGGTTGCTGCAGTTGGTCAGGTCTAGGTTCAGCAACAGTATGTGCTCCAAGAATGAGATCAGCTGACTACTTGAACATACTGAATGACCAGGTTATTCCATCAATGGATTTTTTCTTAACTGATGGCACAGGCATATTCCAAGATGACAATGCCAGGATTCATCAGGCTCAAATTGTGAAAGAGTGGTTCAGGGGGCATGAGACATCATTTTCACACATGGATTGGCCTTAACCCCATTGAGAATCTTTTTTTTTTTTGGTGGCGACTTTTTTTTTGGACAGGCAGTGTATTAAAGTATTGAAAAATATCTTTTATTAGGGAACGCTGTTACAGAAAAAAAATGTAAAAAACACGCAGTTCGCCATATTTTTTAGTCGCCTTGTCCCCTCAAAAATAGGATAGGATTGTTCTATTATGGGCCGGACGTTCCATAAAATGTATTCTAAATGAGCATTTATAGCGATATACCTGTATATTGTTATTGCAATAAATTTCTTAATATCGTTATCGTGGGAATATTTTTGATATCGCCCAACCCTACTTGATCACGGCATCTAAAGGTTTTAATAACCGTGATTGTCATTATTGCCGGTGGCGGTCATTAGTTCCATAGTTACAGCTCTCTGCTATTTGAAACAGCAGAGACCCGCCGGCCATGGTGCCTGCTGCATGCACGAGCGGGCGCCATGTTTACCCATCACTCCAGCGAAAGGGTTAAAGTGAAGTTTTAACATAAAAAAGGAGAGTATGTACAACATAAAATATACAGACATATATATATGCGAAATAACAGTTTGGAAAATAAAATGAATAAAAACAGAACTTAATACGTTACGCGACGGACAAATCCGGTTGCCTGGGGAAGCAGAAATATCGGTCAATCAAGCTAGTGATCCCCAAAGAAATGACAGTTTGCTATCCTGCACACGTGTTAAAAAGGATATGCAGGTCGCCCTACCAAACCCCCCCAACCCCTCCCCCCCAAATCTTTGTATGAAAATATATTTTCGGGCATGCATCCTAGCAACTTTGTATTACCTCCATCCACTCTGTCCGTGTGAAGTAGTTCCATCTTACTGATTTTATGGCTACAATCTCCTGACCTGGCTTTGGGAAGGGGACATGGACAAGATGATGACCCACTATAGGAATGTAAAGGGAGGGGTGCCTACTCCTAACAATAATAATTTTTGTTCAGCAGAGACTGGATGCTCTTCAGTACGGCGCACTCACTTCCCAGTGTATTCTGTCCCAAGCTACTGAGCCACTTTTAAATGTACTCATAATAAACTGCAGTACTACTGTATTGCAGTGTATTATGTCCATCAGCCTAGTGCTGACCTCTTATTAGACCCTGCCTTTGGCATTGACATAACTACGTCCATTTACAGTAAGGCACCACTAAATGGATGTAGAGTTATGTTCATATGCGAGAAGAGGTCAAGGGGGAACCTGATAGCAGCACCACCAGAGAAATTAACAGTGTCCACTGAAATGAACCCCTTAAGGACTTGGCCTATTTTCGTTTTTGCATTTTTTTATTCCCCACATTCCAATAGCCATAACATTTTAGATTTTCTATTCACATAGCCATATGGGCTTCTTTTTTGCAGGACAAGATGCATTTTTAATGGCACCATTTAATTTACCATATATTGTATAGGAAAACAGTAAATAAATTCTGGGTGGTGTAATAAAAATAAACACAATTCCACCAAGTTTTTTGGGGTTTTGATATACAACATTCACTATGCACGAAAAATGATATTCTGTGGGTCAATACGATTACAGCGATACCAAACTTGTATAGTTTTTATTTTGTTTTATTACTTTAAAAAAATAATAATCTAAATTCTATTTGCATCGAGATTTTGGGTAGCTGTAACTTTTTTATACTTCGGGCTACAGAGCTGTATGAGGGTTTGTTTTTATTGGTATCATTTTTGGAGGGCACAATGTGACTAAAAAATGGCGAATCACATGTTTTTATTTCACCGTTACTGCTTTCATTGCGCAGGAAATCGGTTGGGCTAGCACAGATTTTTTTTCTGCGTTCTTTTCCAAGAATAATTAAGGTTTCTTTTGATATCATTTTATACGTATAATGGATGCTTTTATTTAGAATTTTTAGGCTTATAAATTTAATAGAATAGTAAATACATTTCCTTACATTTTAGCTATTTTTTTTCTGGCTACAATATCCCTTTTTCAGGCTACAATTACCCTAAAATAGACTTATTTATTTGCGTATGTCATTGTCTACTGTAAATGTTGATATATTGCACATCCACTTTCACATGTCTTAGCTAGCGCTACAAGAATAATACTGATTTTTTATTTTTTTTTGTCTATTTATATTTTTCCCTTTTTTATTTTTATTCTATCTCAGTGGTCAGAAAAGACCATGTGGGACTTTTATTTTTTTTACACTATACTCTTCCACCATAACTGGTCCAGTTACAGGGGAAATCTACCCATGTACAGTCACAGGCCAGTGCTGAGTCTAGTAAGCCCAGAGTCAGCCTTCAAGAACTGAATTTCCGGGGAAAGGGGGGGGGGGGGGGGGCGGAGCTAGCGCCAGACGGAGATGGCCGCATAGTTCACTGCTCTTCCAAGAGGTTCGCTTATAACACCAGCTATCACTAGCACCCATGGGCGAGAATGGTCAAAATCGGTAACCCGAAGCAAGGTGACCTCTCCACTACCTCTAAAAGCCAAATTCCCCCTGGAGACATGGAGAAATTCCTTAAAAAGGCAGCAGCAACGGTCGCGCAGAAAGAAGCTAAGATGGCGCCGACTCCACAAGCTAAAGCACAGAAGCGTGCTCCGGTCATCTCGGATGGGGAAAGCGAAACAGAGGACTCACAGGTCAGTTCCGACCTTCCCCTAACCAGGAAATATCTAGACCAAGCCCTGACCAGGGTTATGGAACCCATACTTACAGAAATCTCGGCGTTCAGACAAGAAGTAAGACACATTGGGGATCGGGTTGAGGCCTTGGAGACAAATCAGTCAGCAACCCTAAATCACCAGACCGCTGTGTCAGATGCCCTAAGCAGATGTTCTACTTACCTGAATGGGCTTCATAATGCGATCGAGGATCAGGAAAATAGAGGGCGCCGCAATAACTTGAGGTTCCGTGGGATACCAGAAGCGGTACTACCAGGGGACATTCCGGATACTATCCTCACTATCTGCAGCTCACTGTTGGGGCCTGACTTCCCACAAGAGGTGGCTATCGAACGGGCGCACAGGGCCCTTCGCCCAAAACCCAAGCCTTCTGACCCACCCAGGGATGTCATCTGCAAGTTCCTAACTTTCCCGATCAAGTCTGCTATCTTGGAAGCAGCACGTAACAGCGCAGATCTATCCTATGAAGACTCCAAGCTTGAAATCTACCAGGACTTGGCCCCTTCTACCCTAAAGAAACGCCGAGCTCTGAAGCCCCTGACTGATTGGCTCCGGTCTAATAAAGTCTTATACCGCTGGTCTTATCCATTTGGACTTTCTTTCTCCTTTACTGGTAAAAAAGTCTTCATCACATCCTTCACAGACCTGAATGCTACACGTGACATCTTGAACATCGACCCCTTGCCAATTGAGAACTGGGAGCTCTATCAGGACCTGAGTGTTCTTCCAGAACTTCCTAAAATAGTCCCTTTTGAGGTCTTACGCACTCCAAAGCACTCCAGATCCAGGAAAAGAGGATTACAGTTCACCCCTAGAAGCCTCTCCCAGGACCAGTAGTCCAAACTACACTTATTCTTCTCTTCATGATTGGGACTATTGTATTGCATTACCATTTTCCCTTTCTCTCCTGAGTAGGTTCTTGCAAAATCTTGTCTGCTAATTTGCTATTACTGGATATGACGTCTAAGTATATGATCCTGTTTAACCTCCCAGGTAGATTCACTCCCCCTGACAATCTACTGGCACTAGCTGAGGTGTTATACGACCTCTTTCTTGGTCACAAGACCACTTTTCCCCCACATGTATGTAGCATATGCACATATGCTTAGTTCCTTTTTGTTTGTTTTATTATGTTCTGTTCCTTATTCTTACCCTATTTTTCCCCCAAGGTACGAGATACTCCTATCCGCTATACGCGATTTTTGCTGCAATTTGATCCTACATGTGTATCTAGAGATGAAAACGCACGACACCCTTTTACTCTCTTGGAGGAGACATCATCGGCTTAAAGGTAATCCCATCTACACTTCACCGTATGGCTGATTTACACATTGCTTCTTACAACGTCAAGGGCTTTCACTCCCCCTCCAAGAGGGGTCAAGTCTTTGCCATTCTAAGAAAAGCCAAAGCTGAAGTGGTGTTCCTCCAAGAGACACATTATCGGTTCAATCGCTACCCTAATATGCAGTTTTCCTACTACTCTGACTGGTATCATTGTGGGGGCAACTCTTCTGCATCATGTGGAGTTAGCATAGGTTTCAACAGAAAAATCCCATTCAAACTCACTGATCAAGTTCTTGATCCAGAGGGAAGGTATATATTGATTAATGGATCCATTGGCCAACAAATGTACACCTTTATCAATATATATGGTCCTAACTCTAATCAGTCCCAGTGGTTAGCTAACATAGTCCTAATTGTCATCCCTTTTAAAGAAGGGATTGTGATAATGGGAGGAGATTTGAATGTGGCCCTATTCCCACAACTTGACATATCTTCGCACAGATCATCCCAGTCTAACAAATCCCTTAAATTTATCAGGAAAAACATATGGGATCTCCACCTGGTTGATTCCTGGCGTCACCCCAATACCCTTGACTACACCTTCTATTCTCCAGCCCACGGTACATATCACCGACTGGACTACCTGTTCATATCTAAAGAACATCTCCATCTTTGTAGCATAGCATCTATAGGCTCCATACACTTGTCAGATCACTCCCCTATTTTCATTAAGATATTAGCTCCAGCTAAAAACCCTGCATGTTTTAACTGGCGGTTAAATGAGACCCTATTGGGTACCCAAGACTTGGTTGATCAGGCCTCCAAACATCTAGCAGACTACTTCTCACTAAATGAGAGCACGGAAATCTCTATTAACACCCTATGGGATGCCCATAAACCGGTCATTAGGGGTCACTTTATTAATATTGGGTCCTTTAAAAAGAAAATGCAAGGAAAAGCCATAGATGAAGTCCTTAAAAAAATACAAAGCCTTGAGTCTTGCCACAAATCATCACTCATTAACTCCCAGCTAAAGGATCTTTCTGAACATAGAGCGATACTCAAATCTCTCCTATCATCAAAAACAGCTAAGTATTTTATGAGCATGCAACATAAATTCTTTGCCCACGGAGATAAGGCCACTAAATTCCTGATGAGTAGGATTAAGGGAAGGAGATCTTCTAACTATGTCCATCAGTTATCCTCACCGGATGGTAAATCGATTTTTTCTATCACTCAGATCACGGCACAATTCCGGGACTATTACAATAATCTTTACAACCTTTCCCCCACTGAACCCACTGACAAGAGAGCATCTGTCATTAGAAGCTTCTTAGACTCATCCAAAGTACCTTATCTTTCCCCAGACCAGAAACTAAAACTGGAAGCCCCTTTTACCATTTTGGAACTTAAGAACGCTATGCTACAAATGCCAGCAGGAAAGAGTCCCGGTCCTGACGGGCTTCCACTCTCATATTATAAAACCTTCCAGAAAATCCTCCTCCCCCACCTCTTGAAGGTCTGTAACCAGTCCTTACAAGGTTGCCCACTTTCTAGAGACATGACCATGGCGCACATCTCCCTTATACCAAATGAAGGGAAAGACCCCAAACAATGTTCCAACTACAGACCCATATCCCTCCTAAACATAGATCTCAAACTCCTAGCAAAGATGTTAGCCAACAGACTAGCTGTTCTTCTCCCCCTGCTAATACATGGGGATCAGGTTGGCTTTATCCGCACCAGAGAAGGCAAGGACAACACCTCCAGAGTGATAAATATCTTCTGCCATGCTAAAAGACTTTCTTCCCCTTTACTTCTCCTTAGTACTGACGCGGAGAAAGCGTTCGATAGAGTAAATTGGCAATATTTAAAACATACTCTACAGAGATTCGGCCTTCCTGATCCCTTTGTACAGGCAACCTTTGCCATGTATGAACAGGCGTCAGCCAGAGTACAAGTCAATGGAAGCTTATCTGCCCCTTTCTCGATAAGCAATGGGACAAGACAAGGCTGCCCCCTCTCACCTCTTCTATTTATCTTGGCACTAGAGCCCCTTTTAGCTAACATAAGACGTGATGAGGAGATTTCAGGTCTATGTTTGGGAGGCAGGGAACAGAAGGTGGCTGCATTTGCGGACGATGTCCTTATGATGATGACTAACCCTAAAACCTCCCTACCACGAATTCAAACCCACCTAAATAGCTTTAGCTTAGCTTCAGACTTCAAAATCAATGCAGGCAAATCCCTAGTCCTTTGCTTGGGAGTTCCCCAATCTACAAAGAACCAGCTGATGGCAGACTCACCCTTCAACTGGACTTCACCTACTATTACTTACTTAGGGGTCAAACTCAGCCCCAACATACATGATCTCTTTTCTCTTAACTATATCCCCCTTAGAAAATCCATTTTTGAGGCCATAGACAAACTGGCACGATCCAACCCAACTCTTTCCTGGTTTGGCCGCAAAAATCTCCTTACATCCCTAATACTTCCTCGATTAACCAACCTTCAACAGGTTTTACCTATCACGGTTCCCAAACATTACTACGAGCAAATCACCAAAAAGTTCAGTACTTTTATCTGGAATAGCAAAAAAGCGAGGCTGTCGTTTTCCCTGCTTACTAGACCTAGACATGCAGGAGGGATTGGCTTACCAAATCCCGAAACTTATGGCAGAGCTATCCTCCTTACCCAAGCGGTAGCCTGGCTGCGGCCCTCCCCCCACTCTCTCATTGTGGAAACTGAAATGGATATTTTAAAGAAATCCCCCAGAGCTCTACTCCTAGGTTCTCAAACGGTTATCCCAGGACAATTTTCCCACTACCCAATAATAAAAGCTACAATAGAGGCCTGGAAATGGTTTTCGTCATCGCATTGCTCCATCCCATTTCCCTCCCCCCTTCTGACAGTGAAAGATATTATTGATACAGCTCCCTCCCCCATAAGATCTGCGACCTCCCAAGGGCTCAAGTCCTCATCACTACACGTAAATACCCTGGCACTCCCCTCGGGAGATTGGATGGACTATCAATCAACGAACGCTCTCCTAAACCCTCACCCATGCGATACCTTCACTATAGTATACCTTAGAGCTCATTTGAAACAGCACATAAACATAGGGGACTTGTATCGTCCTATAGTGTGGTTTGAGTCAATCATCTCCTCCAATTCCACTCCCAGGAAGCTCATCTCGTTGATTCATGGCAGACTCCGATCGCCTCCCATACTGGCCAAACCATCATTCGTTGGTGGTTGGGAAAGAGATCTCAATATTGTGGTCCCGTTCAACAGTCTCTCCGGTCTCCTGAGTTCTCCCCATGGGGCCTCCCGCTGCGTACGAATTCAGGAGAATAGTTACAAAATCCTCACTAGATGGTACAATACACCCGATAAAACATCATTGTACTCAAACTCTGCCTCAGACGTCTGCTGGAGGTGCCATGGGGAAAAAGGAACTTTCTTCCACATATGGTGGACCTGCCCTCCTATTCATAAATGGTGGACAGAGATTTTCTCTTATTCAAATAAGATTTGTGGGACCTCTTTCCCAGCCTCCCCGCAGTTAGCTCTCCTATCTCTCCCCCTATCTGAACATGCGGCAAAACCGCCATACGTATTTGCCCAAATGCTAATAGCCGCGCGACTTTTGCTATCCAAACACTGGCTACAACCCCACATCCCAACCATAGATGACTGGATTCAAAAAATGGATCAAATCCACAAGTTCGAAGAACTTTCCTCATGGGAAATGCGATCTCATGACACCTTTCTTAAGAAGTGGCTCCTTTGGTCAATATTCAGAAACCCTCAAAAGTAAACTGGTCTCCAATCTAATGATACCTCATTATATAGCTCATGGGATCTTCCTCTACAATAGCCAACTTTCCTTCAGATAGCTTTCTACTTTGACGGTAAAGGGGAACCGGAATTATTCCTTATGGCTAGGCGAATATGCACAAAGAATAGACCTTCTCCTCCCCTGTATACTATGTTCCATTTGGAGTATACCCTTGCTTATGTCAACATGAAAGTGGGCCCTTACCCTAAGTTGTGTTGACCTAGTCTATTAACATGCTTTCCTTTTCTCCTCCATAAATCTATCGCACCTGAAAATGTAATGCTCCTTGGTGTCTAGAATGTGTAATTTAAACCTACATTGTATCTCTAGTGAAATTGCAATGTACTCATTTTTCTACCTAGAAAGGCCTGCGTGCCTCTACCTCTGTACCTTGTCTCCCATTGTTCACTGTTGGAAAAATCAATAAAAATATAAAAAATAAAAAAAAAGAACTGAATTTCCAGGAAGTGTGTGATCAGTCACCAGGACATCTTTTCTATACACAGTGCACATTGAGTGCTGTGTGCGAGCATCTTCTCTCCAGGGTTTCCTGCTGTCCCCAACAGTGGGGTACTCGCCATTCACCTAGCTGATCGCTCTGGAAGCAGCATTAAATCTGTGCCATATGTATATAATGTGGGTATTAATGACCAGGCGTTAACCACTTAGCCTGGGTTTTCTGACATAACAGCACCCCTACCAATCACCTTCTGTTATTGGTGCCATCCGCTGATTAGCTTCCAGGGCCAGCAGCGTCACAAAATAGCTGATTGGTTCGGGTACCAGGTGTCGGACCCCCAGCGATCTGTGGATAAATCAACATCTCCAGGCTAGAAAACTCGTTTAATGCCTCATTCACACTTTAGTTATTTAGTCAATGATTTCTATCAGTTATTTTGAGCCAAAACCAGGTGTGGATCTAAAGACAACAGGTGCAGATCTTTCCCTTATACCTTATGTAGAGTGGCATTACCACTTCTTCACCCCGCTACTATCTCTAATGGGCTAATATAATGTCATCTTGTGTATTTATTTCAGGTCCATTACACAGTGCATTCCAATTTCTAATGTAACTGTTATGTTCAAATATAATGAGCCTGGTTCACCAGCAGGTGGCAGCAAACATGGCAGAGCTGTACTTAGATAGAATGGAACCTTCCATTCAAACCCCCCTCTGTGGAGGAGTGGGCTCTCCCCACTTCCTGCAGGATGGGTGGGGACCAGAGTTAGTGAGTTCCAGCTTACCCCCTGCCAAGGGAGGGTGTGCTGGGCATGTCTCTACTGGACGTGCCCAAGCCAGCCAGAGCACCTTCAGCTTTGCTGGTCATGGAGGTCAAAGTATAAAGCTTCAGGAGCCAGGAGTATAGTTCCCTGACATAACTTAAAGGGGTTGTCTCATCATGGACAATGGGGGCATATCGCTAGGATATGCCCCGATTGTCTTATAGGTGCGGGTCCCACACCTATATCGAGAACGGAGCCCCGCAAAGTGGTGGCTGGAGGACTCTGGTCTGGCCAACACCAAGCTCGCTCCCCATACAAGTGAATGGGAGCGTACCGCACATGCACGACCCCAGCTTCCATTCATTTCTATGGGGCCAACGAAAATAGCCAAGCCAGTGATCTGCTATTTTCGCCAGCCCTATAGAAAATGAATGAAGGGCGGCTGCGCAGTGCACCCTCCTTCACTTGCGGGTCTCTGTTCTCGATATAGGTGCGGTTCCCAGCAATGGGACCTGCACCTATAAGACAATGGGGGCATATCCTAGCGATATGCCCCCATTGTCCATGATGAGACAACCCTTTTAAGAGTCAGACTACAAACAGGGAAAGTGCAGCAGAGAAAAGAGTCTGAGTTATACAGCCAGTCTGTCAGTACAGAAGAGCCAGAGAGAAACAAGTGTAGCAGAGAGAGTTGGCCTGCCAAATTTTAATGCTAAAGCCTGCTGGGACCAAAACAGCTTGAAGACTTTCTGATGAACGTTTATTCAAGTAAATCTGCTGTTCAACTTTATATAAGGTCTGGACTCAATTCTTTCTTCAATCCCTCAATTATTCTCCCTATTTACTGCTTCAGATCCAAAGCCTGGGGTCCAGCCATATCCAGGTAGGAGCACCGTGACACAAAGAGACATTTTAGGCCGCAAGATACCACTCGGCATTCCTACACCTGGGACGCGCGTCATTACATCTATTAAGGGCCCTGGGGGGAGGCGCCCCGTTGCAATTGGCGTCATGAACAGGATTTACTTGTGTGCCTTTATCCTACGAGGCCTACAGAATGGTCAAGAAATCCTTTAAAAATTACTTTATTACGTTTACTACAGAGCTACAGGCGCAGAAAAGTGTGCGTCGGCATCTGAGGGGTTAATCCGCCATCTTTGCCTATGGTGGCATATCTTCTTGCACCCCAAGAGTGGGAAAACCAGGGAACACCCAGCCCTAGAGCGGGAAGCTACAGCCCTGCCCTGGGGAACAACCCTATGTAAATATACAGAAAGGAAACTCCACCCCAAAAGCTCCTCCTCCCTCATCAGTTCATTGTGGCCAAAGAGGAAGTAAGATGGCGCGGCCTAAAGCGAACTGGGGCGGAATGGTCTGGGGAGACGAGATGCAGGCTGCCCTGCAGGAGATTCATGTGTTCCAACTGCAGCGACACCCTGCGAAAGTGTCTGCCGCGGTGAAGGCGGCCGGAGTATCCACTCCGCAATCCTGGAAGAGCGGGACTTTCGTTGCCCTCAACCCTATGGTCCCTAAAGAAATAACGGCCCACGCCGCTACTATGTGGGAATATAAGTGAGCCATTGAAGACTGGGCAATCCGCGTCTTGGATCGTCCACGGCCGGAGACCCGAAATTAGAACGGCGAAAAGGAACCGTCGTCTGGTTTTCAGTTGAACGCGGAAGTGGATTCCTTATGGATGACCAAACTGGGCAGGAGCTATTTACCCCGCTACTATCTCTAATGGGCTAATATAATGTTATCTTGTGTATTTATTTGAGGTCTACTACACTGTAAAATTCCTATTTCTAATGTAACTGTTATGTTCAAATGTAATGTGCCTGGTTCACCAGCAGGTGGCAGCAAACACGGCAGAGCTGTACTTAGATAGAATGGAAACTTCCATTCCATTCAAACCCCCCTCTGTGGAGGAGTGGGCTCTCCCCACTTCCTGCAGGAAGGGTAGGGACCAGAGTTAGTGAGTTCCAGCTTACCCCCTGCCAAGGGAGGGTGTGCTGGGCATGTCTCTGCTGGACATGCCCAAGCCAGCCAGAGCACCTTCAGCTCTCCTAGCCATGGAGGTCAAAGCATAAAGCCTCATGAGCCAGGAGTATAGTTCCCTGACATAACTTAAGAGTCAGACTACAAAGAGAGAAAGTGCAGCAGACAGAAGAGTCGGAGTTATACAGCCAGCCTATCAGTACAGCAGAGCCAGAGAGAAACAAGTGTAGCAAAGACGAGTTTGCCTGCCATGTTTTAATGCTAAAGCCTGCTAAGACCAAGACAAAGCTTGAAGACTGTTTCTGATGAACGTTTATTCAAATAAAACTGCTGTTCAACTTTATATAAGGTCTGGACTTTATTCTTTCTTCAATCCCTCAATTATTCCCCCTATTTATTGCTTTGGAGCCAAAGCCTGGGGTCCAGCCATATCCAGGTAGGAGCACTGTGACACATAAAGGGACATTTTAGGCAGTAAGATACCACTTGCCATTCCTACACCTGGGACGTGCTTCATTACATCTATTGAGGGCCCTGGGGGGAGGCGCCTGTTGCACTTATGTCTGTGGAGGCTCCAATCCTGGTTTTGGTTCACAATTAGGGATGAGCGAATCGACTTCGGACGAAACATTCAAAATTGATTCACATAATATTTTGAATACTGTACGGAGCGAGTGCTCCTTACAGTATTAGAATGTATTGGCTCCGATGAGCCGAAGTTATTACTTCGTGAAGTCTCGCGAGATTTCGCATAATAACTTCATAAATTTATTTCTACTGTAAAAAAAAACATTTCCCAAACTCGGGTTCAGTTCCAAGGTACCACTTGGAACCGAACCCGAGATCGGAAAATGTTTTTTTACAGTAGAAATTAATTTATGAAGCGGTTAGCGCTGGTGTCCTGGTTTCGAATCCACCAAGGACAACATCTGCATGGAGTTTGCATGTTCTGCCCGTCTTTGGGTGGGTTTCTTCTCACACTCCAAAGACATACTGATAGGGGACTTATATTGTGAGCCCCGTTGGGGACAGAGTGATGATAATGTCTGTAAAGCGCTGCGGAATATGTCAGCGCTATATATGCGAGTAAAATAAATAAGGGCTTATTCACACAGAGGATTTTTAGTATGGGGTCCGTGTAGGATACAGGCCTGGCGACTGTTGTCTCCAGCGATCTCCAGGTCTGTTTTCTATGAGACATGGCCCATGATGGGACCTGTGCTGCATTTCTTGGCACGGACCCTACACCTGTGCCAAAAAATGGTGGTGTGAATAGCACCACTTACCTCTGTAAGTCCTGTGCAATCCTATGCAAAAAAAGATGGCATATGGACTTACAGTGGAGTGAATAGTTCCTAAAGGTATCCAAAGGTTTCCTGTGGACTAAATCTGATAATATTGGACTTATCTCTGTGGCTCCAGTGGTAGGCAGAGGCAGACACCTCTGTTTTTGTATTACAGTGTTTGCCATGTCACGCCATGTTTACAGGCCTTTTCTATACTAGAAGCTTTGCTTCTAAGGGGTAATATGGTGACTCCTAGGCCCAAATGTGCCCTTATAAAGGCCTGTGCACAGAGGCACTGCAGTTTTGCCATGTCCAAAACGAACTTCTTAGGTCTCATTCACACTTGCATTTAAGTCAGTATACTGGGCATCGGTATCTCATCAGTATAAGCTAAAACCAGCTGGAAAAAATCACAACTCATCCAGTCTGGGACATGAAGATCCTTCCCAGATGGGACAATAGGACTGTAACGCCAGCATAGGTCAGTGAATCGCTTTCCAACTCATGCCACGAGATGGCGCAGCACTCCATAATTGCATTTCTCGCCCGAATGGATTTGTGTGACACTTTCCCAGCGAAACCATACGGTGGCGCAGCACTCTATAGGTAACAATATGGTACGAGTTAGTAGAGCACCTCCCTGCTGCTACCACAAGGCGGCGCAACTTATATGACAGAACACCTCCGCTCTATTACAGCGCTGGCCGTAGTCAACATGGCCGCCTGGGAGCCCGTCGCTCCGTGATTACGTCAGGGGATTCCGCGCAGTATGATGATGCGGCACAGTGTCGTGACAGGTAATGTGAGTGCTGCTGCCCGGATTCTGGGTGATGGGGCGGCCGAGACGGTGACCTGGCTGCAAGATGCTGAGTCGCTTGCAAGAACTTAAAAAGGAGGAAGAGACACTGCTGAAGATTAAGGCAGCCCTGCACGATCAGCTCAACAGGTTAAAGGTCAGGTGGTCACCCAGTTTATATGTATAGGGTGATTTCAGATTAAACCATTCGAGGGGGGGGGGGGGGGCGTCTTGGGTTACCATTTACTAAATTAATCTGTTTGGGGGACTGGTGCTCAGTAACCTCTACCCAAGTTCATAAGAAAGAAGAGAAGACCCTGCCATTGTGACAAACAGATGTGTATATATATATATATATATATATGAACATAGGCAGCGCCATACACTACTGATACCATATGGCATCCATAACTAGAACACTACAGGTAACCACTGGACCCCGGACTCTTCTCAGCCTGGCCAATGGCCATTACATCGGTGGCAGCAAAGGTTACCTGGCGCTGATTGCCTTCATAGAGCAACTCTGGAGACAGGAACCATGTTTGCTCAGAGCCTTATGTTAGTTTAACAGGAGGGAATATGGTGATGAGTCCACTTCAGGGCCAGGTACATGTTGGGAGTGGTAGTTTGACCACTGAAGGGGTACAATAAGTTAATATGATGTGGTCTTCTTTCTCAGGTTGAGGAGCTGGCTCTTCAGTCTATGATAACTGCTGGAGAAGTTGAGCAGGAGCAGCAGTCCCATGGTGTGCAGCCTGAGGTGGTGAGTAGATAGATGTGTGCCACCACATTCCGCTCTTGCCTTGTGATCTTTAAAGGAACATCCCAAAGGGTTTTAAAGGGTTTTTCCCATGAACAGCACTTATGGCCTGTCCACAGGATTGGGGATAAATAGCCGATAGGTGGGGGCCAGACACCTAGGACTCCTGCCTATCACAAGAATTACGCCACTATCTCCAGCAGTCCTATAGAACTGAATGGAGCAGCAATCAAACAAGAGACTCGGGACCCCAGAAAAAACTGTCAATTTTGTTTTTCAATTTTATGCCACTCTTGAAAAAAAGTAGGGTTTATAGGAGTGGCTTAAATCATACAAAAATCTATGCCAGCTCATAGCTGACATATAGTTACTAGTGGAAGGATTGCCAGAAGGTGCGCCAAATTCAATATGAAACCTCTGCATCTTAAAGGGAGTCTGTCACCACAATTTGCCCTTATAGACCACTTACATAGCACTGTAGCATAACTATAGATCAGTCAAACGGTACCTTTGTCTTTTTGTTTGGATGTTCACCAGGGGCAAAAAGAGTTTTATTCATATGTAAATGAGGACCCGCAAGTGCCCAGGGGCGGCGTTCGGGCTGTAAGTGCCCAGGCCGCTCTTCCTTCTTCTCACATAACCCCTCCCCAGCCTGTGTACTGGCCGATATCCCGCCCGCGCATGCGCACTGCATGGAATGATGCTGTCCACAATGGTCAGTGCGCATGCGCCGGCGGGATATCGGCTAGTACACAGGCTGGGGAGGGGTTATGTGAGAAGAAGGAAGAGCGGCCTGGGCACTTACAGCCCGAACGCTGCCCCTGGGCACTTGCGAGCCCTCATTTACATATGAATAAAACTCAGTTTTTGCCCCTGGTGAACATCCAAACAAAAAGACAAAGGTACCGTTTGACTGATCTATAGTTATGCTACAGCGCTATGTAAGTGGTCTATAAGGGCAAATTGTGGTGACAGACTCCCTTTAAGTTTGGTGCATCTTAGGGTATGGCCGCCGGACTAAAAAGTTGGACATGCAGGACTTTTAGTCCAGCGGCCTTTCGCCGTGCACTACCGTGCTGCGCCAGAGCTCCGCCCCCATTATAGTCAATGGGGACGGAGCGTCGGCACGGCGAAATAGCGGAAGGACAGATCCGACAGGGTGAACAGTTCAGAGAGGAGGTGGGGTTGTGGCTGATGAGCAGCAGCTCTTGTATGCAGTTTCCATTACCACAGCTCTCTGTATTTCATGTCTCCTCATTAACTTTATTCCTACAGAGATTCAGCTGAAGATCTTATCATCTGTGTTCAGGATCATAATCCCTGACAGTCAGAGCAGAGAGGAGGATGATGCAGCTATTTACCTCAGTGTTGTCAAGTAACTTGTCCTGCTGCGTGATTAGGACAGAATTTGTGTGTACTTATAGGACAGCAGCCATTTTATTTCTCCTAATGATTGCTCCCTAGACAAAATGAACCATTATAGCTAATGAAATGTATTTGGGAATATATTTATACTAAAGTAATATTTAAGTATTTTCATTTTCTTAATTCCTGGAGAACCCCATTAATGATGTTTGCTTAACCCCTTAAGGACTCAGCCCTATTTCACCTTAAGGACTTGTCACTTTAAGTGCTGATAACTTTAAAACGCTTTGACTTACCCAGGCCGTTCTGAGATTGTTTTTTCGTCACATATTGTACTTCATGACACTGCTAAAATTGGGTCAAAAAAGTTAATTTTTTTCCATAAAAAAAATACCAGATTTACCAAAAATTTAGAAAAGTTAGCAAATTTCAAAGTTTCAGTTTCTCTACTTCTGTAATACATAGTAATACCCCCAAAAATTGTGATGACTTTACATTCCCCATATGTCTACTTCATGTTTGTAGCATTTTGTGAATGATATTTTATTTTTTGGGGATGTTACAAGGCTTAGAAGTTTAGAAGCAAATCTTGAAATTTTTCAGAAATTTACAAAAACCCAATTTTAGGGACCACTACAGGTCTGAAGTCACTTTGCGAGGCTTACATAATAGAAACCGCCCAAAAATGACCCCATTCTATAAACTACACCCCTCAAGGTATTCAAAACTGATTTTAACCCTTTAGGTGTTGCACAAGAGTTATTGGCAAATGGGGATGAAATTTGCGAATTTCATTTTTTAGCCTAATTTTCCATTTTAACCCATTTTTTCCACTAACAAAGCAAGGGTTAACAGCCAAACAAGACTGTATCTTTATTGCCTGACTCTGCCGTTTACAGAAACACCCCATATGTGGCCGTAAACTACTGTACGGGCACACAGTAGGGCGTAGAGGGAAAGGTGCGCCGTATGGTTTTTGAAAGCCAGATTTTGCTGGACTGGTTTTTTGACACCATGTCCCATTTGAAGCCCCCCTGATGCACCCCTAGAGTAGAAACTCCATAAAAGTGACCCCATCTAAGAAACTACACCCCTCAAGGTATTCAAAACAGATTTTACAAACTTTGTTAACCCTTTAGGCGTTGCACAAGATTTAATGGAAAATAGAGATACAATTTCAAAATTTCACTTTTTTGGCAGATTTTCCATTTTAATATTTTTTTTCCAGTTACAAAGCAAGGGTTAACAGCCAAACAAAACTCATTATTTATGGCCCTGATTCTGTAGTTTACAGAAACACCCCATATGTGGTCGTAAACTGCTGTACCGGCACGCGGCAGGGTGCAGAAGGAAAGGAATGCCATACGGTTTTTGGAAGGCAGATTTTGCTGGACTGTTTTTTTTTTGACACAATGTCCCATTTGAATTTTTAGATTTTTTACTTTTTTTTCACATTTTTTTTTACTTTTTTTAACTTTTTTTTTGACCCAGACCCACTTGGTTCTTGAAGATCCAGTGGGTCTGATGTCTGTATAATACAGTACAGTACACTATATAGTGTTTTGTACTGTATTTTACTTACACTTGTCTGAACAGATCTCTGCCTTTAGCACAGATCTGTTCAGCACCATGGACAGCAGGATGCCTGAGACGGCGTCCTGTTGCCATGGGAACCTTCCCCGTCTGCTCAGTACTGGTCAGAACTTCGCAGACGGGGAAGGGTATGGACGGGGCTGTCGGGGGGCTGTCTGGGAGCTCTCTCCCTCTCCATCGGGGGGCTGCAAAGGCACTGCAGCCCCCCGATGGGAGAGGGAGGGAGCTCCCTCTTACTGTTAACTTTTTCCATACAGCGGTCCGTACGGTATGGAAAGGGTTAAACGGCTGACATCTCCACAGATGTCAGCAGTTTATACCAGGGTGTCAGCAATGTGCTGACACCCTGGTATACCCACTGTACACCAACAAATTTTCAAGAGGAGGCGGGCGGGGTATCGCGATCCCGCCTGCTGCACTGCCCGGCTCCCCCACCGCCCACAACTCCCCCCCCCCCCCCCCGTCCTGCACCACCCGCCGGCAAAAAATCATGCAGGGGTGCAGGGGGGGTGGAAAATCTATATTTGAGGGACACTAAAGTTTCTGATCCCCGCGGTCAGGGACCGCGGGGATCAGAAACTGCAGAAAGTACAGCAAACCGCAGGTCTGAATTGACCTGCGGCTTGCGGCGATCGCCGATGGGAGGGGGGGGGTGTCACATGACCCCCCCCTGGCGTTGTGACAGGATGCCGGCTGAATGATTTCAGCCGGCAACCCGTTCCCATTAACCCCCGCAGCGCCGGAATCTTCATTTAAAGTTAGGACGTACCGGTACGCCCACAGTCCTTAAGGACTCGGGAAATAGGACGTACCGGTACGGGACTCGGGAAATAGGGCGTACTGGTACGCCCTGCGTCCTTAAGGGGTTAAAGGGTTTCTACCACCACATTTTCACCTATTTAGCTGTCAGACACTAGCGATCTGCTAGTGTCTGCTGTACCTAACCATGCTATTGTAATCCCTTTCTGTGCAGCGGTTACCCATAAAAAACGTAGTTTTATTGCTATGCTAATGAGCCTCTAGGTGCTATGGGGGCGTCTTTTCAGCACCTAGAGGCTCCGTCCACTCACCATTTCCGCCGCCCAGCGCACTCCAGCCCGTCCCTCTCCTCTAGATTGACAGCCCACTCGCGCCTGCGCCATGTGCTTCTGTATTCGGCGCAGGCGCAGTGACTCTTGGACTGCTCCCTGCTCCGTAATCGGTGCAGGCGCAGTGAAGATGCCAGCGCAGGGAGACAGTGCCTGCGCCGAATACAGAAGCACACGGCTCAGGCGCGAGAATTTGGCCGAGATGCAGAGAAGTAGGCTGTCAATCTAGAGGAGACGGGTGGGCTGGAGCGCGCTGGGCGGCAGAAATGGTGAGTGGACGGAGCCTCTAGGTGCTGAAAAGACGCCCCCATAGCACCTAGAGGCTCATTAGCATAGCAATAAAACTACGTTTTTTAGGGTAACCGCTGCACAGAAAGGGATTACAATAGCATGGTTAGGTACAGCAGACACTAGCAGATCGCTAGTGTCTGACAGCTAAATAGGTGAAAATGTGGTGGTAGAAACCCTTTAAAGGCCTATTCCGGTTGTTAGTTAATTCCCTATCCTGTGAATAAGGGATAACTGCTGTCAGAGTCTTATTGCTGGACCCCAACAATCATGAGAATAGGGGCCCCATACCCCCTCCAGCCTCCTAGAAATGAATAGAGGAGCCAGTCGCACAACATGTGTGATGCCGCTCCATTCATTACTATGGGAGTTCCGGAGTTAACCATGTACGGAATTCCCATGGAAATAAATAAATAGAGTGGTTGCACGCATCCCCGACCAGCTGCTCTGTTCATTTCAAGGGGGCTGAAGGGGGTACGGGGCCCCTGTTCTTGTGATCGGTGGTCCCAAAGGTAGGACTCCCACTGATCTGATAGATATCCCCTATCCTGTGTATCCATAAAAAAGTGGCATAAATCCCCAAAAAGTTGCAAGAATTTGTGACTTTTTGATGCCAGTTTACTAGAGCAAAGGTCATTATAAATTACCTTCTTTGTTTCTATTTTATGGAGTTTTTCTTATGGAAGTATTTTTTATTTTTTTGCAAAACTGCAGGATTCTGTGAATGTGGATGATGAAGAGGTGATAAACCAGACCGAGCTGCAGCTTGGCATAATGGATTACAACCAAGAAGAGGAAGAGGAAGAGGAGGAAGAAGATTCAGACACTTAGAATATGACACGAGGAAGAGAATGTATCTGCTTATACATACGTTAAGGGATATGTCCTTCTTTTGTCCACAGGACTGCAGTATGGTACCTTGCATGTATTATGAGCTCTTTTTGTCAGCCAGTGGTTCTTAAAGGGGAAGGCCACACTAAATCTTTTAACATCTAATTAACGAGGGGTTTCACAAGTCCTAACCCTCCAAAATCCCAAAACTGAAGAGGCTGCAGTGCTGCGTAGAACACATAAATGAATTTGCTTATCAGTCACTAGATTTAGCATGACTTTCCCCTTTACAAGGATGCCGCCATTAGATAGAGAAGGGTACATTACAATTATATACCGAGCAATGAGAAAGATGCCTTCATAGATTTGCTGTGATTGAGGGCTTCTTAAAGTGCACTGAATCTTTACTTATTGCTGTGAGTAGATTGTCAGCACGCAACGAGCTATGCCAAGCATGACTCTATCAGTCGGGCATTTCAGGTGCTGCCATGTTTAGGTCAAACTCTTATTTCTAGCTTGTGTCTTTTTATGAATTAGTTAAAACACAATCTTGTAGCAAAGGACCAAGTTACCTCTAGCTCTTTAAATTCATAGAACGTGAATAAATGCAGCCCAATAGACGGGTAGTAACGCACAGACAGAAGCTGTGCAATGTAAATAACTTTGAGATTCTCTTGTGTGCATTGTCTGGTGAATTCTCTTACAAATAAAACAGATTGTTCCTCATAAGCTAGAAGCTGATAATCTTATTTCATTCAGCATGGGGCAGACCCTAACTCAGGGAGCAGCAACCTTCAGCTGTTGTGAAACTACAACTCCCAGCATGCTCCGTTCAGAGAACAGCCAAGCAAGTGTGCATGATAGGAGATGTAGTTTCACAGCACCTGGAGTCCTGGAGGTTGCTGACCGCTGTCCTAGCTGTTGTGGTGTCTGTATTTTATGCATGTGTTTGGCTTGTATAGGAATTGGTAACCGCTTCATTACCAGAGTGTTTACCCCCTTCCTTATCCAAGCCAGTTTTTTAGTTTTAGCAATGGGCCTATCTAACTGCAAATAAGTAATAAATTTCTGATCAGCCCTAGCCTACATGTATTTGATATTATTTTTCATGGGACACCCTAGATCTTTCTTTTGTGCCATTAAATGACAGATATATATACAATTTTTTTTTAAAGGAAAAGTGAAAATTTTGAAATGTGTATTTTAAAATCTGTTTTTAAGAAAGCAAAAAGGAAAAAAAATAAGTGTGTACGCTTGAATATTTTACATGCACAAAGTCCACTATCCTGTTGGCAAAACTAATATATATTTTTTTATGAATGAAAAAGGGGTGAAATGTGTATATGTAGTCTGCTATACTATTGCTAAAACGAATAACTATAGCTCTAATTATTTTTTTTTTTAAACATTATTTTTTCTGAAAAAAATAAAGATAAATTAAACCCTTCCTGCCACAGCCACCAATTAAATACACCGGGTAGTAATAAAGTGAAAGGAGCCCTAACACATTTTACAAGATTCGATACCCAAACAATAGAACTACGGCTCCAATTAGAAGTACAAAAATTCTCTTTATTAAATAAACACAATCACATTGTCATAAAAACAGCAGTAAACAGGTATGTTGTAGTGAGGAAAGACCCGAGGAGGACCGGGGGATCGACACACATGGGCTCACATAAGTTAGTAAGGAGCGTCGCTACAAAGCCAGAAAAAGAAAAGAAAAAGTAACTCTGGATGGTTGGATCCAATGAGAAATATACATAGGCAGTGTTGAAATAAAAACAAGCTCAGAAAAAGTACCCAATATTAGTGCGCCGGTCCCTCAGTCTCCTTGTCCCAACGCCGTTTCGCCAGCAACCTGGCTTCTTCCGGGGATAAGAGACTAATGAGAACTCTACCTTTATACACTACTCAAAAAAATAAAGGGAACACAGAAATAACACATCCTAGATCTGAATTAATAAAATATTCTTCTGAAATACTTTGTTCTTTACATACCTCTGGCGAGCACATGGAGGGCTGTGCGGCCCTCCAAAGAAATGCCACCCCACACCATTACTGACCCAATGCCAAACCGGTCATGCTGGAGGATGTTGCAGGCAGCAGATCGTTCTCCACGGCGTCTCAAGACTCTGTCATGTCTGTCACATGTGCTCAGTGTGAACCTGCTTTCATCTGTGAAGAGCACAGGGCGCCAGTGGCGAATTTGCCAATATTGGTGTTCTCTGGCAAATGCCAAACGTCCTGCACGGTGTTGGGCTGTAAGCACAACCCCCACCTGTGGACATCGGGCCCTCATATCACCCTCATGGAGTCTGTTTCTGACCGTTTGAGCAGACACATGCATATTTGTGGCCTGCTGGAGGTCATTTTGCAGGGCTCTGGCAGTGCTCCTCCTGTTCCTCCTTGCACAAAGGCGGAGGTAGCGGTCCTGCTGCTGGGTTGTTGCCCTCCTACGGCCTCCTCCACGTCTCCTGATGTACTGGCCTGTCTTATGGTAGCGCCTCCATGCTCTGGACACTACGCTGACAGACACAGCAAACCTTCTTGCCACAGCTCGCATTGATGTGCCATCCTGGATAAGCTGCACTACCTGAGCCACTTGTGTGGGTTGTAGACTCCGTCTCATGCTACCACTAGAGTGAAAGCACCGCCAGCATTCAAAAGTGACCAAAACATCAGCCAGGAAGCATAGGAACTGAGAAATGGTCTGTGGTCACCACCTGCAGAACCACTCCTTTATTGGGGGTGTCTTGCTAATTGCCTATAATTTCCACCTGTTGTCTATCCCATTTGCACAATAGCATGTGAAATTGATTGTCACTGAGTGTTGCTGCCCCCAGTAAATGCCCCCATAGTGCTCCTCTCCCATCTTCCTCCTAGTGCCCCCCATAATGTACCAGTATAAAATGCCCCATATATAGTGCCCCAGTAGATGCCCTCAGTGTCCCCCATAATTTGCAAGTATAAAATACCCCTTCTTAGTGCTCCCCGTAGATTACCCCATAGTACTCCTCTCCGCCCTTCCCCATAGTACCCACCATAATGCCCCCCCCTTCCTTAGATCTGCCAGTGACAGGAACATGATCACTGCCGTGCCAAAGGACTTTATTTCTATTGTGGTGGTTCTGATCATGCTTCTCTCCTGAAGCCGGGAAAACTCCCAAGCCTAGGTTCTGTTGGAGAGGCGGCCCTAGGTGAAGATAATTCCGCTCTACCTCTGACTCTGCCGGCAACTTTGTCATTTGGAGATATTAGTTTCACGGAGATGGCTCTTCTGGATTCCGGATCGGCAGGAAACTTCCTGCAGCAAGCCATAGTGGATAGATATCATATTCCAGTCCGACACCTGCAGAAACCATTGATGGTGTCATCTGTCGATGGAAGGGCTCTATCTGAGTTGGTACAATTTTCTACTGAACCTGTGAAACTACAGGTGGGAGCTCCTAATACAGAAGAAATTTCGTTCTTGATTCTTCGAAGTCTCTCTCATCCTCTCCTTTTGGGGCTACCATGGCTCCGTGTCCATGAACCTGTTCTTGATTGGAAGTCTGGAGAGGTGCTTCGTTGGGGACAGTACTGCCTTGGAAAGTGTCTGTCTTCTGTTCAGCCTACTCGGTCACCCCGGGTACCACCAAATCTTGAAAATCTGCCTGCAGCATACCATGCCTATGCCGATGTCTTCGATAAGAAGGAGGCTGAGACGTTACTTCCACACAGGCCCTATGATTGTCCTATTGATCTGGTTCCTGGTTCTTCACCTCCCCGTGGTCACATTTATCCTCTGTCACCAGCAGAGACACAAGCCATGTCTGACTATATCAAAGAAAATCTTGACAGAGGATTTATCCGGAAATCATCCTCTCCGGCTGGCGCTGTAAAGAAAAAAGACAGTTCTCTTTAGCCATGCATCGATTATAGGGGCCTAAATAAAATTCACTATCAAGAACAAATACCCTCTTCCCCTTATTCCAAAATTGTTTGACCGCCTCAGAGGAGCTAAGATCTTCTCCAAATTAGATCTGCTTGGGGCCTACAACTTGATCCGAATTCGTCAAGCAGACGAGTGGAAGACCGCCTTTAACACGAGTGACTGTCACTATTAATATCTGGTGATGCCCTTTGGACTAAGCAATGTCCCTGCAGTGTTCCAAGAATTCGTTAATGATATCTTCAGAGACTTGTTATACTCTTGTGTTCTATCTCGATGATATCCTTGTCTTTTCTCCAGATTTGGCTACTCACCAGAAGCAGTTTAGTCTGGTCCTACAAAGGCTAAGAAAAAATAGTCGGTATGCAAAGTTTGAAAAATGCATCTTCGAACAATCCTCGCTTCCATTTTTTTTTAGGGTACATAATATCAGATACTGGCCTGCAGATGGATCCTGAGGAGCTGTCTGCGATTTTGAAGTGTCCTCGTCCATCTGGTTTAAAGGCAATTCAATGTTTTCTGGGGTTTGCCAACTACTACCGCCAATTTGTACCACACTTCTCTTCTTTGACTGCCCATATCTCTGCCTTGACGCGTGAAGGGGCGAATCCCCAAAAATCGGCCTTTCAAGCCTTGAAGCAGGTCTTCTCTGCGGCTCAAGTACTCAATCGTCCTGATACCAGTAAGCAATTTTTCCTGGAGGTGGATGCATCGTCTATCGGTGCTTTCACAAAAATCTCCCTCAGGTCAGATGACAACCTGTGGCTTCTTCTCCAGGGTCTTCTCCGCTCCTGAGCGCAACTGTGAGGAATATGGATTAATATTTACTGTCAGCCATGTCCCCACACCAGCCATCAGCTGAAAGGTAGCAGAGGTAGTGAGCTCCACAGGGAGGCCCTGCTTCAAAGCCAGCAGATGGCAGAGGACCTCTAGCAGTCCACCAGTGTTTACAACTTTTCACCTTTCCATTCAGCCAGCCAGGAACCCAGCTAATTAAACAGGAAAAGCGTCCCTGCCATTCCCCAGTTCAATCAAATCTAGCAGACAGCATGAAACCAGCAACTTATAAGGAATTATAAATCGCCCAACCATCACAGGCGCAAACTGGATACATATTTGTGTCCCTGTGGCCACGATGAACAGGCCCATAGTCATAGTCTGGTGGTGGGAGGCCAGGAAAGGGAGATATACAGGGTGGGCCATTTATATAGATACACCTTAATAAAATTAGAATGGTTGGTGATATTAACTTCCTGTTTGTGGCACATTAGTATATGTGAGGGTGGAAACTTTTCAAGATGGGTGGTGACCATGGCAGCCATTTTGAAGTTGGCCATTTTGAATCCAACTTTTGTTTTTTCAATAGGAAGAGGGTCATGTGACACATCAAACTTATTGGGAATTTCACAAAAAAAACAATGGTGTGCTTAGTTTTAATGTAACTTTATTCTTTCATGAGTTATTTACAAGTTTCTGACCACTTAAAAAATGTGTTCAATGTGCTGCCCATTGTGTTGGATTGTCAATGCAACCCTCTTCTCCCACTCTTCACACACTGATAGCAACACCGCAGGAGAAATGCTAGCACAGGCTTCCAGTATCCGTAGTTTCAGGTGCTGCACATCTCGTATCTTCACAGCATAGACAATTGCCTTCAGATGACCCCAAAGATAAAAAAGTCTAAGGGGGTCAGATCGGGAGACCTTGGGGGCCATTCAACTGGCCCACGACGACCAATCCACTTTCCAGGAAACTGTTCATCTAGGAATGCTCGGACCTGACACCCATAATGTGGTGGTGCAGTTAGCGGACCGGGCTGATATCAAACAAGAAACTGGTTGCAGACTTCCCAGGCTGAGAACACGCTGTTTCACTGGGTCAGTGAAAAGGCTCCCTCAGCTTGTTGCCTCTCTGTGCCCGTGTGGACAGGAGGAGTCTGAAAACTGTACCAAGACTGACCTTACCCGCTCCTCCAGGAGGGTGTAACGTCACACCTTGGTAACCAATGACCATACCGTATCTCATGAGATCGACGTAGTCGACGTCCGGCGTCAGTCGGGGCACGAGGGGTACAGTATTTGTCACAGAAACTACTCTATTGGGGACAGAGTTGTTGGTCCTCAAGATGGCATTGGAGGAAGGACGTTACCTTCTGGAAGGAGCCAGTCATCCTGTAGTGATCTATACTGACCTCAAGAACCTCACCTACCTACAGTCTGCACAAAGACTTAATCCTCAACAAGCTTGGTGGTCCGTTTTGATTTTGCTCTTTACTTTCGTGCTGCAGATAAGAACATCAAAGCAGATGCTCTTTCAAGATCCTTTGATTCCACTGACCAGGAGGAGGAGCCCCAATTCATCATTGATCACGCTAAAATCTCGGCCTGTCCTGTCAAGCTATGCGAAATCTCTCCTGGAAAGACCTTTTGTTGCAGAGTCTCTCAGAAAGCAAATCTTACTATGGGGTCATTCATCTAAAGTGGCGGGTCATGCTGGTCAGCAAAAGACCTTCAGGTTCATTGCGCAGCAGTACTGGTGGCCATCCATGCGACAAGATATCCAAGAATTTGTAGCTGCCTGTCCGTCCTGTGCGCAAAACAAGACTTCTAAACAACGTCCAGCTGGCCTTCTGCTTCCGCATCCTGTTCCTGAGGTTCCCTGGCAGCAAATAGCTATGGACTTTATCACGGATCTACCCACTTCCTCCGGTTGTTCCATAATTTGGGTAGTGGTTGACCGCTTCTCTAAAATGGCGCATTTTGTTCCTCTGCTTGGACTTCCCTCTGCTCCCCAACTGGCCAAGAAATTTATCGAACACATTTTTCGTCTCCGTGGCTTCCCACTCCGTATTGTGTCAGATAGTGGCGTACAGTTTACGTAAAAATTCTGGAGAGCTCTCTGCAAGCTATTAAATGTATCTCTGGACTTCTCGTCAGCGTATCATCCTCAGTCCAACTGTCAGGTAGAGCGTTTCATTCAACCAAATTCTTATTAAATTATTGCACCACTTCACTAACAGTCATCATGACAACTGGGTTGAACCATTGCCTTGGGCTGAGTTTTCATACAACAATCATGTCAGCGAGTCTTACAAAAAAAAAAAAAAAAATCACCATTTATTGTTGTTTATGGCCAACAACCAAATATCCCACTCCCGGTGTCGTCTTCTTCTGGTATCCCTGCTGCAGATGCCACCTCAAGAGAGTTCTCTAAAATCTGGGAGGAGACCAGGGGAGCTCTGAAAGAGGCTTCCTTTACGTCCTAACAGCAGCACAGACGGGGTTAACTGCCCCCTGTGGACTGGTAGGACCGGCAGAATTTTTAATGAGCCCAAGAACCAATAACAAAGTTCCCACTCCCTCAAAAGGAGGGAACTACCCCCCAGCCACAATGTTTTTTTCTGTCCTTTTGGACAGGTGGACTGGCGTGTAGCTCCCCCCTTCTTTTTCTTTTAGTTTGGGGGAGCAAAGAATTGGGGGGGATATCAAATATATCTTTCCCCTCATATTTATTTATATCTAGGGCTTTGCGATTGCCCTTTTTTTCTGGCCCCTCCTCCCCTCCTCTCTGGCATGCGAAGGGTGCCCTCTCGAGCAGATTTTCTTTTTCCTAACCTGTTTTACCTTAGCCTGTCCAGGGGATCTCCGGCGGTTACGCCCCCCTCGTCACTCTTGTTGCGGGCGCCGGCTGAGGGATTCCGGCGGCGCCGCGTCTGCGGCGCTTGCCACCGCCTTCCCTGGATGACGTCACCAGCGACGTCACTTCTGTATGGCTCCTCCTCGCTTACTGCTAGTAGGGGGGAGGGGGAAGGATTAAATGACCTTTTCTTCTTTTTTTAGGCAGGGATATTATTAGATCCCCTGTTTCAATGGGGAATGACATCCCCGGAAAAAAAAAAAAAAAAAAAAAAAAAGAGATAGGAGGGAAAGTAGGCAGCTGCATCAGCTGTGTTCATTTGCCAGCGATAGTTCCGCCCTAGGGCGGACCCTTACGCCTCCTTATAAGCCCTCAGTTGTCTTTACTCAGTCTCTGGTTGTACAGCTATTTGAGCAAGCCTCCAGAGCCCTATTGCGGAGAGAGATTTTTCTAGTTCTCATTGTGATACTGAAACCTTGGAGCTTCGTTCCAGCTTGGTGGGCTTATTCTTAAGGTGGTGTTTTGTTTTCTTATTGCTGAATAAGATTTTAATCCTCCTCTTTTTTTATTCGCAGTCATGTCTTCGCCGCGAGACTCTGACCAGCGGAAATCCACCGCCAAGCGCAAGCACTTGGCCTGTTTCGAGTGTAATACCCCCCTAGACGACAACTGCCCGTATTCAAGATGTGACAGCTGCCGTTCCCGTACCACTACTGAGCCCACGATGCAGGAAATGTATCAGTGGGCTAGGTGTTATGTGGATGACTCAATCAAGGGGGTAGTCAAGCTGTTGAATGAGAGGTTGCCGGGACCCTCCCAAACCCCAATGGAGGTCACCGCACCAAGCGAGAGACCCGCTGTCTTGTCTGTGGGCTCATCATCCTCTGATGAGGAGGAATTAACCTCGTGTTTTTTCCTCCCAGAAAAAACTCAGCAACTTTTGAAGTCCATCAGGTCGGAGGACCAGGATGTTGACGTTGGGGAGTCCTCCAATCCCGCCGCTCGGGCACAGCGTGTCTTTAAGGCGGATGAGACCCTCCGTTCAGTCATGCGCACTGAATGGAAAAAAACGGAGAAAGGACCGATCCTGACCCACTAAGGAGGCCAATCCCTCCTGACTAAGGGCCTCCCAGAGGCTCTTGGTTTCCCCCTGCTGTTACGCCTCTGGCTTTTCCCGTACCCTCTCCCCAGATCCCCGTGGGGGGGCGTCTTTCCCATTTCAAGGAGGTCTGGACCCAGGAGATTGTAGATCCCTGGGTTCTAAGCATCGTTTCCTCTGGGTACCTTATAGATCTCGTCTCTCTCCCCCAAGAAAGATTTGTTATCAATCGAGGCTTTCAGCCTGTCAAACAGAGGATTCTAGAATCCTACATCCAGGAGTATATTTCAAAGGGGGCTCTGGAGGAAGTTGCGGCAGGGGAGCAGGGCCTAGGGATCTATTCTCCAGTTTTTCTGGTTCCCAAGAAAACAGGTGATCTCCGGATGATATTCGATTTGAGATACCTCAATTGATTCATAAGAAGGCCAAGGTTTCGTATGGAAACCATAAGGTCAGTCAGCCACATCCTCAGACTTGGAGATGTGATGGCCACTCTGGATCTCAGGGATGCTTACCTCCATATTCCGATCCATCCCGTTTCTCGGACGTACCTCAGGATCGCGGTCCAGATTTCTGGGGTTCTCAGGCATTTTCAGTTTGCCGCCCTTCCCTTTGGAATCTCATCCGCCCCCCTTATCTTCACCAAGGTGGTGGTAGCAGTGGTGGCAGCGCTGAGACTTCAAGGACTGAGCATTGTCCCTTACCTGGACGACTGGCTCCTTTTGGTGGCCACCGTACCAGTTTTGACCCACCATCTTTATCTGGCAATTTCCTTTCTGCTCCGCCTAGGGTGGATCATCAACTGGCAGAAATCGAATGTGAGCCCTTCGACTTCAATACAGTATCTAGGTTTCATAGTCGACTCTGTGGAGATGTCCCTTCAGTTGACACCAGAGAGGAAGTCCCGGGTACAGGACCTGGCAAGGTTCTTATCGGTACCACGACGAGTATCCATTCGGACTCTCATGAAGATGCTGGGGCTCATGTCAGCGGCTGCGGACGCAGTCCCTTGGGCATTATGGCACCTCCGCCCTCTTCAAACAGAAGTTTTGAACAGGTGGGACGGCAGCCCTACGGGGCTAGATTCCCTATACTCTCTATCCTCCCAAACTCGGAATTCCCTGAGATGGTGGTTCCATCTCCCTGCAGGGAAGTCTATGACCCAACCATCTTGGCTCATATTGACTACAGATGCGTCCCTAGTAGGCTGGGGCGCTCTTCTAGACTGTTCCACAGTCCGGGGAACTTGGTCTCCCATGGAGTGGCGTCTCTCCTCCAATCTCCGCGAGATGCGAGCTATCCGGCTAGCCCTCCTTTACTTCGCCCCTCAGATCCGGGGCAAAGTGGTGAGAGTACAGTCAGACAATATGACTGCAGTTCTTTACATAAACAAACAGGGGGGTACGAGATCCCTACCCCTTCTTTTAGAGATCGGGGTAATTCTACGGTGGGCAGAATTGAACCTATCCCATCTATCTGCCACCCACATTCGAGGGTCCCTCAACATGATTGCAGATCGTCTAAGTCGCGGATTACCGACTATGGAGTGGTCTCTGCATCCGGAGATCTTCAAGCAGATAGTCCTCAGATGGGGATTACCGGAGGTGGATCTCATGGCAACCAGGTTCAACGCCAAGGTACAGAGGTTCTGCTCTCTATACAGGGAGGACAACATCCTGGCGATAGATGCTCTGTTGATACCGTGGAGGTTCGAGCTGGCTTACATCTTCCCTCCTTTTTCCATGATACCGAGGGTATTGATGAAAATCCATCAGGATCGGGCCTCGGTAATAGCCATCATTCCGTTCTGGCCCAAGAGATCCTGGTTTACCCAGCTCATTCAGATGAGTCGGGGACAATACTGGAGACTCCCCCCGGAGCAGACCCTGGTGTCGTGGCACACACATCTCTTCCCAGATCTGCACAGATTCAACCTGACAGCCTGGAGGTTGATCAGTCCCTTCCCAGAGTAGAAGGGCTCTCTGAGGCGGTCCTGAGAACCTTGTCACATTCAAGAGCGGAATCCACTAAGAAGGCCTACTCCAGAGTGATGAGAATCTTCACTTCTTGGTTTGATTCCAACCAGGTGGCGTCTGCAGATCCACCCCTTTCCACCATACTACAGTTCCTTCAGGATGGACTAGACAAGGGCCTTGCTCAGGCCACTTTGAAGGTTCAGTTTTTTGCCATCTCAGCCTTTCTAAACAAGCCATATTCTCGGGATCCGCTCAAACGCTTCCTTAACCCTAAGTTCACACTTGCGCGTTTTACAGCGTGTTCGAACGCGCTGTAAAACGCATAACCGATGCAAACCAATGCTTCCCTATGGGACTGGTTCACATTTTCGCGTTTTACAGCGCGTTCGAACGCGCTGAAAAACGCCCGACGCATAAACAAGTTCTTGAGCTTCTTTAGGGCGTTTTGTCGCGCATTTGCGGCCATAGGACACTGCTGTCAATCACACAAACGCGCGTTGACTATGGACGAAAACGCGCACAAAAACAATACGCTCAGGTCTGAACCCAGTATAAGGGAGCCGAGAGATTGAAGCCTACAATACTGAGACCCATTCCTCAGTGGGACCTTTCAGTATTGCTCAATGGGTTAGCATCTCCTCCCTTTGAGCCATTGGAGGAGGTCGATTTCAAGTTTGTCACCTTAAAAACTGTATTTTTGCTAGCTGTGACCTCAGCTAAGAGGGTTTCGGAGTTGCAAGCCTTCTCGGCTCTGCATCCATATATCACCTTTTTGCAGGACCGAGTCCTCTTAAGATTCTTACCCTACTTCAGACCTAAGGTTTTATCTTTTCAGAATATTAACCAGGTAATTTCTTTTACCAGTTTTATTTTCTTCCGCCTCCTCCGATATTCCTGTCAGACATTCTCTGGACATATCGAGATGCCTCCAGATCTATGTGGATAGGTCCAAGGAGTTCAGGATTGATGAGAATCTCTTCATCCTGTTTGCCGGTAAATCTAAAGGCCGCAAAGCGTCTAAAAATTCCATTAGTCGCTGGATCAGAGAAGCCATTAGAGAGTCTTTTTTGTCTCAATCTCTGGACCCTCCGGAGTTTGTTAGGGCCCACTCTACTAGGGCCGTTTCATCCTCTGTGGCAGAAAGAAATCATCTTCCCTTAGAGTTAATCTGTAAATCGGCTTCCTGGAACTCTGAGTCGACCTTTATCTCACACTACAGAGTTGGTGCTAAGTTTGCGGAGTTTTCGGCCTTTGGGCAGACTATTCTTAATTCTGCTAGGCAGGAAGGCCCTCCCTAGGGGTTTCTTCTTGTTATCTCACCATCTGTGCTGCTGGTAGGACGTAAGGGAATCGTTAATTTCTAACGATAATTTGTTTTCCCTTAGTCCTAACAGCAGCACACAAATTTGCCACCCTAAGTACGTATGCTTGCTGAAAACACGGTGACTGGGGGGTAGTTCCCTCCTTTTGAGGGAGTGGGAACTTTGTTATTGGTTCTTGCGCTCATTAAAAATTCTGCTGGTCCTACCAGTCCACAGGGGGCAGTTAACCCCGTCTGTGCTGCTGTTAGGACTAAGGGAAAACAAATTATCGTTAGAAATTAACGATTCTGTGCGCATGAAGGAGGCTGCTGATAAAAGACGTAGGGATTCGCCTAAGTTCCGTCCTGGTGATAAAATGTGGCTTGCCTCCAAATACATCCGGCTCAAAATACGCTCTTACAAATTGGGCCCACGCCTCATCAGTCCATTCGAAATTCTGGAGCAAATCAATAAGGTTTCCTACAAACTTAAGTTGCCGGCCTCTCTTCGGGTACCGAATTCCTTCCACTTCTCCCTGCTGAAGCCTGTCATCCTGAATAGTTTTTTCAAGAAACCTGTCTCAGCTCCTGTTGCGGTCAGTGATGAGAACGTCTATGAGGTAAAAGCTATTCTGAATATGAAGAAGAGTAGAGGGAAAACCCTGTTTCTGGTGGATTGGAAGGGATTTGGCCATAAGGAAAGATCTTGGGAACCTAGAGAAAACATCAATACACCTCTTCTGAAAAAAATTCTTGTCTAGGACCAGGCCTGAGGAGAGGGGGCGTAAGCGGGGGGGTACTGTTAGCCTAGCAATCCGTGCCGGCACTGCTGCCCCTAAACGCGGGCAGGGGCAACAGGCTCCCTCTTTCCCTCCTGCGCGCCGTGCTGACAAGTGGAGGCAGCAGGTAACTTAAATATGGTATCTGTGATCCATGCCAGAGTTTCCTTCCTGCTGGCGACCTGTACTGGTGTTTGAGCTTGCATAGGTGTGTCTCTCTTCACCTATGAAGCAGCACGTACACGCCCTCTGTCTCACCAGCCAATGGCTGGATTGCAGCAGGTATTTAAAGGCGCTTCCTTCCACAGGAAGATGCCTGAGCAACTCATGGGCTCTAGCTTGTCTAGCTCCAAGTGCAAAGGTGTTTCTCTTGTCTGCTTCACGGTGTACCGGACCCTGCTTATTGGACTCCTGGACTTTGCCTGTTTGTCGCCTGCCTCTGACCTTGGACTTCACTTACTGACCTTGCTTGATCGCTGCCTGTCCGGACCCGGAACCCCCTGGCCACGCACATACCCTAGGTGCTTGCACCGGGTACTCTGACCCCCTGGTCAGCTGCCACTGATTCGGGAACTGCTCTGGAGTGGCACCTGGCAACTACCCTAATGGCTCAAGCCTATCCTCACCATCAGTGAAGAACAGGTAGTTGCTTAGTTACGCCCCTCCAGAGTGCAGCCAGTCAGTGGCGCAGTGGGTCCACACCCGCTTGCATAACAATGAATGACTAATTGTGGTTGCTATTTGCAACTTTACAATTCTTTCCATTGCAATAGTTCCATTTAACTCCCCTCAATGTATTTAAGGATTATTTATATTGTTTTGGGAGGAGTTTCTCTTCTAAGGGGACTTGTCACAACAAAATGGAGTGCAATCTACAG